>NC_090333.1:28682163-29308504 GCF_035084215.1 Heptranchias perlo | reverse complement strand
ATGAATCTAGTTAGACAAAGGAAAAAAATCAGACTTGCCTGTACATTCTGAAAAAGCCTCTAAATAAATGTGGAACAGCTCACTTACACGTTGTCCTCTTTTCCCTCTGCTTCCCTTTCCTTGTAGGTGTGCGAGCTTTGGTCAGCATCCTGCAGAGCTGGTATACCCTCTTCACTCCAACTGAAGCAACGAGCATTGTGGCAGCCACTGTCACATCACACAACACAATTCTTCGGCTGAACTTGGACTATACGCAACGGGAGGAATTGGCGAGTTGTGCCCGGACCCTTGCTCTTCAATGTGCCATGAAGGACCCCCAGAACTGTGCACTGTCTGCGTTAACTCTGTGCGAGAAAGACCATATTGCCTTTGAGACGGCCTACCAAATTGTTATTGATGCAGCTTCTACGGGTATGACCTATTCCCAGTTGTTTACCATAGCTCGGTATATGGAGCATAGAGGGTACCCGTTGCGGGCCTTCAAACTTGCAAGTCTCGCCATGACCCACCTCAATTTGGCCTACAACCAGGACACCCACCCTGCTATCAATGACGTTCTTTGGGCATGTGCATTGAGCCACTCTTTGGGAAAAAATGAACTAGCTGCCATTATCCCTCTGGTTGTTAAGAGCGTACAATGTGCCACGGTGTTATCAGACATTCTGCGCAGGTGCACAATGACGGCCCCTGGACTGGCAGGTATTCCTGGCCGACGAAATTCTGGTAAACTGATGTCGACTGACAAAGCCCCGCTCCGCCAGCTGCTGGATGCCACAATTGGTGCTTACATCAACACCACCCACTCTCGATTAACGCACATCAGCCCTCGCCATTACGGGGAGTTTATTGAATTTCTTAGCAAAGCCAGAGAGACGTTTCTGATGGCACAAGATGGACATATACAATTTGCTCAGTTCATAGATAACCTCAAACAGATTTATAAGGGAAAGAAAAAACTAATGATGCTTGTCCGAGAACGCTTCGGCTGATGCACTATTTATAAACTTTTATTGTTTCCTATTTTTTGTTCAACTGTGATCTTGTCTCATAGGAGTGGTACTCGGTGTCTTGGCACAAGCAGTGGAGCCAGTCAGCATTTATTTGAGCATTAACCAATATATACATCGTTCAATAATTTCAGTAGCCACAAAAATAATTGTTCTGGCACATAAAACTCAAGGATTATGGAAAACAAAGTTATACAAAGTCTCTTACACTTTACAAGTGTACCCATTATACCAAATCCTATCTCACAAGGCAAATACCTCTATCGAACTCTCTATCTCTCACTTGTTCTCTCGCTCTCTCTCTTACTATCTCTCTGTCTTGCTGTCTCCCATAGTCAGCTTTAATCTCCATGAGTTGCCAGGTTTTAAAGCAAAAGAAAGAGTACAATTTTTTAAAAAGAAATGTACAAGCAAAGCAACACTAAACCTCGCGCACCACCAAAACAGTTTAGTGAGATGGCTTACTCACACGTGACCATACGCCGTGTGTTTTTGTGTGTGTGAAGGTACTTAAAGAAGAGACCATTCTCAGGGATGCTAAAACAAAAGTAGCAAAAGCATTTATGAAAACTGTAAATATTATATTATATGTGTCAATTATTGAAAGAATTGTAAAGTATATTAATTTATAATTAATATTCTATGTCATTAATGGGATACTTGAAATTCACTGTGGGCTGGAAATGTTTTAACAGGAGGGAGACTGCAGAGCACATTTCTCAGGTTACCCCCCCATGCATTGTGTGTATGTATGCGAACGAGTGAAGGAGATGGCATCTCTATGCAGAGCTACTTACGTACTGTCCCCTGGGTCTGAAGTGGTTCCCAAGGGTGAATTGGGGGTAATTTTCTTTTTTAATAAGTTTTATTTTTAAGAGTTGACGGTCAGGTGGGGAAGGGAGGATGAATTTGGTCTTGGTACGTTATGAAAGTACACACAGGTATTAACCTGCCCTCTTGTACCTCTGCCGGGACAGTATTCTGTGGTTCAAACAAAAGATTATTTAAAAATAAAAAGTCGCGGGTGTCTGTGAAGTGAATGAGCTGGTAGCACTCAGCTTCCTCCATTAGATCTTGCGTGCGCAACCTCTTGTCATTAAATAAATCATATTTCTTCACAACACCTCCACCATGTTCTAATACCACAGATAAATAATAATTAAAAAGAAAAGTTATTAAAAAAAAGTGTTTCAACTTAAAAAGTTGTTGCCTTTCCAATGTCATTCATTCAAGAAAGAAAGTGTTTTAATTTTTTTCTTCTCTGTTACGTTCCTGCGTCCAATGTTTTTCTTTTTACAGATAGCTGCTTCCTGTGAACGGTTTGAAAAAAAATGTAAATCTTGTTGGTCCGGTTGCATTGCAAAAAAAAAACTTTTTTTGAATGTCTTTGTGTTAACTGTACCAGTGTCAGTTTGTCATAGTTTTAGGGGAAAAAATGCGCTGATAGAGAACGTTGACTAGATGTACCTACTGTTGAGATATGAAAAAAAGTGTTTAGTAAATGTCGCCTCTCTCTGCGCTACTGAAAGCTTAATTCAGTATTCGTTGCCACAAAAGTATCTACTTTCATCAACGATTCATTTTTTGTGTAACCTCTTGATCTGATGTTTAAAAAGACAAAAAAATACAAAATTTAATACTATTTATGTAATGCTACTACCATTTTATATAACTGTGTCAAAATTTCAGTGCTTTTTTTAATGAATAAAGTGTGGAACACAACTACAGTTCTAACCTTTCTCAGTGTGTTTGTCTGGGGCTTATTTAACTGCACAGTAACAGTTCTGACATTTTATTTCCCCTGCCCCCTGAGCCCAGCTGTTTTGTATGTAAAAGATGTGACCAGGGGAGATGACTCAACTGACCTAACATCAAAATGAAATGTTCTGGCCAGCACTCTCACTGCCAAGAGGCAACTTTGTGACCTATGTCATCTATGTTGACTGAACATGCAGATTCCTCACCTGGTTCTTATGCATGCACAAGAGCTCCTTTAGAACTAGTGTGGGAATATTTCAACACACAAACTATATACACTCACATTTTTAATAATTATGTCATCTGAAACTGCAGTCGGAATGACTCTCCCTCCCTAACTCTTCATTTATAAAGACTGAATTCACATACAGGTGTGATTGGAACAGGTAGTATCCCAAGTAACTTTCTTTTTCTGAAAAGTAAAGTTTAGACTGGGATTGTCTTTTTATATAAAATCCAGGGACAAGACAAAGAGCCCAGTTATAATTTTGCTACAAAAACCGTTTGCCCTCTGATGTTTTATTTGCACCCTAACACATCTTACCTCTAGAAAAACAAACTTGCCTTTCATGGTGCAAGGTCTCTATTTGTGCTATGCTTAAGCTAAATCATAAAAATTGGATTAGACAAAATTTTTACTAATTGTCAAAATATAGCAACCTACAAAGTATGTTCCCAGTGTACATGAGTAAATTTCTCTGAGTTGATACAGATAGCTGTAGCCCCTCATCTTTTGCACTTTCTAAAAATAATTTTGAAACAGGCTGGTGATTGAATTCTTTCAGCTTTTCAGGCAAGTTTACATTTAAAATATTAACAACTCTTTCTATTATGAACTGCTCCATTTTACATCAGACAGACAGCACCTGTAATTAATAGCACCTGTGATTTCTTGTGTTGACCTCTAGGAAGAAAAACAAAGATTGTTCCTCCAGAATGGATTTCTTTAACTCAGTAGAAATGTTGAAGAGGATTTCAGGTTGATTTCCCAGACGATATAAAACTAGCCAGAAGATGAATTAGAATTACAGGGTTCCACATGATTGGACGCTGTCAATGACAACCACTGCAAGCCTTTCCCTCTTCATTTCTTCAAATTCAGTTCAAAAACTGAGAGAAGGCAAACCATTTTTGAGGCTTAAAGGTATTTTTTGTATAAAAACTTGGAGACTGCATGAACAAATGAACTTTTGAGCATGTTATGAGATCACTTGTTAGCATATGGCAAAGGCAGGGACCTATAGGCAGAAGCAGACATAGACAATGGGGAAAATGGTGGGGTGGTATCTGATGGTTCAAAAGAAAGCTACAGATGGGTCAGGGGAAGAGCCTGAGCAGTGGGAACAAAGTGACTGCATCTGATGGAGCCAAGTGAACTTCGGGTCCCATTCTCCTGAATGCCAGACCATGCCCTTTAGAACTGGTCCTGCAATGTTCCCAAAGCCACCTCCCAAATCCACTAATACATTCTTCCTCAGGAGTTTCCCCCACTCCCAGGTCCAGGATTCCTCCCAGTGCTCATAAACCCATTGGACTTTGCTCCCAGTTTTCCCTGATGCCCCAAACCATGAACTATCTGACCCAGTGCTCCCAGAATTCCCCTGCAGTGCTTCTAGACCTTGGGGGCTCCTACCCAGACCTGGGGACCCTCCTCAAAGTATTGCGAGACCCTGGCACCTCACCCCAATACTGCCAGATATCAGGCCCCTTCCAGAGCTCCCAGATATCAGGGCCACCCCAACCCTGATGAATCAGAGTCCCTAATGATACTATCTGGCATAACACTCCTGTTCTTATAACACCTCTGACACATCATAAGCAACACCATAGCATATTTTATATAATATATATGTTATGTGTGTATGTATAGATAGATGTTTGTGTGTATAGATAGATGTTTGCAATGTAGATAGATGTATGTATGAGTATGTATAGATAGATGTATGTATAGATGGGGGTGTGTGTGTAGACAGACGGATGGGGGGGTGTGTGTGTGGATAGACGGATGGGGGGGGGGGGTGGTGTGTGTGGACAGACGGATGGGGGGGGTGTGTGTGTAGATAGACGGATGGGGGGGGTGTGTGTAGATAGACGGATGGGGGGGTGTGTGTGTAGATAGACGGATGGGGGGGGTGTGTGTAGATAGACGGATGGGGGGGGTGTGTGTAGATAGACGGATGGGGGGGGTGTGTGTAGATAGACGGATGGGGGGGGTGTGTGTAGATAGACGGATGGGGGGGGGTGTGTATAGATAGACGGATGGGGGGGTGTGTGTAGATAGACGGATGTGGGGGTGTGTAGATAGACGGATGGGGGGGGTGTGTGTAGATAGACGGATGGGGGGGGGTGTGTGTAGATAGACGGATGGGGGGGGGTGTGTATAGATAGACGGATGGGGGGGGTGTGTGTAGATAGACGGATGTGGGGGTGTGTAGATAGACGGATGGGGGGGGGTGTGTAGATAGACAGATGTGGGGGGGGTGTCGATAGACGGATGGGGGGGGGGTGTGTGTAGATAGACGGATGGGGGGGTGCGTGTGTAGATAGACGGATGGGGGGGTGCGTGTGTAGATAGACAGATGGGGGGGGGGGGTGTAGATAGACGGATGTGGGGGGGGTGTCGATAGACGGATGGGGGGGGGGGTGTGTAGATAGACGGATGGGGGGGTGCGTGTGTAGATAGACAGATGGGGGGGGGGGTGTAGATAGACGGATGTGGGGGGGGTGTCGATAGACGGATGGGGGGGTGTGTGTGTAGATAGACAGATGTGGGGGTGTGTAGATAGACGGATGTGGGGGGGATGTCGATAGACGGATGGGGGGGGTGTGTAGATAGACGGATGGGGGGGGGGTGTGTAGATAGACGGATGGGGGGGGTGTGTAGATGGGGGGGGGGTGTGTAGATAGACGGATGGGGGGGGTGTGTAGATAGACGGATGGGGGGGGGGGTGTAGATAGACGGATGGGGGGGGTGTGTAGATAGACGGATGGGGGGGGGGTGTGTAGATAGACGGATGGGGGGGGTGTGTAGACAGACGGATGGGGGGGGGGGTGTGTAGATAGACGGATGGGGGGGGGGTGTAGATAGACGGATGGGGGGGGGGTGTGTAGATAGACGGATGGGGGGGTGTGTAGATAGACGGATGGGGGGGTGTGTAGATGGGGGGGGGGGTGTGTAGATAGACGGATGGGGGGGTGTGTAGATGGGGGGGGGGGTGTGTAGATAGACGGATGGGGGGGTGTGTAGATAGACGGATGGGGGGGTGTGTAGATGGGGGGGGGGTGTGTAGATAGACGGATGGGGGGGTGTGTAGATAGACGGATGGGGGGGTGTGTAGATGGGGGGGGGTGTGTAGATAGACAGATGGGGGGGGGGGTGTAGATAGACGGATGTGGGGGGGGTGTCGATAGACGGATGGGGGGGGGGTGTCGATAGACGGATGGGGGGGTGTGTGTAGATAGACGGATGGGGGGGGGGTGTCGATAGACGGATGTGGGGGGGGTGTCGATAGACGGATGGGGGGGGGGTGTCGATAGACGGATGGGGGGTGTGTGTAGATAGACGGATGGGGGGGTGTGTGTGTAGATAGACAGATGGGGGGGGGGGTGTAGATAGACGGATGTGGGGGGGGTGTCGATAGACGGATGGGGGGGGTGTGTCGATAGACGGATGTGGGGGGGGTGTGTAGATAGACGGATGGGGGGGGTGTGTAGATGGGGGGGGGGTGTGTAGATAGACGGATGGGGGGGGTGTGTAGATAGACGGATGGGGGGGGGGTGTCGATAGACGGATGGGGGGGGGGTGTGTGTAGATAGACGGATGGGGGGGTGCGTGTGTAGATAGACAGATGGGGGGGGGGGTGTCGATAGACGGATGTGGGGGGGGTGTCGATAGACGGATGTGGGGGGGGTGTCGATAGACGGATGGGGGGGTGTGTGTAGATAGACGGATGGGGGGGGGGTGTCGATAGACGGATGGGGGGTGTGTGTAGATAGACGGATGGGGGGGGGGGTGTAGATAGACGGATGTGGGGGGGGTGTCGATAGACGGATGGGGGGGGTGTGTCGATAGACGGATGTGGGGGGGGTGTGTAGATAGACGGATGGGGGGGGTGTGTAGATGGGGGGGGGGTGTGTAGATAGACGGATGGGGGGGGTGTGTAGATAGACGGATGGGGGGGGTGTGTAGATAGACGGATGGGGGGGGGGGTGTAGATAGACGGATGGGGGGGGTGTGTGGATAGACGGATGGGGGGGGGGTGTGTAGATAGACGGATGGGGGGGGTGTGTAGACAGACGGATGGGGGGGGGGGTGTGTAGATAGACGGATGGGGGGGGGTGTAGATAGACGGATGGGGGGGTGTGTAGATAGACGGATGGGGGGGTGTGTAGATGGGGGGGGGGTGTGTAGATAGACGGATGGGGGGGTGTGTAGATGGGGGGGGGTGTGTAGATAGACGGATGGGGGGGGTGTGTAGATAGACGGATGGGGGGGGGGTGTAGATAGACGGATGTGGTGGGGGTGTGTAGATAGACGGATGGGGGGGGGTGTGTGTCGATGGGTATAGGGGCGTGTGTGTGTGTGGATGGGTATAGGGGCGTGTGTGTGGATGGGTATAGGGGCGTGTGTGTGTGGATGGGTATAGGGGCGTGTGTGTGGATGGGTATAGGGGCGTGTGTGTGGATGGGTATAGGGGCGTGTGTGTGGATGGGTATAGGGGCGTGTGCGTGGATGGGTATGGGGGCGTGTGTGTGGATGGGTATAGGGGCGTGTGTGTGGATGGGTATAGGGGCGTGTGTGTGGATGGGTATAGGGGCGTGTGCGTGGATGGGTATAGGGGCGTGTGCGTGGATGGGTATGGGGGTGTGTGCGTGGATGGGTATAGGGGCGTGTGTGTGGATGGGTATAGGGGCGTGTGTGTGGATGGGTATAGGGGCGTGTGTGTGGATGGGTATAGGGGCGTGTGTGTGGATGGGTATGGGGGCGTGTGCGTGGATGGGTATGGGGGCGTGTGTGTGGATGGGTATGGGGGCGTGTGCGTGGATGGGTATAGGGGCGTGTGCGTGGATGGGTATGGGGGCGTGTGCGTGGATGGGTATAGGGGCGTGTGTGTGGATGGGTATAGGGGCGTGTGTGTGGATGGGTATGGGGGCGTGTGCGTGGATGGGTATGGGGGCGTGTGTGTGGATGGGTATAGGGGCGTGTGCGTGGATGGGTATAGGGGCGTGTGTGTGGATGGGTATAGGGGCGTGTGTGTGGATGGGTATAGGGGCGTGTGCGTGGATGGGTATAGGGGCGTGTGTGTGTGTGTGTGGATGGGTATAGGGGCGTGTGTGTGGATGGGTATAGGGGCGTGTGTGTGGATGGGTATAGGGGCGTGTGTGTGTGGATGGGTATAGGGGCGTGTGTGTGGATGGGTATAGGGGCGTGTGCGTGTGTGTGTGGATGGGTATAGGGGCGTGTGTGTGGATGGGTATAGGGGCGTGTGTGTGGATGGGTATAGGGGCGTGTGTGTGTGTGGATGGGTATAGGGGCGTGTGTGTGGATGGGTATAGGGGCGTGTGTGTGGATGGGTATGGGGGCGTGTGTGCGTGGATGGGTATAGGGGCGTGTGCGTGTGTGTGTGGATGGGTATAGGGGCGTGTGTGTGGATGGGTATAGGGGCGTGTGCGTGTGTGTGTGGATGGGTATAGGGGCGTGTGTGTGGATGGGTATGGGGGCGTGTGTGTGGATGGGTATAGGGGCGTGTGTGCGTGAATGGGTATGGGGGCGTGTGTGTGGATGGGTATAGGGGCGTGTGCGTGGATGGGTATAGAGGCGTGTGCGTGTGTGTGTGGATGGGTATAGGGGCGTGTGTGTGGATGGGTATAGGGGCGTGTGCGTGGATGGGTATAGGGGCGTGTGCGTGTGTGTGTGGATGGGTATAGGGGCGTGTGTGTGGATGGGTATAGGGGCGTGTGCGTGTGTGTGTGGATGGGTATAGGGGCGTGTGTGTGGATGGGTATAGGGGCGTGTGTGTGGATGGGTATGGGGGCGTGTGTGTGGATGGGTATGGGGGCGTGTGTGTGGATGGGTATGGGGGCGTGTGCGTGGATGGGTATGGGGGCGTGTGCGTGGATGGGTATAGGGGCGTGTGCGTGTGTGTGGATGGGTATGGGGGCGTGTGTGTGTGGATGGGTATAGGGGCGTGTGTGTGGATGGGTATAGGGGCGTGTGTGTGGATGGGTACAGGGGCGTGTGTGTGGATGGGTATGGGGGCGTGTGCGTGGATGGGTATAGGGGCGTGTGCGTGTGTGTGGATGGGTATGGGGGCGTGTGTGTGGATGGGTATAGGGGCGTGTGCGTGTGTGTGGATGGGTATGGGGGCGTGTGCGTGGATGGGTATAGGGGCGTGTGCGTGTGTGTGTGGATGGGTATAGGGGCGTGTGTGTGGATGGGTATAGGGGCGTGTGCGTGGATGGGTACAGGGGCGTGTGCGTGTGTGTGTGGATGGGTATAGGGGCGTGTGTGTGGATGGGTATAGGGGCGTGTGTGTGGATGGGTATGGGGGCGTGTGTGTGGATGGGTATGGGGGCGTGTGTGTGGATGGGTATGGGGGCGTGTGCGTGGATGGGTATAGGGGCGTGTGCGTGTGTGTGGATGGGTATGGGGGCGTGTGTGTGTGGATGGGTATAGGGGCGTGTGTGTGGATGGGTATAGGGGCGTGTGTGTGGATGGGTATAGGGGCGTGTGTGTGGATGGGTATGGGGGCGTGTGCGTGGATGGGTATAGGGGCGTGTGCGTGTGTGTGGATGGGTATGGGGGCGTGTGTGTGGATGGGTATAGGGGCGTGTGCGTGTGTGTGGATGGGTATGGGGGCGTGTGCGTGGATGGGTATAGCGGCGTGTGCGTGTGTGTGGATGGGTATGGGGGCGTGTGTGTGTGGATGGGTATAGGGGCGTGTGTGTGGATGGGTATAGGGGCGTGTGCGTGGATGGGTATAGGGGCGTGTGTGTGGATGGGTATAGGGGCGTGTGTGTGGATGGGTATGGGGGCGTGTGTGTGGATGGGTATAGGGGCGTGTGTGTGGATGGGTATAGGGGCGTGTGTGTGGATGGGTATGGGGGCGTGTGCGTGGATGGGTATAGGGGCGTGTGCGTGTGTGTGGATGGGTATGGGGGCGTGTGTGTG
Organism: Heptranchias perlo; assembly: GCF_035084215.1. Classification (NCBI taxonomy): domain Eukaryota; kingdom Metazoa; phylum Chordata; class Chondrichthyes; order Hexanchiformes; family Hexanchidae; genus Heptranchias; species Heptranchias perlo. Next base: position 29,298,568 of record NC_090333.1, on the reverse strand, counting down.
GATGGGTATAGGGGCGTGTGTGTGGATGGGTATAGGGGCGTGTGTGTGGATGGGTATGGGGGCGTGTGCGTGGATGGGTATAGGGGCGTGTGCGTGTGTGTGTGGATGGGTATAGGGGCGTGTGTGTGGATGGGTATGGGGGCGTGTGCGTGGATGGGTATGGGGGCGTGTGTGTGGATGGGTATAGGGGCGTGTGCGTGGATGGGTATAGGGGCGTGTGCGTGGATGGGTATAGGGGCGTGTGTGTGGATGGGTATAGGGGCGTGTGTGTGGATGGGTATAGGGGCGTGTGTGTGGATGGGTATGGGGGCGTGTGTGTGGATGGGTATAGGGGCGTGTGTGTGGATGGGTATAGGGGCGTGTGCGTGGATGGGTATAGGGGCGTGTGCGTGGATGGGTATAGGGGCGTGTGTGTGGATGGGTATAGGGGCGTGTGTGTGGATGGGTATAGGGGCGTGTGCGTGGATGGGTATAGGGGCGTGTGTGTGGATGGGTATAGGGGCGTGTGTGTGGATGGGTATAGGGGCGTGTGCGTGTGTGTGTGGATGGGTATAGGGGCGTGTGTGTGGATGGGTATAGGGGCGTGTGTGTGGATGGGTATAGGGGCGTGTGTGTGGATGGGTATAGGGGCGTGTGTGTGGATGGGTATAGGGGCGTGTGTGTGGATGGGTATAGGGGCGTGTGTGTGGATGGGTATAGGGGCGTGCGTGTGGATGGGTATAGGGGCGTGCGTGTGGATGGGTATAGGGGCGTGCGTGTGGATGGGTATAGGGGCGTGCGTGTGGATGGGTATAGGGGCGTGCGTGTGGATGGGTATAGGGGCGTGCGTGTGGATGGGTATCGGGGCGTGTGTGTGGATGGGTATCGGGGCGTGTGTGTGGATGGGTATAGGGGCGTGTGCGTGGATGGGTATAGGGGCGTGTGTGTGGATGGGTATAGGGGCGTGTGTGTGGATGGGTATGGGGGCGTGTGTGTGGATGGGTATGGGGGCGTGTGTGTGGATGGGTATGGGGGCGTGTGCGTGGATGGGTATGGGGGCGTGTGCGTGGATGGGTATGGGGGCGTGTGCGTGGATGGGTATAGGGGCGCGTGTGCGTGGATGGGTATAGGGGCGCGTGCGCGTGGATGGGTATAGGGGCGTGTGCGTGTGGATGGGTATAGGGGCGTGTGCGTGTGGATGGGTATAGGGGCGTGTGCGTGTGGATGGGTATAGGGGCGTGTGCGTGTGGATGGGTATAGGGGCGTGTGTGTGGATGGGTATAGGGGCGTGTGTGTGGATGGGTATAGGGGCGTGTGTGTGGATGGGTATGGGGGCGTGTGTGTGGATGGGTATGGGGGCGTGTGCGTGGATGGGTATGGGGGCGTGTGCGTGGATGGGTATGGGGGCGTGTGTGTGGATGGGTATGGGGGCGTGTGTGTGGATGGGTATAGGGGCGTGTTTGTGGATGGGTATAGGGGCGTGTGCGTGTGGATGGGTATAGGGGCGTGTGTGTGTGGATGGGTATAGGGGCGTGTGCGTGTGGATGGGTATAGGGGCGTGTGCGTGTGGATGGGTATAGGGGCGTGTGCGTGTGGATGGGTATAGGGGCGTGTGTGTGGATGGGTATAGGGGCGTGTGTGTGGATGGGTATAGGGGCGTGTGTGTGGATGGGTATAGGGGCGTGTGCGTGGATGGGTATAGGGGCGTGTGCGTGGATGGGTATAGGGGCGTGTGCGTGGATGGGTATAGGGGCGTGTGCGTGGATGGGTATAGGGGCGTGTGCGTGGATGGGTATAGGGGCGTGTGTGTGGATGGGTATAGGGGCGTGTGTGTGGATGGGTATAGGGGCGTGTGCGTGGATGGGTATAGGGGCGTGTGCGTGGATGGGTATAGGGGCGTGTGTGTGGATGGGTATAGGGGCGTGTGTGTGGATGGGTATAGGGGCGTGTGTGTGTGGATGGGTATAGGGGCGTGTGTGTGGATGGGTATGGGGGCGTGTGCGTGGATGGGTATGGGGGCGTGTGTGTGGATGGGTATAGGGGCGTGTTTGTGGATGGGTATAGGGGCGTGTGTGTGGATGGGTATAGAGGCGTGTGCGTGGATGGGTATAGGGGCGTGTGTGTGGATGGGTATAGGGGCGTGTGTGTGTGGATGGGTATAGGGGCGTGCGTGTGGATGGGTATAGGGGCGTGCGTGTGGATGGGTATAGGGGCGTGCGTGTGGATGGGTATAGGGGCGTGCGTGTGGATGGGTATAGGGGCGTGCGTGTGGATGGGTATAGGGGCGTGTGTGTGGATGGGTATCGGGGCGTGTGTGTGGATGGGTATAGGGGCGTGTGCGTGGATGGGTATGGGGGCGTGTGGGTGGATGGGTATGGGGGCGTGTGCGTGGATGGGTATGGGGGCGTGTGCGTGGATGGGTATGGGGGCGTGTGCGTGGATGGGTATGGGGGCGTGTGCGTGGATGGGTATGGGGGCGTGTGCGTGGATGGGTATAGGGGCGCGTGTGCGTGGATGGGTATAGGGGCGCGTGCGTGTGGATGGGTATAGGGGCGTGTGCGTGTGGATGGGTATAGGGGCGTGTGCGTGTGGATGGGTATAGGGGCGTGTGTGTGGATGGGTATAGGGGCGTGTGTGTGGATGGGTATAGGGGCGTGTGTGTGGATGGGTATGGGGGCGTGTGTGTGGATGGGTATGGGGGCGTGTGTGTGGATGGGTATGGGGGCGTGTGCGTGGATGGGTATGGGGGCGTGTGCGTGGATGGGTATGGGGGCGTGTGCGTGGATGGGTATGGGGGCGTGTGTGTGGATGGGTATGGGGGCGTGTTTGTGGATGGGTATAGGGGCGTGTGTGTGTGGATGGGTATAGGGGCGTGTGCGTGTGGATGGGTATAGGGGCGTGTGCGTGTGGATGGGTATAGGGGCGTGTGCGTGTGGATGGGTATAGGGGCGTGTGCGTGTGGATGGGTATAGGGGCGTGTGCGTGTGGATGGGTATGGGGGCGTGTGTGTGGATGGGTATAGGGGCGTGTGTGTGGATGGGTATAGGGGCGTGTGTGTGTGGATGGGTATAGGGGCGTGTGCGTGTGGATGGGTATAGGGGCGTGTGCGTGTGGATGGGTATAGTGGCGTGTGTGTGTGGATGGGTATAGGGGCGTGTGCGTGTGGATGGGTATAGGGGCGTGTGCGTGTGGATGGGTATAGGGGCGTGTGTGTGTGGATGGGTATAGTGGCGTGTGTGTGTGGATGGGTATAGGGGCGTGTGTGTGGATGGGTATAGGGGCGTGTGTGTGGATGGGTATAGGGGCGTGTGCGTGGATGGGTATAGGGGCGTGTGCGTGGATGGGTATAGGGGCGTGTGCGTGGATGGGTATAGGGGCGTGTGTGTGGATGGGTATAGGGGCGTGTGTGTGTGGATGGGTATAGGGGCGTGTGTGTGGATGGGTATGGGGGCGTGTGCGTGGATGGGTATGGGGGCGTGTGTGTGGATGGGTATAGGGGCGTGTTTGTGGATGGGTATAGGGGCGTGTGTGTGGATGGGTATAGGGGCGTGTGCGTGGATGGGTATAGGGGCGTGTGTGTGGATGGGTATAGGGGCGTGTGTGTGTGGATGGGTATAGGGGCGTGTGTGTGGATGGGTATAGGGGCGTGTGTGTGTGGATGGGTATAGGGGCGTGTGTGTGGATGGGTATAGGGGCGTGTGTGTGTGGATGGGTATAGGGGCGTGTGTGTGGATGGGTATAGGGGCGTGTGTGTGTGGATGGGTATAGGGGCGTGTGTGTGGATGGGTATAGGGGCGTGTGTGTGTGGATGGGTATAGGGGCGTGTGTGTGTGGATGGGTATGGGGGCGTGTGCGTGGATGGGTATAGGGGCGTGTGTGTGTGGATGGGTATAGGGGCGTGTGTGTGTGGATGGGTATAGGGGCGTGTGTGTGGATGGGTATAGGGGCGTGTGTGTGTGGATGGGTATAGGGGCGTGTGTGTGGATGGGTATAGGGGCGTGTGCGTGGATGGGTATAGGGGCGTGTGTGTGGATGGGTATGGGGGCGTGTGCGTGGATGGGTATAGGGGCGTGTGCGTGGATGGGTATAGGGGCGTGTGTGTGTGGATGGGTATAGAGGCGTGTGTGTGGATGGGTATAGGGGCGTGTGTGTGGATGGGTATAGGGGCGTGTGTGTGTGGATGGGTATAGGGGCGTGTGTGTGTGGATGGGTATAGGGGCGTGTGTGTGGATGGGTATAGGGGCGTGTGTGTGTGGATGGGTATAGGGGCGTGTGTGTGGATGGGTATAGGGGCGTGTGCGTGGATGGGTATAGGGGCGTGTGCGTGGATGGGTATGGGGGCGTGTGCGTGGATGGGTATAGGGGCGTGTGTGTGGATGGGTATAGGGGCGTGTGCGTGGATGGGTATGGGGGCGTGTGTGTGGATGGGTATAGGGGCGTGTGTGTGGATGGGTATAGGGGCGTGTGCGTGGATGGGTATAGGGGCGTGTGCGTGTGCGTGTGGATGGGTATAGGGGCGTGTGTGTGGATGGGTATAGGGGCGTGTGTGTGGATGGGTATAGGGGCGTGTGCGTGGATGGGTATAGGGGCGTGTGCGTGGATGGGTATGGGGGCGTGTGCGTGGATGGGTATAGGGGCGTGTGCGTGGATGGGTATAGGGGCGTGTGCGTGGATGGGTATAGGGGCGTGTGTGTGGATGGGTATGGGGGCGTGTGTGTGGATGGGTATGGGGGCGTGTGTGTGGATGGGTATAGGGGCGTGTGCGTGGATGGGTATGGGGGCGTGTGCGTGGATGGGTATGGGGGCGTGTGCGTGGATGGGTATAGGGGCGTGTGTGTGGATGGGTATAGGGGCGTGTGCGTGGATGGGTATAGGGGCGTGTGTGTGGATGGGTATAGGGGCGTGTGTGTGGATGGGTATGGGGGCGTGTGCGTGGATGGGTATAGGGGCGTGTGTGTGGATGGGTATAGGGGCGTGTGCGTGTGTGGATGGGTATAGGGGCGTGTGTGTGGATGGGTATGGGGGCGTGTGCGTGGATGGGTATAGGGGCGTGTGTGTGTGGATGGGTATGGGGGCGTGTGTGTGGATGGGTATAGGGGTGTGTGTGTGGATGGGTATGGGGGCGTGTGCGTGGATGGGTATGGGGGCGTGTGTGTGTGGATGGGCATAGGGGCGTGTGTGTGGATGGGTATAGGGGCGTGTGTGTGGATGGGTATAGGGGCGTGTGCATGGATGGGTATAGGGGCGTGTGTGTGTGGATGGGTATAGGGGCGTGTGTGTGGATGGGTATAGGGGCGTGTGTGTGTGGATGGGTATAGGGGCGTGTGCGTGGATGGGTATAGGGGCGTGTGTGTGGATGGGTATGGGGGCGTGTGCGTGGATGGGTATAGGGGCGTGTGCGTGGATGGGTATAGGGGCGTGTGTGTGGATGGGTATGGGGGCGTGTGCGTGGATGGGTATAGGGGCGTGTGCGTGGATGGGTTTCGGGGCGTGTGCGTGGATGGGTATAGGGGCGTGTGTGTGTGGATGGGTATAGGGGCGTGTGTGTGTGGATGGGTATAGGGGCGTGTGTGTGGATGGGTATAGGGGCGTGTGCGTGGATGGGTATAGGGGCGTGTGTGTGGATGGGTATGGGGGCGTGTGCGTGGATGGGTATGGGGGCGTGTGTGTGTGGATGGGTATAGAGGCGTGTGTGTGGATGGGTATAGGGGCGTGTGTGTGGATGGGTATAGGGGCGTGTGTGTGTGGATGGGTATAGGGGCGTGTGTGTGTGGATGGGTATAGGGGCGTGTGTGTGGATGGGTATAGGGGCGTGTGTGTGGATGGGTATAGGGGCGTGTGCGTGGATGGGTATAGGGGCGTGTGCGTGGATGGGTATAGGGGCGTGTGTGTGGATGGGTATAGGGGCGTGTGCGTGGATGGGTATAGGGGTGTGCGTGTGGATGGGTATAGGGGCGTGTGTGTGGATGGGAATAGGGGCGTGTGCGTGGATGGGTATGGGGGCGTGTGCGTGGATGGGTATGGGGGCGTGTGCGTGGATGGGTATAGGGGCGTGTGCGTGGATGGGTATAGGGGCGTGTGCGTGGATGGGTATAGGGGCGTGTGTGTGGATGGGTATAGGGGCGTGTGCGTGGATGGGTATGGGGGCGTGTGCGTGGATGGGTATGGGGGCGTGTGCGTGGATGGGTATAGGGGCGTGTGCGTGGATGGGTATAGGGGCGTGTGCGTGGATGGGTATGGGGGCGTGTGCGTGGATGGGTATAGGGGCGTGTGTGTGGATGGGTATGGGGGCGTGTGCGTGTGTGCGTGGATGGGTATAGGGGCGTGTGCGTGGATGGGTATAGGGGCGTGTGTGTGGATGGGTATAGGGGCGTGTGTGTGGATGGGTATAGGGGCGTGTGTGTGGATGGGTATGGTGGCGTGTGCGTGGATGGGTATGGGGGCGTGTGCGTGGATGGGTATAGGGGCGTGTGTGTGTGGATGGGTATAGGGGCGTGTGTGTGTGGATGGGTACAGGGGCGTGTGTGTGTGGATGGGTATAGGGGCGTGTGTGTGTGGATGGGTATAGGGGCGTGTGCGTGTGGATGGTTATAGGGGCGTGTGCGTGTGGATGGGAATAGGGGCGTGTGTGTGGATGGGTATAGGGGCGTGTGTGTGGATGGGTATAGGGGCGTGTGTGTGGATGGGTATAGGGGCGAGTGTGTGTGGATGGGTATAGGGGCGTGTGTGTGGATGGGTATCGGGGCGTGTGTGTGGATGGGTATAGGGGCGTGTGTGTGGATGGGTATAGGGGCGTGTGTGTGGATGGGTATAGGGGCGTGTGCGTGGATGGGTATAGGGGCGTGTGTGTGTGGATGGGTATAGGGGCGTGTGTGTGATGGGTATGGGGGCGTGTGTGTGGATGGGTATAGGGGCGTGTGTGTGGATGGGTATAGGGGCGTGCGTGTGGATGGGTATAGGGGCGTGCGTGTGGATGGGTATAGGGGCGTGTGTGTGGATGGGTATAGGGGCGTGTGTGTGGATGGGTATAGGGGCGTGTGTGTGGATGGGTATAGGGGCGTGTGTGTGTGGATGGGTATAGGGGCGTGTGTGTGGATGGGTATAGGGGCGTGTGCGTGGATGGGTATAGGGGCGTGTGTGTGGATGGGTATAGGGGCGTGTGTGTGGATGGGTATAGGGGCGTGTGCGTGGATGGGTATAGGGGCGTGTGTGTGTGGATGGGTATAGGGGCGTGTGTGTGGATGGGTATAGGGGCGTGTGTGTGGATGGGTATAGGGGCGTGTGTGTGGATGGGTATAGGGGCGTGTGTGTGGATGGGTATAGGGGCGTGTGTGTGGATGGGTATAGGGGCGTGTGTGTGGATGGGTATAGGGGCGTGTGTGTGGATGGGTATAGGGGCGTGTGTGTGTGGATGGGTATAGGGGCGTGTGTGTGTGGATGGGTATAGGGGCGTGTGTGTGGATGGGTATAGGGGCGTGTGTGTGTGGATGGGTATAGGGGCGTGTGTGTGGATGGGTATAGGGGCGTGTGCGTGGATGGGTATAGGGGCGTGTGCGTGGATGGGTATGGGGGCGTGTGCGTGGATGGGTATAGGGGCGTGTGTGTGGATGGGTATGGGGGCGTGTGCTTGGATGGGTATAGGGGCGTGTGTGTGTGGATGGGTATAGGGGCGTGTGTGTGGATGGGTATGGGGGCGTGTGTGTGGATGGGTATGGGGGCGTGTGTGTGGATGGGTATGGGGGCGTGTGCGTGGATGGGTATGGGGGCGTGTGTGTGGATGGGTATGTGGGCGTGTGCGTGGATGGGTATAGGGGCGTGTGTGTGGATGGGTATAGGGGCGTGTGTGTGGATGGGTATAGGGGCGTGTGCGTGGATGGGTATAGGGGCGTGTGCGTGTGCGTGTGGATGGGTATAGGGGCGTGTGTGTGGATGGGTATGGGGGCGTGTGTGTGGATGGGTATGGGGGCGTGTGCGTGGATGGGTATGGGGGCGTGTGCGTGGATGGGTATGGGGGCGTGTGTGTGGATGGGTATAGGGGCGTGTTTGTGGATGGGTATAGGGGCGTGTGTGTGGATGGGTATAGGGGCGTGTGCGTGGATGGGTATAGGGGCGTGTGCGTGGATGGGTATAGGGGCGTGTGTGTGTGGATGGGTATCGGGGCGTGTGTGTGTGGATGGGTATAGGGGCGTGTGCGTGGATGGGTATAGGGGCGTATGTGTGTGGATGGGTATAGGGGCGTGTGAGTGGATGGGTATAGGGGCGTGTGCGTGGATGGGTATAGGGGCGTGTGCGTGGATGGGTATGGGGGCGTGTGCGTGGATGGGTATAGGGGCGTGTGTGTGGATGGGTATAGGGGCGTGTGCGTGGATGGGTATAGGGGCGTGTGTGTGGATGGGTATAGGGGCGTGTGTGTGGATGGGTATAGGGGCGTGTGCGTGGATGGGTATAGGGGCGTGTGCGTGTGCGTGTGGGTGTGCGTGTGGATGGGTATAGGGGCGTGTGTGTGGATGGGTATAGGGGCGTGTGTGTGGATGGGTATAGGGGCGTGTGTGTGGATGGGTATAGGGGCGTGTGCGTGGATGGGTATGGGGGCGTGTGCGTGGATGGGTATAGGGGCGTGTGTGTGGATGGGTATAGGGGCGTGTGCGTGTGTGGATGGGTATAGGGGCGTGTGTGTGGATGGGTATGGGGGCGTGTGCGTGGATGGGTATAGGGGCGTGTGTGTGGATGGGTATAGGGGCGTGTGTGTGGATGGGTATGGGGGCGTGTGTGTGGATGGGTATAGGGGCGTGTGCGTGGATGGGTATAGGGGCGTGTGCGTGGATGGGTATAGGGGCGTGTGCGTGGATGGGTATAGGGGCGTGTGCGTGGATGGGTATGGGGGCGTGTGCGTGGATGGGTATAGGGGCGTGTGCGTGGATGGGTATAGGGGCGTGTGTGTGGATGGGTATAGGGGCGTGTGTGTGGATGGGTATGGGGGCGTGTGCGTGGATGGGTATAGGGGCGTGTGTGTGGATGGGTATAGGGGCGTGTGCGTGTGTGGATGGGTATAGGGGCGTGTGTGTGGATGGGTATGGGGGCGTGTGCGTGGATGGGTATAGGGGCGTGTGTGTGTGGATGGGTATGGGGGCGTGTGTGTGGATGGGTATAGGGGCGTGTGTGTGGATGGGTATGGGGGCGTGTGCGTGGATGGGTATAGGGGCGTGTGTGTGTGGATGGGCATAGGGGCGTGTGTGTGGATGGGTATAGGGGCGTGTGTGTGGATGGGTATAGGGGCGTGTGCGTGGATGGGTATAGGGGCGTGTGTGTGTGGATGGGTATAGGGGCGTGTGTGTGGATGGGTATAGGGGCGTGTGTGTGGATGGGTATAGGGGCGTGTGCGTGGATGGGTATAGGGGCGTGTGTGTGGATGGGTATGGGGGCGTGTGCGTGGATGGGTATAGGGGCGTGTGTGTGGATGGGTATGGGGGCGTGTGCGTGGATGGGTATAGGGGCGTGTGTGTGTGGATGGGTATAGGGGCGTGTGTGTGGATGGGTATGGGGGCGTGTGTGTGGATGGGTATGGGGGCGTGTGTGTGGATGGGTATGGGGGCGTGTGCGTGGATGGGTATGGGGGCGTGTGTGTGGATGGGTATGGGGGCGTGTGTGTGGATGGGTATGGGGGCGTGTTTGTGGATGGGTATAGGGGCGTGTGCGTGGATGGGTATAGGGGCGTGTGCGTGGATGGGTATAGGGGCGTGTGTGTGTGGATGGGTATAGGGGCGTGTGTGTGGATGGGTATAGGGGCGTGTGTGTGTGGATGGGTATAGGGGCGTGTGTGTGGATGGGTATAGGGGCGTGTGCGTGGATGGGTATAGGGGCGTGTGCGTGGATGGTTATGGGGGCGTGTGCGTGGATGGGTATAGGGGCGTGTGTGTGTGGATGGGTATAGGGGCGTGTGTGTGGATGGGTATAGGGGCGTGTGTGTGTGGATGGGTATAGGGGCGTGTGTGTGTGGATGGGTATAGGGGCGTGTGTGTGTGGATGGGTATAGGGGCGTGTGTGTGGATGGGTATAGGGGCGTGTGCGTGGATGGGTATAGGGGCGTGTGCGTGGATGGGTATGGGGGCGTGTGCGTGGATGGGTATAGGGGCGTGTGCGTGGATGGGTATAGGGGCGTGTGTGTGGATGGGTATAGGGGCGTGTGTGTGGATGGGTATAGGGGCGTGTGCGTGGATGGGTATAGGGGCGTGTGCGTGTGCGTGTGGATGGGTATAGGGGCGTGTGTGTGGATGGGTATGGGGGCGTGTGTGTGGATGGGTATGGGGGCGTGTGCGTGGATGGGTATGGGGGCGTGTGCGTGGATGGGTATGGGGGCGTGTGTGTGGATGGGTATAGGGGCGTGTTTGTGGATGGGTATAGGGGCGTGTGTGTGGATGGGTATAGGGGCGTGTGCGTGGATGGGTATAGGGGCGTGTGCGTGGATGGGTATGGGGGCGTGTGCGTGGATGGGTATAGGGGCGTGTGCGTGGATGGGTATAGGGGCGTGTGCGTGGATGGGTATGGGGGCGTGTGCGTGGATGGGTATAGGGGCGTATGCGTGGATGGGTATAGGGGCGTGTGCGTGGATGGGTATAGGGGCGTGTGTGTGTGGATGGGTATAGGGGCGTGTGTGTGTGGATGGGTATAGGGGCGTGTGTGTGGATGGGTATAGGGGCGTGTGTGTGGATGGGTATAGGGGCGTGTGTGTGTGGATGGGTATAGGGGCGTGTGTGTGGATGGGTATAGGGGCGTGTGCGTGGATGGGTATAGGGGCGTGTGTGTGGATGGGTATGGGGGCGTGTGCGTGGATGGGTATAGGGGCGTGTGTGTGTGGATGGGTATAGGGGCGTGTGTGTGTGGATGGGTATAGGGGCGTGTGTGTGTGGATGGGTATAGGGGCGTGTGTGTGTGGATGGGTATAGGGGCGTGTGTGTGTGGATGGGTATAGGGGCGTGTGTGTGGATGGGTATAGGGGCGTGTGCGTGGATGGGTATAGGGGCGTGTGCGTGGATGGGTATGGGGGCGTGTGCGTGGATGGGTATAGGGGCATGTGTGTGGATGGGTATAGGGGCGTGTGTGTGGATGGGTATAGGGGCGTGTGTGTGGATGGGTATAGGGGCGTGTGCGTGGATGGGTATAGGGGCGTGTGCGTGTGCGTGTGGATGGGTATAGGGGCGTGTGTGTGGATGGGTATAGGGGCGTGTGTGTGGATGGTTATAGGGGCGTGTGTGTGGATGGTTATAGGGGCGTGTGTGTGGATGGTTATAGGGGCGTGTGTGTGGATGGGTATAGGGGCGTGTGCGTGGATGGGTATGGGGGCGTGTGCGTGGATGGGTATAGGGGCGTGTGTGTGGATGGGTATAGGGGCGTGTGCGTGTGTGGATGGGTATGGGGGCGTGTGCGTGGATGGGTATAGGGGCGTGTGTGTGGATGGGTATAGGGGCGTGTGTGTGGATGGGTATGGGGGCGTGTGTGTGGATGGGTATAGGGGCGTGTGCGTGGATGGGTATAGGGGCGTGTGTGTGGATGGGTATAGGGGCGTGTGTGTGGATGGGTATGGGGGCGTGTGCGTGGATGGGTATAGGGGCGTGTGTGTGGATGGGTATAGGGGCGTGTGCGTGTGTGGATGGGTATAGGGGCGTGTGTGTGGATGGGTATGGGGGCGTGTGCGTGGATGGGTATAGGGGCGTGTGTGTGTGGATGGGTATGGGGGCGTGTGTGTGGATGGGTATAGGGGCGTGTGTGTGGATGGGTATGGGGGCGTGTGCGTGGATGGGTATAGGGGCGTGTGTGTGTGGATGGGCATAGGGGCGTGTGTGTGGATGGGTATAGGGGCGTGTGTGTGGATGGGTATAGGGGCGTGTGCGTGGATGGGTATAGGGGCGTGTGTGTGGATGGGTATGGGGGTGTGTGTGTGGATGGGTATAGGGGCGTGTGTGTGGATGGGTATAGGGGCGTGTGTGTGGATGGGTATAGGGGCGTGTGTGTGGATGGGTATAGGGGCGTGTGTGTGGATGGGTATAGGGGCGTGTGTGTGGATGGGTATAGGGGCGTGTGCGTGGATGGGTATAGGGGCGTGTGTGTGGATGGGTATAGGGGCGTGTGCGTGGATGGGTATAGGGGCGTGTGTGTGGATGGGTATGGGGGCGTGTGCGTGGATGGGTATAGGGGCGTGTGTGTGTGGATGGGCATAGGGGCGTGTGTGTGGATGGGTATAGGGGCGTGTGTGTGGATGGGTATAGGGGCGTGTGTGTGGATGGGTATAGGGGCGTGTGTGTGGATGGGTATAGGGGCGTGTGTGTGGATGGGTATAGGGGCGTGTGTGTGGATGGGTATGGGGGCGTGTGTGTGTGTGTGTGGATGGGTATAGGGGCGTGTGTGTGTGGATGGGTATTGGGGCGTGTGTGTGTGGATGGGTATAGGGGCGTGTGCGTGTGGATGGGTATTGGGGCGTGTGTGTGTGGATGGGTATTGGGGCGTGCGTGTGTGGATGGGTATAGGGGCGTGTGCGTGGATGGGTATGGGGGCGTGTGTGTGGATGGGTATAGGGGCGTGTGTGTGGATGGGTATGGGGGCGTGTGTGTGGATGGGTATAGGGGCGTGTGTGTGGATGGGTATGGGGGCGTGTGTGTGGATGGGTATAGGGGCGTGTGTGTGGATGGGTATAGGGGCGTGTGTGTGTGTGGATGGGTATAGGGGCGTGTGTGTGTGTGGATGGGTATAGGGGCGTGTGTGTGGATGGGTATAGGGGCGTGTGTGTGGATGGGTGTAGGGGCGTGTGTGTGTGTGGATGGGTATAGGGGCGTGTGTGTGGATGGGTATAGGGGCGTGTGTGTGGATGGGTATAGGGGCGTGTGTGTGTGTGGATGGGTATAGGGGCGTGTGTGTGGATGGGTATAGGGGCGTGTGTGTGGATGGGTATAGGGGCGTGTGTGTGTGTGTGGATGGGTATAGGGGCGTGTGTGTGGATGGGTATAGGGGCGTGTGCGTGTGTGGATGGGTATAGGGGCGTGTGTGTGTGTGCGTGTGTGTATCTATATAAAATAAAATATTGGCCTGTCCATCATTTTTAATAATGCATCATCTGAAAACCATTTGTAGTGCTCTTTCGAAGAAGATATTGGCTACTGAAATGCTGAAATATATTACAGTATCTCAAGACTAATTGTGACAGGCTTCTTGCCAGAGAGATTATAGATTTATTGCTGCTGCTCTTCTAAAATAACTGGTCTTAATTTTCTAAAATGCGATTTGTTCTCCTGATATAGCGGTAGTTCATTCACTATATGCAGACATGCACGTATTCGTCCATTTACTTAGCTGCATTTATCAACTCACCCGATGCTGGTCAAACTTTCTGAAGCAGATCATTGTTGTTTGGGCTAAATTAACAATGACTTGGTTAAGTCTCTCAAGACTTTGGTATACGGTAGATATTGAATCCAGATTAATTGGGCTGCCTGCTGATCCAGATTTTTAACAGATGACTGAATGCCTGTCAGGTAAGAAGTAAGGCCTATCTACACCACTAGCACCAAATGCTTGATTTGTGCGATGGGCTGACTGATTGGAGCCATTAATTACAACATCAGAATTGAACAGCTCGATGTGGAAAGTACGTGATGTGCTTCTAAAAGTAAATGCAGGGAATGTAATTGAGAAGACTGACCAACTGCCAGATAAAGCTGAATTCCCTGTTCTGGCAAAATTTAAATGTGGAATAAATCTCCAGTTAAAGCACCAAAGTTGGCACTCTGACCTCTTAACATATTCAAATCACAGAATTTATTGACACAAGGTCAGAGGGATCTTGGTGTGCAAGTTCACAGATCCCTGAAGGCGGCGGAACAGGTAGATAAGGTGGTAAAGAAGGCATATGGGATACTTGCCTTTATTAGCCGAGGCATAGAATATAAGAGCAAGGAGGTTACGATGGAGCTGTATAAAACACTGGTTAGGCCACAGCTGGAGTACTGTGTGCAGTTCTGGTCGCCACACTACAGGAAGGATGTGATCGCTTTGGAGAAGGTGCAGAGGAGATTCACCAGGATGTTACCAGGGCTGGAGCGCTTCAGCTCTGAAGAGAGACTTGGAAGATTGGGTTTGTTTTCCTTGTAGCAGAGGAGGCTGAGGGGGGACATGATTGAGGTGTGCAAAATTATGAGGGGCACAGATAGAATGGATACTAAGGAGCTTTTTCCCTTCGTTGAGGGTTCTATAACAAGGGGACATAGATTCAAGGTAAAAGGCGGGAGGTTTAGAGGGGATTTGAGAAAGAACTTTTTCACCCAGAGGGTGGTTGGAGTCTGGAACTCACTGCCTGAAAGGGTTGTGGAGGCAGGAACCCTCACAACATTCAAGAAGCATTTAGATGAGCACTTGAAATGCCATAGCATACAAGGCTACGGACCAAATGCTGGAATATGGGATTAGAGTAGACAGGGCTTGATGGCCGGCGCGGACACGATGGGCCGAAGGGCCTCTATCCGTGCCATATAACTCTATGACTCTAAGTAGTCGGGTTTCCCTCACAGAATGTCCTTCAACAAGTTCTTTTTTGATATATATTAATGACCTGGACTTGGACATAATTTCAAAGTTTGTAGATGACACGAAACTTGGAAATTTAGTTAGTGAGGAGGATAGTAAGACTTTAGGAGGTCATAGCCAGACTGGTGAAATGGGCAGACACATGGCAGATGAAATTTAATGTAGAGAAGTTTGAAGTTATGCATTTTGTAAGAAAGAATGAGGAGAGGTAATATAAACTAAATGGTACAATTTTAAAGGGAGTGCAGGAACAGAGACACCTGGGGGTTTACGTACACAAATCTTTGAAGGTAGCAGGACAAGTTGATAAGGCCGTTAAAAAAGTATATGGGATCCTTGGTTTTTATAAATAGAGGTATAGAGTACAAAAGCAAAGATGTTATGCTAAACCTTTATAAACCACTGGTTAGGCCTCAGCTGGAGTACTGCATCCAATTATGGGCACTACACTTTAGGAAGGATGTCAAGACCTTGGAGAGGAGATTTACTAGAATGATACCAGGGATAAGGGACTTCATTTATGTGGATAGACTGGAGAAGCTGGTATTGTTCTCCTTAGAACAGAGAAGGTTAAGGGGAGATTTAATAGAAGTGTTCAAAATTATGAGGAGTTTTGATGGAGTATATAGGGAGGAACTGTTTCCACTGGCAGGAGGGCCAGTAATTGGAGGACACAGATTTAAGATAATTGGTAAAAGAACCAGAGAGGAGATGAGGAGAACATTTTTTACACTGCCAGTTGTAATGATCTGGAATGCACTGCCTGAAAGGGTGGTGGAAGCAGATTCAATAGTAACTTTCCAAAGGGAATTGGATAAATATTTGAAGGGGAAAAATTGCAGGTCAATGGGGAAAGAGCAGGGGTGTGGGACTAATTGGATAGTTCTTTCAGAGAACCAGCACAAGCATGATGGGCCAAATGGCCTCCTTCTGTGCTGTATGATTCTAAGTTCTGTCTGAACCACTGAGAGGAGGTAGAAATGGGGGAACAGAGAAAATTGGCACAGAATCCTGTTGTTTAGATAAAGAAGCAACTTGCATTTATATAAAGCCTTTCATGTCTCAGGATATCTGAATGTGCTTCACAGCCAATGAAGCACTTTCGAAGTGTAGCCATGATTGTAATGTAGGGAAATGCTGAAGCCACCTTGCACAAACGGCAATGAGATAAATGATCAGATAATCTGTTTTTGATGTTGGTTGAATGATGAATATTGGCTAGGCAAACCCCAATGCTCTTCCTCGAATAGTGCCATGGGATCTTTTGCATTTACCTCAGCAGGCAGACAAGTCTTCAGTTTAATGACTCATCTGAAAGACACCACCTCTGATTATGTGACACTCCCTCAATGATGCACTGAAGTGTTAGCCTAGATTATGTGCTCAAATCCCTAGGATGGGGCTTAAACCCATGACCTTCTGACTCAGAGGACTGAGTGCTGCCACTGTGCCAAGGCTCACAGGTGCACCATCTGGCTGGTCTTCCAAGGAGCACTATTGATTGAATCAGATCGAAGGATTGAAAATAGGAGCAAAGGAAAAATAACAACAACAAAAATCAAGTGGGCCCAGTCATGAAGTAATGGAAGTTTGTGTCCCAGTAAAGGATGATTAGAATCTCTCTTCTTTAAGCATTGTACAATTATAGTCACCAACAGGCTGCTTGGGGAAGCAATTCTAACAGTGGAGCCACTACACTGGTGGATGAGCAGGACTTCATTAAGCAGAAAGAAAAGAAATGTTATACCTGTGTTTTATAGCTACAAATATGTCTTGTCAGCTTTCTTGCAATGTGGAGCTTGGTGTGCCTCCCTGTAAACGTAACTCAAGGTGGGGGGTGCGACTTTATAGAAATCACTATAAAATCTTTCCAGTTTGACTCATCTGCAAAGACACTTGGCTGGTTTTGTCTAGGCTATATGGAGAAGGTCTAATCTCTAGTCTGTGCTGTGTTAGCCGATCTCAGCTAAGGCAGAAATTAGGGTGCTACAACTGGCATCAGCAATCCTGGGCTTGGGAAGGGAAAATTGCTCAAAAAAAATGAAACTATTATAGATCACCTTCAAACAACATCTCAGGAGAGGACATCCAATAACATTCTACTCGAATACACCCAGCAGTTTCTTCCCTCTAGTGAATCAGCAGCCATTCCAGCTGCGGTACTGATAAATTGTGCTCACATATGATGTAACTGAAAATTTTCTATTGTGTGTATTCTGCCATTACCACCATTTGCAACATATGTCAATAAACTTACATTTAATGGAAAGCATTCATCTTGAGTAAGGCTATATTAAAAAGGCAGCCTTGAAATATTGCAAGGTCTGATTTTAGTTTAAGTGTTATAGATGTAGAATTGTCTTTATATTGCACCTCTGGAGTCCCCCAAAATCACTTTAGTCCTCTCCTCTTCCTCATCATGTTGCCAACATCATCCAAAGCCATAGGGTCATCTTCCACATGTATACTGATGACTCCCAGTTTTATCTCTCCATCACCTTCATCGTCGCTGGGTCAAAATCCTGGAACTCCCTACCTAACAGCACTGTGGGAGAACCTTCACCACACGGACTGCAGTGGATCAAGAAGGCGGCTCACCACCACCTTCCCAAGGGCAATTAGGGATGGACAATAAATGCTGGCCTTGCCAGCAACGCCCGCATCCCATGAATGAATTTTAAAAAAAACACATCTTGGATAAGCCGTAACTTCTAAAACTAATTATATCATCCTTCTTTCAGGCATAATCGGACTGTTCAAAACCCCGGCGTCCTGTTCAACCCCAAGCTAAATTTATAATCCTATATCTCTCCGTCATAAAACTGCCTACTTCCACCTCCATAGCAACACCCACCACTGTCCCGACATCTGCCAGTGAAACCCTCATCTATACATTTGTCACCTCCAGACTCAATTATTCCAATACTTTCCTGGCTGGCCTCCCATCCTCCACAAACATCAGCTCATCCAAAACTCTGCTGCTCGTATCGTGATCCATACTAAATTTTGCTTGCCCATCACACCTGTCTTCGCTGATCTATGTTTGTTTCCAGTCCTCCAACACCTCAAATTTAGAATTCTCATCCCTGTGTTTAAATCCCTCCATGAGGCCTTGCCACTCCCTATCTCTGTAACCTCCTCCAGTTCTACAACCCACCCCCAAAACTCTCTGTTCCCCTGACACCAGTCTCTTGGGCACACCCACACCCTCCAAGTCCCTTCGCTCCTCCACTGGTGGCCATGCCTTCAGCCCCCAAGTTCAACGCAAGGAATTCCTTCCCTAAACCCTCGCCTTTTCACCTCTTTTTCTTCCTATAAAACCCACCTGTTTGACCAAGCTTTTGGTCAGCCCCCACCCCCCAATCCATTCACGCTTGAGCCTCTACGAATCACTTTGAGATGTTTTTCTATGTTAAAGGTGCTACATAAATGCAAATTGTTATTTTATAGATCTACAAGGTCATCCCTCAGTCAGCCCCTTTCAAGGTCAAAAAGCCTAAGTTTCTCCAGTCTTTCCTCACACTTTAGCTCTTTGACACTCGGGATCAACTTTGTGGCTCTTCTCTGAACTATCTCCAGTGCTTGAGTGTCTGCCCCGTGCCCCAAACCAGACACAGTACTCAAGTTGTAGAAACTATATAGTTTGAACAAGACTTTCTCTTTTTTTAACATTTATATAATTTTTGGATATTTTGGCTCAGAGAAATAAAATATTATGGTGAGATATCTCTTCTCCCCCACCTCCAAAAATACAATATTTTGAAGGGTGGAGAGGAACTAGAAGTATGGGTGTGATAGCTAATTGTGAGAAGCAGTGTGCTCCAGTTTGTGCTAATACCAGGGAATCCAGGATGTGTTCTGCAAATCAGTTTATTCTGATGGAGAGCACAGTTATGTACCTGCTAGTATGAGTGTTAGTAGGGCAAGTAATTTGTTATTGCTCACATCAGCTCAAAGACAGCATTTTCACTGCTTTCAAGACTTTTTATGCAAAACTGTGGTACTTGGCAGCAAATTGCTCTACATGTGATAAATGTGGAAATTCATGGGATAACATACTGCACCAAATCACTTGCCCTAGATTTAGACTTAGGGCTGTTGGTGCATCAATATGTTCAAATGACTGAACAGTAAATTATTTTCTGCACCCCATATGGTGGGTTCCTGATCTAAGACAAGCTATTGTGGGAGGTGTAAGTGGAACTGACACTTTCCCCACAGGGAAAATCCAAGGGCACAACAATATGCTGCTCTCATCTACCATCCAGTCACCAGTTACAGAGCAACAGTGAACAGGCCTTGAAGCAGGTTAACTGTTTGCCTACCAGGCCAGGAATTGGTCTGTTGCATTCGGGGAATTAAATAGTGAGAAATTATTTGAGCAGAAAGGAAATACTTAATACGTTTCATCTCTGAAAACTAGCTTTGGATACAGTCTGAAAAACTTTTCAACCATCTTATGTCTCCAATGTAAGATAATTCAATGAATAGATGTTGTGATGTCATTGGGCAGGCTAATTTCGTGGCACCACCCGGTATTGATAGCTCTCGGAGCTATGCACTAAATTCAATTCAAAATGTTATATTACAATTCATCATCCTGATCAGGTTTTTCAGGCCAGTAGTCAATCAGACTCCAACAATGGCCTCACAGACAGTTCCTTAGATTGTCAGCCGTTGGGTAATTCTTTTAATCCAAAGTATATCACCTGATGACAATTTCTTGGTTATTCATCAATTACCTGCTGGTTGCTGTCTCTGACCGGAGAAGGCAGGGAGTTCACATCCATTCTTGTTTAGTCAAGTGGCTTCTGAGATCTCTGTTACCAAAATGATTCTGAATGGATCTGTCAATATCTTTAGCTGTCCTGTATAGCTTAGAATTGACCATTCATTTTCTAAAATGGAGTCTGATCTTGTCTTTGCCAGGTCTATTTCTTACCCATTCAGTATAGGTCAATCTACCAAAAGGGATAATCTACTTCTCATAGCCTTTTATTCCCATTCACAATATCACTGGAGCAGAGCTTTATGATATTCCCTCAGGGGACTGACATATAAAATGTTTATAGGTTGCTTCTAACCGGCAGTTTGTAAAGCATAAAATTCTGTAACAAGGCGATAACTGAGAGACATCAGTAAATGTAAAAATAACTGCCATCATAACATGTTAAGATTATGAGTCAATATTGCAGGAAATGTTTCAAGCATAACTTTGAATCAAAGACTTAAGGAATGTGACATTCATATGGAAACCTGGGAAAATGTAACCAAGGATCATACTGTCTGGAAATCTGTGAAGTGTGGCACCATATACTTCACAAAAGAGCTGAATTCCAGAGTTGAGGTGAGAGTGACTGCCCTTGACATCATGGCAGCATTTGACCGAGTGTGGCACCAAGGAGCACGAGTAAAATTGAAGTCAATGGGAATCAGGGGGAAAACTCTCCAGTGGCTGGAGTCATACCTAGCACAAGGGAAGATGGTAGTGCTTGTTGGAGACCAATCATCTCAGCCCCAGGGCATTGCTGCAGGAGTTCCTCAGGGCAGTGTCCTAGGCCCAACCATCTTCAGCTGCTTCATCAATGACCTTCCCTCCATCATAAGGTCAGAAATGGGGATGTTCGCTGATGACTGCACAGTGTTCAGTTCCATTCGCAACCCCTCAAATAATGAAGCAGTCCGAGCCCGCATTCAACAAGACCTGGACAACATCCAGGCTTGGGCTGATAAGTGGCAAGTAACATTCGCGCCAGATAAGTGCCAGGCAATGACCATCTCCAACAAGAGAGAGTCTAACCACCTCCCCTTCACATTCAACGGCATTACCATCGCCGAATCCCCCACCACCAACATCCTGGGGGTCACCATTGACCAGAAACATAACTGGACCAGCCATATAAATACTGTGGCTACGAGAGCAGGTCAGAGGCTGGGTATTCTGCGGCGAGTGACTCACCTCCTGACTCCCCAAAGCCTTTCCACCATCGACAAGGCACAAGTCAGGAGTGTGATGGAATACTCTCCACTTGCCTGGATGAGTGCAGCTCCAACAACACTCAAGAAGCTCGACACCATCCAAGATAAAGCAGCCCGCTTGATTGGCACCCCATCCACCACCCTAAACATTCACTCCCTTCACCACCGGCGCACTGTGGCTGCAGTGTGCACCATCCACAGGATGCACTGCAGCAACTCGCCAAGGCTTCTTCGACAGCACCTCCCAAACCCGCGACCTCTACCACCTAGAAGGACAAGAGCAGCAGGTACATGGGAACAACACCACCTGCACGTTCCCCTCCAAGTCACACACCATCCCGACTTGGAAATATATCGCCGTTCCTTCATTGTCGCTGGGTCAAAATCCTGGAACTCCCTTCCTAACAGCACTATGGGAGAACCGTCACCACACGGACTGCAGCGGTTCAAGAAGGCGGCTCACCACCACCTTCTCAAGGGCAATTAGGGATGGGCAATAAATGCTGGCCTTGCCAGCGACGCCCACATCCCATGAATGAATAAAAAAAAACAACCAACAGAGTGTTAACAGCAAAAAGTGTTGTTGCAGAAAAGCCAACCAGCAACAGCTGGCAAAGGGACAACGATGAACATGTGATGCATGTGATTGAAATGTGCTTCATGTATTGGTCTATGGAGCCGCTCCCATAAACACTGCTCACTAGGCTCACTCTTGTGCTTGTGTGTTGTGGTCATCTTCATTTCAAGACTGTATTGTTAAGGGTGCAAAATTGTGGAGTACATTCCCTTTAGCATATGGTGCAATACTGTAAAATAGATTTCCCTTTGAGCTTTGTTCATATTGCGAGTGTACTGGAATTTTAGTTTAGCCTTTTTCAAAATTCAACTTTAAAATGAAACTTATAGAAGGCAAATGAAAGGGTAATACGATAGCACAGCAGGGCCGAGTACCAACTTGCTCTGTTACAGCGATAGAACATTGGCTCACTGCTGTGATGCTTTACATGGAGAGTCACAATCTCAGCAGCGCCAATAGGAGGAGCTACCAAGTGAACATTGGCCACTTCAGAGAGTGAAGGAAAACTGGCAGGTGAGTCATACCTTGGGATATTGTTATTTTGTTTATCCCTATACCCAACAAAATGTGGAGACCCAAGGAGAAAGGATGGAAGCAAAATTACAAGATAACTTCCAAGGAATAGAAGATTCTATAGAAATGAAAATTCTATTCACTTCCCTGAGGACACCATGGGTACACAAACAATTTTGTAAAAGGTGTACATTGGCCAATAATAACTTCCCTCACAAAACTGCAGCAGCATTTCTGAAAAGTGAGTAATAGAGAGCTCCTATATACAATTTGAAATGCAGCCAATTACCGGAACCCTTTGCACACCATCAAGTATGTAGGTTAACCTCATAGAGGAATGGAATGACATAGGCAAATATATCCATAAGGAGGTTGTGGTGTAACTAGTTCCCAGATACTTCTCTTTCAATATTTGGAAATATCTGAGGTATTACAAAAAGCAGAAAAAACTGAAGGTCACCAATAAAATTTTCTAAAAATATTAGTTCCATAGCTCTCCCACACATTGTGTCATGGACTGGCAGGACGTAGGATTACACTAGTAATTTGTTACACAGGTGCTCATCTCAGCTGGGTTGATAGGAGAGGGAGGAAAATGTGCGGTGGCTGAGTACTTCCCTGATGGAAGGGAAAGTCAGAGAATAAATCACAAGGGGCTCCTTTTGTGCATCCTTTAGTGGCTGCTTCAAACAGGTTGGGGAGTGCCTGGAGAGCATATTGTTTCCAGGGGCATCGAAAGAGAGGCAAGATTATAGAAATGTGGTGGAGCAAAAGATTATTAGTTCCATATAATGCAATCGATGCTGATTGAACTCCTCCATGGCTCAGCTGAGGCATAAAAAATAAGATGGTCCCATATTCAGTCCTGAATCTGTGGTGAGTTAACTGATCTCAGCCAGGATGGTGATAGGGGTGCTACAACTTTCCTCAATACCGAAGGTTAGGGAGATATCAGAATTTCACCTTTCACAATTATATCATTAAGCCTACATTTTAAAAAATCTAGTTTTAATCAAAAGGCAGACTTTGGAAATAAAAAAGCACAGGTGTAGCTGAGATGATTGGTCTCCAACAAGCACTACCATCTTCCTTTGTGCTAGGTATGACTCCAGCCACTGGAGAGTTTTCCCCCTGATTCACCTGCCAGTTTTCCTTCACTCTCTGAAGTGGCCAATGTTCACTTGGTAGCTCCTCCTATTGGCGCTGCTGAGATTGTGACTCTCCATGTAAAGCATCACAGCAGTGAGCCAATGTTCTATCGCTGTAACAGAGCAAGCTGGTACTCGGCCCTGCTGTGCTATCGTATTACCCTTTCATTTGCCTTCTATAAGTTTCATTTTAAAGTTGAATTTTGAAAAAGGCTAAACTAAAATTCCAGTACACTCGCAATATGAACAAAGCTCAAAGGGAAATCTATTTTACAGTATTGCACCATATGCTAAAGGGAATGTACTCCACAATTTTGCACCCTTAACAATACAGTCTTGAAATGAAGATGACCACAACACACAAGCACAAGAGTGAGCCTAGTGAGCAGTGTTTTTGGGAGCGGCTCCATAGACCAATACATGAAGCACATTTCAATCGCATGCATCACATGTTCATTGTTGTCCCTTTGCCAGCTGTTGCTGGTTGGCTTTTCTGCAACAACACTTTTTGCTGTTAACACTCTGTTGGTTGTTTTTTTTTATTCATTCATGGGATGTGGGCGTCGCTGCCGAGGCCAGCATTTATTGCCCATCCCTAATTGCCCTTGAGAAGGTGGTGGTGAGCCGCCTTCTTGAACCGCTGCAGTCCGTGTAGTGACGGTTCTCCCACAGTGCTGTTAGGAAGGGAGTTCCATGAGCTTGACCTGTATTAATGCATTTTTAATTGATCATATTAATAAAATACATGCAAATATTTGGGGTAGGGGAGGGCTCAAGTTTGATGACATCACGTTAAGAGTGAGAATCTTGAGCAGGTGTAAATAGTTATCAGGGAAAGAGAAAGAGAAAAGAAAGAAAATAACTTCCATTTCACATGGTGGCGTTCACATCCTCAGAATGGCACTTTACAGCCAATTAATTACTTTTGAAGTATAGTCACTGTTGCTTTTTAGGCAAAATAAACAATGGCAGCACAAATTCTATTTTACAACTTTTACATTTTTTTGAGAGAGAAAAGATAAGTTAATGTTTTGGGCAAAACCCTTCACCAGAACTGAGAACTGAAAGATAAACTAGCATTTTAGTAATAGCACTAAAGAGTGACAAATCCCCAGGACCAGATGGTTTCCATCCCAGGGTTTTAAAGGAAGTAGGTGAGCACATTGCAGATGCCCTAACTATAATCTTTCAAAGTTCTCCAGATTCAGGAACTGTCCCTCTAGATTGGAAAATTGCACATGTCACTCTGCTTTTTAAGAAAGGAGAGAGAGGGAAACCAGGGAATTATAGACCAGTTAGCCTAACATCTGTTGTGGGGAAAATGCTGGAGTCTATAATTAAGGATAGGGTGACTGAACACCTCGAGAATTTTCAGTTAATCAGAGAGAGCCAGCATGGATTTGTGAAAGGTAGGTCGTGCCTGACAAACCTGATTGAATTTTTTGAAGAGGTGACTAAAGTAATGGACAGGGGAATGTCAATGGATGTTATTTACATGGACTTCCAGAAGGCATTTGGTAAGGTCCCACATAAGAGACTGTTAGCTAAGATAGAAGCCCATGGAATCAAGGGAAAAGTATGGACTTGGTTAGGAAGTTGGCTGAGCGAAAGGCAACACAGAGTAGGGATAATGGGTAGGTACTCACATTGGCAGGATGTGACTAGTGAGTCTTGGGGCCTCAATTATTCACAATATTTATTAACGACTTAGATGAAGGCATAGAAAGTCTCATATCTAAGTTTGCCGATGTCATAAAGATTGGTGGCATTGTAAGCAGTGTAGATGAAAACATAAAATTACAAAGCAATATTGATAGATTAGGTGAATGGGCAAAACTGTGGCAAATGGAATTCAATGTAGACAAATGTGAGGTCATCCACTTTGGATCAAAAAAGGATAAAACAGGGTACTTTCTAAATGGTAAAAAGTTAAAAACAGTGGATGTCCAAAGGGACTTAGGGGTTCAGGTACATAGATCATTGAAGTGTCATGAACAGGTGCAGAAAATAATCAATAAGGCTAATGGAATGCTGGCCTTTATATCTAGAGGACGAGAGTACAAGGGGGCAGAAGTTATGCTGCAGCTATGCAAAATCCTGGTTAGACCGCACCTGGAGTACTGTGCGCAGTTCTGGGCACCGCACCTTCGGAAGGACATACTGGCCTTGGAAGGAGTGCAGCGTAGGTTTACTAGAATGATACCCGGACTTCAAGGGTTAAGTTACAAGGAGAGATTACACAAATTGGGGTTGTATTCTCGAGAGTTTAGAAGGTTAAGGGGTGATCTGATCAAAGTTTATAAGATATTAAGGGGAACAGATAGGGTGAATAGAGAGAAACTATTTCCGCTGGTTGGGGATTCTAGGAGTAGGGGGCACAGTCTAAAAATTAGAGCCAGACCTTTCAGGAGTGAGATTAGAAAACATTTCTACACACAAAGGGTGGTAGAAGTTTGGAACTCTCTTCCGCAAATGACAATTGATGCTAGCTCAATTGCTAAATTTAAACGTGAGATAGATAGCTTTTTGGCAACCAAAGGTATTAAGGGATATGGGCCAAAGGCAGGTATATGGAGTTAGATCATAGATCAGCCATGATCTTATCAAATGGCGGAGCAGGCACGAGGGGCTGAATGGCCTACTCCAGTTCCTATGTTCCTATTTTAGTAGAAGCAGAAAATAGAGAGGAGGGAACAACAGATACTTCAGTCAGAGAGAGGACATTAATGGGTTGAATGACCTGTAATTCGCTTAAAAGAAACGCAGGAGAGTGTTAGATGATGTAAAAGATCACCTCAGCCAGACAGCATTAATAAAAACAAAGGAATTTGCAAATTGCTAAGAAGGTGAGTGGCTGGATCGAGGGAAAAGGTAAGACAATGGAATAACACAGAGCATATAGATGAAGGTTAGAAATGAAAACTGACATGTTGGAAACACACAGGAGCTGATTCTCTTTAACTAAAGGGACAGAAAATTGGGTGGACTCGACCCATGCAATCTCCCTCACCCAGTTTTTTTTATGCACTCTTTCTAGGTGATGCTTTATAAGCAAAGATAAAGGATGAAATCTGTTCCACAGTAACCATAAACTTATTAACACAAATTTGCAGATATGTCCAATGTCACAAAGGTTGAAGGTAGGGACATAAGTTAAAGTAAAACTTTCCCATCCTGAACATAAAGGTAATAAAATGGCATCAGCAAAGTGTCTTGCAAGAAACCATGTAGGTAGAACCAGAAGAGAACTCCACACATGTTAAGTGATGTAATGATGGTAATTTTGTGTTCAACAAATTTCCCATACATTTTCATTTTAGTTTTAATTTAAACAATTAAAGTCCACACAATTATAATGGGCACTTTGTACAGTTTTGTGATGCAGTGTACATAACATTTTTTTTTTTTTTATTCGTTCACGGGATGTGGGCGTCGCTGGCAAGGCCAGCATTTATTGCCCATCCCTATTTGCCCTTGAGAAGGTGGTGGTGAGCCGCCTTCTTGAACCGCTGCAGTCCGTGTGGTGACGGTTCTCCCACAGTGCTGTTAGGAAGGGAGTTCCAGGATTTTGACCCAGTGACAATGAAGGAACGGCGATATATTTCCAAGTCGGGATGGTGTGTGACTTGGAGGGGAACGTGCAGGTGGTGTTGTTCCCATGCGCCTGCTGCCCTTGTCCTTCTAGGTGGTAGAGGTCGCGGGTTTGGGAGGTGCTGTCGAAGAAGCCTTGGCGAGTTGCTGCAGTGCATCCTGTGGATGGTGCACACTGCAGCCACAGTGCGCCAGTGGTGAAGGGAGTGAATGTTTAGGGTGGTGGATGGGGTGCCAATCAAGCGGGCTGCTTTATCTTGGATGGTGTCGAGCTTCTTGAGTGTTGTTGGAGCTGCACTCATCCAGGCAAGTGGAGAGTATTCCATCACACTCCTGACTTGTGCCTTGTCGATGGTGGAAAGGCTTTGGGGAGTCAGGAGGTGAGTCACTCGCCGCAGAATACCCAGCCTCTGACCTGCTCTCGTAGCCACAGTATTTATATGGCTGGTCCAGTTATGTTTCTGGTCAATGGTGACCCCCAGGATGTTGGTGGTGGGGGATTCGGCGATGGTAATGCCGTTGAATGTGAAGGGGAGGTGGTTAGACTCTCTCTTGTTGGAGATGGTCATTGCCTGGCACTTATCTGGCGCGAATGTTACTTGCCACTTATCAGCCCAAGCCTGGATGTTGTCCAGGTCTTGCTGCACGTGGGCTCGGACTGCTTCATTATCTGAGGGGTTGCGAATGGAACTGAACACTGTGCAGTCATCAGCGAACATCCCCATTTCTGACCTTATGATGGAGGGAAGGTCATTGATGAAGCAGCTGAAGATGGTTGGGCCTCGGACACTGCCCTGAGGAACTCCTGCAGCAATGCTGTTGTACAAACTTGCTGTGGCAGTCAATATGGCAGGCATTGCAACAGAGTTGTTAGAGTGAGCTCTTCTAGGAATTAAGCATGCCCAGAAAATACCCCTTTCGGTTGATAAGCTCCCTTATGAAAATTATACGATAGCGAGACTGCTGAAGCTTATGTGGTATATGCTGTTGTCGACTTCATGTTGTTTCCAGCACTCCCCACCCTCAATCCCTACAACTGAAAGCAGTGTTCGATTTGTTTTTCAACATAGTTGCTTGGCCATCCTATTGTACCTTTAAGTTCTCACTGCCAAGATTGGCAGCTCTTCACACAGTCTTTTCAGTCAAGCGAGGCCTTCTTTAGAATACCACGTGTTGGAAATCAATTTTTTTTAAACAAGTTTCCTTTCTTCCAAGCATAGCAAATAGCATCTTTAAAGCTGGGAGCATTATTACAGTATGATCTGTGCACCACAGGATAAATGCCAATATTTAATTTAATCCGTCACAGTCTTTTTATCTCTATGTTAACAAACATTGGTGAGATCAGCATTTTTTCAGTTAATTTGCAAGAAAAGAAAGCACCGTTATTAACTCAGTGTTATTTTTTGTGTCATTCTTCTTTATGTTAATCTTGTTGGTGAAATAAGATGCACCATATTTTTCAGATGTTTTACTGAAGTTTATTTTGAAGGCAATAAACAATATCAATTTTAACCCTTCAGGTTTCAATGACTTGATGTTTCTAGTTTTGTATCTATGTTCTCATTTATATGTATGTATGTACATGTATGTGTGGATCCATCAAAGTGAGAGATGTCTACGATTGATCAGATCATTGTCTCAGGTCAGACACAAGTACAATATTAACAGACCTCAAGAAAGACTTGAGATTGGAAGGAATTCAGACGGGGGCCTAGAAATTGGGACATAGTTCGCGCCCCCCCCACCCCCGCGCGTGAATGGTGAGGCCCGAGGCTCTCCAAATATTGGGCCTTAGGCCCCACTGCAATGTTGCCGGTGAAGCGTGACGAAGACTCCAAGTTTGGGCTGCAGGTGGCGTTGCAGCGACAGTTAGATATGCGTAGCTACCTATCCAATATTATAACTTTCCTACAATCCTGAGACCTTTTTTTCTGATAGCCATCTACGGCACTCTACCAAATGCTTTTTGGAAGTCAAGATATACAACGCAGGACCATCTTCATCCAACCTTCTTGTTACTTCCTCAAAGAGCTTAATCAGGTTAGTACGGCAGGGTCTATATATACTATTTTATATATAATAAATTTTATTAGAACTCAAGTTTCAGAATAATTAAAAAAGAGATGGGCAAATCACTAGTATGTTTAGACTGCATCAGGACATAGGTAAATATCAAAATGGCACTACAAGTTCTGCCCTACCCATGAGCAATGCCGCGGGAGATCTACTAGATTTATATATATATATATATATATATATATAAATAACAAGTCTTGTTTCTGGCATGCACTTAAGAAATCAGTTAAAAGAATCAAAAGTATATTTATAAAAGTATATTTCTTGGCCTGGCACCAGTCTTTTCTAAACATCTTCCAATATGCAACCTTCCCTTACCAATAGCAATTAACCTTGAACTGATCATAGAATGTGCCTAATTATGGCACTTTGATTTTGTAGTGTTAAATTTGATTTAGTCTACTGACTGGAACAGGGTGGCATGGTTTGTTATTTTTCTTCTTTGTGAGGAGGGAGCTGCCTGAAGTTATGCTGAAGTGTGTTAGCTTTGCCTCAACTGTTTGTCACTGGTCGATATGGGCACACTGCTTGAGAGACCAGCTAAGGCAGACCTGAAATTTGTAGCAAGATGGACAGCACATCGTCCTGTCATCTCGTGAACTCCAGGCACAATTATTCAGAGAGTCTCAATACGCCAGACAGGCATGGGGCCAATATAAAGCAGCATTGCCTTCTATTTCACAGCTGTAGACAATGCACAGTGTCTTATCACAATACAGGCGATGGCTCTCGGGAATCACACACTGCACAGTGTCACTTCTTCACTCCTCCAGCTGCTCTGCCAGTTGAGTTATGTGTATCTATGAATACTGCTCATCCTCCTTCCATTGCTCCTTCGCTTCCTCACTCAAAAATGAGAGATCTCAGCCCCAGGGCATTGCTGCAGGAGTTCCTCAGGGCAGTGTCCTAGGCCCAACCATCTTCAGCTGCTTCATCAATGACCTTCCCTCCACCATAAGGTCGGAAATGGGGATGTTCTCTGATGATTGCACAGCGTTCAGTTCCATTCGCAACCCCTCAGATAATGAAGCAGTCCGAGCCCGCGTGCAGCAAGACCTGGACAACATCCAGGCTTGGGCTCATAAGTGGCAAGTAACATTCACGCCAGACAAGTGCCAGGCAATGACCATCTCCAACAAGAGAGGATCTAACCACCTCCCCTTGACATTCAACGGCATTACCATCGCCGAATCCCCCACCATCAACATCCTGGGGGTCAACATTGACCAGAAACTTAACTGGACCAGCCATATAAATACTGTGGCAACAAGAGCAGGTCAGAGGCTGGGTATTCTGCGGCGAGTGACTCACCTCCTGACTCCCCAAAGCCTTTCCACCATCTACAAGGCACAAGTCAGGAGTGTGATGGAATACTCTCCACTTGCCTGGATGAGTGCAGCTCCATCAACATTCAAGAAGCTCGACACCATCCAGGACAAAGCAGCCCGCTTGATTGGTACCCCATCTACCACCCAAAACATTCACTCCCTTCACCACCGGCGCACTGTGGCTGCAGTGTGCACCATCCACAGGATGCACTGCAGCAACTCGCCAAGGCTTCTTCGACTGCACCTCTACCACCTAGAAGGACAAGGGCAGCAGGCACATGGGAACAACACCACCTGCACGTTCCCCTCCAAGTCACACACCATTCCGACTTGGAAATATATCGCCGTTCCTTCATCGTCGCTGGGTCAAAATCCTGGAACTCCCTTCCTAACAGCACTGTGGGAGAACCTTCACTACATTGACTGCAGCGGTTCACCACCACCTTCTCAAGGGCAATTAGGGATGGGCAATAAATGCCGGCCTTGCCAGCGACACCCACATCCCATGAACGAATTTAAAAAAACTCTAGATGAGCAAGGCCATTTGACTCGCTTTGAATCAGGTGTTGATCCCTCTTTGTATGAAGAATGATATCTTGATATCAGTCTGAAATTTGAATCTATGTCACTCCTTCCTACATTGGGGATCCTCCTTGTGGCTCTTCTCTGTACTGGCCCCAGCATATCAGCATCTCCCTCATGCCTTAGTGACCAGCACTGCTCAAGGAGGTCATCGTGTGGTCTGAGCAGCAGACTCTTCACTTTGATCACAACGTCCTCTAAAGGCTTGGACTCTTCATGTGAAAACCGTCCATTTCTGGGTGGGGTAGAGGTGACCAGTGGGATAGTCGAGTCTGGAGGTCACACTGGCACGGAAGAGGGTTTCAACAGCAGATGGGCTGAAGGGTTGATATTATGGCGGTGGAACTAGGTGGTCTTTGTGATGGAGTAGAGAGGGGGGTCAGATGCTCAAGATCAAATAGGCTTCTGAGGTTGTGAACAAATTGGTTCTAGAGGAAGAACTAATTTAGCATTTGACCCAACTGGCAGAAGGATTCATCTGCATGGAGAGTGGAAAATCCTGTGGAGTGTGCTGTACAGATAGAAGACCTCAATGAACCAGCAGAGTCCACACTGCTGCACGGTCCAACTAACAGGAAGGCAATAAGTGTGGTCACATTCATGACCAATTGCTAAAAGTTGCTCTCGGTGAGTGGGGGAGAATGGCAATGGTCCTATAGATCAGTGTCAGGGAAAAGCAACTCTACTTGTAGCTACCTTTCTGAGGTGGTGAATAGGATTCTGTTTGAGGCTCTCACACTCTCCAGGTTCTACAGTACAATGAGGGTATTATCCATATAAACTTCTTTACCCAAAGAGTGGTTAGAATGTTGAATTCACTACCAAAAGGAGTAGTTGAGGCAAATAGCATAGATGCATTTAAGGGGAAGCTAGATAAGTACATGAGGGAGAAAGGAATAGAAGGATATGCTGATAGGGTTAGATGAAGTAGGGTGGGAGGAGGCTTGTGTGGAGTATAAACACAGGCATGGACCAGTTGGGCCGAATGGCTGTACATTCTATTTAATTCTATGTAAAGGGATAAGCCATATTAAACAGAATTCCACCTGAGCAGCAGAATAATGTATGATGTATGTATGTATGATGTATGATGTATGTATTACATCATATAATACTCCTGTTATTGTAAAATAGTGTACCATCCAAACTACCATGAATGATGCCATCGGAAATCTCCTAGTATTAATAAAAACCAGGTAGCTGCCTTGTCCTTGCTGAGCCTCTTCCTTTCTTATTGGTTTTCCAAACAATTGATTCAGGGTGCTTCAGAATTAATATATAAGATAATGAGCTATGTTGCTTAAAACAATTCCTAGAAAAAAAACATGGCATTGGCACATCAATGGGCCACAGGGTCATTCCAATATCAATTTAAATCTCAATTGGGTCATGCTACTTTGTTGTATTACTGAATAGAAGTGTGTACTTTCCACCCAAAGCACAATGTTTGCAAATTAGCATTGGTGTATCAGTGCAGCTAGTTAATAGGTATTAAAATGCTGCCTCATGTTCTAAACTGAGTCTTCAGGCATAGGAAAAATCAGTTATGACTGAACTTAATCCAGATTGGGTTTGAGCCAAATTAATCAATACAGAGAAACACTAATAGATGTGATACAAGGCTATACGAAAGTACGGTCAAACGTTTTCTGGTTAAGGGACACACTTGGAAATTTCTGACTTTGTTATTTTTTAATGTTCAAGTGCATAAAGTTTAAAGTACAAGGCTTGGTAATCAAACATGAACAGTAAAAAAAAAACAGCCTTAAAGAGTGAGTCCCAGAGTCAAGACCCATTTAGACAAAGTATTAGTTTCACCAGTGGGATGTAGTTTAAAGAAATGTCACCCTATGGACCCTATTTAACGAGTTTCACTAACAGCACCTTGTTTAAAAAAGTTATAAAAAGCATTGTCAAAATCAATATTCTTTTCAGAGGGAGCTGGATAGCTATTTGGTAAGAAAATTAATTGAGCGATATAGGTAGATAAAGGTTCTGATTTGAACTCTGGAGCTAGCCAGATGGACTGAAATGGTCTTTTCACGTCCTGAACATTCCTATGTTTCTTCACATTGGCTCAGAAATCGCTCGGAGTGGGTATTCTGCGGCGAGTAACTCACCTCCTGACTCCCCAAAGCCTTTTCGCTATCTACAAGGCACAAGTCAGGAGGGTTTTGGAATACTCTCCACTTGCCTGGATGCGTGCAGCTCCAACAACACTCAAGAAGCTCGACACCATCCAGGACAAAGCAGCCCGCTTGATTGGTACCCCATCGACCACCTTAAACATTCGTTCCTTTCACCATCGGCTCACTGTGGCTGCAGTGTGTACCATCCACAGGATGCACTGCAGCAACTCGCCAAGGCTTCTTTGACAGCACCACCCAAACCCGCGACCTCTACCACCTGGAAGGACAAGGGCAGCAGGCACATGGGGACAACACCACCTGCACGTTCCCTTCCAAGTCACACACCATTCCGATTTGAAAATATATTGCCACTCCTTCATCGTCGCTGGGTCAAAATCCTGGAACTCCCTTCCGAACAGCACTGTGGAAGAACCTTCACCACACGGACTGCAGCGGTTCAAGGAGGCGGCTCACCACCACCTTCTCAAGGGCAATTAGAGATGGGCAATAAATGCTGGCCTTGCCAGCGACACCCACATCCCATGAACGAATAAAATAAAACAGTGCTCGCTGCTCCATAGATTTATACTAACACACTAACTTACCGCAGTCTTTATTGCAGGCACTTCCTCTAATAGGAAGCAGAGAAGAGCTCAGCATTAGCTCCAGCGAAGCTAGAACCCATGGGAGAAGCAAGAGGATCACTCTCTCCCCTCGAACAATCAGATTGCAGCATTTTTGACATGCTGCGAACAGTTTCTGCAGGCTTGGAACGTGAATCCAGGAAGTGAAAAGTACAACACTAAAATCATTTGTAAAAACAGTTATAGACAGCGAAAAACAGAGAGTAAGAAATAATCGAATTAAATAAGAGACAGAAGAAAAAGTTTTTTAAAATGTTTTTAATTTTTAAAAAACATTTCTTTTAATATCCAAAAACTATTAAAATAAGGAGGAATGAGAATCCACATTTTTAAAAGTTAATTTTAGTTGTTTGGCAGTTATTAAGACTTACTGTTAAAACTCAGTTTAGACCTGGTATTTTTAACATACCTGTTTTGTGGCGTAATTAATTACTTTCAAGCTGGGCAGAAGAGCGAGTTGGCTCTGGTCCCCCAATTCCACTCGTTCCAGCTGGCGATGTCCCTTTAATTTGAACCTATCACATTGCTTGCGAATCAGCAATTTCTGGGCCATTATATTGCATCTGTCTGTTTAACAGCAAAGAAAAGATTAACAATGAATGTTGTTGAGATTATTGGGGAGTGAACTGAAGATGATATTAAGCCTAATAATATAATGGAGCTAATTTGACATATGTATATAAAACAACTTACATTTATATAGTGCATTTAACAAAGTAAACATTCCAAGGTACTTCAGTGAAGCGGGTAAAATAAGGAGACAGCTGAAAGCAGGGTTGAACAGATAGGTTTTGAAAAGGCTTTTAAAGACTTGGGAGACAAGTGGCCAGGGTTCAGGACCAGACTTCCAGAAAGCAGGGCCTTGATTTAAAAGGAACTATGAAGGCGAGACTGCTTTTTAAAAGGACTCCTGGTGAAGCTCTCCTGTTTAAAGGGGTCTTAATGCCGCAGTCCAAAACTGTAGTCCCAAATTTGATGCATGCAGAGGGAAAACCTGGGAGTATTGTACAGAGGATAGATTTGTGATCACTCTCCAATTGTGGCATGGGGGTGAGGATAAAATATGAAATGATTTTTCCTTCACTGTGTAAGCGACTTATAAGTTATCTGATGAAATGCAATCTGGTTGTGACTGAGTACAGACATATTTATGTAAATTCCTGTCGGGTGAAGGACTTCCCATTTTACACCGAGGACAACATCCAAACCTTTTTGAATAGAACTGAAAGGATTAAATCTTACATCTCAATCCAGAGTCTTAATATGCAAATCAATCACAGCTGGGACACAGCCAGAGTCACCAATCTGACTAAAGGCCAATAGAATTTGTGATGACAGATGATCTACAATCTTGTTTTTCTTTAACATATTGCAATCCCAATTTGCCTTAGGTGCAGGAAAGAAGAAAAAATACATTCTCCTTTCCTACCAACCCCACCTGACAGCTATATTGTAACGAAGGCAACGGAACACAGTGCTTGCTACTTTATATTCTGTCTAATCTACATAATGAAAATCAACGATACCGTGATTGGCGATTATACCTGGCAGCAGATGGCACATGAAAAGGCCTGTGGATTTTGCTCTACTTGAGGCTGTGAATAGGATAGAGCTGCGGTGCGGTTCGTCTCCAGGCAGACTGAGCAGATCTGCTCAGCCTATTGTCCCGTCCTTATCAGAGCAATTTATTTACCGTTTGAAGCAAATCTGATTGCAGAGCTGTTATCGTTGCTGTCATCGACTGCACATCTGCTTTATAACTCCTGGCAAAAGTGGGTGAGGAGGAAGAAAATCTCACTGGAGGCTAAATTTAGAAAGAGCTTAATTCTATTAAGAGATGTCCTACTATAAGCGTACCTACCGCCTGCTTACTTCCAGGTAACCCTATTATAAACAGGACAGGTATACATAATAGATGCTGGAAAGTAATTCCAAGGCAGTCACTATATTGAGAGATTGAAATACAATGAACTCAGGAACTCCCTGCTCTCTCCTAGGTTATTCCCTCCCCGTGCTTTTTTTATTTTTACGCTAAATAAGGCAAGGGATGTCAGCCTGGGAAATAGAACCCTTCCTATTTCAAGGATCCAGTCTGTCAGGTACAGCACAGCCAGATCCAAACTAAAGCTCCATCTCATCTTCCCCAACAATATGCCTCAGCTTCAACCTCAGAGCACCCACTAGTGCACCAGTGTGACATTTTTTCCATCTCCCAAAACACCAGCCAACCATCCCAGTGGCCTGAGTGATTGCTAACTAATACCAAATTAGTAACAATTTTTTTGCTGTCAGCCCATGTCCACTAAGAACTGGATTGAGACTGCCCAAACTCATTTCACATAGAACATTTACAGCCTGCAGACAGGAGATTTTCATCCCACCAATCTTAATTGCATTTTCAGGGTCACAGAGCTGAAAGGCCAGAGTTTCCCAGTTCCCCCTCCCTGGTCCTTTTTAAATTTGCATAAAAAATAGAAGATATTTTGTAATGGAATCCTTACATCGGAGTATGTTATGCATCTGGTGTTAAATAGCATGCTTGATGGATGCACATAAATGTCTTGAAACAAGTTTTTTCTTGTTTCCGCTTTCCCTTCCTTTGGGTTCTTTATCTTTCGTCCCTTGTTTTTTTTAAACTATGGTTTACATTTCCACCCCTCCCTCACATTCACCTTCCCTTTCTGGACTTCTGTTCTCCTTCTCTGGTGATGAGCTTTTCCACAGACATCTGTTACAAGCCCACTGACCTGCCCCCCCCCTCTCCCCCACAAGCTATCTATCTCCCTTAGGCTTATTCCTACCCCATTTTCTGTAAACTTTCGATCCTTTTCTGTGAATTTCTCTGGCTCATTTGCTCTGATGATTTCACTTTCCAAACTAGAGCTTCTGGAATGTCCCTTTTTCCTCAGATGAGATTTCCCCTCCACTGCGGTCGACAATACGGATGTTCATAATGGGCATCGTAAAAAGTTGGTTGACCTTAGAAGTTAGGAAAGCGTCAGGTTCGTTCCTAGATTTTTGAAGGTTCACTGGCCACCTGTCACTGCCCTAATTTTGCATAAGATTTTATCAGTTAATTATGGGAATTTTGAATTTGAAATTATGAGAGATTTTTCTTGTTCACTTTTTTAAGTTGCTTTGTCTTCTTTTTTTCGAGTTTCTTACGGAAGTTAAGAATTTTTTTAATTTTGTATTTCTGAACCTGGATCTCTGGTTTTCCCAATTTCCCATATTTTTTTAGTATTGCCTCCAGTATAGCAAATACAAATGGAAGTCCCAGATTGCAAAGCATACCTGCTGGTTTATAAAAATTGTTTAGATACATTGCTGTCACTTTCCAGGGGCAGTTCACAGAAGTCTCTTTACTTGCTCTAATCCTGTATTAACAGATTTACAAAGTTTGTACACACTTGTTGGAGATTCCATACATCAGTGTTAACAATACAGAGTCCAAAGAAGTCCAATCTGAAAGTTTTAACCCTCTTAAGAGTTGTCTATAAGGAGCTTAAATAAGATATATTACAGCCTGTTACATATCCTGGGGATATCTCAGGAGTTCAAGCGTATAGTTTTATATGCTTTTACAAATCTTCCGAAAACACGTCAGGTTCCACATGTATGCTGACTTCTTCCAGCTCTACCTCACCAGCACCTCCCGCGACCCCTACACTCCCTCTGCTGCTTGGCCGACATTCAGTACTGAATGAGCAGAAATTTTCTCCAATTAAACATTGGGCAGACTGCAGCCACTGTCTTCGGCCCCCCGCCACCAACTCCGTTCCCTCAGCCACCGATTCCATCCCCCTCCCTGCCCACTGTCTTAAGCTGAACCAGACTGTTCGCAACCTCGGCATCCTATTTGACCTGAGCTAAACTTCCGACCATGTATCCTCTCCGTGTCAAAGACCACCTACTTCCACCTTCAGAACATCACCTGTCCTCACCCCCTGCCTCAGCCCATCCGATGCTGAAATCCTCATCTATGCCTTTGTTATCTCTAGACTGGACTATTCCAATGCTCTCCTGGCCGGCCTTTCATCTTCCACCCGACATAAACTTGAGCTCATCCAAAACTCTGCTGCCCATGTCCTAACTCGCACCAAGTCCCATTCTCCCATCACCCCTGTGCTCACTGACCTACATTAGCCTCCGGTCCGGCAAACACTCGATTTTAAAATTCTCATTCTTGTTTTCAAATCCCTCCATGGCCTCACCCCTCCCTATCTCTAACCTCCTCCAGCCCTACAACCCTCCAAGAACTTTGCGTTCCTCCAATTCTGGCCTCTTGTGCATCCCCGATAGATATTTGCAGAGAGCGTTGGGTCCACTCCTGTGCAAACAACTAATCCACTGTTAAAAGGCTGACAAGGGTAAAGTTTGTATGTAAATATCAGTCCAGACAATGAGGATGCTGAGGGAACAGATGAGTTGGGGATGGGATATTAAAACAGAAACATGAGGGGGAAAGTTCCAATACCTGTGGATAAGGGAGGTCTCATCTAGAAGGTCACAAGCAGAAATTCCAACATTGATTGCCAATCAAATCTACCTGCTTTGACTGCACATTTTTTGGTGAGGCAGAGATGAAGGATTGTGTGGAAAGAGGCACATTTGTCTCAAACTCCATCAGCGTGGGTGGGTGGGAGGGAGGTGAGAATGGGAGGATTAGGTCAGATGTTCACTCCTGCCACTGCTAGGTAGCTACAGAACAGCACTGATCGTAGCTGTGAAAAAAATCTTGTGATACAGATGCAATCTAAAGGGTGGGAGAGACAAGAATAAATCAATCAAAAATAAAGAATCAAGTGTGTCGACATCTCAATTCACTGTGCCAGGACCCTTCAAAATTTCCCATTTCAGGCTGTCTGGGAGAAAACACGGGAAAGTAGAGAAAGATGATAAATTTTCTTCTACAAAAACTGGTTTATCACCTAACAGTCAGTCACACAGCAATAACGGCTGACCTGTGGGGAGGGTTGCTCTGGCTGCTTGCCTCTCCTCTACGGTCTTGACTGCGCCTGGGTGGTCCTGGAGAGGGAGCATGCGATGTCTCCTGGTATGGTTGGGGCCTTCTGTGATCACTGGGCAAAGCAGGATGTTCATTGTGTAATTGATAGAAATAACAAAATACTGATTTAGTTTAAAATCTCTATTAATTCAATTAGACCAGTTAAGATTATTTTTAGTGGTGCTCTCTTAAATGGGACACTTGTGGAACCGAGTCATTGTCCAGTGATTATGGGGAACCCGGTGCCACCTTCATCGGTCTAATTAAAAAAGGCATATGGCAGAGGAACAGGAAAAGATTACCTGGCTACACTTAACTAGAAAATGGTCTATTCTTGCATGGGGCTGGCAAGAGTACCAGGGATTGCAATCTAAAGAGTATAAAAACTATGACTTAAATAATTTTAGAGCAGGATATGTAACAAAATTAGTCCTCTTAAAGTGGAGGAATCAATTATAGCAAAAGTTCATTCAGGTTGTATCAAAACTCAATGAAATAAAAAGAAAAAACACACAAAAACTGAAAATCTGAAATAAACAAGTTTTCTGCCCAGGAACAGGTTTCTGTGTAAATGTCTGAATGCTGAACTGCCATCCCTCACTAACCAAGAAAGATGACGCGGATTCAGCTGAAATAAAATCTGTTTTTATTTTATATGAAAACTATCCTCTTCTGATGAGCCAGTAGTTAATGTTGTTCTCTCGATTATCGATGAAACTCTGCCAGTTCAACACATTGTTCCTTTGGGGCGTGTGTTTTTGTTGAATCCTTTCCACAGTATAGAATACTGAAAGTTTTATTCATTCTTGCGAATCTGTCGTGAGTGTGTATGTACAGCCTCCACAAACTTGGCCACGTGCTCAGGATCCATATCGGGATACATGCCATGCCCCAGATTTGCAATGTAGCGCTGCGTACCAAACTCTTCAATCATCTTCTTCACAGTTTCACTTATTTTGTCCTAAATTTAAATATAAGACACCGTAACTGGTGAGTTCAGAATTCATCCTCAATTGTAATTTAAATGCAGAAGTTTGCTTCTTCCACTGCTTCTTACCTTAGGTGCATAGAGTGCACAGGGATCCATGTTACCTTGAAGGGTTACTTTCTTTCCTATTCTTTCACTGAAGGAGAAGCAACAAGTACAACCATTAGCAAACTTTCATCCATTTCTGCTTCAGTCAACATATTTGGTGGTAGAGAAAATAATTTCAAAGGCAGGCAGCATTCAGAATG
Organism: Heptranchias perlo; assembly: GCF_035084215.1. Classification (NCBI taxonomy): domain Eukaryota; kingdom Metazoa; phylum Chordata; class Chondrichthyes; order Hexanchiformes; family Hexanchidae; genus Heptranchias; species Heptranchias perlo. The sequence continues at coordinate 29,259,204 of NC_090333.1, read as the reverse complement.
ATTTGCTCAGTTAAAGTGCTATCTATAAAGCTCAGTGATTTGAAGAGATGTTTCCTTCAGGGTAAATGGGATTCAGTGAGGTGAAGGTTTGATTTTGGACTCCTGCTCTCAACAGGTAAAGAACTCTTAGGCTCTCAGCAACTCAAAGACACAATAGAAAATATGTTTTTATAATAGGCTTCTAAAACCACTTCATAAAATAATTCATCATAAAAACAAAGCAATGAAAACTGCCTCTTTTTTGAATCAACTCCTCAAATGTGGAAATGCAAATTGAGTTTTAATTTGTCTGCCCTTTGAATTATCAATTAGCCACTTGGAGGTCGCTCGGATCTCAGCTGCAGTTACAGACGAAATACAACATTTGGTAAGTACTTACTTACATGCAGACATAGCTCTGAAAAACACAATTACTTTTACATCCTGCATTTCATTACAGAAAATTAAGGCCTGGATTTTCCTCTACCATCTCATCCCAAATCGAGCAGGACAGTGGCAGAAACAATGATGAAAATCTCTGCCTCCTTGCCTCAACCTTAATTTTCCTCCCTTCAACCCGACCAGCTGCCTCTTCCCTGCCTGCTGTATGCAAATGACTGCGGGAAGGTGGGGGTCAGGTTTCATAGAAGTTACAACATGGAAACAGGCCCTTCGGCCCAACATGTCCATGTCGCCCAGTTTATACCACTAAGCTAGTCCCAATTGCCTGCACTTGGCCCATATCCCTCTATACCCATCTTACCCATGTAACTGTCCAAATGCTTTTTAAAAGACAAAATTGTACCCGCCTCTACTACTGCCTCTGGCAGCTCGTTCCAGACACTCACCACCCTTTGAGTGAAAAAATTGCCCCTCTGGACCCTTTTGTATCTCTCCCCTCTCACCTTAAATCTATGCCCCCTCGTTATAGACTCCCCTACCTTTGGGAAAAGATTTTGACTATCTACCTTATCTATGCCCCTCATTATTTTATAGACTTCTATAAGATCACCCCTCAACCTCCTACTCTCCAGGGAAAAAAGTCTCAGTCTATCCAACCTCTCCCTATAAGTCAAACCATCAAGTCCCGGTAGCATCCCAGTAAATCTTTTCTGCACTCTTTCTAGTTTAATAATATCCTTTCTATAACAGGGTGACCAGAACTGTACACAGTATTCCAAGTGTGGCCTTACTAATGTCTTGTACAGCTTCAACAAGACATCCCAACTCCTGTATTCAATGTTCTGACCAATGAAACCAAGCATGCTGAATGCCTTCTTCACCACCCTATCCACCTGTGACTCCACTTTCAAGGAGCTATGAACCTGTACTCCTAGATCTCTTTGTTCTATAACTCTCCCCAACGCCCTACCATTAACGGAATAGGTCCTGGCCCGATTCGATCTACCAAAATGCATCACCTCACATTTATCTAAATTAAACTCCATCTGCCATTCATCGGCCCACTGGCCCAATTTATCAAGATCCCGTTGCAATCCTAGATAACCTTCTTCACTGTCCACAATGCCACCAATCTTGGTGTCATCTGCAAACTTACTAACCATGCCTCCTAAATTCTCATCCAAATCATTAATATAAATAACAAATAACAGCGGACCCAGCACCGATCCCTGAGGCACACCGCTGGTCACAGGCCTCCAGTTTGAAAAACAACCCTCTACAACCACCCTCTGTCTTCTGTCGTCAATCCAATTTTGTATCCAATTGGCTACCTCACCTTGGATCCCGTGAGATTTAACCTTATGTAACAACCTACCATGCGGTACCTTGTTAAAGGCTTTGCTGAAGTCCATGTAGACCACGTCTACTGCACAGCCCTCATCTATCTTCTTGGTTACCCCTTCAAAAAACTCAATCAAATTCGTGAGACATGATTTTCCACTCACAAAACCATGCTGACTGTTCCCAATCAGTCCCTGCCTCTCCAAATGCCTGTAGATCCTGTCCCTCAGAATACCCTCTAACAACTTACCCACTACAGATGTCAGGCTCACCGGTCTGTAGTTCCCAGGCTTTTCCCTGCCGCCCTTCTTAAACAAAGGCACAACATTTGCTACCCTCCAATCTTCAGGCACCTCACCTGTAGCTGTCGATGATTCAAATATCTCTGCTAGGGGACCCGCAATTTCCTCCCTAACCTCCCATAACGTCCTGGAATACATTTAATCAGGTCCCGGAGATTTATCTACCTTGATGCGCGTTAAGACTTCCAGCACCTCCCTCTCTGTAATATGTACACTCCTCAAGACATCACTATTTATTTCCCCAAGTTCCCTAACATCCATGCCTTTCTCAACCGTAAATACCGATGTGAACTATTCATTCAGGATCTCACCCATCTCTTGTGGTTCCGCACATAGATGACCTTGTTGATCCTTAAGAGGCCCTACTCTCTCCCGAGTTACTCTTTTGCCCTTTATGTATTTGTAGAAGCTCTTTGGATTCTCCTTTGCCTTATCTGCCAAAGCAATCTCATGTCCCCTTTTTGCCCTCCTGATTTCTCTCAACTCTACTCCGGCAATCTCTATACTCTTCAAGGGATCCACTTGATCCTAGCTGCCTATGCATGTCATATGCCTCCTTCTTCTTTTTGACCAGGGCCTCAATCTCCCGAGCCATCCAAGGTTCCCTATTTCTACCAGCCTTGCCCTTCACTTTATAAGGAATGTGCTTGCCCTGAACCCTGGTTAACACACTTTTGAAAGCCTCCCACTTACCAGACATCCCTTTGCCTGCCAACAGACTCTCCCAATCAACTTCTGAAAGTTCCTGTCTAATACCATCAAAATTGGCCTTTCCCCAATTTAGAATTTTAACTTTTGGGCCAGACCTATCATTCTCCATAGCTATCTTAAAACTAATGGAATTATGATCACTGGTCCCAAAATGATCCCTCACTAACACTTCTGTCACCTGCCCTTCCTTATTGCCCAAGAGGAGGTCAAGTTTTGCCCCCTCTCTAGTCGGGCCATCCACATACTGAATGAGAAATTCCTCCTGAATACACTCAACAAATTTCTCTCCATCCAAGCCCCTAATGCTATGGCTGTCCCAGTCAATGTTGGGAAAGTTAAAGTCCCCTACTATTACCACCCTATTTTTCTTGCAGCTGTCTGTAATCTCCTTACATATTTGCTCCTCAATTTCCCGTTGACTATTTGGGGGTCTGTAGTACAATCCTATCAAAGTGATCTCTCCCTTCTTATTTTTCAGTTCTACCCATATAGACTCAGTGGGCGAACCCTCGGATATATCCCCTCTCACTACTGCCGTGATGTTCTCCCTAATCAAGAACGCAGCTCCCCCTCCTCTCTTACCTCCTGCTCTATCTTTCCTATAGCATCTGTACCCTGGAACATTAAGCTGCCAGTCCTGCCCCTCCCTTAGCCATGTTTCAGTAATAGCTATAACATCCCAGTCCCATGTACCCATCCATGCCTTGCCCATCAGACTTCTTGCATTGAAATAAATGCAGTTTAATCTAGACTTCCCTTGGTCTTTGCCCTGCTTTTTCAGACCATCTGTCCGGTCATGTTTTGTAACCTCTCCCTTACTCCCTTTTGTTTCTGTCACCACTTTACTTCCCACTGACTTCCTGCATCAGTTCCCATCCCCCTGCCACATTAGTTTAAACCCTCCCCAACAGCACTGGCAAACACTCCCCCTAGGACATTGGTTCCAGTCCTGCCCAGATGCAGACCGTCCAATTTGTACTGGTCCCACCTCCCCCAGAACCGGTTCCAATGGCCCAGGAATTTGAATCCCTCCCTCTTGCACCATCTCTCAAGCCACGTATTCATCCTAGCTATCCTGTCATTCTTACTCTGACTAGCCCGTGGCACTGGTAGCAATCCTGAGATTACTAACTTTGAGGTCCTACTTTTTAGTTTAACTCCTAACTCCCTAAATTCAGCTTGTAGGACCTCATCCCGTTTTTTACCTATATCGTTGGTGCCTATATGCACCACGACAACTGGCTGTTCACCCTCCCTCTCCAGAATGTCCTGCAGCCTCTCCGAGACATCCCTGACCCTTGCACCAGGGAGGCAACATACCATCCTGGAGTCTCGGTTGCGTCCGCAGAAACGCCTGTCTATTCCCCTTACAATCGAGTCCCCTATCACTATAGCTCTGCCACTCTTTTTCCTGCCCTCCTGTGCAGCAGAGCCAGCCACGGTGCCATGAACCTAGCCGCTGTCACCTTCCCCTGGTGAGCCATCTCCCCCAACAGTATCCAAAACGGTATACCTGTTTTGGAGGGAGATGACCGCAGGGGACCCCTGCACTGCCTTCCTACTCTTCCTCTGTCTGTTGGTCACCCATTCACTATCACCCTCAGTAATTTTTATCTGTGGTGCGACCAACTCACTGAACGTGCTATCCACGACTTTCTCAGCATCGCGAATGCTCCAAAGTGAGTCCATCCGCAGCTCCAGAGCCGTCAAGCGGTCAAACAGTAGCTGCAGCTGGACACACTTCCCGCAGGTGAAGGAATCGGACACAGGAAGGATCCCTGAATTCCCACATCCCACAAGAGGAACATGACACGGCCCTGGGATCGCCTGCCATGACTTAACCCTTAAGTTAGCTTTACAACAACTACAATGTCAAGAGAAAATGGCCCATTTCCCTCCTGTCCGCCCCTCTTACTGCCACTCTCCGGGACTGTCAGGTGAAGCGTGCGGTAGTCCCAGGGGCAGTCGAGGTGAGGTCGCCGAAGTCTTTTGATGGACCTAGTAGTGATCTCCTCATCCTCCATTTCCGCCTGATCTCTTCCTTACCTGCTATAGGCCTCAATTTCAGCTGAGGCCTTCAATAGAAGATTTGCCACAATTTTGGGGGCTCTTTTGCCCCTTTAAGTGGTATCCCACCTCTGCTGATACTACAGATTCTCCATATATGAGCCTAAACAGTGAGTGCTGGCATGCTATTCGACTGTGGGAGCATCACAACACTCAGCACCACTTCTGCTGACCAGGTGGAGACCAGTTAACTTAGCACAGACAAGATGTCAAGCTTGAGGTCTCCAAGGCCTACATGGGCTCAATAATGTGTGTAATTACTCAATGTGCCTTTGGAAGAGCCTTTAAAATAAAAATGAAACGCCTTCTTTTCCAAATGAAACGGAGGATATATAGGGCTCTGAGGGTAGCTCTGGATATACAACAGTTTCTACTTACCCTTTATACAACAGTTGTATGGCCCCATCTCAAGACGGTCCAGAGGAGGGCCAATAGATTGACACCATTTTTAGGGCACATAGTTATCAGGACATGCTCAAGCAAATTGGAGTTCTCTCGTGAAAAAAGCCCTAACAGCCTGCATGATTTTCTTTGAGGGTCAAAGTGGAATTTCCTAAATAAGCCTAAGGTTTTTTCTTTATTTTTGCATCTTCCAGGAGATTACGTGGCTGGGAGGTAGGTAGATGATCTGAACCTTGTCAGATTGGTCAGGCTGGATGGACCAGTCAGTCATGCCTCTTTTTCGTATGTTCTTTATGTAACTGTCCTGACTGTGGTACTACGATCAGCCTTTCACAACTTCTAGCGGAGTGGCTAATTTGTCAGTAACTCTTCCAAATGACAGTACGGAAACTCAATTTTCCATAGTTAAACTGAGCTGTTATATATTACCAGACTGATTAGACTGCCAATTAAAACAATTATTAAGGCAAAGATCTGATTAAATCCACTTGCAATTTTATGCACCAAATGTCAGTGTAATCAATTGCAGTAGGTGTGATGAACACAGGCTCCATCCTGCATCAGGTTGTCAATTATGCCTGTATTATATCTTTTCATATCAATAAATGCATCAATGGAAGTGGTTTCTGAAGATTTATTGGTATGGTTGCTCAATCGAGAAGCTGAAGACTGAGTCAGATGGCCAAGTGCGCAGTTCATTTTATGATATCTCAAGCGGGGGAGGGGAGGAGAAGAGGTGACATAAGTGGGAGGGAAGGTGGATGCCCCACACTAATTGAGATCCATCAAATCACACAACCAGTACGCAGTATGTGAACCTGCATCAGTGCAGCCAAGCAGATCACAATGCAAAGGAAATTAAATTTTATAGATGCAATAAGGTGGGACACAAAACAATTGCTGGTCCAAGAGGGTCTAGACGCAGAAGAGACTGAGTGCTGCAGTGAGGCTGAGACGGCTGGTAGTGCATGACCCCACATGCAGGGATTTTGGCAATGTATTTATGCCCAATCATGGTGAACTAGTGGCCAACAGAAGGTTTGTATAACAAGGTTAGTCTGGTGGTTGTTTGTACCAGACTGTGGTATACTATCAGTAAATGTCCTGACAGGATTGCCCACATTCATGGTATTGTACTTATGGCCAAAGTGTGGTTAGAGTATCCAACTTTGACGGGTGTAAATTAAAGAGTAAACTTGCATTTATATAGCGTCTTTCCTCAGTACGACCCTTTGCTTTGGATCCATGCCATTTGATATTTTGTTAAGTAATGATTTAAATGATGGGGCTGGAAAAAAAATCCTGTCCTATGCATAATCAGCTTGCGACTGCAGCAGATACAAAGCCTTGGGTAGGGTCAGGGCTTTTAACAAGCTGAACAAGGTCTGAGGACCAGACTGTCCAAAGGCAGAAGACCTACTGTTTTAATTCTAAGGTGTGAAGAGTTATAGCAAGTTACCTGCAGAGTGTTACCTGGTATTTAGATGTCCAAAGGAGCTTAGTGTGTGCTGAGCAGGATTGGAAGAGGTTCAGCAGGCTGACCTCACACAGAGGGAGAGACATTAGAGTCAGGCAGAAAGCAGTGACCATGCAGCAATCAGAGCTCTCAGGATTATTTTATACAAAGAACACATTACTGGTTAATCAGGGCACCCAATGTGGTCAGAAAACAGTTCTACACCACATATGGTCTGCAAGGTGATATAGCCATATATGTCTTGCTTCACAGTAGACCACAGGGGTTGCATAAATGTCACATTAGTTGACATGATGTGTGTCTCAGGAGATTGCTCAACTGCTTCAGCTAAACAGCAGCAGCTGCAAAGACCTTATAAAGCTTTCAGCCACTATTTTCAGGCTTTGTAAGGCCATTTATCCAAAGGACAAACACAGGCAATGCAATGCAGCCAGGCAACACCCATAACTCTTGCACAAGACCAGGACAAATGTAATGTGCAAAAGGTGATACAGGTGCAGGGGAGGCTAACATTTCAGATAGGATTCTACATGTCCTGCAAAGTGATGGAACTAGAGAGAGATGTCAGTGTCATGGGCAGTTCACCCAAACAAGGCACCAGCAACAGTTCTCACTGGTCCTACGTAAATAGCACTGAGTAACTATCTCCCCAGGGGGAGGAGGGTGGGAGTTATGTGATGGACATGGGCTCTGCTGTGCATCATGCTAAATTACTAAATCATGCTAAACCAGAGCTTTTGTCCTGTATTAAAGAAAAGTTTTCTACATTGGATTTGTTTTTACATTTGACCATAAAGGTAAGTGCATTTCTGAAATAACTAGAGTTAAGATGGAAATTTTCCTTCCTGATTAAACTACAAGATGGAGACAGGAGCTCAACTATCTGCGAGAACATAGGCAGGTCCTTTGATCTGCAACTAATATTTGTAAACAATTTTACAACACCAAGTTATAGTCCAGCAATTTTATTTTAAATTCACAAGCTTTCGGAGACTTCCTCCTTCCTCAGGTAAACGTTTACCTGAGGAAGGAGGAAGTCTCCGAAAGCTTGTGAATTTAAAATAAAATTGCTGGACTATAACTTGGTGTTGTAAAATTGTTTACAATTGTCAACCCCAGTCCATCACCGGCATCTCCACATCATGCAGCTAATATAGAAGCTTTGGCTCACATGCTAATCTAATTTTACCTAGTTAAAGCATTAATAGATAAGCGAAGCCTGGATGAGTTGTGAACAGCTACTAGTCAGGTAATTGCACAATTATGTATTTGAACTCGACTGATATTTCTATTCAATGGCCTTTTAGTTATATAATTCCTATTTTCAGTTGATATCTCTTTATTCAGAGGCCTTTTAGGCTGGGTTATAAAGTGCTGATTTTCTTCAATATTGTTAATTCAGTTTTCAGCTGTTTCTGAAATTGGCACGGACTGTGTGTGGTAAGTAAGATTATCACCTCACCCACATACAAACATCACGTCGACAAGTCAACAAAAAACTGTTTCCTCAAAAAATCTTGCAGATGATTGGTCAGCATAAGAAATATGTTCTAGAAGATATTTTAACTCCCTATGGTCTGAATTCAATCTTTGTTTTCTAAATATTTGTACTATTTGCTCTTGCTATAACTTTCTGTTCCTGTGCAATTATCTCAGTCACAAACATATCTACTAGTTTCAGCCTGAATGTAATGGTCCAGCAGTGCAGGATTTACCGCTTTTTCTAAGTAGACAGGAGCACATGGTGGGCATCCCATGTTGACTATTCCAATTTTCTCCTGACCAGCATCCCATCTTCCACCCTCCATAAACTTGAGCTCATCCAAAACTCTGCTGCCCATATCCTAACTCGCACCCGTCACCCCTGTGCTCGCTGACCTACATTTGGCTCCCGATCCACCAACGCTTCGAATTTAAAATTTTTGTTGTTGTGTTCAAATCCCTCCACGGCTTAAACTCTCCCTATCTCTTTAACCTCCTTCAGCCTTACAACACTCCAAGAACTCCGCATTCTTCCTCTTCTGCATCCCCCACTTCCTTCACCCCACCATTGGCGGCCCAAGCTCGGGAATTCCCTCCCTAAACCTCTCCGCCTCTCTCTCTCTCTCTTTCTTTAAGAGCAAAAAAATTAAGAGGAAAACTTGCCTGAACATCCCATTAGAAGTACAAGATGAGAGGTCACTGGTACTGCACCAAAGAGAGCTGTCACTGTGGCTAAACATCTCTTTGAAGAGAAACTTCAAGCAGTTAAACTCTATGTTTGGTGTGCCTGTAGCACAGCCAAAAGCAGCCATTCTGTGATGGGACCCACAAGTCTGTTCCTTCAGCTCCAATCCCACTAAGGTTCAAACTGGAGGAGGCGAAGACAGTCTGGCTGTGTGGCTGCAAACAGACCAAGAACCCTCCTTACTGCGATGGCACTTGCAAAGGGGACTGGATCCAATAGGCTGCTCTCCATACATGCCCTTCTTTGGAATAGTGCTACACCACAAGCTGCTATGAAAGCTACTTCTGCACACTATAAAAAAAAAATCTTTGTTCACCTGATGTGAACTTTTTGTTTGAAAGCAGTTTTAGGGTCTTACAGGAATTTCTGGCTTATGTGAGATTTTTAAAATTTGAGTTAAATTTAACAGCTGTGTTAGTTAGGGGGTTCCCTTGGTGAGGTTTGGGGGGGGGGGGGGGGGGAGGGAGGAAAGAGAAAATAATCCAGACCCAAAGGGTTGAAGTGGTCCTCAGTAAAAATTAACAAGGCGGCAATCACTACAGAAGATTTTCACTGTTAAGTTGAATGAGATGCATTTAAGGGGAAGCTAGATTAGTACGAGGGAGAAAGGAATAGGATATGGTGATAAGGTGAGATGAATTAGGGCGGGAGGAGGATCGTGTGGAGCATAAACACCGGCATGAACCAGTTGGGCCGAATGGCCTGTTTGTGCTCGTTAAAACCTACCTCTTTGACCAAGCTTTTGGTCACCTATCCTAATGATTCCGTCTTTGGCTCGGTGTCAATTTTTGTCTGATTACGCTCCTGTTAAGTGCCTTGGGACGTTTTTCTACATTAAAGGCACTATATAAATGCAAGTTGTTGTTGATTGCGGTGCTTTATACTGTAATTAAAGGATAATCATTAGTCCTCTGACGACATCCATTCACAGTATGCACCAATGTGCAAGTTTCAGTTCATAGGAGGTCTGCTTATGAAAACTGTTACAAATTTGGGGTCTGTATTAGATATTCTCCTCAGGTTCAATGCAAGTCTCTCCCATAAGCAGACCTTGTGTCTCTTATGATTAGAAGATTACTTTTACTGCCCAATATCTAGTCTGATGATAGTGTGACCCGTACCCTCACCACTGAATTCATCCCCCTCCCCTGCCACTGTCTCAGGTTGAATCACACTGTGCAAACCCCTGCATCCTGTTCGACCCCAAGCTAAGCTTCCACCTCATCACAATAACTGCCTACTTCCACAACATCACCCACCTCCATCCCTCAGCACTCCCTCAGTACTGGACTGAAGTGTCAGCCTGGATTATGTGCTCCAGTCTCTGGAATGGAGCTTAAACCAACAACCTTCTGACTTGGAGGCAAGGGTGCTAACCACTGAGCCAAGACTGACAACAATCATAAAGGGCTGTGATTAGGTAAATAGTGACAGATTGCTTCCACTGATCAGTGAGATAGCAAAGAGAAGGCAAAAATTTAAAACAACAAAATTTGGTTAGAAAAAATTTCTTTGCTCAAAGGGTGGTTAGAATGTGGAATTCTCTGCCACAGACTACTTTTGAAGGAGAATCCGTAAGTTAAAAAACAGAATTAGTTGCTTCACAAAAAGGAAAATGGAAGGGTATGGGAGTGAATAGGAAAGTGGGATTAGACTACGTGGCTCATGAGGAGAAGAACACTGGTGCAGACTTGATGGGCTGAATGGCCTGTTTCTGTGCTGTAACATTCTATGGTTCCCGAACATTTCATCAAAACATTCTAATTTTCCAACCCACCCTGCAAAGCTCCAGCTGAACGAAAAGAAAAACAGGAGTACCAGGAATCGCCCATCTTTTTGTTTAGATTAGAATTTAACATTCTAATGACCACCTGACTGATGTACTTGCTCAACGATTAGTGAACAATAACCCAAATTATTTCATGGAAGTATTTTGTTCAGTTTAACTGTCTTACATGTATGCAGGTGTATGTTAGAAAAGCCATGCCACAATCAGAGCGGTTACATGGGACTAATCTCTTTTTACCCATTCCCCCACTCTCGCCCCCGCCCCCACCCCCACCCACCCCGCCACAATTTCACAGTTCAGGGGGTAGGCAGGCAAGCTACCTAATATGGAATTTAAAATGGTTGCTAAATGCAAGCAGTGATTAATTTCTAAGTTGGTTTATTCTTTTAAAGATTAAATTTAATCTTTAAAGTCAAACCTGGAATTAGAAGCTCAGAGCGGCAAGCACAAGCTAGTGATCTCGCACAAGGACAGTGCTACAGGTCTTTCATAGTCTTGAAAGATTCCCTACATTCACGTGTCTCACACAACATAAATTAATTGAAACACACTACAATGACTGCAGGCTCTATGGCAATAATAGCCGTACAGGATGGTTGTTGGACAGGTGAACTGTTCTTTGACAGCCACACCTTCACTGCTCTTGGCAGCAGTTGTGTGTATTTACAAAACTTCTCATTTTGCTTGGTAATGGCTCAGAGACATGTCAAGAGGCCGTTAAGTTACCAAACAGTGACACACATTTATAGTTGTGCCTCAATGACTAATTATACAGCTGGGAACTGTTGATGATCACAATATAAATACGATCTTAAAGGCATGCCAGGAGAGCAGAGAACCACTCAGATTTTTAAAAAAGCAATCTGGGCATGAAGTGAATCAACCACTCTGTGCAGGATGCTCGAACAATACGGATTGAGGTAACTCCCCTTTAAATTCCCACTTCTCCCTACTCAGCAGGAATTTGTTACTCTTTCTGAACAGCAGTATTTTATTATAGCAACCTGATAAATTGCAGAAGGAGGGGCCAAGTACTATAGTTGGAACACTGCCCACTGCAGCTTTGGTTCAAACGCAGCCCATACTGACATAATGAAAATGTCCTCTATCAGTTGTAAAGGTCCAAAGTCAAAGATTTGGGCAGGCTCAACCCAGTTCCTAGTATGCACAAATCCATAACAAAAAAGACAATAATTCAGTATAAACTGGCATTTAGTCAGTTTTTCCACACAGGCCACCCACAAGAATGACTTGTTGGGAAATGGAAGTATGGAATGTTATAGCAGGAGGATGTTCTTCAAAGACTGAGGTTAAGGGGTAAAAGAAAGACAGACTTACATTTATATTGCCCCTTTCATATCCTCAGGACATCCCAGAATGCTTCACAGCCAATGAATTACTATTTGAAGTGCAGTCCAAATAACAGCAGCAACAACTTGCGCCTTTAACATAGAAAAAAATGTCCCAAAGCGCTGTTGTTTTGCAGGAAAACGTGTTAGTCAGTTTGCATGCAACTAGGTCCCACAGGCAGCAATAAGATGAATGACCAGTTAATCTGTTTAAGCACTGTTGCTTTAGGATGAATGTTGGCCAGGACACAGAACAGCTCCACCCCCACTTTGAAATTTTTACTGAAGTTCCTATCTCTGCACCTTTGTCCCCAATTCCACCCCCACTTCCTGGCTACTGGTTCAGCTTGAACCAAAATATGCACAACCCCATGTTCAAATCACACATCACTACTAACTCTTTCTCTACCACTCCGCATCAGCTTCTCCTCTGTGAAACGTCGAGACTTCTACTACTTTAAAGGTGTTAGACAAGTACAATCTGCTGTTCTGTTACTACTGCTAATTGCTGCTATCATGACTGTTGAATTTCCTGTGGAGTGCTGCTTCATGTGTTAAGAAGATGGGTGCTTTACAACTTCAGGAGTCTAGTCAAGGGATACGATCGGGTTAGCTAGCAGGAACTGGAGGGTTTAGCTTTGAAACAGGGGTAGGACAATCCTGCATATATTCTAATGATTACTGCAGTGATTACATTATCTAATTGAGTGTTTCAGATAGCATTATATCCTGCTTGAACTAGCATTTGGCAATTTCATCCCTCTTCCCCAACCAAGATTCAATTAGGAATCTCTCTCCTTGGGTTTTCTTTTAAATAATATATATGGTTTCAATTTTACATTGGGGAGGGGAAAGGTTGGTTAGTTCTTGGTTAGCTTCTGTTTCATGGAGTGGCTGCCTTTGCACTGCCTTTTCAGTACAGTCTTTGCTGCTGATGTTTGTACTAAAGGGTTAATGATTATTGTCAACAATGAAGGATTTAATCAACTAATGATCTGCAGTCTTTTAATGAGCATGTTTTACCTCCCATGTTATTGCTGTCATTGCAGACAGCTGCTACCTGTTCTCAAAGTTCAGGTCCAGAACGGGTTAAATGTTGAATAAATATTTCTCTGTTTACTACACAGATGTCTTATCTCATCTTTGTTGTTTTCTGAACACAAGCCACTTATTTAACAAAGCAGAAAGACTCTATTCTGCAAAAGCCTGTAATTCAAGTTTTTTTTCCCAAAATATATACAAGGCCCATTAGTCAAAGAACCCCTTGATGTTTAGTAGTCTGTATTCTTGATGAGTGGAGTAATTAAAATGTTGACTATGCTTCAACAACAAAGCTATTTCAACAAAGCTACTTTATTCCCCATTTTTGTTTTGTGTAATGCATTATTTTTCTCCCCTACTTTTTCGGTTCCTCTTTACACACTTATTTTCCAGGCCCAGATTTGCATAGGATGTAGGAGGGTGCCCTGCACTCCAGGCCTCTGCCAATGCTAATCTGGAACTGGAGACGTATGAAGGTGGCTCAATAGAAAATCCCCCTCCCTCTTCTCTGATAAACAAATGAGATTGCAAACTCACTAGGTAGAGAAGGTGCTGCAGCATGAAGAGGTTTTGCTAATCAGAATGGGGGGGGGGGGGGGCAGAAGGGAGTTGGAAGCTTCCAAAATTAACTTTAGCCAAAGAGGATTGGTTAGAGGGAGAACTTGAACTTGCAATGGGGTGGGGGATATGGGTGGAGCAATGTAGATGGTGAGGGGTACAAAGAGGATGCCATCTCTGACTACCTCCTCGTATCTCTATTCCATTCCGATCCCACTTCATTCAGTGTCTGCCTCTGGAAAAACTCTTCCCCCAAGTCATTTACAACTGCACTTTCAAACGCCGAGCCTTTCGCCTTCCATTCGTGATACTTCTGCAGCCGCTGATTTGCTCGACCATATCATTGATTACCTTGTCCCCAGCAAAACTATTACTGTCTACCTTCCTGGTCATGCCCACATACGCCCCCATGTTTGATTCCTCAACTCCAAAGGGGCACAGATTTGAGACTATCACGGTGCACAACTGATTTAGCCATCAGTCAACGGATCTGGCTGGGCAACATCAAGCTTATGAAGCTCCATCTACTGGTAGAAGGGTGCAGCTGCAGGCATGACTGGTGATGCCCAAATAAGAAATATGTAACATACAAAGCAAATTTATATTATAGCTTTTTGAAGTTTAGAATTTTTAATTTACATACAGCTTTCATTCTTGCATTTTTTTTTGGGGGGGGGGGGGGACGGAAAGAGTGCAAAAATAGTATTGCTGTGCACAACAGGTTGATTTTTAAATCTATTTGAATGTTTTATGTTAATAGTAGTTTGTCAGGCAAATTATATCATCTTAAATGTTGGTTTAGCGGCTGCTCTGCTTACCGTGCAACTTTAGGCTGAATGGTCCAGTCCAACCCCACCACCTCGTATCCAGACACCGAAATATCTTCCAAGGCATAATGGGCATCCTTTGCAAACACAATCTGGAAAAAAACAATGAGAACGGTTATTTGGAAAATAAGCAAACCTCATGCTCAGACAACTGTGAACATTGGCAACTTCTCTCAACCAATTTTTACAAGAGGTAATCTAGTATAAGCCTCAGTAAGACCCAGTCATGTCGAGCACAACTAGGTTTGCATTTAAAATCACAATATAAAACAGGAATATCCTCTCTCTCACCCCTCTTCCTCCTCATCCCTACCTGTACTGCAGGTGCCATGAATTTTACATGGCTATTTAGTCTCAGATTCAAGACACATCTCTGCATTTACATTGTGTTGCTTACAAATTGGCCCCAATGTAAATGCTGATTGGATTTGCTGGCCCATGAGCTCTTGAGTATTCTATGAAGTGTCATTTGGGACAAGTTACTGCAGTAGACTGGTGGTTACAGTTCCCAGCAGAGTGGTGGTAGGTTTCTGTCCTGAGTTTTACTCGCATCTGTCAGTCAATAAAGGTATTCTAGTTCTCTCCTGGGCCAAATAGTGAAGCATCCTATCATGTTCAGGTTGGGAATGGTGGTGAATCAAATCAGAAAAACTTATCTTGGCATTCATCAGCTGTGTGAATTATAGAATGTTGGCCTTTACCTCAAAGTGGTTGGAATACAAGAATAAGGAAGTAATGCTTCAGTTGTACAAAGCCTTGGTCAGACCCGATCTGGAGTACTACATTCAATTTTAGGCACCGCACCTCAGGAAAGATTTTTTTCGCCTTGGAGGGGGGTATAGCACAGACTCACTAGAATGACACCAGGGTGTAAAATATTAAATTATGAGGACAGGTTGCATAAGTTTGATTTGTATTCCCTCGAGTGTAGAAGGTTGAGCACTGATCTAATTGAGGTCTTTAAAATGACAAAGGGATTCAATAGGGTAGATAAACTATTTCCCCTTGTGGGGGAAATCCAGAACAAAGGATCATAATCTTAAAATTAGAGCTAGGCCATTTAGGAGTGAAATCAGGAAGAATTCTTTCAAAGGGTAGTGTTAAAATAGAACTCTCTTCCCCAAAAAGCTACGATGTGGAGATGCCAGTGATGGACTAATGTAAGGAATCTTACAACACCAGGTTATAGTCCGACTGTTGGACTATAACCTGGTGTTGTAAGATTCTAAAAAGCTATGAATGCTGGCAGAATTGAAATTTTCAAGATGGCGATCAATGGATTTTTTGATAGGTAAGGGCATTAAGGGATTTAGAACAAAAGCGGATAAATAGAGTTGAGGTACAGATCAGCCATGATCTAAAAGAATGGCAGGACAATCTGAAGGGGATGATTGCCCTACCCTTGTTTATTTATTCCTACAATCCCCAGCTCATGAGCTCATGGGTGAACATTCAATGACAAGAAACCCAGTGGGTGCTAATCTTATTTTACCCTTACAGCTAGCAGAGAGAGGAGTCTTTCATCCCATCAATCTGAGTTGGAGTTGAACCGCAGTCCCAGGGATGAAAGCACAAAAAAGAACAGTTAGAATATGACTCTCCTTTCCTGTGTCCTCTGATCAGTACTTCCTTCTGACAGCAAGCCCAAGATCGGGAATCAGGGTCATGAAACTGAGCTGTATACTCTGTTTTGCCATGCTTACCTGTATATTTACTTTGTCTTTTTGAGAACACTCAAATTGTTAATTGTAAAAAGGGAAATAATGCAAAATCTCTGCAAAACTTGTCTAGAGTTATACTGCTTTTAGACGCACTGAAAGAATGATCCTTACAGTCGTCAGTGTGCTAAGCATGAACAATCTGATATTAGTTCCCAATTATGGTGCATCCTTGATTTTATGCCATATTGCAGTGATACAATGGAAATTAGTGAATAATTGTGTTCCACTGGAGCAAGGAGCACATTGAGCAAATCTTGAGAGAGCAGAGGAGATCGGATACAAGATCCCAATAAATCAGACATTTCACTGCCCCCCAATAGATTGGGCAGTTCACTGATCTCCCATTAGACATTCCATCAAGTCTTGCCATAATAAACTGAATTCCCCCCTTCCTCCAAGTATTTACTGACCCGTCCCCTTCCAATTACATAAATTCAGCTTCTGTGGGAATTAGCAATAGTTGCTTTTCTATTCAGAATACAAATGAAAAAGATCATCGACACTGTTCATTATACAGTTATAAATACACCCTCATACATACACAAACCATGAAATGCTATAAGCAGCAATTTATGTGCTTGTTCTTGGTTATTTGGCAAAATAAGGATTAAAGTATTAACAATATCATTTGTTAGTTCATGAGTGACATTGGCACAGAACAGGCAGCAGATTGACTACTTGTCACGTTACAGGCAAAACTTCAATAACAACTTGCACTTATACAGTGCCTTTAACATAGCTTTTCAAAATGTGACCGAACACTGAACAGGAGTTTGGAAGAAATGTGAGGGGAGGTCACCAAAGGCGTGACTGAAAAGGTAGGGTTTGAGGGGACTTTTGAAAGTGGGTAGATAGGTAAATGGTCCTTCATTTTCAAAGATGACTGGGAATACTATTATTCTTGTCCTTAAATGCAAAAGGTGTTTCTGTGTATGACTCCAAAGACCAATACAATAGTCAGTGTCTTTCACATATTTCGTATGTGAAGTCTTTTGTGTTTGCTGAGCTATGTCTGGCTGTTATTGGTGTAGTTCCTGCACTTGGCTTTTTGTTTCTAGTTACTAAATGGTGTATTGTTCATATGTCTTCACACCTAGTTGAACAGCTGTGTGCCACTTCACGTGCTCAGTTGCCAGGTTATCCCATCCATCAAGATCAAGGGATAGGTTATATAATGCCGCCACCTTCACCACCACAATTTGCATTGCATGGCACCTTTAACATAGAAAAACATTCCAAAGCACTTTAAAGAGGTGTAGACAAAAAAGCTGGATTCCGAGCCAAAGGAGGACATATTAGTAGCTGTGACCTAATGCTTGGTCAAAGAGGTAGGTTTTAAGGATGGTCTTAAAGGAGGAGAAGGGGATGGAGAGCCAGAGAGGTTTTGGGAGGGAATTCCATAATGTGGGGCCTAGGCAGCTGAACGCATGGGCACCAATCGTGGGGCAACGAGAGGGGGATGCACAAGAGGCCAGAATCAGAGGAATGGAGAGTTTGGGAGCGGAGGGTAGGACTGGGGATTAGAGATAGGGAGAAGAGAGACACCTTTCTTCTGACTTTGTGGGATTGGTTTGCCATTTTCCAGCATGTTATAGACTACTTACTTTGGCAGTCATCGCTGATAACATGGCCTGTACATCTCAGTAGTGCCATGACCAGCATAAATTCAGTATTATGAACCACTGCATGAGCACCTCTATTTTGTCCTGCTATTTTAACTTCATGATGGCACAAAGTGCCATTGCTGGAATTAATCCAGTTCATGGATAAGCTGCCTCATCCAGTGAATGGTATGCACAGGTGCGTATGCACAGACAATGACTAATGCAGGAGAAGAAAAATTATTTATAAAATGAAACTCTTTAATTATAGCAAACAGATTAGGATTCTGGAGCCCTTTATACCACAATCTTTAAACATTCAAAATGTATTGGTCTGAACACTGTACAGAATGTATGCATACGAGAGTAATTCTAACATTACAATTGAGGTACTGTATATATACACACTCTCCAATCTGGGGGAGGTCAACACAGATCACTGAACAGATTAGAGAACATGCAGATGTATTAAAATGTCTACTGGAATCAAAGCAGCCATACAGAATGTCTTGGAGAGGCATATAAGCTAAACCAGCATAAACAGGAGTGGAAAAGCAATCCTCTCCACACACCCTCCCCCAAGAAATCAAAACTTGATATTGGGATTTAAGGTCCTAAAACAGATTTAAAAGAAAAAAGATTGCTTTATTTAACTTTGTATAGATCAACAGCTGCTGTGCAATTAACAAAAAAAAATACTTTTCAAATAAAATCTAGGTTACACACTCATCTTTCACCTCTGACTTGGGTTCAAATCTAGTCCAAACTGACAAGATGAGCTGCTGGTTGTAAGGGTCCTTTGTGAAATGAGTTTGAACAGTTTTAATCTAGCTCTGGGTGGGTCTCTTAATTGGTAATCTCACTCCGAGAGAATGGTGTGGTAAATAGAAATATATTTGTAATTGGTGCTTTTCTGAGGTTAGAGCTGATGCACATTATTGGGGCAAAGTAAAGGGAACTTTATTCTGCATCTAACCGTTCTATACCTGACCAAGGGGTGCTTGATGCTGATAATGAGTGCCTAAGACCTCCCTCATCTTGATAAAGGATATACTTGCCATAGAGGGAGTGCAGCGAAGGTTCACCAGACTGATTCCTGGGATGGCAGGTCTGTCGTATGAGGAGAGATTGGGTCGACTTGGCCTGTATTTACCCGAGTTTAGAAGAATGAGACGAGATCCCATTGAAACATATAAAATTCTGACAGGGCTAAATAGACTGGATGCAGGGAGGATGTTTCCCCTGGCTGGGGGTCCAGAACGAGAGGTCACAGTCTCAGGATACGGGGTAGGACATTTAGGACTGAGATGAGGAGAAATTTCTTCACTCAGAGGGTGGCGAACCTGTGGAATTCTCTACCACAGAAGGCTGAGGAGGCCAAGTCACTGAATATATTTGAGAAGGAGCTAGATAGATTTCTAGACACAAAAGACATCAAGGGGTATGGGGAGAGAGCGGGAATAAGGTATTGAGATAGAGGATCAGCCATGATCATTTTGAATGGCAGAGCAGGCTCGAAGGGCCGAATGGCCTACTCCTGCTCCTATTTTCTATGTTTCTATGATGCACACAAAAAAAACCAAACCTTGTTTATTATCTGATTTTGGAATGTGGGCGACATTGGTAAGGCAGTATTTATTGCCTGTCCCTAGTTTCACTGAGGGCATTAAGAGTCAACCACATAGTGTGGGACTGGAGTCATAGATCTATATCTATAAATGTCCAGGTAGGGTTGGCATGTAATTTCCCTGAAGGAAATTACTGAACAAGGGTGATTATTAAAACAATCTGACAGCTTTCATGTTCTGATGCCAGCCCACAAACTAGCAGACTTACTGAATTTAATTTCACAATTTGCCAAAGTGGGATTTGAACTCTCGACTTCTCAGTTGCTAGTCCAGTAGCATAACCACTAGGCAACTGTATTACTGGCATGCATGTCTTGTGACCTGGCCTTCTCAAGTAGGCTTCTTAAAAGGAAATGGCAGCTTCTATTGTTGGCACACTCAGTTAATATTCAAATGATGTTTGATCACTGAAACATGTTAGTGGCTGTTACCCAGGAATCATTCTCTACATCTTTACTGTGCAATAGTCCACAGCGCCTGCATCATTTGAAGAACCACTGCATGGATGGGCTGATAGGAGAACATGGCTCTCCTGTGGATCCATGGCTCCTAACCCTACTGAGAAACTCACCATGTCAGTGTAATGGAAGAAAACAAGAAAAAGTACATTTTAAACAAAGTGGATACACAATACATAACTCGAGTTCTGATAACTGAGAAGAAGCAAAGTTAGGAATGAATTATAGTAAGAGTATGTGGGCAAAAGTTGTTTCCCATTGTCTTTTATCTAAATCCCATGTTAGGGAAGCAATTAAAATTGGAAACAATAAATTTAAATGCAACAAAACTAATGTATGGATTGTGAATTAATCCCAGTGAGGTCAGTAAACCATTTTTCCTTCATGTTGACATTATGTCCATAAAATAAGATGTTTCATGAAGTCAGCAGTTGTGGTTTTATAAAAATTAAATAAGTACAGAATTCTAATTAATGCTAACATCTTTCTGTTTTGATCCACTCTTTTCAATAGATTTTATATATTTTGTTTAACCAGTCAAAGCTGCAGCAGCGAGGGGGAACTGAATTAATATTAACAGAAACAGCCATCAACTGAAGTGCGTCAGCATCAACAGCATATGTTATTTTAGCCCCCTACAGTGCCAGATGCAGTAACTAACCAGCCGAGGCCAGTACCTCTGATGATGGCACCAACATGCATTAAAGAAACAAGTATTAAATATTTGAATCAAATAAAACAAAAATGAGGTTTAAGTTAACCAGAATTATTTGTAACGATTTTATCCTTAACTCTCAGAATCCCTCATTAAGAAGGTAATACTCTGCCGAGAGGTGACCTGATGTACAGCTCTAACCCCCTTGTATTTGCATTCTGCAAATAGGAAGTAGTGGACAAAAAAGACACAATTAATGACCTCCTTTTTGACAAAATTCATTTGTTAAAAAATGATTGCATTGTGTTAATTATCTAGAAAATACAGTACAGGAGAAAAGATCTAGATTCTAATTAATCTGTATTAAAAACTGCCTTTTAAAGCAAAAAATAAAATCTATAAGCTTGATGGCTTATGGGTTAACAAATTCGGTAGTAGCTTATTTGAAATAAGATTTCTGGGAGATCAGAGATGGTCAGGCTGCACTAAGGCAAATCTGGCCACGAGCAGACTCCATAGATGTCTAGAAAGCCATTGTATTTATGCAGATTATGGATTAGCTGTCCCTCTCCACTTGGCCGGGGTAGTTTTGTGAATGTGGTTTACTGTCATATCCAATGAGGTTACAGACCCGCTTTTCCCCTTTTAAGTACAATTCTTTTTAGGAAAAAATAATAGAGACCATTAAAACTCACATGATAGTGAATATTTAAATATATTGTTAGTATTAATGAGAAACCAAGATGAAATGCTAAGGCCCATAAATGCAGGACACCAAGGTGAAGAGGTAAGGAAAACAATCAGCTGGAGAGTTAAGAGATTGAACCATTGACCTTGCAGGGGAGGTGATGACACCAAGTGTTCATGTGAAGAAACACACAAAATACCATATGCATAAGACATCACGAGGCTTTTCACTGGGTGGGGAGGCTCAAGTCCGACAGTATAAGAGAACAAACTCTGACATCCAAAATTGCATGCTGTAGTGCCTGATGCCATTGTAACACATCACAATTCCTGCAACCTGAGGAGCAATAACTTACAAATCATAGGCCTCAACTGCAGAATAGAATCTTTTAAAAACTAAATATTTACTACAGCAACAAGATTTTACGTCAGTACTGAACTACAGCAATGCTATCAGCACAGTTGAAAATCATTAATGAGCACTTTTGTTCAAAGGGAACAAAATGTTTGTTTAATGTAGCAACTGGACAAAGGGCTTGTGTTCACATTAAAGGGGCATTGTAACTGTGAGAAACATGTTTTGCAAGAAATTTTAACCAGTTTTGTATACAGAATAGGGCGGATGAAAAAGGAAACTATATCATCTTTTCCTCAAGAAACAGCAAACATATCAACCCACGTACTTACATGATTGTGCCCTATAAGAGGCGCTTTCTCTACTTATACTTCATCCTAGCGATAATCTCAGCAGTGAACAGGATACAAAAGGAAAGTACAGTAAGGATTTTCTTCAGCTCTATCTAGTGGTGCAAGCAGGCACAGCAATAATTCCAAGATGGAGTATATAGGGCTATTCTTTCTGTATCAGAGAATTAGACACAAGAATACTCATGGTTACTTATCTGCTAAAATTAGAAAACAAAGGAAAATATATCCCTATAATTATAAAGTTGCACTGATTGCAGGATTAACTAGAAATGTTGCCTTTAACATCTCTAAACCCAATGGGTGCCTCAGGCCAGGAGTGATTAAGGTCAGTGGATTAGAGGAAATAGTTTTGTAACTAAATATGATTTAGTAGTTTGTGCACTTGTCCCAGCCATCATTATTTTCCAGGGAAAGGGAAGGAATCAAAAGGAAATGCCTCTCAGTCTAGTAACTACTAGCACTCTGGTCATAGTTAACAGTCACCCCCGACTGTAACCATAAGAGACCATAAGAGATAGGAGCAGGAGTAGGTCATTCGGCCCCTCGAGCCTGCTCCGCCATTCAATGAGATCATGGCTGATCTGATTTTTACCTTAACTCCACTTTCCCGCTTTTCCCCATATCCTTTGACTCCCTTGCTGATCAAAAATTTGTCTAACTCAGCCTTGAATGTATTCAATGACTCAGTCTCCACAGCTTTTTGGAGTAAAGAATTCCAAAGATTCACGACCCTCTGGGAGAAGAAATTCCTCATTTCCGTCTTAAACGGGCGACCCCTTATGCCCCCTAGCTTGAGATTCCCCCATGAGGGGTAACATCCTCTCAGCATTTACCCTATCGAGTCCCCTCAGAATCTTGTAAGTTTCAATAAGATTTCCACCCATTCTTCTAAACTCCAATAAGTATAGACCCAACCTGTTCAATCTTTCCTCATAAGACAACCCTTCCATACCTGGAATCAACCTAGTGAACCTTCTCTGAACTGCCTCCAATGCAAGTATGTCCTTCCTTAAATAAGGGCACCAGAACTGTATGCAGTACTCCAGGTGTGGTCTCACCAGCACTCTGTACAGTTGTAGCATGACTTCCCTGCTTTTATACTCCATCCCCCTAGAAATAAAGGCCAATACTCTGTTTGCCTTCCGGATTACCTGCTGCACCTGTATGTTGACTTTTTGTGTTTCATGTACGAGGACACCCAGATCCCTCTGTAACGCAGCATTTTGTAGTATTTCTCCATTCAAATAATATTTTGCTTTTTTATTTTTCCTCCCAAAGTGGATGACTTCACATTTTCCCACATTATATTCCATCTGTCAAATTTTTGCCCATTCGCTTAACCTGTCAATATCCCTTTGCAGACACTTTGGGCCCGAATTTAGCAGGCCTGCGGGTTCCCAGCGGGTGGTCCTCCGGGAGCGTGGCCAACACGCTCGGCGAAATTAGTGGGTTGCCCACGTGATCGTAGCAGGCAACCCACTAAGAGGAATCAATTACCTGCTCCTCCGGGGTCCACGGCGCTGGCCTGCGCGTCGGTCGGGCTGCGCATGCGCAGTACGATCTGTCAGCTGGAGGCTCTCTAGTTAAAGGGCCAGTCCTCCACTGACAGATGCTGCAACCAATGGGACAAATTGCAGCATGGAGCAGCCCAGGGGGAAGGCTGCTCCCAGTTTAATGATGCCTCACCCCAGGTATCATCAGATGGGGTGAGGAGGAGGGGGAGGACACAGATCTTCCCCCCGGCGGGCGGGAGGAAGCGGCCTGCCTCTGCCACCAAGAAGGCCTGGCTCGAGGTGGCAGAGGGGGTCACCTGCGGCACCAACATATCACCCACCTGCATACAGTGCAGGAGGCGCTCCAATGACCTCAGTAGGTCAGCCGCAGTGAGAACACGAAGTCTTTCCCCGACACTCCGTCTGCCACAACACTGCCCCCACCCCACATCTCCTTCGGCACCGCCAACACTATTCTGTCACATCACCCTTCATACCCACTCACACCCCATCCTCATCTTACCTCCACCTACTCACCTCGCCAGTACTCACCCTGCCACTAACACGCAACCCAATCCTCATACAATCTCATTGCTCCATCCCATACTCACCCTCTCGTGCATCTCCCTCACGGCCAGCCTCACTCAACCTGCCACCACCTGTGCTGCAGCCACAGGGCATGCATCACATATGTGCAGTAGGCAGCGTAAGGCAAACGTCTCGTCAGCATGAAGGGGGTGCACAAGGGTGTCTGAGAGTTTGTCATGGGTGTTACCCATATTGAATTTCAGAGCAACAAACAGCACACATTATATTGACACCACCACTGCCATGTCTCCGCGAATCCTGTCCGTTGTGTCCAATAATGCCCGCTCCTGGGTATCACTATGAGGACCCACCACTGATGCCACCCATCGTGTTACTGCAGAGTAGGTGCAGGTGTATTTGCAGGGCTCGTCCGCGCAGACGATTGAGAGACATCGGCGGTGTAGCCGGCTGCACCCTGGAAGGATGCGGAGGAGAAGCTGTGGAGGGCAGTGGTGACTTTGACAGCGACAGGTAAGCAGTTGGTGCTGGGGCCAGCCAGGAGCAGCTCGGCATGAAAGACGCTGCAGATCTCCACGACTACATGTCGAGCGAATCTGCGCCTCCCTGTGCACTGCTGCTCGGAGAGGTCCGGGGAGCTGCGCCTCGGTCTGTGGACACTGTGGCGAGGGTAGTGCCCTCTGCGACGCGTCTCTCTCTGCGGTAGCCCTCCCTCCTGCTGTGCAGGTGGGCGTCCAACAACACCGTGTTGGGGGGATCCACGTCTCTGCGGCGGACGGCGTGGACTGCGAGGCTGCTGGTGCTGGTCATGCTCTTCGTCCTCCGAGGGTCTCCACACACCACCCAACTGGCAGGTGTTGGTCTGAGGGGTTGTGCAGGGTAGCTGTATGGTTCCTCGGACTGGGGCTGCGGTTTCGTGTTGGTCTGTCCTCTGGCTTGGCGGGGGGTGGTGGAGGGCAGGGGTTGCCCTATGTGACGCGGTGGCCTCCTGCGTGGGTGAGGGCTCTCCCCCGTGGAGCGCACCTTGGCACCTGCCACAGGCTGCTGGCTGCAACACGCCTGGTTGGAGGGAGACTGTTTCCCCCAGTGTGGGAAACTCACTGCCTTGAACCGAAAATCCCACACTTCCTCTTTTGACAGCTGCTTCATCTCATTAACTGACCACAACGAGCAAGGTAAGTACTCTCAAGTGGAACCCCGCTGGCTTTAATTGCCTGCGGGATTCCCACCAGCGGGGCTTGCGCGCGCAGCCCCGCACGTCAGCGCGGTACCCGGAAGTGGCCGGGATTTTGTCGCGATCCGGTCACGTGACCGGATATCGGGATTTTCGGGGCCACCCCGCTGGGAACCCGCCGGAAACACGATCCTAAAATCGAGCCCTTTGTGTCCTCATCGCAATTTGCTTTTCCACCTATCTTTGCATCATCAGCAAATTTGGCCAGAAGACACACTGTTCCTTCATCCAAGTCATTGATATATATTGTAAATAGTTGAGGCCCGAGCACTGATCCCTGCAGCACCCCACTAGTTACAGATTGCCATTTTGAAAATGACACTTTTATCCCGACTCTTTGTTTTCTGTTAGTTAACCAATTCTCTATCAATGCCAGTATAATACCCCCAACATCATGAGCTCTTATCTTGTGCAGTAATATTTTATGTGGCACTTTATCAAATGCCTATTGGAAATCCAAATATACTGCATCCATTGGTTCCCCTTTATCCACCCTGCCCGTTACTTCCTCAAAGAACTCTAATAAATTTGTCAGATATGATTTCCCCTTCATAAAACCATGTTGACTCTCCTTGATTGTATTACGAGTCTCCAAATGTCTTGCTACTACTTCATTAATAATGGATTCTAGCATTTTCCCAATGACAGATGATAGGCTAACTGGTGTATAGTTAGTTACCTGCTTTCTGTCTCACTCCCTTCTTGAATATGTACATCATCGGAATATGCTTGTATTAAAACTGCTTTGGGGAAATAACAGTGGATCAGTGTAACGTGATTACAGGATACAAAAGTTCCCCAAGTTAAGAACAAGACAAGGCTATTCAGCTCATCTCTCACAATTCTTTAGGTCCACAATGTTTATCTCTTTCCTCCCGTGCCATCAAGCACAAATTCTGATTCAACAGTGGGTAGAGGGAATCTGTGCATTTCCTTTTTGGATGCTTGAGTCAAGCCTGCATTTGTCATGCTTGTCGACAGTCCACCCCATCCTCTAAGGGTGAAATAGTTATTCAAGTTACATTTGGTTCCTAACTTTATAATCACATTCGTGCCCCTAGTGATAAGAACTTCATGTCAAACCAACTGATTCTACCCCAACCCCCACCCAATGAGCACCAATTAAACTCCTTTGACCTCTCCTCACCATTACTGATTTAAGATCTGATACCATTCTTTGAACCTTTTCCAATTATGTTTGTTTTTTCTCAGAATAGAGCCCAGCATGCAAGCAAATATTCACACAAACAGTCCCATAAAACAAAGCGAGAGAGAGAGTCAGGGAGCAAATTTAACTTTTTTAAAAAACCAAGAGTCAAAATATTTGGCTACTGAATAAATTATAAGCCATGAACAAGCCAAAAGTAAAACAAGTATCTAGGTGCACAACAGGCAGGGAAAGGGAGATCGATCACCCATGGAAGTCGGTCTCCATTAGGCACACAGGGCCCGATTTTAGCACCCGCTACCGGGTGCGTTCTCGGCGGGGGGGCCCCGAAAATCCCGAAATCCAGGTGCGGGACCGGATCGCGCCTCGATCCCACCCACTTCCGGGTTCCCCGATGACGCGCCGGCGTGTGCGCGCAGCCCCCGCTGGTGGGAATCCCGCAGGCAATTAAAGCCAGCGGGATGCCACTTAACAGTATTTACTTTGCTTGTTCAGGTCATTAACTGACCTGATTAAGGGACTGTGTGTGATTTTGGATAAACATGGGACTGTTTCACACACTGGGGGAAACACTCCCACTTGAAATGGACGTGTTGCAGCTGTCAGCCTGTGGCAGCTGCAAAGGTCCATTTGACAGGTTGGGGGGGGAAAGAGACCCTCAGCCATTGCAGGAGGCCGCTCTGTCACTTGGGACAAAGTTTGGCCTCCACCACCCTCCTCCTGATGGTCGAAGTCACCAACCTGCACACTTACCCCGGGGTCCGGAGACATGTACCTACCTTGCGGACCCCCTCAGATGTACATCTTGCGGATGGGGGCCGCCGTAGCTGCAGTCATGACCTCCTCGGAGGGCGAACAGCATCACCAGCCTCGCCATCCACCTCTGACACGTGGAGCTCCACAACAGAGTGCTGGGACACATCCACCTGTACAGCAGGAGGGAGGGCTACCGCAGAGAGAAATGCGTCGCAGAGGGCACTACCCTCGCCACACGTTCCACAGACCGAGGCTCAGCCTCCTGGACCTCTCTGAGCAGCAGTGCACACGGAGGCTCAGTCAGTCGACATGTAGCCGTGGACATCTGCAGCCTCCTTCATGCCGAGCTACTCCTGGCTGGCCCGTGCACCATCTTCCGACCTGTCGCTGTCAAAGTCACCAATGCCCTCCCGAACTTCTGCTCCACAGCCTTCCAGGCTGCAACCGGGGACATCCCCGATGTCTCTCAGTCGTCGGCGCAGAAGAGCCCTGCAAATACACCTACACCCACTCTGCAGTGACACACTGGGTGGCATCAGTGGTGGGTCCTCATAGGGATACCCAGGAGCGGGCATTATTGTACAAACCGGACAGGATTCACGAAGACATGGCAGTAGTGGTGCCAATATAATGTGTGATGTGAGTTGTTCTTTAATTCAATAGAAGAAAGAACCATGACAAACCCTCAAACACCCTTGTGCATCCCCTTCATGCTCACGACACGTTTGCCTTACACTTCCTACTGCACATATGTGATGCATGCTCTGTGGCTGCAGCACAGGTGGTGGCAGGTTGAGTGAGGCTGACCGTGAGAGAGATGCACGAGAGGGTGAGTATGGGATAGAGCCATGAGATTGTATGAGGATTGGGTTGAGTGGTAGTGGCGGGGTGAGTACTCGCGAGGTGAGTAGGTGCAGGTAAGATGAGGATGAGGTTTGAGTGGGTATGAGGGGTGATGTGACAGAGTAGTGTTGGCAGTGCCGAAGGAGATGTGGGGTGGGGGCAGTTTTGTGGCAGACAGAGTGTAGGGGAAAGACTACGTGTTCTCACTGTGGCTGACCTACTAAGGTCATTGGAGCGCCTCCTGCACTGTATGCAGCTGCGCGATATGTTGGTGGCGCTGGTGACCTCCTCTGCCACCTCGAGCCAGGCCTTCTTGGTGGCAGAGGCAGGCCGCTTCCTCCCGCCCGCCGGGTGGAAGATCTCTGTCCTCCCCCTCCTCCTCACCCCATCTAATGATACCTGGGGTGAGGCATCATTAAACTGGGAGCAGCCTTCCCCCTGGGCTGCTCCATGCTGTAATTTTTGCTGTTTGTGGCAGCATGTGTCAGTGGAGGACTGCCCCTTTAAATAGAGCGCCTCCAGCTGACAGATCTTACTGCGCATGCGCAGCCCGCCCGACGCGCAGATCAGCAGCGGGGAACCCGGAGGAGCAGGTTAGTGAATCCAATTAGTGTGTTGCCTGCTACGATCGCGTGGGCAATCCACTAATTTCACCGGGCGCGCTGGCCCACCCGCCGAGAACCCGCACCCCTGGTAAAATCGGGCCCACAGAGTCCAGTGTTGATCCTCATTTCACTATCAAATAACCAGGAAGTACTGCAAGTATGGCAAGCAGGGTTCAGGGTGGCAAACACTGCTCAGTGCCTTCAATCTCCTGTTCTCTCCCACAACCTAAAATATGAGGGGTGACTTTCCGCAGGGGTTTTCCTGCTCATTTGCTGTAACTTTAGTGGAAGAGCTGCAGAAACCCCAGAAAAACAGTACGTAATTTTCCCAGGATTTCTACTGTTCTTCCGCAGACAAGCGGAAGAACTACTGTGGAGATTCACCTACATGGTACTCAGAAGGATAAATGGGGGAGTAAACCGTACCATGACTCAAACCCAAGACCCTCACTCAACTGACTGAGCTACCCAACCTGACACATATGGTGGTCGGATACAGAGGCATTGGAAAAGGTGCAAAAAAGATTCAAAAGGATGATACCAAAATTAAGAGGATACCTTATTAGGAAAGATTAAACAGGCTGGGGTTCTTTTCTCCAGAAAAAAGACTGGGGTGACATGATAGAGATCTTTAAGATAATGAAAGGGTTTGATAGGGTAGACAGAGGAAATGTTTCCACTTGTGGGGGAGTCCAAAACTAGATGTCATAAGAACATAAGAAATAGGAACAGGAGTAGGCCATACCACCCCTCGAGCCTGCTCCACCATTCAATAAGATCATGACTGATTGTCGACCTCAACTCCGCAAAAGAACATCAATATAAGATATTCAATAGGGAATTCGGGAGAAACATCTTTACCCAGAGTGGTAAGAATGTGGAACATGCTACTGGTGCAGACACGATGGGCCGAATGGCCTCCTTCTGTGCCGTAAATTTTCTATGATTCTATGATACCGCAAGGAGTAGTTGAGGCAAATCACATAAGAACATAAGAAATCGGAGCAGGAGTAGGCCAATCGGCCCCTCGAGCCTGCTCCGCCATTCAATAAGATCATGGCTGATCTGATCCTAACCTCAAATCTAAAGAACACAAGTAGGAGCAGGACCCGGCCACTCAGCCCCTGGGCCCGCTCTGCCACCTACAGGGCCTTGACCGATCCAAACTCAGCTTCATGTCCAATTTCCTGCCAGCTCCCCGTGACCCCTAATTCCATAATAGATGCATTTAAGGGGAAGCCAGATGAGCACACAAGGGAGAAAGGAATAGAAGGTTATGCTGACAGGGGTAGGTGATGTAGGGAGGGAGGAGGCTTATGTGAAGCATAGACGCCAGCATAGACCAGTTGGGCCAAAAGGCCTGTTTTTGTGCTGTGGACTCAATGGGCCAGATATTACCAGGGCGGAGGCGGCGGGGGGCGGGGGGGGGATTGGGCGCGTATGTAACGCGCCCGGTGAAATCAGTCTGCCCCGTGCGCAATCGCAGGCTGATTGGATCCACTTACCTGGTCTTCCGGGTTCCCCGCTGCTGAGCTGCGCGGAGGGCGGACTGCGCATGCGCAGTAAGGTCTGTCAGCTGGAGGAGCTCTACTTAAAGGGACAGTCCTCCACTGACTGATGCTGCAAGAAATAGGAAAAATTACAGCATGGAGCAGCCCAGGGGGAAGGCTGCTCCCAGGTTTAATGATGCCTCACTCCAGGTATCATTGGATGGGGCGAGGAGGAGGGGGAGGACAGAGATCTTCCCCCCGGCGGGCGGGAGGAAGCGGCCTGCCTCTGCCACCAAGGAGGCCTGGCTCGAGGTGGCAGAGGAGGTCACCAGCACCACCAACATATCGCCCACCTGCATACAGTGCAGGAGGCGCTGCAATGCCCTAAGTAGGTCAGCCAAAGTGAGTACACTTACTCATTCCTCTTCACTCCGTCTGCCACATCACCGCCCCCACCCCACATCTCCTTCTGCACTGCCAACACTACTCTGTCACATCACCCCTCACACCCACTCAAACCTCATCCTCATCTTACCTGCACTTACTCACCTCACCAGTACTCATCCCGCCACTACCACTCAACCCAATACTCATACAATCTCATGGCTCTATCTCATACTCACCCTCTCGTGCATCTCTTTCACAGTCAGCCTCACTCAACCGGTCACTACCTGTGCTGCAGCCACAGAGCATGCATCACATATGTGCAGTAGGAAGTGTAAGGCAAACGTGTTGTGAGCATGAAGGGGATGCACAAGGGTGTTTGAGGGTTTGTCATGGTTTTTACTTATATTTAATTTCTGATCAACTCACATCACATATTATATTGGCACCACTACTGCCACGTCTTTGCGAATCTTGTCTGGATTGTGCAATAATGCCCTTTCCTGAGGATCACAATGAAGACCCACACCTGATGCCACCCATTGTGTCACTGCAGAGTGGGTGTAGATGTATTTGCAGGGCTCTTTTGTGCAGACGACCGAGAAACATCGGGGATGTCCCCGGTGGCACCCTGGAAGGATGCGGAGAAGTTGTTGAGGGCAGTGGTGACGTTGACAGCGACAGTTAAGAAGATGGTGCTCGGGCCAGCTGGGAGCAGCTCGGCATGAAGGAGGCTGCAGACGTCCATGACGACATGTCGAGTGACTCTGAGCCTCCGTGTGCACTGCTGCTCAGAGAGGTCCAGGAAGCTGAGCCTCAGTCTGTGGACCCTGTGGCGAGGGTAGTGCCCTCTGCGACGCATCTCTCTCTGCGGTTGCCCTCCCTCCTGCTGTGCAGGTGGATGTGTCACAGCACTGTGTTGTGGAGCTCCACGTGTCAGAGGTGGATGGCGTGGACGGTGAGGCTGTTCACCCTCCAAGGAGGTCATGACTGCAGCTACGGTGGCCCCCATCCGGAAGATGTACATCTGAGGGGGTCCGCAAGATAGGTACGTGTGTCTGGACACCGGGGTAAGTGTGCAAGTTGGTGAATTTTATTGTTAGGAGGAGGGTGATGGAGGCCAAACTTTGTCCAAAGTGACAGAGTGGCCTCCTGCAATGAGTGAGGGTCTCCCCCCGCCAGCTGTCAAATGGTCCTTTGCAACTGCCACAGGCTGATGGCTGCAACACGTCCATTTGAACTGGGAGTGTTTCCCCTAGTACGGGAAACAGTCCTAGTTGTTTGTAAAATCCCAACCCTCCTAAAATATCTCGTTAATCAGGTCTGTAAACAACCTGAAATACCAAAATAAATAGCTTAAGCGGCACCCCGCCGGCTTTAATTGCCGGCGGGAGTCCCACATGCGGGGGCTGTGCGCGCATGTCAGCGCGTCTGTGGGAAACCCGGAAGTGGGCGGGTTGGAGCTGGGCTCCTGACCCGCCCCAGGAATCCCCGATTTTCGGAGCACTCCCCCTGCCAGGAACGCACCCGATCGCTGGTGCTAAAATCATGGCCAATGTAATTCAATAAGCTCTCCACTAATCAACACCAATTTTACTGACTGCGATCATGCTCAGCATTTCCAAATTATCAGCAAAAGGCCTTTCCCTCCCCCCAATCAGTTTTTAAAATCAAAAATCAAACCGTGGCAAATAAAAACTATAGAAGATGCAGTGCAACCTGACTACGAGTGATTCTCATCGGTAGCAAGTGGCTGCTCTTTATTACCAGATTTGAATCTTGCTTAAAGAACAAGCTTCAGCCACTGCAGAAATTTTTTTAAATGACCGCCGTTAACATTCTTCTTCCTCCGTCCATTTAATTGTTTTGAATATTTTCTACCTGCCCTCACCCCCAACAGGATCCTATCATATATTAGAACACAAGGATGTTCTAGGGGTTGCATAGAAAAGACAGAATCCATAGATTTAAGTAATAAGGGAAATGGTACAATTCTCAGTGTGAACTGCAGGCCACCAAACAGTGGAGATGAGATAGAGAGGGAAATGTGTAGACAGTTCAGAGATGTGCAAGAATAATGGGGTAACAACCTTATGTGGTTTGGCTATCCCTAGACTGGAATTAAGATAATGTATTTTGTCAAAGTGGAGAACATTTTTTAGAATGCATCCAAGATTGCTATGTAGATCATTATGGAGGGAATTTCCTTGGAGCTGCTCCTGCTCAGCAACCGTAACTTTGTTAACAGTGTGTGGTGGAAATCCCATTTACGTACGTAAATAGGGCTTCCACCACATTTCCAGTGAAGCTATGGTGGCAGAGCAAAAGCAGCTTCAAAAAAATTCCAAGTCCATGTTTCTAGTCCAACAAAGAAAGCATTGCTTTAGTTCTGGGAAATGAGGTGGGACAAATAACTGATGTGGGAATGGTGACCATAAAAGAGTTAGGTTCAATGTGAAAGCATAAAATGATAATGAAGAGTCAAAGGTAAGGGTATTGGACTGGAAACGAACAATGAGATAAAGGGGGGATTTGGCCAAAATTAGGTAGAAAAGTTAGCAAACAGCAGATGGAATCTTCAAACCTATTATAAAAATTCAGAGGAAATGTAACAGCATGCATAGAAAGCTGTTTGATGGAGAGGAAAAAGTTAGGATTAATGGGCGTTGCTCAAATTGGAAGAGTGGTGCACCCCAGCTATGAATGCTCGGTTCACTTTTGTTCTTGATACACACACAGCCTTGGGCACAAGGAGCATTGAAATTTGCTGACAACACACAAGCAGGGGGTTTGGCAAACAGGACTGTGTAAAAGACTTCAGAAGAATCTAGATGGTTTAGTAAAATTAGCAAAAAGGTGGCAGATGCAATTTAATGTGGAGAAGCATAAGATGATGCATTTTGAGGGGAAAAACAAGGAATGGGAGTACACAATCAATGGAAAGATGCTAAAAGGTATGGAAGAGCAGAAAGACCCAAGGATGCAAATACATAATTCCTTGAAAATACAAGTGCAGGTTGATAAAGTCATTAAAAAAAGGCAAAACAGCATTTTGGGTTTTGTAAAGAGTGACACAGGTATAAAAAGAAACAGGTTATAATATATTTGTACATGGCAATGGTTAGGCCATAGTTGCGGAGTTGGGCGCGCAGCTTTGGACACCCCATTATAAAAAGGGTATTGAAGTCATGAACAATGATACAGCATAGATTCAATTATTTCCACTGGAGCAAAGGGAGCCTAAGAGGAGATTTATTAGAGGCTTTTAAAATTTGAAGGGTTTTGAAAGGGTGAATAGAGAAAGACTATTCCTCTGATTGAGCAGTGACGAGGGGTCATCAATTTAAGAATGTCACCATGAGAGTGAGCAGAGAGGTTAGGAAAATCTTCTTTAAAGAAAAGTTGTTAAGAGCATGCAATGCTTCCCCACAGCGAATACGAGGCACAGGTCATTGCATCTTCTCTAGCAAAAAGCTGGCACAGGCACGATGAGCCAAATGGCCTCCTCCTGAGCTATAAACTTCTATGGTTCTAACGGTAAATGCCAACAACATTCTGGGTGGGGGAAAGAGAAAGATTTGGTAAGTAGTTTGGAGGAGTCATTGAACCAAAAACAATGTGAGGGAGGTGAATTATCATGCACCATTAAAATGAGA
Organism: Heptranchias perlo; assembly: GCF_035084215.1. Taxonomy (NCBI): domain Eukaryota; kingdom Metazoa; phylum Chordata; class Chondrichthyes; order Hexanchiformes; family Hexanchidae; genus Heptranchias; species Heptranchias perlo. Next base: position 29,225,099 of record NC_090333.1, on the reverse strand, counting down.
AATCACTAAAGCACTATGGAGTTTAGAACAGTATCTCTACACATTTTAATTTAACTTCTGCAAATATCACATTCAGTGGCTGCTACAGATCAGGTGTCCTGAGAATGGAAAGTGGGAAGGGAGGCATAACCATTTTAAAACAGTAAAGTGATGTTGTATTAACATTCAAAGTATATACCAATATAATTCTACCTCCCAACACACTATTCTCTGACTGAAAATATGGGCAGGTGTTCTCCACCAATACTACTCTAAGCAACCACTAGGAGGTACATAAAAATGCTGTGGGTTCACTTGTTTGCCTCCCATAACCTGGATGTCCTTATACAGAAGTCATTCGTCTCTTTTCAACCCCTCCCAGAGAGAATGGGAACTTACTACGTGGGAATAACCTGCATTCTACCATTCTGTGCCAAGATGCAACTGTATTGCATACACCATGCCCTGTCTAACTCCACGTGTTGTACCTCAACTGGTTGCATCCGGTCTATAACCACTTCATGGAACTTTTCCCTACAGAATTGCAATGCTGAACAAGATTGGGATCAAATTTCACAACTCTTGAATACTGTGAATAAAATTTAAGTGAATTAAATACAGAATAGTTGCCTGGAAATGATTGCAAGACTGCAATCTAAATGGAGGGGGTTCAAACAACATTGCAAACTACAAAAGCAAAGCTCAACTTCTTTAAAGTAACACCTGGGGCACGATTTAAAAAAAGGAAAAACGGGTGGTTTGGGAGTGGGGGGAAATCAAAATTGCTGTTTTTGGGAGTGGGCAGACATTCCGGCTGGAACCCGCACATTTTTGAATGAGAGTCAGGCAAATCTGTGTGCAGCGTACAGCAGTCACCAGGAAGTCCTGTCCCCACTTTAATCCGGCGGGCTGATGATTAAAGGAGAAAATGTACCTCATTGAGGTACTTAAGGTAGTTTATTTTTTGTGTATTGGATAGTTAAAAAGATTTTAACGTTACCTGGGCAGCTTTCCCACGTCTTCCCATTCACGCCTGGTTAAACCAGGCGGGAAGGGCCGGATCAGTGAAAAAATAAACTAAATAAATTAAATAAAATTACATTTCCCATTGTAAACAAATTAAATAAACATACCTTAAAAACGAATTTGCCTGGACTCCCCCCACCAACTCTGATGCCGATGTCCACCCTCTGTCCTCTGATCCCGATGTCTCCACTGTAATCTTTGTTTCTCCACCCCAATCTCTATCCTGTCGACGAGGTCTCTCTCTGCACCCCACCCCACCCAGGACGTGCAGCTCCTGTCAGCAGCCAGCCTGTTAATCACTGCCGGGCGCAAAACCTGGAAGGGGCTTCGATTGGCCTCATTAGGGGGCAACCCTCCTACTTCCCTTCTGGGTTTGGCGCCCACAAATCACAACTCCCCCCCACCACCCCGGAATCTTCCCACCGGCATATTAAAATTTTGCCCCTGAACCCTGAAATTAGATTACAGTTTTGAAATCACACTGCGATATCAGTTATAGATTAATGGTGTATACTGTCCCAATTTTATGTGCATTTTTTTTTCCAAATTTAGTTTTAAATCTTTTTTTTTGTGCTTGCAGCAGTTGTCAGGATAGATGCTGTCAATGCACCCTGTGTCCTTAACATGCAATGGCATTCACCCAAGAGGATTCAAAATGTCATTAGTGTTGGTTTAAAACTTAAGAAATAACCTTTGGTTGATCACAGAAAGATTCTACACTGAATATATACTAATAGAGAATAATGAATGTCTGAGTGAATTCAAGGCTATAATCTAATTAAGGGGTTCTGACGACGTCAAACTGCAAGAAAGAAGCTCGAGTGTTTAGAACTATCCTCAAACCTCATTGTTTTTCAAACGCTCCTGGCTATCAGTAGTATTTTTTTCAATAATAAATAATGTTTGGGGTGCTTTTAGTCAGGTTTTGTGCTAACGGTCACTCTTCATCCAGATGCCAACAGCTAGTTTGCTGAGCTTCATTGATACACAATCATGCCAGAAGATTAACGATTTAGGATGTCTTTACATGAAGTTGAAAACACTGAAAATATCCTGTGGCTGGATTACTGGAAAATTCTAGTGGGATATATCCTAAAGGTTTTAAATCTTGTGCTTGGGTTTTATTTTTGGCTCGGATATATGACAATGATCCTCAAGGGAGTTTTCTCCCCCAAATAAAATTTAAAAAGTGAAAAACGCAGTCAAAGACCAGTTGTTCTGCATGTATACTCGCGCATGTCACTGGGGTATGTCTGAAAAGCTCATTCTGTAACTTTCTACCACTTTAATTGATCTACTCCTTTTGGCCGATTTTCCTTCTCCAGAGATGCCTGCTGTATTTGTTTACAGCTACATCTCGCAGGGATGGACCTGCTGTGCAAAGTATTTCTCTCAACCACTTAAAGGTCAAGCAGGATGACTAAGATTTCAGCAGGACAAAGAATAAGAAAAATCATTTCATTATCTCGAGCCAAAGATTCTGTCATTTCAAAAAAAGATCTGGGCCTTTGTGGTGATTTGAGATTTATTCAGCTGATCCAAATGAGCCAAATACAGAGTAAATCTCCCTTTACCCTGCCTAAATCCTAGAAGATCCCTATTGCCCCATCACATACTAGTCAACCATTCATATGACACCTTAAGACAGAGACTGCCATTTACCGCTGGTAAAATATGGACATTTTGGGAATGCACTAAGACCCGAGCTAAAACTGCACCAAACTCATTCCACAACCATTTTACTACTAACAGAAAGAGGAGACTTTTCATCTATTAGTTTGTGCTAAACTTAAGTTGTAGAGGCGAAAGGACCAAATCACTATCAGCCAATCCCTTAATCTGAACCCGATAAATACCACATGCACTTTATAGGTAAGTCAGATGGACAGCAAGGGAAGGCAGCCTGAGTTTGACAGGGTGGGTGAAATGGAGAAAAACATGGATTCTAGAAATAAAACTGAAAATAAACAGCAGGTCCGACAGCATCTGTAAAGATAAAAAGACAGATCTGGGTGTAATCTGGAAGATAAAATTAAGACTGAACAAAACAAAAGGAAAGGAATGAGACAACAGGTAAAAATGATCAGGAAATAGAATTCGGTCACAAGGAGGAGTTAAAGGTTAAAATTACCAGCAAACAGGGTTGTTGGAAAAAGGTGAAAACTGGTGACTGATGTGCAATGATTTCAGGGAGGTTATGAAAGGCCGTTAAGAGAACAAAAAGGTGCAAAAGCAGTCAAATAAGGCAGTGAAAAAGGATGGAAAAGACTAACATACAAAAAATAACTGCAGGAAATTGAAATAAAAAGAAAATGATACACACCCCCCACAAACAAGGCCTGTCAACACCCTCAAAGAGAAACAATACTCCCCTACTTCCAAGCTCCTCTCACCATGTACCTACCTCCCCTCCACTCTGTACTCCTCTCCCTGTGTACCTCCCAGCGGCAGAAATGGAGCAAGGTACTTATCTGCCTGCTTAGCTGAGAGATGGTGCATGGAAAGTGGAGGAAGAAAGAAAAAAAGAATAAAAGCAAGCATAAGTAAACAAACAAGTTGAAAATCTCAAAGGGCACTTCAACCCCAAATATCTCAGTTGCTTTTTGTTACCATGTTCTATGCTTTTATTCAGATATTAACAAAAATAAATAGTTGTACATTGACAAAATGGCAAAGCACTTTTTGCTTATATTAGGAATCAGAGGTTAGGTATGGAACTAATATAGACTGTTGCAGGATGGTTCAGGTAGAATTATAGATGCAACAGTTTTTAATTGTGGGAGGGTTCAACCTGCCCCTTGTAGTGAATAAAACTAAAACTCAAATGAATTGTTTACACATCTCAAGAACTAAATTAAAGAGGCTCAAGGTAGAAAAAGAACCAACACAAGATTTTATTTATACTAGAGTACTGACAGAAATGGCTGAGGTTGGTGGTGAAGCCCCGGTAAATATTTTCAATAGTTCACTGAAAAGCAGGGAAGCGAAGCGATGGATGATTGGAAGAGGATGCGTGTAGTTCCCCTATTTAAAATGATAAAAGCATTTGATAGAGTAGATGCAGGGAAGCTATTTCCTCTGGTGGGGGAATCTAGAACAAGGGGGCACAATATTAAAATTAGAGCTAGGCCATTCAGCAGTGAAATCAGGAAGCACTTCTGCACAAAGTGTAGTGGAAATGCAGAATTCTCTCCCTCAAAAGGCTAATGATGCTTGGTAAATTAAAATTTTCATGATCGAGTGTGGCAGATTTTTATTTAGGTAAGGGTATCAAGGGTTATGGATCAACGGCAGGTAAATGAAGTTGAAGTACAGATCAGGCATGATCTAATTGAATGGTGGAACAGGCTCAGGGGTGGGGGAGCTGAATAGCTTATTCCTGTTCCTGTGCTCCTATTTAAGAAAAGATTAAAATCATAACCTGGCAACTATAGACTGGTGATTTCAACCTCAGTGGTGAGGAAATGAATGGAAAGCATTATTAGGGATGCTATTCATGATCACCTAGAATGCTCAGGCTTGATAGGGGATACTCAACACGGCTTCAGAAAACAGAAGTCATGTTTGACAAATCTGATCCGGTTGTTTAAAGTTACTAGAATGGTAGATGTCATCTACTTAGATTTCGAAAAGCTTCTGATGAAGTTCCACATTAGGGACTTGTGCTAAAATTAAATCCCATGGTGTCATGGGGGAATATTGAGTTAGATCACAAATTGGCTAAAGGACCGTAGACAAAGGGTGATTTCAATTGGGACTTCTTCCCAATGGAAGCAAGTCACTAGTAGGGTGCCTCAGGGTTCAGTGCTGGGTTTCTTCCTATTTATTAGTTTATTAACTATTTGAAGCAGGGCAAATTCAGTATAGTTAATAAATTCACAGATGATAGTAAATTGTGCTGTAGAGTCAGAACCTCAGAAAAAGGAAATAGATTACAACTGGATCTGGATAGAATGGGAGAAGTAGACCAGAGATTGGCAAATGTCCTTAAGTGTGCAGTTATGCACGAAGGTATTCAGAATTCAGGTACAGATTATAACATGAATCGGTAGCAGTTAAAGGTGACAGGATAAGTGAGAGACTTGGGAGTGATCCCACTCCGAAGCTCAGTGTCAGGTGGCTGCAGCCAAAACAAACAGAGCCGTGGGCTGTATTGCCCAAAATGTTCAGTATAACACCAGGGCTTTGATGGCCTCCTTTGGTCCCAATACCTCAAGCAGGATATGTTGGTCTGGAGAAGGTAAAGAGGAGGGCAACGAGGATGATCCCTGTCCTAAGTAGACTGAGCTAGTAGACTGTGTGTCTTGGGTTTGGATACACTGGAGAGGCATAGAGGGGATCTTATTCATGTCTTTAAAATTATTACGGGCATCTGTAATGTACAAGTGAATAGACTGTTTGAGGTGATGGGGCTGGGTAGAAGTAGGAGCCATCTATTTAAATTGGGGAAGCAGGGAGTGATGCTGCACGTGGATGAGACAGAATTCAGGAACCGGTAGTGAAGACCAACTCCTTGCAATCCTTCTAGGTGTTAACTGCATGTTTGGAAAAGTACAACATCACAGCAGAAGGTAAGATATCAGACAATAAGTAGGTTGGAGTCTCCTGGGGCTTACCTGATCACCTTTGAGGGGTTGGAATGGAATTTTTGACAGGGTTCCTGAATTAGCTTTGGGTCTCTTTTTTTACCTTTTCCAGTAGAATCCACTAAGATGTTGTCCCGAGTACATTTTGTGTAAGACTCCCCTTGCTGTGACATCACAAATTTCCATTTCAATTATATCATGAACAAGGCCTGTGAATAATGTCTCCTTACTCAGGCCATCAAAAAGGAACCAAGTGCATCAGGGGCAGCATTACACAAAACAATCTTTTATCTTGAATCACAACTCCTACCAATTGTTAAAGGGAAGAATTGACAGCAGTCCTTGAACCAGAAGTCCTCTGTGCTCCTCTCTGGTATTACTGCACTCCCCTCCAAAGTGTGACAATGAACTTCCCGTTAAACTTCTAAAAAGAACATGTTACCCAGTGCTTTGGTAGGTTATAACCTCCACTCCCACCCCTGCAATTCCTCTCCCCTACCCATACAAACATGAGATCCCAATCTCAACAGTGTCACTGGAGGCGATGGGTGGCACAAGCACTGAAAAGAAGTCAAATGCTTCCCCATAGATAGGAAGGGAAATCAAAGTAAACTAACATTTTCAGCTTTTATTTTTTTATATATATAGCTTTAAGTATTGTACTAAAGAAATGGAAACAATATGAGGTCAATACTAATAAGGAAAAAAAACAGGTGACTCAGATTTCTTGCTGCTGTCTCAAGCCCTTGTGACGCTGGTTTAAAAAAAATCCTCTCCAGTCATGAAATCCTGCCGAGTCTGCAAGGTTTGCCTGGTGCTGTAGCAGCACGTCAATCCTGAGAATATAAAGCTCTGCAGATCTGTTCATTAAGTCTTTCAAATACAAGTTTAATGTTAAGATATGAATTTAATCCCATTTTCTATTACATGAGAGCTTATTCCCCTTATTCATTTTTAAAAAAACTTTTATTTTTAATTCTGTGAAGTGTTGTGTCAGCTGGTTTTCCCGTGACAGCACATCTGTGCAGATGAGATTTTGATATTGTTATCAGGTTTTATACTAGTGCTCTCATTTAAATGAGGAGCTCCAAACTGTTTTAAGGGGTGCAGGGGTCATCTTATGTATATGTAAAGATGTGAGAGAAGAAAAAGAAAAAAAAACAATTGCTGAGGAATTTCAAATCAAGAAGATAGATTACTCTACATTGTCTCATGGGATTAACTAATAGTGTTTTATAAATTTAAATGAAATAAAAAGCTGTCTAGGCAAAAAGAGACAAGAGCAGACTTAAGCATTCAAAATTGGACCGTTCATTTTAATAGAGCACCCCACTTAAGTGGTCTAAAATTTTGGTCACTGCATAGTGGCTGTTTCAATCAAGACAGTGAGAAAGGGAAGATACTGTAAATGGAAAACTAAGTCCCCACCCTCACCCAGCCAACCCCCATCTTTCATCCGAAATAGACTTATACCAGATTTCATTCCCCACAATCAGTATTTGCATGTCCTCTTGAAAACCTTCTGATGGTCAATGGGTAAGTGTACCATTGGTTGTTGAGATTAATTAAGGTCCTAGATTCGATCTCTAGATGTGCTGAAACAGCTGATCGTAACCCAACAGGAGGTAGAGACACTACAACTTAGTCTCAGGCTAAGCACCCATGCTGAAAAGTGCATGTGTGTGTATGTAATCTGACACTGTGCCTAGGCTAAAACATGGAGTGGCTGCTCGGGCGAGTTACTGAAGTGCTACCAGCGTGCCTGTAGAAACATCCCCCAGTTTGAATCAGTCCCTTCAAGATAGGAAAGGAGAAAATGGAGGTTAAGTAAAAACAACCTTATAGCCCAGTTATTGAACAAGTGGGTAGGCAGAGATGCCCCAGTTCTTTATTTTTATTATGGAATAGGAGGATGTCAAGCCCATTGGCAGGTCAACCATAATGGATCTGAGTTGGTGCTGTTGAGAAACTAATCCCCCCCACCACCCAGGTGGGTTTGGTTAACATCAACGTTGACTCAATACCCATGATTTAAGGTTGGCTATAAAAAGGTAAGCAAGAGATCAGATTGTGATCAAATTCTACACAGCAGTACAACCTATGCATTTCTGACTCTGACACTCAATGTACACCGTACTAAAGATCAGATGCCAAAACTAGGATGAAAATGGTCAGACTAAGAAAGTAAGCTGTCACGAGCCCGGGCAGTAGACTAGAATGACTAATAAGGACCTTCCCAAGAAGGAAAAGAAGAAGTGAGTGGGCAATACTGGTTGTGGATGCTTTCTGTGAAAATGCATTGAAGTTCTTGCCAGAGATATATATTTAAAAAGAAAAACTTTTTTCTAAAGCAATGTACCAAAGAAGTCCAGTGAAATGTTGAAGACCAGATAGACCGTTTAATGGATGAGTCAGGTAGAAATAAGAAAATGGGAGCTAATAAGGTAAAGGAGGAAATACCAGATAAATACCTCCCACAGATGGTACAAAAGATGAGAATCTTACCATTGGCACTTGATCCAGGCCTGTAGCCTTCAATTTTTCCTTCACTCGGTAGGCAATCTCTCTGAGGTACGGTAGCGCAAACTCACTGAACTGCTCACTTCCCAGATGCCCAGCATGAGATTCAAACACCTGCAGTGCCTGTAAAAAGAGGCAAGAAATTCCATATGTAAAAAGAGAACAAAATTGATTTTTATACATTAGAAACTCAGGCCAATTCTGGTTACCTTGTTAAGATATTAAAGGTGTAGTAACACTAGGGGTTAGTAAATATCCTGCAATATACAACCTTCCAGCCTTCACTAAATGAATATTAAAATCTCATTTTAAATTAACCACAGAATTTGCTTTCTAGTTTCACTGAGCATACAGGGGGACAAATCATTTTTGAATATGAAAGTTGTGCTACATCACATAAGGAAAGGACAGCGAGTGTTAGCAGGATAGTTGACTGTGGAAGACATCACAGTCAAGCCTGATTATGTTACCCAGATGCACTATGCAGCAGTGGTCACTGGATATCAGTCAGCAGTGGGCACCCTGATCGACTTTATCTCACTAGCCCAAGGGGAACCAAGTCCAATCGTAGCCAATACTATGATTACTGAGATCAGCTAACTCAGTACAGACTGGGCCTTAAACCTTTGGTCCCTATTGCACAGTACCATGCTAGACAGTACATGGCCATTCTTTACACTCGAGGCTAGATGCTGAATCTTGACAGGCTATTTAGTTGTAGCATGCACCACAATAAAGCCTAATTTCATTATTATCTGATGTTTATGTGCATGCACTTCTCTGCAGGGGTCACACAATGTGAATTAGGAGCAGGAACCCTGGGTAATTGTTTTCCTTTCTCTTAGTCTACAGGCACCAGAGCAGCATTTGTAGTACCACTACCACTGCCCCATCTGACAGCAGCTAACAGTGTAAACCAGGCATCAAACTGAGAATTTTTTGGTCTATTAGGTCTCTAAACCAGGAGGCACTGCAGATCATTTCAAGTGATAGATATGTATATGAACCTACTGCATTGGTCAGTGGATTGGAGGCGGCTAGTTTGTTTTTGTGTAAAACAAGTACGTTGATTGTACATCAGGAATTTCTACTGTGCTTGAAAAGTATATCTACATGATTGCAAATCTCCAGATTAGATCAAGATAGAGAAACTCCTGGGTCACCTCCTAATCGCAGCCTGACGGTGCATCTCACCAAAGCAGCAGCAAGTCAATCCCTCACCCAGTTGATACTTCCCAAGGCACTTTGAAAATAGACCAGTCTGAAAATATAAGGTACTCGCTGAGATGAACCACGAGAAATTCTCCTACATCGGATTTCAATTTTGATCTATTGCCAGCAGCTGGCCAGTAGACTGACAATATCCCCATATAACCCAGGTAACACATGAGACGCAAGCATCAATTCATTTGTCTATGGAGACGCACAATGTTATAGCGATGCAGCCAAAAAGATCCACAAGAGATCAAATCACCTCCACACGTGGCAAAATGGTAAAAATCAATACCAGTTGCTAAATCAGCCCCTTGGGCTGTCCATATGCAGCTATGTAAAGTTCACACTCTTCCACGCACACCACACCACATTTACTGTATAATACAACACAGTATATAAATGATATACTGATGCACAACTGAATACCTGCTGACTCCCCAAAGCCTTTCCACCATCTACAAGGCACAAGTCAGGAGTGTGATGGAATACTTTCCACTTGCCTGGATGAGTGCAGCACCAACACTCAAGAAGCTCGACACCATCCAGGACAAAGCAGCCCGTTTGATTGGCACCCCATCCACCGCCCTAAACATTCACTCCCTTCACCACCGGCACACCGTGGCTGCAGTGTGTACCATCCACATGATGCACTGCAGCAACATGCCAAGGCTTCTTCGACAGCAACTCCCAAACCCGTGACCTCTACCACCTAGAAGGACAAGGGCAGCAGGCACATGGGAATACCACCTACACATTCCCCTCCAAGTCACACACCATCCTGACTTGGAAATATATCGCCGTTCCTTCATCGTCGCTGGGTCAAAATCCTGGTAACTCCCTTCCTAACAGCACTGTGGGAGAATCTTCACATGGACTGCAGCGGTTCAAGAAGGCGGCTCACCATCAACTTCTCAAGGGCAATTAGGGATGGGCAATAAATGCTGGCCTCGCCAGCGACGCCCACATCCCATGAACGAATAAAAAAAAATATTTCATCAACAATGTACAAATGCAAAGCACAAATGCTATACATTTTTTAAAATCTCCAGAGATTGTTTCTGACAGGATCACAGTATTGGCGATCCTACCAATTAACTATAGCTGATTTAAGAGCATTTACAAAATGGCTGCAATATCTTTCTCTTTGTTAAGACTTAGGTTCATGTACTAAATGGTTCCTACTTCAGAGCATAGCAAAAAACCAAATCTAGCATAGCAAGAACAAACTTCTTAACAAGCAGGTTTCTCAAGGAATATAGTTATTTGGAGTAATGGTATTGTTCTTGCAAATGACCAGCCTGTCATCTTGACAGGTTTTGAAACAAAGATGCACAATTATAATGTGTTACATACTGTATGCAACAAAAGAAAAAAAATTAAAGCCATTTATTATAGAGTAGAAAGAGCTATACGAGAACTGCACCGCAATAGTTTGTGCTACAACACCAAACTTTCCTCCCAGGAGCCAACACTGAGATTCAGTAGAGTTTTCAGAGCTGATTGTTCTTAAAGTGGAGCAATGCCCCTTTAGCTTAATTGCTGAAAGATTTCACGACCTTCATGATCATGTGGAAGTGCTGCCATCCAGTGGTGCTTTTGTGGTATTGCTGGTCCTGCCCAGCTGAAGTTAAAAATGGGAAGATAACTACAGGTAAGCATCATTGTTCCTGGCTTTTAGAACGGACAAGTGAACATCAGCCTCTGTTCATATCTTTGATCAATTCCTGAACAAGAACAACAAATGCTCCAGAGTCCCCTCATCCAATACAAAGCAAGGATCATTACAGGAGAAAATATTGTACGTCAACCGAGGTTTGGGGATTTTGTTAGAAAGTCAGGACCATTGGTTACCTGAGCACCTGCTGTCACTTGCCCCACCAGGTAGTCAATGATCACATTAGTTAGAATTTTCAGCAGCTTGTGACTGGCTTCAGGGTACTGGTACAGCCAGCGTTTTGCTTTAGACATTGTATTCGAGCCGCCTCCTTCTATCATGTAAGCCATCAAAGTCCACTGCGAGGAGGAAAAAAAAAGAATCACTGTCAGTGGAAGGAAAGATTTTAAAAAATCTAAATTACCCTGGGCTGTTCCTACGCTCTGCTTAGCAAATGGTTACAGAGCTGTACAGACTAAGAGGAACCTCCCCCAGTGGTATGGTCAAGACTGGGGAACTGTAGTGTGAACCTATATTATAACAATTTGTGGTATATCATATATTCCAGTTGAGTTGGGTTTTCATCAGTAACCAGTTGGCCTACCAACTCAGTAAAATTGGATAAACCACTCAACTTTATTTTTAGTCCAAGTCATATGACATCAGTCAATTTCTTGACTGTAATTAGTTGGAGCCACACTTAAACATGACGGGTAGAAAGTGGAGACAATATTTAACAGAACAATAAGGAGCTTCTAATTTATAAAGTTTAGCTATTACATGACACCAGTAAAATTCCACTTTGGTTATAGGTTTTACTTCTTAAATAGTTTTAAAATTCTACAAAAGTACACTAGCAGGAACATCAAAACTGCTTTAGAAGGTTTAATATAATGTTCATACTCTTCACTATGTAGACTTGGTTTTAATTAAAATGCAAAATGACATCAGAATCTTTCTCCAACATACCGGGGCTCCAGAGAAGCCGATAAGGGGGACTTTTCCCTCCAGTTTGTGGCGGGTCAGCATTATAGCCTGAAACACATATCCTAGTTCCTGAGTTACATCCACATTCTCCTGCAGCTTCAGAAGTTCTTCGGGCTCATTCAACGGCTCTGGAAACACTGGGCCTTTTCCAGGGACCATGGTAACCTCCATCCCCAGTGCCTTAAAATTTAAAAATTGTTTCAGGAAAACTGTTCAGATATGAAAGAAAACCTTTACCTATGTTTGCTTACATCACAAACAGATGCACTCATATTTTTGCTTTGTGAAATCTTAGCCCTCAGAAGCTGAGCTCCAAAAATTTTTCTCTATTAGTCATCAGAAATGGGAAGTGGGGAAGGAAAGAGGCGACCAGGTTCAATCATTCAAAGCCTCAAACACTCATCTTGTGTTAAAAAGTCACTTGACAATCACACACTTGACTCAAATTATCATATCTGGACTCATGTTCACACAAAGTCTGATCTCTCACTTCAAAGGTGGTGTACAACTTGTTTTTACTCATGCTCCACAGAGCAGGTAAAACCTGCTCTGTAAACCTGAAGCAGTATTTTTTAAAATTCGTTCATGGGATGTGGGCGTCGCTGGCCAACATTTATTGCTCATCCCTAATTGCCCTTGAGAAGGTGGTGGCGAGCCGCCTTCTTGAACAACAGAGTGGCTTGCTAGGCCATTTCAGAGTGCGACTAAGAATCAACCACATTGCTGTGGGTCTAGAGTTTATCATCTGCAGCAAGAACTGTGCAAATGGCATCATTGCTTAATCATGTCCCCTAGCATAGCGAAAACTGCTCTTTAACCCTTATATGGTGCATCAGTCACCCCGAAGAGCATGGGTGGCAACACAATTAATAATCAACAGAAATAAAATCTCATATTTGCAAACATGAAAAATCTCTCACATATTCAATGTACTGGATTACTGATGGTATGGGAATAAATCACATATGTATATGGAGTCCTTTGCTGCGACAGAGACATATTTCCTGTAAGGAAATTGTCCAGCATGCTTCAGTTAGAAGCCGTCTAAGCTGAGGCAGAATCAGATTATTCACACAGCACTGAAACAGGACTAAAGCAAAAAGCTAGATCATCTGAAAACCTCAGTATCAAGAAGGTCACTTTCAACAAATGCATGTGTCATGGAAACAAAACACCAGTTTTACAAAGATATAAGCACTTGTGTGCCTTACCTGAGGTATCACCAGAATGTCAGAGAAAATGATAGCAGCATCTAACGGGAACCGTCTGAGGGGCTGAAAACAGTAAATAGGAAAGAAACTCTGATAATAGTTTAATGGTACACACAACCTAAAATTAAACAGCGATCACAGGAAATTAGTAGACTGAGGTTTTGCATTCGGAGTAAAAAATGTTTTAAATTCTAACTCAAGCAAAGAGAAACTGACCAGTCTGTTTTTGTGATTGATATGGTCAGATAGTATAAAATAGTTACCCAGTGTTACTTGTTCCCACCAGGACTGATGATGGCAAACTATCAACCTAAACCAAGAAAGCACAAAGCACCAGGTGGCAGTCATTTAGAATGCTGTCCTTTCACTTCTCCTATTCTTCCCCACCTCAGTTTATCAAAACCCAAGCTAATAACCCAATGCACAATCAGAAGGATGAGGGGATAACATTTTAAAATAAGAACTTGCATTTATATATATTTTTTTTAATATTCATTCATGGGATGTGGGCATCGTTGGCAAGTCCAGCATTTATTACCCATCCCTAATTGCCCTTGAGAAGGTGGTGATGAGCCGCCTTCTTGAACCACTGTAGTTCGTGTGGCGATGGTTCTCCCACAGTGCTGTTAGGAAGGGAGTTCCAGGATTTTGACCCAGCGACGATGAAGGAACGGCGATGTATTTCCAAGTTGGGATGGTGTGTGACTTAGAGGGGAACGTGCAGGTGGCGTTGTTCCCATGTGCCTGCTGCCTTTGTCCTTCTAGGTGGTAGAGGTCACGGATTTGGGAGGTGCTGTCAAAGAAGCCTTGGTGAGTTGCTGCAGTGAATCCTGTGAATGGTACACACTGCAGCCATGGGTGCGCCAGTGGTGAAGGGAGTGAATGTTTTGGGTGATGGGTCGGGTGCCAATCAAACGGGCTGCTTTGTCCTGGATGGTGTCGAGCTGCGAGTGTTGTTGGCAAATGGAGAGTATTCCATCACACTCCTGACTTGTGCCTTGTAGATGGTGGAAAGGCTTTGGGGAGTCAGGAGGAGAGTCACTCGCTGCAGAATACCCAGCCTCTGACCTGCTCTTGTAGCCACAGTATTTATATGGCTGGTCCAGTTAAGTTTCTGGTCAATGAAGACTCCCAGGATGTTGATGGTGGGGGATTCGGCAATGGTAATGCCATTGAATGTCAAGGGGAGGTGGTTAGACTCTCTCTTGTTGGAGATGGTCATTGCCTGGCACTTGTCTGGCGTGAATGTTACTTGCCACTTATCAGCCCAAGCCTGGGTGTTGTCCAGGTCTTGCTGCATGCAGGCTCGGACTGCTTCATTATTTGAGGGGTTGCGAATGGAACTGAACACTGTGCAATCATCAGCGAAAATTCTCCATTTCTGACCTTATGATGGAGGGAAGGTCATTGATGAAGCAGCTGAAGATGGTTGGGCCAAGGACACTGCCCTGAGGAACTCCTGCAGCAATGCCCTGGGGCTGAGACGATTGGCCTCCAACAACCACTACCATCTTCCTTTGTGCTAGGTATGACTCCAGCCACTGGAGAGTTTTCCCCGATTCCCAGTGACTTCAATTTTACTAGGGCTCCTTAGTGCCACACTAGGTCAAATGCCGCCTTGATGTCAAGGGCAGTCACTCTCACCTCACTTCTGGAATTCAGCTCTTTTGTCTATGTTTGGACCATGGGTGTAATGAGGTCTGGAGCCGAGTGGTCTTGGCGGAACCCAAACTGAGCATCGGTGAACAGGTTATTGGTGAGTAAGTGCCACTTGATAGCACTATCGACGACACCTTCCATCACTTTGCTGATGATTGAGAGTAGACTGATGGGGCGGTAATTGGCCGGATTGGATTTGTCCTGCTTTTTGTTTACAGTGCATACCTGGGCAATTTTCCACATTGTCGGGTAGATGCCAGTGTTGTAGCTGTACTGGAACAGTTTGGCTAGAGGCGCAGCTAGTTCTGGAACTCAAGTCTTCAGCACTACAGCCAGGATGTTGTCGGAACCCATAGCCTTTGTTGTATAGCACCTTTCATGACCTCAGGACATCCCAAACCGCATTACAGCCAATAAAGTACTTTCTTTTGGGAGTGTAGTCACTGTTGTAATGTAGAAAACATGGCAGCCAATTTGCATACAGCAAGGTGCTGCAAACAGCAATGAGATAATGACCAGATCATCTGTTTTAGTGATGTTGGTTGAGGGATAAAACTTTCCTGCTTTTCTTCGAATGAGATCTGAAAGGGCAGACGCAGCCTCTGTTTAACATCTCATTTGAAAGCCCCTCCGACAGTGCAGAACTCTCTCAGTACTGCACTGAAATATCAGTGCTCAAGTCTCTGGAGTGGGACTTGAACCCTTGACCTCTGACTCAGAGGTGTGAGCGCTTCCACTGAGCTAAGGCTGACACCTGTCCATCCCGCCAGAGGCTAATATAATGGTAAAAAATATTTTTAAGATACCTCGTTAAGCTCCTGGCTGAAATAATTTGTTTTTAAACTCACATTTTCCCTAACTAACTGAAGAACACATTTGTCACAGTAATGTCAAAGTTTTGTATTGTGAGGATGGGGAAAAAAGAGTTTTCCCTTTCTCTTCATTCCAATAACCTGTTTTTCCATTCTTTTCCAGATAACCCTGCTGAGATGGGTGAAAGTCACTGTCTAGTGGAAGCTATAGCGTAGACATCATTTAACACTAGTTAGAGAGGTCTCAAAGCTATAACGATGGAGCTCCCAACTACTACTGTCATCTGATCCTTTGAGTCATTTGGAGTTTGAACTCTCCCAATTTCTTAATTCAACTGGCAGAATTTGTTTAAGGCTCACTCAATGTTTGACTAACTCACCTGCAACGTCAACTCACAGCAGATCTCTGGAGTGCGACAGGTTGTAAAGAAATCCTGAGTCGCTCGTGTCTCTCGGAATTCTGTGAGAAAGGACAAAAATAAGCTTATCAACCAATGAGGGAGCCAGTAGGGTCCATGCTAGTGGAATCTATAGTAGTACAGGCACTCAGTCATCAGGAAGTAATCAAAATATCTCACGGGTCATTGCTTTCACAGGCCCATCATTTCATTTCTCAATTTTTATAGCTACTTGAAGAGCAGTGAGGAGGTAGAATTGTTAGGAGCAGTAGAACCTAGCTTTGTGTTTGCAATTCCCTAATTGGACAGTTCTTAATATCAGCAGTGTTGTCAGAGGGAGATGCTGACTGTTTCTCCACACCAGCTAGTGGCCAATTACAGTTACAAAACAGGATTGTCTACAATCTGGGCGCTGTGGGGAGGACAGCCAGAATGCTAACCAAAGTACTATGGAGCCGGAGGCAGTTCAAGGGGGCGAGGAGCAGTTATAAGGGATTTGATAATTAGGGGGATTGAGAGCATTCTCGGCAGTGGCGATCGAGAGTCCCAAAGGGTGTGTGACCTACCTGGTGTCAGGGTAAGGGTATCTCGAAGCTGTTGGAAAGGAACCTGGAAAAGGAGGGTGAACAACAAGTTGTCGTGGTCGCTAAATTTACAAGCAGGATCTCGAGGGTAGTAATAGCTAATTGGCATAGGGACAAACAAATCGAGAGAGCGCGAGCTAGAGAGAAAACAAAAAGAATGCGGTGTTTAAGGCTCCCTTATTACGCTCTGCTGACAAAATAGCAAATTACTCCTCAGCAGAACACATTTTAATTCCCAGCATTTCATGTATTGGAAAGCACTTTCTCCCTCCTTTTCCTTGACTAATAGAGTGGGTAAACATGTTGATGCCTAAGGACTGCGAATGCCACTCTAGAACCTGTTGCTAATAGATACACAAAAGTAGCTCGGCTCAAAGGGCTGACCCATCCTTCAATATTTCATCGTTGCCTGTAGTAAGTCTTCACTTGAGACCTCTCCCAAATGGCCCAGCTAAGTTCAGAAAATCTTGAAAGTTACCATATTTGTTATGTGCCCCATCCTCATTACAAGGTTATCAGTTATAACACAATTGTTATAAGGTTACTGAGCCTTGGCTGCAGATATTTTCAGGTTGCACTTTACACCAGGTTATGGGACTTAAAAAGACATCAAATCCAGTTACACTAGTTAAAAACCTGATGTGTCTTTTAGGTCGTAATACTGCATATATTCTGCACTGTTCTGAGTGACACATATTGGCTTAGATTCATGGATCTGTTCCTTACCCGGGAGATACCTTCCTGCTTGCCTCATACACCAGACAGGGACATAATCGATCACCTCTCCCCTTGCTGCTTTGAGGAATGTGTCATTTTTCAGTGGAGGAAAATCTTTGGAGCTGAAATCAATCAAAAGTCACTATCAGATAAATGTTAAAGCAGGGACATAATCATATGAGTTGCTAATAAGGAATAATTAATTTAGTAGATAGAAATTTTATCAGTGCCAAAAACTAGATTTTTCATTAAACTCATTCTCAATCACATTTGCTTTTGGTGTCTCAAACTCTTCATTGTAAATTATTGTGTGTTAAGTTGTGTTTACTATAGCCGGAGGAAATATAGTAAACATTCAGGTCAGTTTAGTTACAAAACCATGGAAATTAACATAGAAACACATTCATGTGACACTCTTCCATCCACTATTTTAATAGAGGTGCTATCTCATTTAAAAGATACAGGTTAATGCCTCCATTAAAACATCAGGTAGAGCAAGGTCATACAAATACATTAAGTGTTCCTGCACTAATACCATCAATGGTAATTTTCAGGCTAAAATGTTCTTTCTAGTTATTTATAAACCTGGTGTGTTCGACCTAGGAGGCAAACTAGCAGAGTAGGAGTGAGTTCTATGGGAGTCTTGAGACTAAAATTAGAATGGATCTGACCTTTTAATTGTACAATGAATTGATTAACAAAATCTGGTTCTTCCTTTAAGAATTAAAAGGATTAAACCCAGAGGTAGATTTTCCACAGATTGTGTATGGCAATAAACCATAATAACATATAGTTTTCTTTCACCATTGCAACATGCAGCCCCTCCCCAAGGTTTCTATTAAGCAAAACATTATTTTTTACATATAATACAGTAAGAAGCTCAGTGTACATGGAGTTGCTGTCATTTTTTTTTTTAAAAAGCACACTTATAGATACACTAACAATTCTGTGTGATTTGCTGGTATGTGGAAACAGGCTGGTCTATACACATCTTCAGTCATAATGAGCTTACTGGGGTTACTGAGATCACAGGATGCTATTTGTTTTTAGTGTTGATGGTGTCATTATAGGTTATTCTATGTTGCTATGCAAAAATGACAATTCTTACATTTCAAAAGCTGACACTATAATAATTATATCCTCAGTGCAGATTTTCAAAAAAATGCCATTTTTTCTCCTGTAGTCTTCTTGTTTTATGCTTCATCCTGGTTGGGGAGGCTTCCTGACCACTAACAATGTCATCCTAGGCAGACACTGGCCCTCCCGACCAACAAAATCCCTGGTCCAGATGGATTGCATCCACGAATATTAAAAGAAGTTAGGGAGGAGATAGCAAAGGCACTATTACGTATATATAAAAATTTATTAGAAAAGGGAATAGTGTCAGGGGATTGGCAGACAGCTAATGTTATTCCTATATTTAAAAAGGGAGATAGAACAAGTCCAGGGAAGTGTAGACCAGTTAGCTTAACATTGGTGGTAGGAAAGATAATGGAATCTTTACTCAAAGATAGAACAGAAAAATATCTAGAGAACGAAAAGAATAAAGAATAGTCAGCACGGATTTCAGAAGGGAAAGTCATGCTTGACCAACCTTATTGAATTCTTTGAAGTAGTAACAGAAGAGTAGACAAGGTTAATAGATGTAATAGATTTGGATAAGGTCCCGCATAGTAGACTCAAGACTAAGGTGGAGTCAGGGGACAGTTAGCAGAATGGATAGCAAATTGGCTACAAAAGAGAAAACAGACAGTAGGGGTTAAGGGTAGCTACTGAGACTGGCAAAAGATGGGAAGTGGTGTTCCACAGGGATCGATGCTGGGACCACTGTTGCTCACAATTTACATTAACGATGTGGACTCGGGAATCGGAAGTAATTTCAAAATTTGCAGACGATACCAAATTGGGGGGGTGTAGTTAATACAAAGGAAGAATGCGTCAATATGCAAGAGAACATTAATAAATTTGCAGAATGGGCATGCAATTGGCAAATGAATTTTAATATAGATAAGTGTGAGGTGATGCATTTTGGTTGGAAGAATAAGGAGACCACATACTGCTTGGATAATAAGTTCAAATGGGATAGAGGAACAAAGGGATCCAGGGATACAGATACATAAAAATAGGCAATACAGATAAATAAGCAATGCAGGTTAATAAGGCCATAAAAAAGGCAAATCAAGCAGTGGGGTTCATTTCCAGAGGGATAGAATTGAAAAACAGAGAAGTTATGCTAAACTTGTATAGAACTGTGGTTAGACCACACTTGGAATACTGTGCCCAGTTCTGGTCTCCATATTATAGAAAGGATATAGGGGCATTGGGATGATACAAAAAAGATTCACAAGGGTGACACCAGAACTGAGAGGATATATTTATCAGGAAAAACTGAACAGGTTGGGGCTCTTAAAAGAGAAGGCTGAGGGATGACCTAATGGAGGTCTTTAAGATAATGAAGGGGTTTAAGATGATATGCGTAGAGAAAATGTATCCATTTGTGGGGAGTCCAAAACTAGAGGTCATAAATATAAAACAGTCGCTAATAAATCCAATAGGGAATTCAGGAAAAACAACTTTATCCAAAGGATGGTAAGAATGTGGAACATGCTACCACAAGGAGTAGTTGAGGCAAACAGCATAGATGCATTTAAGGGGAAGAGGGGAAGCTAGAAAAGCACATGAGGGAGAAAGGAATAAAAGGGTATGCTGATAAGGTTAGATGAAGGGGGGGGGGGTGCGTGTGGAGAATAAACGCCAGCATAGGCCAATTGAGCCAAAATGCCTGTTTCTGTGCTGTCGTTTCGATGTAGAGAAGTCACCATGTGTGCAATTGTGATTACAATTCAGCACGCTACTACTCCACAGAGCAACCTGTTGAAGTTAGAGTGTACTGCCCCTCAGTGCTGTCCACATTTAGGACAACATCTGTGCAAAATATACACTGACAATTTTCATGTTTCAAAATCAAAGCAACAAAACAATTATTTATATTCAAGGACCCAAATTAATTATGCACGATTTTGAATAAATCCTAATGTTCTGACTTAGTACTCACCCATATGATAGCCATCTTATTCTTAAAACAGCTACATATAATTACATATAGACTGCAAAGAGAGGAAACATTTGTTGGAAGGAATTCACACCTAAATATTATTTTGGTCAATCGGTGCAGAAGTAATGTTTTAACAAAGTCACAGTTTTTAATTTTGCATTTCTCACTATTACCTCAAGGATTTACATTTCAATCTCTGATATTATACAGATTTCCTGATGCTATTAATTAAATGGTATATACATTTGCAAATTAAGTTTTGGAGCCATTTTGGGTAGGGAATATTGGATTGCTTTACTTAAAAATGTCACAAATATGAAAGTCAAAAGGTGCCAATATAAAATAAATTCTCTCAGTGCAGTATCTTCTTACCTAAGCTCATCTGACATTCTTAATTAAAAGATATTTTTAATTTGTTCACAGCATTCCTCTTTTTTCCTCCATCTCTTTCAGGACACCTTATTTAAATAGAAAATTACATTGTAATTGGTAAACTGTCCTGAAGCTTAAAGATTAGGATAAGCAGCAATCTTTTCTTTAATTGCATTAATGTGGATTTTGTGTCATGGAGATACAGGTTCAGTTTTGAATGGCACCAAGAATATGCTTTGTGCCCTTGAAGCGCATCTGAACATTTCTAAAAAGCATCCAGTCTGCAACAAATTGATCTTATCTCCCAAGGCAGTTGACTGGTATGATGATGATAGAAAAGCATGACACCCTTTGTTCTAGATAAAAAAGGGTGTTGCAAGGCAGCTAAATGCAGAGTCATGATCCTGGGAAGCGGACAGTGGTGGGTAATAACTGGAACGACAATGGCTTAATTTAAGAGTAGAAAGCATATAGGCCACGGAGCTCCATAGTAATCACCTGCAAACTATTTCTAAATAAACTTCCACTAATGGAGAGTTTCACATGGAAATGTCACTCCACATCAACAATGAAGCATCTTGCCAGCTGGTTATCAGTAGTGCCTCCTGCTGGCACAAAAAAAGGTGCAAAACTGAATCGAACCAGAACATAACATTAACAGAGGACATTATAAAAAAAGATAGCTCGGAATGGTTTTGAAATTATAATCTAATCCCTGGGCTCAGATGGCAATGATAAAATGGCTGACTTCTAGCCTTGTATTTTATGAAATGGACTGAACCTCTATTAGGTGAATTCTCTATTCACTCCTTGATATCCATTATCCTTATATAGGAAGATAGTTTAAAATGCATGTGGAATTGTTCCTTCAAATTGGAATGCCATTGTCTGTGAAAGGCCAGAATATGAACAGTGGTCAGATCTGGAATCCACAAGTTTAACTTTAGTCGATTTTAAGTTAAAAAAAATGTTCACAAAAAGAGCTAGAAATTTAAAACCAGCTGATTAAAAACTTTTTTGGGGGGGAAAAGAAGGAAGGATTGTTAGGGTGCGTGCACTTGTTCCAACTTTTTTTTTAAAAAAGCTTTTCTGCCATTAAGGAGATTTTAAAGATGGCAGATAAGCAGACAGAGCACAATATAATGGGAGTATTTTATGGCACTCCACCTGTACAAAAGTCTTTGGTTCACATTTACTGATCTTTTAATAGTTTATATAACTAACTTACCAGCTCTTTTTAAGACTCTTATAGCAAATTTTATTAATAAAATTCATCTAGAGATGTGGTTGCAATGACCACAGGTGGACAAACACTGCTCAAGCACAGACCCATGTTTAATTACCTATTTTTAAAAAAAGGTCCTTGCAAGATAAGTGACCTCAAACTATTTAAAAGTCATTCTGATTACATAGTCTATATGGTTACCAAAAGCAAAATCTAGCATATAAGTTGAATCTTCATGCAAACTTTATGGCCTTTGAATACAGCAGCATTTTGCCAAGAGGAAATATAAAATAGGAAGGATTTCTACACTATACTTAGTCATCACTGAACGACATTCACTAACATATATATATATATATATATAAATATTTACGTTTGAAATTTCCTACAATTTATAAACATTGCCCTATAGACGATAAACATTAACTGGTAAATCTGTTTAAGGCTACATTTACACAGCATCAGTGCCAGTGTCAAGATAAGGAGCGGGGGGGGGGGGGGTCTCACGACGCCGCAGTTTAGAGTCTAGTTGGGCCATAACTTTAGAATTACACATCTTAACATCAATGTGAAGTGAATGTTTCACAGGTGCTGCAGTTGTGGTGTAAATGTACCTTAAATCTGATCAATTGAGAACAACCTTGCCTACATAATTTCTCAGAGTGGGGATCATTACTTTTAAACCTATTTTATTAAACAAGTGTATGTGAATTTTAAGTTTATAATATATTGATTTATCAAGTTTATTTTAAACTCGCTGATGTGGAGTTGTGCGAATCGTCACATTTCGATCACTAAAGTAAATAAGCAGTTTACAGAACCGCTGTTTCTCTCTCTCTCCACCGATGCCGCTGAGGGTTTTCAGCAGTTTCTGGGTTTTTTTTAGTTCCGATTTCCAGCATTCGCGGTAACTTGTATTTTAATTAAAACTTTTAAACGGAGACCGCGGCGATCAATTATTGTCGCAGCTTAGAGTCTGCGTCACTCCCTCCTCCTCTCCTCCTCCTCCCGGTAATCTGGAGCCGACACTCGCTGCTGTTTAACGGCTTCCAGCCTCGCGCCCGACACTGGCTGACGGTGGCAACCGGGGCCTGCTCCGTGCTGAAGCCACCTGTTTAAACACGCGGGGCCGAAGGTTATACTTACACGAAAAGGCCGCCGCGCTCCATGTCCGTCCGTCAGTCCCTGTCCCGCTCCCGCTCCGCCGCTCCTCCCCCGCCGCCATGTTGACAGGCCGCAGCCCGCCTCCAGGGCGGGGGCACCTGATTCCAACCAGCCAATGAGCGCCGGCCGCCCGGGGCACGTGGTCACTCCCCGTCTCCCGGAAGGACCTCCCCCCCCCCCCCCCCCCTTCCTCGAGACGAAAGAGAAGGCCGTGGCGCGCCTGTGAGCAGGAGAGAGACAGGGAGCAAAGTAAGTAAAAGAGAGGGGTGAGGGACACGGGTGGAGAAGATACAGGGCAAGAAGGATAAATATTAATCATGACAGTGGGAAAGGTAACTGGAGCAATATCCTATAAAACAAATGGAAAAATGCTGAACAACGTTTGTTTTAGTAGAAATGGCCAACTGTGGAAACAGCTGAAGATATTGGTTATTTTGGAGCCTTCTGTGAAGACCAAACGTTTTGGAAAATAATCCGTGTTTTAAATTATAACATCCCTGTTGAGATGAGCTTGAAATTTGGAATCTAAATATTGTAAATTACAGTCTGAAGTGTTTAATCTGGAGCCTTGACCTTTCTTGACTCAAACTGTATACTGTTGAGTTAGGGTTGCTAATTCTGGTTGGACGTATTCCTGGAGGTTTTCTCACACGACCTCCTACCTCCAACCTGTACACCCAGTCAGCTTTTTTTCCCATCTACAGTATTTTTATAACTAATAAATAAAAGTTTACAAAAAAATGAAAAAAAATATTTTTAATGTCCCTATGGTTTTTGCAGCAGTGTCCAGGAGATTAGTCTTTAATTCCTGGAGATTCCTTGACAACCCAGGAGGGTGGCAACTCTATGTTGAGTTGTTATTGTTTCACTGTTTATAGTTTGTGTATTGTTCGTGGACAGGAGCGGATTACAAGGCAGTAGCACAGCGAAGGGTTTGATGGCATAAACTACAAGCACGAGACTCAAACTTTTCCAAATCGTCTGAATCCCTCTCCTTTTCCCACCTCCCAAGGTGTGTGAAGTCTCTAAAATATGCTCCAGCTCATGCAATTTTGTAATATATGTTGTAGTATTGGAGATTGTATAGTGAAGTTTGATTTACTTGGACTGGCACACCTCATAATATCTTCAGCAGAACTTTAAACTAACTTATATGTGTATATGTACCCTTCTGTGAAGGCATGTACTCTCTTTTATTCCCCTATCTTCTGCCTTCCTCTCCTGCAGCTGGAGTACTAAAAGGTCATTGCCAATGCCACTCTTGGCTATGAGCCAAGTGTAGGCTCCCCATCTAATTTTATACATAACTTTTCATACTTATGCTTGTTTCTAAACAGAATAAGTTATGAAGATTTGTGGGATGCCATAGTGGAGCGTAAGACAAGGGGGGATAATTAAGGAGCTGCTCTGGGTTATGTACCCTGTGCTAGTACCTCTCTGAAAAATTACTTTTACCTTCCTTAATGCAGTTGAAACTGAATTTGTGGGAAGAATAGTGTTCACATTAACAACGATGATTCAACATTTCAAGTGTTTTGTTCATTTTAGACTGTGATGAATCCCGAAAATCCTCACCACATTCTGGGAAGGATCAGGTTTCTGATTGAGTGCATTGATTGCTTCAGGAACAACAAACCTTTGCCAGAAGCCCTGTGTTATGTCCCCAAAGAGGTCTTGTATAAGTTTTGGAAAGATTCCACCTTCTCCAGTGCACCATTGGGACGATCTCAGTACATTGTTTCAGTCTGGCAGTTAGCCTCCCAGCCTCAGCGCAAGAAACTCTTTGATATCGAGTTGAAGAGAGGGACCTGCATCAAAGCCACAGGAGAGGAATACTGCAATAGCCATGGTCTCTGGGTGAAGCTGAATCAGGTGAATTTCCTGATTTTTTTTTTTGTTTTTAACTTGTTATTTTTCATTGTTGAAGTTAGAATAATCATGAAGTCATTTTAGGGACTTTTTTCCCCCAATACTGTACATTTCATAGAGTAGTTTTAGTCCATTTTGAAATTGTTTCATTGTCAAAGGGCTTGAGGTTAACAGCAATATGCTAGACTGCATTCTATACATTGAGCAATAGACTTGTGAATGAGAAAAGAAACAGTTCTCTTGCCTCCCTAAGCAGTCTCAGACAGCAGGATTGTCAGTAGGATTTTGGTAAAGCATAATGATGGTATCACCACCTCATCATGGAGCACTTTTCCATAGCACTACGAGTCCATTTCAAAAACAAAGATTTTATTTTGCTTAATTTTTGTTCCTAAATAGCATCAATTTAAGCGTCTACAAAAAGAGATCTTTGTATCAAAGTATTATGTCGAACAAAAAGAATGTCAATGGAGAGAGTGCAGAGATTTACTAGAATGGTACCAGGGATGAGGGACTTCAGTTATGTGGAGAAACTAGAGAAGCTGGGATTATTCTCCTTAGAGCAGAGAAGGTATGGGGAGATTTAATAGAGGTGTTCAAAATTATGAGGGGAGTAAATAGGGAGAAACTGTTTCCACTAGCAGGAGGGTCAGTAACCAGAGGACACAGATTTAAGGTAATTGGCAAAAGAACCAGAGAGGAGGTGAGGAGAATCTTTTTGACACAGTGAGTTGTTATGCTCTGGAATGCCCTGACTGAAAGGGTGGTGGAAACAGATTTAATAGTAGCTTTCAAAAGGGAATTGGATAAATACCTGAAAAGGGAACATTTGCAGGGCTATGGGGAAAGAGCAGGGTAATGGGACTAATTGGATACCTCTTTCAAAGAGCTAGCACAGGCACGATGGGCCAAATGGCCTCCTGCGCTGTATGATTCTATGAAAGGAAAGGCAATATTATGTTCAAGTGAAACAAGCAATTCAACTACTCAAGGAATATTTACGATCAGGTTGACTCCGATATTACAGACAGTAAATGTGCATCTTATTTTAACAAACAAGAGTAAGTAAAGTGCAGTAGTTATATCTATTGTATGCAATATAATGAATGTGCAGTATAATCATTATGTTTATAGTACTAGGATGACAGCACAGTTATGTTCTTCTACAGTCAACCAGACTATCGTAACGTAAGTCTTTTAACCAGTGTATTTGTGGGATAGAGCAAGATGTTATACAGTCAAATTCCAGGGTTATAGAACTGCAGGTGCAGCACATTTTAAGTACATGGTAAAGATGTCCTTTATTTTGTGTCTTTATTGGACCAAGCTGGCACTTCTGTTTTTTTTCATGCGAACTGTCCCTGTAGTCTCTTACAGAATGCCAACTAGTGTTGGATTATGGTCAGTTTTGTGCTGTGGGTTGGCATGAATTTACTTGAGACCCTTATAGGTGGCAGAGGGAATTTTTTTTTAACCAATTATAGTGGGTGAATTTGAACCCAGATGCCAAAAGTAAAAAGGAGTTAGTATTGTAACTACTTACACTACCCAATCGCTCACATAATCAGAATTGTAATTTTTTTTTGAGATGAGGGATGAATTATCTGTTTGAATAATAGCTGTCTCAATGATGCTTTAGGAGCAAATACAAGAGTACAACAGCAACTGTCAAAGTACAGAGGGCTGGATTCTTCTGTGTAAGCAGCCTGAAGGAGGTGAGCGACTTGTGCCAGTGGAAACGCCCGAAAGGCTTCAGAAGCAACAGCAGCTTTTTGGTTATGACTACAGACCATGTAACAGGTAGATTGAAATGTTATCCTAGACCATGTAACAAGTAGATTGAAATGTTATCCTGGGATATTAGATTAATATAACAGTATCTACAAATATAGTGTGTGTTTGTAACTTATTATTTAGCTATAACAACAACTTGAATTTATATTTGTAAACAATTTTACAACACCAAGTTATAGTCCAACAATTTTATTTGAAATTCACAAGCTTTCGGAGGCTTCCTCCTTCCTCAGGTGAATGTTGTGGCCTCGTTTACTCCCTAGCTTCTTAGGTCTTTGCTCAGAAAGGGTCTCTCACAGGTCCAGATAAGGCAGGACATCTCTATATCCCCTATAAGGAGCTGTCACCAGGCTTGTAGTCTTGATGGCTTATCTTCTGTCCCTGGTAAGATGTTTTATTTGTATAAGTCTTCATGGTTTAATTAGTATTGGCCCATTCCTTTCCAGCCTTCAGTCTGACCACTGACTCTGTTTTGAGAACGCATTTAAGGCAATTATTAGCATATGACTACAAGCTGATATTGTGAAACAATTTTTTTTAAAAAGCAATCATCTTGTAGTTTTTTAAAATTAGTGGGGATTTAGAAGCTGAATGTATACTGTTGAAATTGGCTGATGTACCATTGTAATCTGCTTCTTTTTCTCCCACCCCTTTCCTACATCCAGTGCACTTTACAATAGTTCTAGGGAATGAGGCAGACCAAGTGGAGCATTTAGAGAGCAGCGATCATAGTATCATAAGGTTTAGAATAGCGATGGAAAAGGACTCTGACCACTCTAAAGTAAAAATACTTAATTGGAGGAGAGCCAATTTCAATGGGATGAGAACAGATCTGGCCCGGGTAAATTGGAATCAAAAATTGGCAGGCAAAACTGATTGAACAATAGGTAGCCTTTAAAGAGGAGATGGTTCGGGTACAGTCTAGGCACATTCCCACGTGGCAGAAAGGTAGGGCAACTAAAGCCAGAGCTCCCTGGATGACAAAAGAGATAGTAAGATGAAACGGAAAAAAGGGGCGTATGACAGATGTCAGGTTGATAACACAAGTGAGAAACAGGCAGAATGTAGAAAGTTCAGAGTGGAAGTGAAAAAAGAAATAAGAGGGGCAAAGAAAGAATATGAGAATAGACTGGCGGCCAACAGAAAAGAGATCCAAAAATCTAGGGACCATAAAGGAGATCTACTCATGGAGGCAGAGGGGATGGCTGAGGTACTGAATGAGTACTTTGCATCTGTCTTTACCAAGGAAGAAGATGCTGCCAGAGTCTTGGTAAAGGAAGATATAGTTAGGATACTGGATGGGATAAAAATTGATACAGAAGGTGTACTTGAAAGGCTAGCTGTACTTAAAGTAGATAAGTCACCCGGTCCGGATGGGATGCATCCTAGGTTGCTGAGGGAAGTAAGGGTGGAAATTGCAGAAGTACTGGCCATAATCTTCCCAACATCCGTAGGTACGGGGGTGGTGTCAGAGGACTGGAGAATTGCAAATGTTACCCCCTTGTTCAAAAAATGGTGTAATGATAAACCAAGCAACTATAGGCCAGTCAGTTTAACCTCGGTGGTGGGAAAATTTTTGGAAACAATAATCTGGTACAGAATTAACAGTCTCTTGGGTGAGTGTGAATTGATTAGGGAAAACAAGAACAGATTTGTTAAAGGCAAATCGTGTTTAACTAACTTGATAGTTTTTTGATGAGGTAACAGGGAGGGTAGATGAGGGCAATGCAGTTGATGTGGTGTATATGGACTTTCAAAAGGCATTTGATAAAGTGCCGCATGGTAGGCTTATCATCAAGATTGTGGTGAACGGTTGTTTATCGGACTGGAAGGAGGTGAACAGTGGTGTTCCCCAGAGGTCGGTACTGGGACCACTGCTTTTCTTGATATATGTTATGACTGGGACTTGAGTGTACAGGGCACAATTTCAAAATTTGCAGATGACGCAAAACTTGGAAGTGTAGTAAACAGTGAGGAGGATAGTAATAGACTTCAAGAGGATATGGACAGGCTGGTGGCATGGGCGGACACATGGCAGATGAAATTTAATACAGAAAAATTCGAAGTAATGCATTTCAGTAGGAAGAATGAGGAGAGGCAATATAAAATAGAGGGCACAACTCTAAAGGGGGTACGGAACAGAGAGATCTGGGGGTCTATGTGCACAAATCGTTGAAGGTGGCAGGGTAGGTTGAGAAAGCATATGGGATCCTGGGCTTTATAAATTAGAGGCATAGAGTACAAATGTATGGAAGACATGTTGAACCTTTATAAAACACTGGTTCGGCCACAACTGGAGTATTGTGTCCAGTTCTGGGCACTTCGCTTTAGGAAAGATGTGAAGGCCTTGGAGAGGGTGTAGAAGAGATTTACTAGAATGATTCCAGGGATGAGGGACTTTAGTTACGTGGATAGATTGGAGAAGCTGGGGTTGTTCTCCTTGGAACAGAGACGGTTGCGAGGCGATTTGATAGAGGTATTCAAAATCATGAAGAGTCTAGACAGAGTAGATAAAGAGAAACTGTTCCCATTGGTAGAAGGGTCAAGAACCAGAGGACATAGATTTAAGGTGATTGGCAAAAGAACCAAAGGTGACATGAGGAAAAACTTTTTTACACAGCGAGTGGTTAGGATCTGGACTGCACTGCCTGGGGGGGTGATGAAGGCAGATTCAATCATGGCCTTCCAAAGGGAACCGGATATGTACTTGAAAGGAAAAAATTTGCAGGGAGAAAGGGCGGGAGAGCGGGACGAGCTGGATTGCTCTTGCATAGAGCCGGCGCAGACTTGATGGGCCGAATGGCCTCTTTCCGTGCTGTAACCGTTCTATAACCCCATGATTCTAATGTACCCGAATCTCCAGTTGTGTTGCCCATGCTGCTGTATTTAAATTGCTGATGATGTGCTGAGGGGACTAAAGGCCAGTGTTTGTGAATGTCCACGAAAGAAGTTCAAGACTTTTTTGTTTCAATTTGTATAAATAATTGTTTTTACCAATTTAATAACAAAATTGGATCTAATGGCAACAATGAATGTGAAAGCTTGTAAACTTTTGTTTAAAACTAAACTCCACTTAAAATGATTACTGAAATGATTGCTCATGTAATTTTAAACCTATCTCTCCCATAACCCAGGATACTGTGACTTCTTTTTCATGATCACCTACATTAAAAGTTCTAAGACAGCTATTCTGAATAGAGATTTTTGTTTTCTGCTTTAGATGGGAGCAGGTGGTCGATGCACAGTATTCGTTATATCTGGGTGCAAAACCCAAGGTGGCCGACAGGGATGATGCTGCAGTGCAAAAGCTGAGGTGGGAATGTAGTTGGTGCATTTATTTGTGTCCTGCTGAGTAAAATTATTTTTTTGAATGGCAGTGTGGTGGCATGAAGATTTGCACCATGATAGACACGTGAGAAATTTCAATGTCGGTTGTAGGGAAGGAGGAGAGAAAGTCTGAGTATTCTGACCACTCTGGTACACCTATTAATGGCTGTGCGGACCCATGAAAGGGAAAAAGCGGATAAAATACCATAGTAGGAAAGAAAAGTACCTCACTTTCAAAAAAAAAAGTAAATGAAACCTCCTCCAGTACAGTTAAACATCCATTGAATATGACTGCACATGGGACTGCTTATGACCTAACCACATGCCATGGTCACAGAGCTCATCTGTTGCCCATCATTTAGCACTGCCTGGTATCACTCGCCTTTCTCAAAATGAGGCAGGCTAGAGAAGGTAGTCCAAAAACTCCTCCTTAAGAGTTTCAGTTTTGCCAGACGAATTGGAGACCAGATAGTGGATGACCATAGAAAAAGGAGGATTTGGTCCTATGACCAGAATACGTCTAATAAAACAGTTCTTTGCTTTGTTTAAAAGTTATCTTATTATCTTCTCTGCCAGTCTCACTAGAAAGCTCATGAGAGCATCACAGGGTGTCTCATCCTTTAATTTCAGTTTTCCCCTTCCTGTAAGTGGCTGGCATCTTGCCTATTGGGGAAACAACTGCACTGCCGAGATTGGGAGCGCACCATGTGGAGTGCCCATACATTGAATTCCATGACTATATAGAAGCTCCTCTACCCTGATATTGTGCTTTGTTTGTATTAGAAGGTCTTGGAGTTAAATAAATATAGGATGGTCACTAATAAATCCAATAGGGGATTCAGGAGAAACTTCTTTATCCAGAGAGTGATTAGAATGTGAAACTCGCTACCACAAAGAGTAGTTGAGGTGACTAGCTTAGATACATTTAAGGGGAAGCTGCATAAGTACATGCGGGAGAAAGGAATGGAAGAATATGCTAATTGGGTTAAATAAAGAGGGGTGGCAGGAAGCTTGCGTGAAGCATCAACACGGGCATGGACAAGTTGGGCCGAATGGCTTGTTTCTATGCTGTACATTCTATGTAAAGAATCGATTACCTTTAAGTTTTGATTGTATTATTTGATACAGATATGTTCCTCCCACCTGGACGTTTGAGTGTGATGAAGACTTGGTGCATTACTTCTATGACCGCATAGGGAAGGAGGATGAGAACTTGGGCAGTGTCAAACATCTAGTAGACAGCATAGATGCTTCTTCTTTCTCGGTAAGATAATCTCCGAGTAGCGTAGTCTGGCACCAACAAAAGTTAACTTTTCCTGCAGTGCTTTACATGAGGGGACTTTATTAAAAGATAGATATGCCATTTTGTTTCCCCAATAAATTATTCTCTTGGTGAATCTGGATCATTCATTTTTCAGACACCATTTGTACTGATAATTGCTGTCAGCCAGAACTGTGAAGGGGTGGGGGGGTAGAATCTACTTAAAATTCCCTGCATTGGAGTACTTATAAGGCTATAATCTCTTTTCTGGGTTCAGATGCTTATGCAAAACCCTTCAATTAGAATACTGCCTAATGGTTGCTTGCATATATTTTTTTTCTGTACGCAATTTTCTTTGCCATAAGAAATGTTGTTTACTTGTCCAGAAATGATCATAAGCGATGAACAATGTAAGCAAAAGTGCCTATCCATAGCCAGACCTTTTGGATGGAGAGGTGAGAGGGAAGAGAAGGTGTAAATGCCTAAAATAGCAACATGGTGCAAGAAAGATTCCACTTTTTAGTTAAACAATGAACCAGTGTAATGTAAAGGGAAATTATAGTTAGGCTGGACAATCAGAGGACAAGGGAGAGGGGTAGACTATCACATGCTGCTTGCTAAACTGATCTGCTATTTTATCAAACCTTCAAAGTTGTTCCCTTTGAAGAAACGGTTTATTTTATGCTTCAAAAAAGTGCTTTGTGAAGCACAGTGTAGCCTGTCTCTGACAGCATCCATCGCAAAATGTGAAAAGACGATCAAGTCACAATATAGAAATGTCTAAAATATGAAGTTTTAAAAAATATATATATTTCATGAATTGAAGGCAGTGATTTTGAGCCTATAAGTCAACTAGTGACTTAAAGTTTGAATATGTTTTGACTAGATGGAAGCATCTCATCCATGTTTCCTCATTTTTTAATTAGTTTTTCCCCTCCAACAATATTATACCTAACAGGATGAAGCCAATGTGTGGTGTTTGACTGATGGAGACAATGACACATTCTGGGAGAGTGAGGGGAATCAGGGCCATCACTGGATTCGATTGTACATGAAGAAAGGCACCATTATAAAGTAAGAAAATTCAAGTGATAAATTGATCTCTTGACACTGTATATTGAAATGTTTCATAGTCCACCCAATTCAGGACTAATATGTGGTCTGTTTCTATGATGCCCAACAAGTCAGGTAAGTGAACATGCATTATTTCTAATTGCAAAGAGTGTTTAAATCTTGGGTTCATTCCAATCTTATGGATTAAGACAATGAATAAATGTCAATTCCAGAGAATAAAGTTAGACCTAAAACGAATATGTATGAATTGTATGGAGATTTAAGAGATCTAATTATTTTTTAATTGATTATTTTGTTCCCATTCCTGGTTATTCTTGCACCATGCCCAAGTCAAGAGGAAGGGTGCTACTCCCAGACCTCTGTCAGTGCTATTCTGTAACTGACTACTAGAAGGTTTGCAAGTAACTCTCTTTTTGATGATATTATTCTCTTCCTTTTTTTTTCCTCTTCTCGTCTCGTCTCAAAGCATTGGCATCCTGCTGAAATACAGTTCCATGAGCAAGTGGCACCTCATTCAAGTGGTCTTTATTTATTTGTGAATCTTGACCATGAATGCCAGCAGGCCGATGAACGAGATCACGGCCAAACCTAATCCCCTCCACTCGCTGACTTCGAGCAGTGGTTGCTGTATTGCAATCAGGAGTTTGAACCTTGGCTGGGTTCGCCCCTCCCCTACTCTTCTTACCCGATGGGGGAAAATCCTTAACTCCTCTGAGCACAGATATCTGCAGAGGAGGAGGTACAAGTTTGGGGATCTTGCTCCGTGTGGCCTCTACGTGTATAGTATGCCAGCACTGATGGATAGAAGTAGAAATGTCACATAGGTAGCATAAACTTTCCCACACTGATATTAATAACTGAAGCATGACTAGGACTGTTGTAAAATTTAAAGAACCCATGTAGTCTGTTAACAAAACTAGCCAATTGCATTTACACTAATTTTCCAGGCCTATGAGCTTTATTGGAAAAGAGCTTTAAAAACAAATATCTTTATAAAACCTGAAGGGGACCTTGTACTAATAGAGAGAATGTAGGACAGCACAGTGTGTTCCAGCTCCAACATTTATCACTACAAAGTGATAGCATCTGTGACTCCTCATTTCATGTTCATAATCTCAGCCTTGTATTGGACTGACTGAAGTGCAAGTGTTTACTCGTTAAGGTAAGGGGAAGAAGTGGGCAAATTGAATGATCATCCTAGTAGCTCTCTTCTTCATCTTTCTGAGCTGGAGAAAATGTGTGGCTTGGAAAGACCTTTGGAGGAAAAGGAAAGAAGAAAAATCAAATGACTTAATCAGGATCATATTGCTCATGTCAGCAAATTAGGATGTATTTGAATATGCAGATTAGGTTAATTACAAAATAGACACTTGTGTAACTCAATTATCCTAAACAGCTGTTACATGGGTAAAGTACCATGGGATTGCTTTGTATAATTAATGAAATATATCTGCTGTATCTTTTTTGCAGAAAGCTCTTTCTGTCAGTAGATGCAACAGACGATAACTACATGCCAAAAAAAATTCACGTGTATGGTGGCGATCGAGATAATTTAAAAAAGTTGAATGATGTCACAGTTGATGAGTAAGTATAGACTATTACAGCATCAGATGATATTCACCCATCAAATTTAACATTTTAAATAAAACTTAATACCATTTTAGTAAGCACACTTGCAGTACCACTCAGAGAATCCCTGCAATAACACTAACATTTTCTGTTTGCTTTCTGTATTTATCCTGTTTAAAAAGTCTGTTGCAGTTATGTTTGCAATAATGTTTTGAGTGTTACATTGTTACAATGACCAGTGAATTTATCGTGTGCAGTTGCTGTACCTTTTGATCTTGACTCCAGATGGATATGTTTTTATTTTGCATTTTCCGCTCCCCCCTCCTTCCCCATGTTTCTCATTGTACGATATTCTAGTCATGGAAGCACCTGAACTCCATCAAATACCTTCAGTCTTCATCTCTTCTCTTTCCCTCTTTCACCCCCTACCCTAGGAATGTGCTTGAGGGAATTGACCAATCAGTGGGGGTCTTTTAAAACATTTATGGGCCGGAAATTGCTCGTAAAATAATGGTGAGCCTAACAGCACTCACCGTTATTAATGGGAAAATCAAAGAGCAAGTTCTGGTGACCGCACATGCTCCGTCAAACGCAGAAATCCGGAACTTGCTCTTCCTGATTCACCGGTGATCTGAAAGCTCCGCGGATTGACAGCTCGCCGGCTGGCTCTCCATTGAAATCAATGGAGGAGCGTGAACTTGCTGCTGGAATGCGGTTAAGTGCACACTAAAACACACTGAAAAGGGTAGGACTGCTCTGAACTGACGCAAGAAACCTGTCCTGCCACCATGTTAATCTCGCGCATAGTTATGAAGCCAGGTATCAGTCAGAAGCAGCTTTTTAACGGTCAGAGAGGTGTTTTAAAAGTCTGAGAGCCGGGTATCAGAATTTTCGAATGTGGAGTCTTGATTTTAATCGTTTTTGTACACTTTTTTAAAAAAAATAATTGAATTTAAAATTTTTATTTTTTTACTTTTTCTTTCTGTCTCTTTTATCTCAGTCTTTTAATTTTACCCTCTTTTCATTTTGCATTCTCAATCTGATGTTATAGTAAATTTACTAATCTTATCTGGCACTTCCTGGTTCTTAGTCGGTGCAGTTTGTGAATGGATCTCACTTAGAATCATAGAATCATAAAAAATTTATGGCACAGAATGAGGCCATTTGGCCCATCGCGTCCACGCCGGCCGAAAATGAACCACCCATCCTAATCCCACTTTCCAGCACTTGGTCCGTAGTCTTATAGGTCACGGCACTTCAGGTGCACATCCAGGTACTTTTTAAATGAGTTGAGGGCTTCTGCCTCTACCACCCTTTCAGGCAGTGAGTTCCAGACCTTTACCACCCTCTGGATGAAAAAATTCTTCCTCAGCTCCCCTCTAATCCTTCTATCAATCACTTTAAATCTATGCCCCCTGGTTATTGACCTCTCTTCTAAGGGAAATAGGTCCTTCCTCTCCACTCTATCTATGCTCCTCATAATTTTGTACACCTCAATTAAATCACCCCTCAGCCTCCTCTGTTCCAAAGAGAACAACCCCAGCCTATCCAATCTTTCCTCATAGCTAAAATTCTCCAGTCCTGTCAACATCCTCGTAAATCTCCTCTGTACCCTCTCTAGTGCAATTACATCCTTCCTATAATGTGGTGACCAGAACTGTACACAGTACTCAAGCTGTGGCTTAACCAGTGTTTTATACAGTTCCAGTATAACCTCCCTGCTCTTATATTCTATGCCTCAGCTAATAAAGGAAAGTATCCCATATGCCTTCTTAACCACCTTATCTACCTGTCCTGCTACCTTCAGGGATCTGTGGACGTGCACTCCAAGGTCCTTCACTTCCTCTACACCTCTTCGTATCCTCCCATTTATTGTGTACTTCCTTGCCTTGTTTGCCCTCCCCAAATGCATTACTTCACACTTCTCCAGATTGAATTCCATTTGCCACTTTTCTGCCCACCTGATCAGTCCATTGATACCTTCCTGCAGACTACAGCTTTCCTCCTCACTATCAACCACACGGCCAATTTTTGTATCATCTACAAACTTCTTAATCATGCCCCCTACATTTAAGTCCAAATCATTAATATATATCACAAAAAGCAAGGGACCTAGTACTGAGCCCTGCAAACCCCACTGGAAACATCCTTCCAGTCACAAAAACACCCATCGACCATTACCCTTTGCTTCCTGCCACTGAGCCAATTTTGCATCCAACTTGCCACTCTCCCTTGGATCCCATGTGCTTGTACTTTTTTGACCAGTCTGCTATGTGGGACCTTGTCTAAAGCCTTGCTAAAATCCATGTAGACTACATCAAATGCATTACTCTCATCAACCCTCCTTGTTACCGCCTCAAAAAATTCCATCAAGTTAGTCAGACATGACCTTCTCTTAACAAATCTATGCTGACTGTCCTCGATTACTCCATGCCTTTCTAAGCGACTGTTTATCCTGTCCCTCAGAATTGATTCCAATAATTTGCCCACCACCGAAGTTGGACTGACTGGTCTATAATTACTCGGTCTATCCCTCGCTCCCTTTTTAAACAATGGTACAACATTTGCAGTCCTCCAATCCTCCGGCACCACTTCCTGGTTCTCACAACGTGGCTCACTTCAAACTGATTGGCGGAGGGTGACAGAGCGATCCATTCCTCCTCTCACAGCTCAGAGAAGTTCCCAATTAAAGCAAGTTGATGTCCGGAAGAGCGCGAAAAATTTATGGCTCAGTGCAATTTCCGGCCCATTACTTTGCAAACCGAGTCAGCCTATCTAAGGGGTACAAATTTGGCACATGGATTCATCAGTTTGATGCTTTAATTTGTTCTGTGTAGATCAGCAGTTGCAGAATAATAGGGAAGACAGCTTTCTACTATGGTTATTCTTTTAAGCTGAATTGATTTAAATGCATTTTAAATGAAGAGATTGGAGTGGGCACGTGCTACATCAGTTAAGATCTCTGCAGAATAAAATCTTGTGACCAACTTTTCAATTTTAGTAACCTGACTTCCATTTTAGAAGCCTTAAGTTTCTGGCAGTTTCAGCTTCCACCATCTCATTAGAGTGAGTCAGCAAGTAAACTAGAGGCATGTACGATGTTGCAAACCTGTTAACAGCTGGAGTGTTTTTTCTTTTCCAGAACTTTAGTTGGTGACTTGTGTGTTTTGGAGGACATGATGGTTCACCTTCCTATAATTGAAGTACGGATTATAGAATGCGTAGGTAAGTCATCCAGTTTATTGAAGAGAGGAGAGTGACATTGACAGTGGTCAACCACCTTCTCAAACAAGTTCAGCGTGTGATGCAGATACCTACAACGAGAGGAAAGGAACAAAATAATAAAATACTATAAGTGCAACATTCTTCTTGCCTCCTTCACCTTGACTGGCCTTGGAGTGCACTGAAGATTAAATGGTCAGTGTGATCCTGTTCAGAGCTCTGGCTTGGTGAATTTGTATGTTACATCGAGTCTACTGCACAGCAACAGGCCATTTGGCCTAATTGGTCTATGCCGGCGTTTATGCTGCACACAAGCCTCTCCCTCCCTACTTCATCTAACCCTACCAGCACTCCCTTCTATTCCTTTCGCCCCCGTGTGCTTAGCTAGCTTCCCTTTAAATGTACCTATGCTATTCACCTCAACTACTCCTTGTGGTAGCACATTCCACATTCTTACCACTCTTTGGGTAAAGAAGTTTCTCCTGAATTCCCTATTGGATTTATTAGTGACTATCTTTTATATTTATGACCTCTAGTTTTAGAACCCCCCCCCCCATAAGTGGAAATATTTTCTCGACATCTACCCTATCAAACCCTTTCATTATCTTAACGACCTCTATCAGGTCACCCCTTGGCCTTCTCTTTTCCAGAGAAAAGAGCCCCAGCTTGTTGCGCTCCATAGAATCCTTAATGTATCAGGGAAGGCAGGCCTGCATTAGGATTCAGCTTGAATGACGCCTTTGGAATGTGAGATCTGGTAGTGATAACTGGTGTCAATTCTTTGTAACCTTCGGGGGAGGGGAGGAGAGAGAAAATTGTGGGCAATTTGTGTGTAGTAAAGATTTTTTTTAAGTTGTGAACATAGTGCCTCCTGAATGTGTGGCAGAACTATTGGGGAGGAGAAAGGTAGAGTAAAAGAAATTCAAGGACTACCCATGTTAGGACCAGCTAATGCACACTGTGATGATAGTTACACAATTTGCTGCATTTAAGAGGCCAAAAACTGAAAATACTCAAAAGCAGGATTTTTTTTTCTTGCATTTATATAGCATTCATCGCACAGACAAATGTCTCACTTGACGATAGGGAGATGTGGTCACTGAGAAGGCATGGCAAAAGAGATGGGGTTTTAAATCTTTTTGAAGGTGATGAATTTAAGTGACCTGGACAACCCATAGAATTGAATGGGTTGAGCAAATGTTCCATTATCTGAATTATTAGAGTATTCAACAGCTCATATATACAATTTATTAATACCAAGAACAGCACCAGTCAATAAATTCCTCCCACCCTACCATCATCCTTCACCAGGAGGAAAAAAAGAAAAAGGTATTTCTGAGCTCTGACCAAGTGAGGTTGCCTTTCTTCCTCTTCCCTCCTCACCAAAAGTATTTACTTAATTTGGACTTTAAGCTGCAAGCATAAAGACTAGTTTCCTAGGTCCCAAAGGTTGCCAAAATCTCTCACTAAATTTAATTAAGTAGCTTCAGCTACTTGCTGCACCTAAAGAGCCAAACACTGCAATATAACTATCCAACAAAGTATTCTTCCACTGTGAAGCAGATGTCAGCGAACTATACATCCATGAGAGTATAAAGTCTTTAATATTTTCCAACAGATGGAGGTATAGATGTCCGACTACATGGCCTCAAGATCAGATCTTCAAGGGAGAGAGACCTGGGGTTAAACATTGACATGTTTCAAGCAACAAACCTAGTTCGTTATCCACGTCTTGAGGGACATAATCCTGACATGCTGTATAGAAGAGCTGTGGTAATCCACAGGTATATATCTGCACTTTGGCTTCCTTCAAATATACACGCTGGTGTTTCTTTTCTTGCAGTTGATGTATTTTGTTAGGGTTATATTTTTGTTAAAAGTAAATTTAGAAAAAGGCAGCAGACCTGTTGGAATAGGTTTTGAAGAGATAGTGTTTGACCATACCTGTTCTGGAATATAAGAAAGACTTTACATTTCCCACTGTCAACTGGCTGGAAGGAATTTGAGGGACTATGCAAGGGAGCATTAGAAGAGACCCAAGAACATATTACCTCATCACCTTCTTGGTCAAGGAATAAGGTGAAAATTTAATGAAGTAGGACAAAATAACGTGTGTGATGGGGTAGGTGAGTACTTTTCTTTTTAAAAGCCTAACTTTTAAATGGGGAACTTGGTTGGAGAGCTGACTGAGGAGGAAATATGTTCACATGTTGGTGGGTGATCATCGTGTAACAGATAAATGTAGTTTCCCCTCTTTTCCCTCAACCTTACTCCACTAAATCTGAGACCTAAGAGTAAAGCTAGAATGTCTTTCGTTTGTGCAGGATTATACAACCTATCCATAAATAAAACTGAGTTGTCTCTCTATATTAAAAAGAAAACATCAATAGGTATTATTGTTGCAAATGGTAAGCACTAACCCTTGATGGATCCTTACTTACTGTGACTGTAATATTCCTTCCCTCCTTGTAAGAACTTGTCATAACTTTCATAAGAATACACCTATATGATTAAAAGTCTTGTATGTAGTATGCTTCCACAAGGCATCACATCTCGAATGTGTACATCATACTTTTCTGATTGGCTCAAATGACTACTATCTGTCCAACAGCAACTTGCATTAATATAGCATCTTTAATATAGAAAAACATTCCAAGACACTGCACAAAGGAGAAAGGGATTTGCTGCCTAACCTTTACCGGAGGATTAGGAGAAGTGAAGGATAAACTTCGTTGAAGAGATGTGCCTTGATAAGGCTTGTAAGGGTGGAAAGAGAGGTTGAGAGGCAGAGGGGTTTGCAGTGCAGTTCCAAAGAGTAGGGGTGAGGTAGCTGAATGGTCTTCCAAGTGGAGCAGAGGAGGAAGGATGCGCAGGAGGCCACAGTCAGACAACCGGAGAACATGCGTGCAGATGGAAAGCTGACAAAAGTTGCAGTGTTAGGATGGGGCAAGACCATGGAGAGATTTGTTCTTGAGGGCAAGAATTTTAATTTGATCTAGTGGAAGGTATGAGGTGATGTAGGTCAGAGAGCACGGAAGTAATTGTGAGTGCGGGACAGGATGCAAGCAGCCGAGTTTTAAATGGTTTGGAGATTTTAGATGGTGGAGGTCAGGAAGCTAGCTAGGACGTTGGAGAAGTAGAGTCTAGAGGTGAGAAACGTGGATAAGGGTATAACAGTTTCATCAACACGGGTAAGATGAGAGCAAAAGTGAGCAATGTTGTAGTGATGGAAATAAGGGGCCTTCGGGATTGAAGCTCATTTCTGGGTTCAAAGAAATTGAGATTTTATTCAATCCAGTTGAGCCTGAACAATAACCCAGTGAGGACAATGGAGTCATTGGCAAGGGTACAAAGTTTTTGGTAGGCTCCAAAAATTATGGCTTCAGTCTTCCAGTGTTCAACTGTAGGAAAATCTGGCTCACCTCTGACTTAGTTGGACAAACAGTCTGATAGCACAAGGATGGTCATGGAGTCAAGGGAAGTGGTGAAGAGGTAGATCGAGGTGTCATCAGCATTCATGTAAAAGTTGATCTTGTGACTACAAATGTTGCCACCAAGGGGCAGCATGTATGCTTTTTTTTAACAGCCATCTCAATTTGTCCTGCCATCTTCGAAGATTTGTGTGTGTATACCCCCAGACTTCTCTGTTCCTGCACCCCTTTAAAATTGTACTGTTTAGTTTATATTACTTCTCCATATTCTTCCGACCAAAATGAATCATTTCACGGACTGCACACCATCTGCTTTAAATATCATCGGCCATGTATCTGCCCATTTCACCAGTCTGTCTGTCATTCTGAAGTCTGTTACTATCCTCCTCACTGTTTACCACAGTTCTGAGTTTCGTGTCATTTGCAAACTTGAAATTATGCCCTGTATACCCAAGTCCAGGTCATTAATATATATCAAAAAGAGCAGTGGTCCTAATAACGACCCCTGCGGGCCACCACTGTATACTTCCCTTCAGTTTGAAAAACAACCACTCACCACTACTCTCTGCTTTCTGTCCTTTAGCCAATTTTGTATCCACGCAGCCACTACCCCTTTAATCCCATGGGCTTCAATTTTGCTAACAAGTCTATTATGTGGTATTTTATCAAACACCAAATGCACAACATCAACGGCACTACCCTCACCAACCCTCTCCATTACTTCGCCAAAGGACTTAATCAAGTTAGTCAAACATGATTTGCCTTAACAAATCTGTGCTGGTTTGAGGAGGTGGTTTGTCATAGAGAAAAGGAATTGTGGATTGTTCTTGTTTTCTGGGATGATAATTGAGCAATGGGAAGATTTGACCATGGAGAGGCAAGTGCAGTAATGTTTGACATGGTCCAGCCAAAATTGGCAAAAATGGCTGTGCACCAAGTACATTCAAGTCTGCAGCCTCAGACTTGAAGGTGAATGGGTGGTAGCTTTACCAGGTGAACAACGAGGGCAGGGGATGGTGAGCCACTTGGTGGGGACGAAGGCGTCAAAGGGAGAAGTGAGGGAGCATTTAAGCAGGTCAACAGTGGTGTCATGACTCCAGGAGACCCAGAGGAAAGGGAGTTGAGAGAGTGAATTGGTGAGAGGGCTGGAAGGCAGTCAAGTTAACCATGCTGAATTACTCATACGTGGAAAGGTAGGAAAAGCTACAAATCAGGCAGCAGTAGCCCCCACATAAAAACATTGCTCAGAGAATCTTTTGTGAATTCTTTGAGCAGCCATGTTTCCTCAGTCAGCTGTAGATCTAAAAATAAACACACACAACCTGAATACTTCACTTAAAAATATTTAAGCTTGCATATAACATTGCCCCATTGGAATTTTATCCAGTAAGTTTTCACCCTAAGGCCTGCACTCTGAGGTGTGTTACCTTTGCATTTCAGCATCTTTCCAACGGTTTGCTTTCTTTAATTTGGCCTTCCTTCTGATATTTTTGTGGCCTTTGCACATTTGTGAACTTAGAGGCCAGTAACATCCCTGTGGGCCTTCCGACATGGTAGGCATCGATGCGCCATTCCCAACACAACCAGTGCAGAATCATTGGGAAATCTGGCTGCAGCTCTGTAAATCTTTTTGTGCAACTATCTTGTTTGAGATAAAGGCTTTAAAAGCTGAACTTGTGGGGAAAAAAAAGTACATGTTCCCAGCTTTTATAT
This sequence comes from Heptranchias perlo, assembly GCF_035084215.1. Taxonomy (NCBI): domain Eukaryota; kingdom Metazoa; phylum Chordata; class Chondrichthyes; order Hexanchiformes; family Hexanchidae; genus Heptranchias; species Heptranchias perlo. Next base: position 29,182,675 of record NC_090333.1, on the reverse strand, counting down.
TTATTTTTCAGCATGTTGCAGCTGTACCTCAATTCCTGACTTTCATTATTTTTTTGAGGATACCGTAGGGATAATTGTATAATCCAATGCCAACAGGCAGAGTTTCTTGGGAAAGCACAGGTGCGCAGCCTTGATTTTTTTTTCATCCCTGGACACGCCAGATTAAGGAATTACTTCAAACTGAAGAGTCTGCTTTCAGCAGAGAGACTGGTGAGAGCTATTGGGAGGGAGAGAGGTTTGGGAATAGACAATTTGTAGGAAAGAGCTGGGAGAACTGATAGAAATTGGAATAGAAACATTGGGAAGAGGCACTGGAGAACAAGATTGATGGATCCTGAGCCACTGAATATTTATCATTTATTTTTATCCTATTAATTGGGCATTCACCCACTGATATTTTTGAATAATTTAAAAGGATCATGAGCTACATATTTTTACTAAATTTAATTTTAAATACATTCCTTTCAAATGATTTACATTTGCCACCTCCTTAACTGCATTTCTGATCGTTTTCCTCATGTAGTTTATCTGTAATTCAGACTGACACCAGCATGGTGCTGAGGGAGTGCTGCATTGTTGGATGTGTCGTCATTTTTGAATAAGACATTAAACTGAAGCCTTGTTTGCCTGTTCAGTTGGATGTTAAAAAATCATGCCATAATTTCAAAAACAGCAGGCCAGCTATACTGGCCAGCATTTATCCCTCAACCAACACCAATGTAATACAAATCTCTGTCTTTGAAGATCAACTTTCAAATTCAGAGGCTATAGAGAATTAAATTGGAAAGAATGGTGGCTATTAAGACAGGTTATTATGAAGAAAAGATTTAACTACAATTTAACAAGAATGGGTCTATACCCAGGTAAGGGTTTGAGACTATCTCTAATAATATATATTAATTATGAAGACTATGCTCCATAACTTGCAATCTGTTGCATGCTTGTTTTTAATTGAATTATTTTTTTCCCCAGATTCCTTAAGCTCCTGGACAGTCTCATTCACTATCTAGTGCCAGCCTGGGACCACACAGTTGGATCATTTGGTCACTTGAAGGTGAGTCATTCCGGCAAAAGGGAAACAAGCCAGGTTTATGCAATCTGTCTTCATAATTGAACCCTTTAAGTTCCGATGAATCTGCGCTCCACCACTTCCAAGGCCAATATATCTTTCCCTGAGGTTCACTGCCCAAAACTGAATGCAGTACTGCAGATGGGGCCTGACCAAATCGTTAACTTGTCGATATCTTGTCATGTGCTGGAATGCGATACCCTGCATGGCAGCACATGAGGTGTTGGCAAGTCAACAGTATCCAGTGTGTTAACAGCAGTCGTCTTGGGGCCATATGTGAGGTTTACATGAATGTTCCAATTAATTTGCATATTTCACAAGTTTCTGGCATGAACAGATCTTGGTGGTTTGATTTAGGATTTATCCACCACTGAGGTAGTGATTGCTAAGAATAGCCCTTTTCAAACCTCCAGGCCTGCAAAATTTAATCAGGACAAACTAGCAAATAAGAATTAAAAGTGCAAATTGGACATGATTGTCAGGCTCAGAGATCGTATGTGGTCCTAAGGCTGTAGGTTAGATTCCTGCTTTTTTTTTTATTCGTTCATGGGATGTGGGCGTCGCTGGTGAGGCCAGCATTTATTGCCCATCCCTAATTGCCCTCGAGAAGGTGGTGGTGAGCCGCCTTCTTGAACCGCTGCAGTCCGTGTGGTGACGGTTCTCCCACAGTGCTGTTAGGAAGGGAGTTCCAGGATTTTGACCCAGCAACAATGAAGGAACGGCGATATATTTCCAAGTCGGGATGGTGTGTGACTTGGAGGGGAACGTGCAGGTGGTGTTGTTCCCATGTGCCTGCTGCTCTTGTCCTTCTAGCTGGTAGAGGTCGCGGGTTTGGGAGGTGCTGTCGACGAAGCCTTGGCGAGTTGCTGCAGTGCATCCTGTGGATGGTACACACTGCAGCCACAGTGCGCCGGTGGTGAAGGGAGTGAATGTTTAGGGTGGTGGATGGGGTGCCAATCAAGCGGGCTGCTTTATCTTGGATGGTGTCGAGCTTCTTGAGTGTTGTTGGAGCTGCACTCATCCAAGCAAGTGGAGAGTATTCCATCACACTCCTGACTTGTGCCTTGTAGATGGTGGAAAGGCTTTGGGGAGTCAGGAGGTGAGTCACTCGCCGCAGAATACCCAGCCTCTGACCTGCTCTCGTAGCCACAGTATTTATATGGCTGGTCCAGTTAAGTTTCTGGTCAATGGTGACCCCCAGAATGTTGATGGTGGGGGATTCGGCGATGGTAATGCCGTTGAATGTGAAGGAGATGGTTAGACTCTCTCTTGTTGGAGATGGTCATTGCCTGGCACTTGTCTGGCGCGAATGTTACTTGCCACTTATGAGCCCAAGCCTGGATGTTGTCCAGGTCTTGCTGCATGCGGGCTCGGACTGCTTCATTATCAGAGGGGTTGCGAATGGAACTGAACACTGTGCAGTCATCAGCAAACATCCCCATTTCTGACCTTATGATGGAGGGAAGGTCATTGATGAAGCAGCTGAAGATGGTTGGGCCAAGGACACTGCCCTGAGGAACTCCTGCAGCAATGTCTTGGGGCTGAGATGATTGGCCTCCAACAACCACTACCATCTTCCTTTGTGCTAGGTATGACTCCAGCCACTGGAGAGTTTTCCCCCTGATTCCCATTGACTTCAATTTTACTAGGGCTGCTTGGTGCCACACTCTGTCAAATGCTGCCTTGATGTCAAGGGCAGTCACTCTCACCTCACCTCTGGAATTCAGCTCTTTTGTCTATGTTTGGACCAAGGCTGTGATGAGGTCTGGAGCAGAGTGGTCCTGGCGGAACCCAAACTGAGCATCGGTGAGCAGGTTATTGGTGAGTAAGTGCCGCTTGATAGCACTGTCGACGACACCTTCCATCACTTTGCTGACGATTGAGAGTAGACTGATGGGGCGGTAATTGGCCGGGTTGGATTTGTCCTGCTTTTTGTGGACTGGACATACCTGGGCAATTTTCCACATTGTCGGGTAGATGCCAGTGTTGTAGCTGTACTGGAACAGCTTGGCTAGAGGCGCAGCTAGTTCTGGAGCACAAGTCTTCAGCACTACAGCCGGGATGTTGTCGGGGCCCATAGCCTTTGCTGTATCCAGTACACTCAGCCATTTCTTGATATCACGTGGAGTGAATCGAATTGGCCGAAGACTGGCTTCCGTGATGGTGGGGATATCGGGAGGAGGCAGAGATGGATCATCCACTCGGCACTTCTGGCTGCAAACGCTTCAGCCATGTCTTTTGCACTCACGTGCTGGACTCCGCCATCATTGAGGATGGGGATGTTTGCAGAGCCTCCTCCTCCCGTTAGTTGTTTAATTGTCCACCACCATTCACGACTGGATGTGGCAGGAATGCAGAGCTTTGATCTGATCCGTTGGTTGTGGAATCGCTTAGCTCTGTCTACAGCATGTTGCTTCCGCTGTTTAGCATGCATGTAGTCCTGAGTTGTAGCTTCACCAGGTTGGCACCTCATTTTTAGGTACGCCTGGTGCTGCTCCTGGCATGCTCTTCTACACTCCTCATTGAACCAGGGTTGATCTCCTGGCTTGTTGGTAATGGTAGAGTGAGGAATATGCCGGGCCATGAGGTTACAGATTGTGCTGGAATACAATTCTGCTGCTGCTGATGGCCCACAGCGCCTCATGGATGCCCAGTTTTGAGCTGCCAGATCTGTTCTGAATCTATCCCATTTAGCACGGTGGTAGTGCCACACAACACGTTGGATGGTGTCCTCAGTGCGAAGACGGGACTTCATCTCCACGAGGACTGTGCGGTGGTCACTCCTACCAATACTGTCGTGGACAGATGCATTTGCGACAGGTAGATTGGTGAGGACGAGGTCAAGTAAGTTTTTCCCTCGTGTTGGTTCGCTTACCGCCTGCCGCAGGCCCAGTCTAGCAGCTATGTCCTTCAGGACTCGGCCAGCTCGTTCAGTAGTGGTGCTACTGAGCCACTCTTGGTGATGGACATTGAAGTCCTCCACCCAGAGTACATTTTGTGCCCTTGCTACCCTCAGTGCTTCCTCGAAGTGGTGCTCAACATGGAGGAGGACTGATTCATCAGCTGAGGGAGGACGGTAGGTGGTAATCAGCAGGAGGTTTCCTTGCCCATGTTTGACCTGATGCCATGAGATTTCATGGGGTCCAGAGTCAATGTTGAGGACTCCCAGGGCCACTCCCTCCTGACTGTATATCACTGTACCGCCACCTCTGGTGGGTCAGAACATACCCAGGGATGGTGATGGAAGAGTCTGGGACATTGGCTGAAAGGTATGATTCTGTGAGTATGGCTATGTCAGGCTGTTGCTTGACTAGTCTGTGGGACAGCTCTCCCAATTTTGGCACAAGTCCCCAGATGTTAGTAAGGAGGACCTTGCTGGGTCGACTGGGCTTGGTTTGCCATTGCCGTTGTCGTGTCCGATGCCGGGTGGTCCGTCCGGTTTTATTCTTATTATGATTTTTCGTAGCGAGATTTTACAACTGAGTGGCTTGCTAGGCCATTTCAGAGGGCAATTAAGAATCAACCACATTGCTGTGGGTCTGGAGTCACATATAGGCCAGACCGGGTAAGGATGGCAGGTTTCCTTCCCTAAAGGACATTAGTGAACCAGATGGGTTTTTACGACAATCCGGTAGTTCCATGGCCATCATTACTGATACTAGTATTTTAATTCCAGATTTTTATTTAATTAATTTAATTTAATTAATTAATTGAATTTAAATTCACCAGCTGCCGTGGCGGGATTGGAACTCATGACTCTGGATTTTAGTCCAGTAACATAACCACTATGGTACCGTACCCATGCTGTGCAATGTCAACCTTATTTACATTAAAGAAAGAGCTTGCATTTATATAGGGTCTTATCACATCCTCAGGATATCCTGATGCACTTTGCAAGCTTTTGAAGTGTAATTACAGTTATGTAGATAAACATGGCAAACAATATGCCTACAGCAAGGTCCCAGAAATGGCAATTGAGATGAAAGACCAGATAATGTGTTTTTGGTGGTTTTGATGAAGGAGGAATGTTGATCAGTGGAGCAATTCTGTTCTTCTTTGAGTAATGACATTGGTACTTTTACTCCAGTGTGTATAGTTAACAATGTTGCAGCAAGTGGTTACATACAGATTTTATGTGACCATTTGTTGCAACCCTGAGTGAAATAGACACTGGAGTAACATAGGCAAGGGGATTCTTTTTTAGTACCTCAGCTTAGCTTAGTATCAGTGTCTGTTTTTGTTCCCTTTTTTAGAATTATCATGAATCCATTTTTTATTCAGCCCTTCCCCCTCATCCTATTTTCCCTGAACAATGTTAATTGCCTTGGTTGTCTGTTCCACTTGGTGTTGGCTGAAATGACTGTATATGGAGCTTATAGAGAGGTGGATAAATGCTCTGTCCAATGTGCTGCCACTATGCAGCCCTCCCGCCCTCATTTCAAAATTATATGTTTTACTTCTGTTCCTTTCACTTGTACATACTTCACACAATCCCTCAGATGCAGTCTTTTTCCTGGGATCTGACAGCCACCTTTGTAACTGACTTTTAAATAGTGTGTCATGGATTGATTTGCTTTAGGAGCGTAGTGTGGGGTGGAATTAAATTAATTTTATTTTCCTTCTCTGTCTGTGGGGAAGCCATGATGTGGAGATGCCGGTGATGGACTGGGGTTGACAATTGTAAACAATTTTACAACACCAAGTTATAGTCCAACAAATTTATTTTTAATTCCACAAGCTTTCGGAGGCTTCCTCCTTCGTCAGGTGAACGATACCGTTCACCTGACGAAGGAGGAAGCCTCCGAAAGCTTGTGGAATTAAAAAATAAATTTGTTGGACTATAACTTGGTGTTGTAAAATTGTTTACAATTGTCTGTGGGGAAGGTTTCCCTCGCTGCTTAGTGCCATGTCAGGAAATCCTGTGCTGCTTTAAACAAAAAGCAATCAAGCACATGAAGTGCCCTATCACCTTGCTGAAGATAACAGATTGATACCAGTGCTGTTTTTTTGTGTTCCAGCATATCAAACAGTTCCTTTTGCTGTCCAAACGGCGCACAGCTCTCATTACACAATGCCTCAAGGATTCAGAAACCAACAAGCCCAACTTCATGCCAAAACTCTACATCAATCGGCGAGTAGCCATGGAGCATCGAAATAACCCCTCCCTTGATCCTTCTTGTAAGAATGCTGTGTTCACACAGGTATGTCATGATCATATAGCTCATTGACACTCACTGTCCAGCCTTAACAGAACAAGGGCTACTTGGAAGAAATATTGGAGAGCAGCTGTTGCCTTTGCATGAGCCAGTGCTATTAAGTGAGATGAGAAAATTGGATGCGAAGGAAGAAGCATTATGTTCTATTTTCTTTGTTTTTTCACTGTCTGCAAGGTCCTTTTGGACCCTTTGCCATATCCTCCTCCATTGCATTAATCACATCTGGCTGCCATTGAGTTACATGGAGGACACATTAAGGTTCCTTTCTGCTCATGGGGGCATTGAATGGGGAGCTGGTTGATGGTATGCAAACTGGGAGCTTCATGTTTATAACAGGACTGACACTGAAAGTTTCAGTTGATAGCATACGGGTTGTTGGTGATTAGGCAGTCTCTACAAGAGTATTGATGGACAGGTAACTGTGGGAGTGGGGAGTGAGCATGGGTGCTTCACAATGTCAGAACTGGCAGCACAGACATTGTGCCAAAAGGGCAATAGACAAGTGAGTCATTCGTTAAACTTTTTTCTGCATTATATTGCTGACCTGGTGGTTGTGAAGATGGCACTCAATGTTCCATCTATCTCCCTCCACTATGCCCTCAATATGGCGTGAAATGGTCTCGTCCCCATTTGCCAACAATAGTGCCCACCTTGCTTTCATCTCCATCCGTATCGGCGTCAAAGAAGTTGGAGGCTCCTTTTCCTGAAGATCTCCTTGTAGCTATCAATTTCAGTTCTTCTCTGCTGAATTTACCTTTTAAGCTGCAGCAAGACTTAAAAGAAAAATCCTGTAGCAGCATAATAGTTTGCATCCCCACAGGCGACTGCACCCACACCCGACAGTTCTCTAGCCAGAGCCCGACGAAAAATATGAAATGGGGTCAGCGACAGGACCCTCGGGTGGGTGGAAGTGAATTTCTGCTGAACTTCTGCAAATGGTAAGGAAGAGTGGGAGGTCATGGTTGTAATCTTGTGCAATCTGTTTCTGTAAATAAAATATAATTCAGGCGGCAGTATGCAGATTTGTAAAGTAAACTATTTATTTGTTCTTTATGGAAATCTACTGATTCAAACAGCATGAAATATATTAACAATTGAATTGACTTTGATTTCATATTTTTTAATCTATTTTAAAGCCAATAATGAAATTGAGTTCAAGCTATTCAGACTACATTAAATTACAATGTATTACATTTTTTTTAATCAGATGTTTGAAGGTCTGAAGCCTTCGGATAAATGCGAGAAACCCTTGGATTACAGGTAGTGTCTACAAAACAAAAGTGGTGTGATGATGTGTATATAGCTTTGATGGGTGATTCCAAAAAATTAAATGTGAGCTAGTGGGTTTTCTGATGGTAGACATAAAAACAGTACTTAATCACTGCAGGGCACCTCTGGCTTACTAGTTGTAAATTGGTCAGTTTGCTTATGTACTAGAATCACAAACCATATAAATATTTTGGGGTACTTTAAGGTCACGCTTTGTCTCGTGATTCAAAATTTCAGTTTATTTTAATTTTTGTTCAAGTATACGGCCCATCCCTCCCTTCCATTTTTATTTCTCTTTGGATTGTGCCCACACCAACCTAGATACACTACAGGTCAGGTCAGTTCAGCTCTATAACTGGGTTGGCTCACTTTTGCTTACTGCCTTGAAACACATTCTTTTGTTGAAGGATGTTGAAGGCATACAACATAATGAATTGGTCATTACTATATCAGCATGCTGCAGAATGGAGCATTAGGATATGGGCTCCTCTTTCGTCCCTCCTTCTCCCTCTCCCATTCACTGGGTTTCCATGTCAATGTACTGTTTAATGGAAGCAAGAAGAACAGGAAGGTAATAAAATTGGAATTGCAGCCACCTTGGGCTATTGCACATCTCTGAGCAACCAGCTAAAGAGCTGTATCGTCAGATAATTTGGCTGTAAAAGAAGGGAGACTAAAATAACCCCACAAAACGACAGTAGGAGGAAAGAACAGAGCTAAAATTCCTAATTTACTTTTAGATTTTAGATGGAGTATTTTTGTTTGAGTGCTGATGACAACACTGGGGGAACTGGCTTGGAGGAGTTGTTGAGCCCAATCACAATAAAAGACCTGAACTAGCATAAATAGAAACACTGTCCAAGATTTTCTGCTTGACAGCATCTGTGGAGAGAACAAGGTAGAATTAACATTTCAGGCGAAGGATCATAGACCTGAAACATTAACCCTGCTTTGCTTTTTCCGCAGATGCTACCTGCCCTGTTGAGTGTTTCCAGCATTTTCTGTTTTTTTAATTTCAGATTTCCAGTATCTGCGGTGTTTTGCTTTTTATTTTCTGATTGTCATTCTTTTAATGTTGTCACTAACTCATTTAAAATAAATAGGTTAAAGTAAATGAGTTAATGCTGTTAAAATAGTACCAATTGGCAAATCTAGCATACTGCCATTAATGCAGGAGTGCTCCAACTTTAGCAATATTCATTCAGCTCCCTCACGATCAGTCTCAGTAACTTTTCCAATCAGTTTTTCCAACAATGTTGTCAACACTCACTGTTTGTTTAGACAAAAATGTTACTTTGTTTCTGTGTATGTAACAATGGAGGCTACTTAAAATAGAATAGCTTACACATGGGAGTTTTATCCGTTATAAGTTGCTGTCTGATTTATCCCTCAAAACACAATTGACATAGACACTTAAACTTGAGCCCTGGGATCAGCTGTAGTGCAGCAGTTAAGTTTCTAAATTAATTGTGATGCTTCTAATTACTTCTAGTTTCTAATTGTAATTATAATTACATTATAGCACGGCTGTGCTTTAATGTCTTGGATCAATTGAACAGAAATTGTGGCACGCCAGATCAGCTCAGTGGGAGCAGTATCAGGAACTGTAGAGTGGCTGAGCTGTAGTGTGTAGGATCAGCTGAGCAAGAGGTGTGTAAGGATTTGGGATTGGCTGAATTACACTAGGATGCGTTCACTCAGCTCTGCATTTTAGTTCTGCTCGGTCATCGTAATTAGTAGCATCAGAAGAGAGTTAACAATCCCAAACTAAATCAATTAACCATCTGGTTTAAAACTCCATTGGCAGCTGTTGTAAGTAACAAATTTACTGTTGAACTCTGGGTCTGGTTTTGCGATTTCTGGTTTTGTCCATTGTAAAATGGATCTTCGCATCCAACATAATAGGACTGCTGCATTTTATTGCGGTGATGATCATTTAACAGTGTGAGTTTTGAATAGGGCTACTAATGATGTTGAGTTTAACTGATCGAACTCCTGTGCCCTTGGGCAAAGTAACTCTTAATTTTAGTTTTAATGAGTCCCTTTCCCATTACTGACTTTTCCAGTCCTGATTCTGAAATCGGAACTCTGCACAAGAATAACCGTATACGATTGTAACATAATGTGTTTTATCTGAAGGTGGCCGGCACGCTATGACCAGTGGTGGGAATGTAAATTTATCTCTGAAGGAATCATCGACCAAGGTAAGCTTTGTTCAGCCTGAAAAGTAAACTTGTCTGTTCTCTCCCCAGGTGCTGACTGGCCTGAGTATTTCCAGCATTTTCTGTTTTTTTTTTATTTCAGATTTCCAGCATCTGCAGTTTTATTTTTAAGCTTTAGAAATGTTTTTCCATAGAAAATAAAGGATACCCAATAATGATTACAAGGCGGTAATCTTACTGAGCAGTTTGGATGACAACATAAGCCATGAATGAACTTCAGAACAATCTGTCCTGTGCCTCCCTGTGTATTTTTTCTTTAATTATTTATACGCTGGCGTAAGCATAGTTTTATTTCAAGTTTGGTCCCTTTATAAGTGTGTCATAGCAGACATTAGTGAACAGTTATCTATAGCTAATGCATAATGTCCTCACTGAATGACTAACAATTGTTAGTCAATCACTAAGTGGTGATCTGCAGTTAATACTGGAAAATAGGAAAGTAATTATATTAACTGCATTATAACTAGTTCTGATGGATGTTATAATCTATGAGGGTAATTATTTAACATTAGGAAGACTTTTTAAATGGTCCAACTCTTTAACCCAACAGGTGGTGGATTCCGAGACAGCCTGTCTGATATCTCTGAAGAGCTTTGCCCAAGTTCTGCAGACAGTCCTGTACCTTTGCCCTTTTTTGTAAGGACATCCAATCAGGTATGTTAAAAGGGTGACTGGAGAAAATGATTGGAGTCTTTTTTTCTTCTATTTTTCCTTCCCTTGTAAGCATTATTCATACTGGGGTATGGTTCTGCAACCCTCTGATACCACTGGCATAAGGATTCAACTATGGGTGGCATAGCTTTTCTAAATCAATCAGGCAAGGTGGGTGGAAATGGGACAAGTAAAGAAGCAAAAGATGTGTCTAGAGGAGCTGTAAATGGCAACGGCAGAACCGTTACCAGCACCTGCTGTCTGAAAAAATGGGAACAGTGGTTATGATCTGAAGTTATTGAAATCAGTGTTGAGTCCAGAAGGTTGTAAAGTGCCTAATCGGAAGATGAGGTGCTGTTCCTTGAGCTTCATTGGAACAGTGTAAGAGGCCAAGGATCGAGGGGTCAGAGTGGGATGGGGAATTAAAAGGGCAAGAGACTGGCAGGTCAGGGTCACGCTTGCGGACTGAGTGTTGTTCAGCAAAGTGATCACCCAATCTGTGCTTGGTCTCCCCAATTTGGAGATCGTATTGTGAGCAGTGAATACAATATACTAAATTGAAAGAAGTACAAGTCAATTGCTGTTTGACCTGAAAGGAATGTTTGGGGCCCTGGACAGTGGGAAGGGAGCAGGTGAAAGGGCAGGTGTTGCAGAATATGCTGGGGTAGAAAATGGGTGGGGAGGAATATCTCAAATGGTGCAGTACGTGGTCCTCTTCTCATGTTGGTGCTGAGGGCTTTACATTGCATGCTATTCCTGACGTGGAACTGCTTTATTCTGAGACCTAGGGCATGATTTTCACTCTGAGCCGGGTGCCCCATATGTCCACAGATATTCGTGTGGGGAGCCCCGAAGCGAATTGAGCGTGTCTCAATTTGTGATCTTAACTCAGTTGAAGGTGAGTATTTGAGCTTCCGGGTTTTCAACATGCCAGGCTGCCAGATTCACAGGCCAGTTGCTTGTCGGCAATGGAAGGAGCTGCAAATCAGAGACGGGGATGGGAGAGAGAGATCAACGGCACTGCAAAAAATCGGTTGGGAGGTGGGGGGATGTGGACAACATCGGTGGGGTCAGCCAACGTTGGGGTGGGGGGAGGGGGGGTGTCAGCCAGCATCAGGGATCGGGGTGGGGGGGGGGTGAGGGGTAGTCAGCCAGCATTTCAAAAATTACTTCAACACTTCAAAAATTAAATGGCTGTGAAGTACTCTGCTTGGTCCTGAGATTGTGAAAGGCACTCTGTAACTGAAAGTTCTTCCTTTAGCATTCTTTGGCTTGAGCACAAAATATGAAATAAATTGAGCTATAACAGTGGTGCTCCCATAAGTACCATGTAGCCTCAGGAGTTGTATTCAGATTAGCACTACCAGCAGTTACTGTGTGAATTAGTAGGGGCCTGGCGATATAAGATCAAAGTAGTTGGAAAAGCTAACGCTTATTTAGAGATTGCCCACACAATTGCATCTCAGGAATTGCCTGACATGGAAACAAAGCAAATGTTTTATTTACTGTTTGTTCTCCTTGCCCCAGGGTAACAGTACCGGAGAAGCACGAGATGTGTACGTTCCTAATCCATCCTGCAAAGAATTTGGGAAGTACGAGTGGATAGGCCAGCTGATGGGGGCTGCGTTGCGAGGACGAGAGCTTTTGGTAATTGTTTCCCTTTTTGTATTTTGTATGTGCGGCATTTTATCAGATGATTTTGACACACACAATAGCCATCGTGAGGCAAGCTGTGTTTGGAGCAGTAAAACATGAGCTTTTAAATGTGTCATTCTCTACACACTATTATAGGTCTGGGTGGGGGAAGGGGGAAGTGGGGGGAGCGAAGAGAACAAAGATTTTCAGGAATAGTAAAAGGCCATTAAACCCAATGCCTTTGATTGATCTCAAGCCCATGTATCCATTTTCACCATGCCCCTCAAACTCTTCTCTCTAGAAATGTATTTAGTAGACTATTGAGCCCATTTATGTCATTCTCTTCTGAGGCCTTCTTTGGTAACCTATTCCAGAAGTGGTGTTTTTCCCTTCTTGCTCTTAATTTTTTAACTTGTCTCTCTTCACTATTGACAAGAGTTCAAATATTAACAACTTTCTTAGATCAACATCGTCAGCCCGCTTTTATAACGACAAACTTCAATGATGTCAACTTGACATCTCCACAAAGACCGAGAGGAGACCAGACACTGCCATACCCACTGGAAGGCAAAAATTCAAGTGTCATTCTTTACACTTCCTTGAGGCTACCTTAGTGACATTGGCAGAGACGTGGGAGCATGTTGTCTGCCTGTGCTCTCATCCAAAGAATGATATTACATTATGTACAGTAATTACAATCCATACACAACAAAAGAGCTGCAACATGGGATGCACGTTTCTTGATCATGGTTTGTACAGATTTTACCATTCAGCTTCCTAGATTCTGCCAAGCAACAAAGGCACATTATGACAAATGGTGTAAGATTTTATGAAACTGGCCTTTTTAATTAAAAAGAGATGTCATAAATGCTTATCTTTCCTATTTTACTTTTCTTTTACTCTTTTCAACCTTGTTGGTGTCCTGTATTTTAGGCTTTAGGCCTTCACCTTGGTTTGTGAACTTCAAAAACAAATGTAAGTTACCTGGGTGTACCTAGTAGTAAACTGTGTGTCCAGTATTGCCCCCTCTTGTGTCCCCAGTGCCCCCCTACCCCTGAATATTATTCAGCTCACAATGCCCCTTTACAATCTTGAAAATTAGGGGAGTTTACAATTTAGTGCTTTAAATAAGATTATTTTTGTTACATTTCCAAGAGAAAGACACAAATGTGGGATGTGGGAATTCAGGGATCCTTCCTGTGTCCCTGGTTCCTTCACCTGCGGGAAGTGTGTCCAGCTGCAGCTACTGTTTGACCGCTTGACGGCTCTGGAGCTGCGGATGGACTCACTTTGGGGCATCCGCGATGCTGAGGAAGTCGTGGATAGCACGTTCAGTGAGTTGATCACACCACAGATAAAAATTACTGAGGGAGATAGTGAATGGGTGACCAACAGACAGAATAAGAGTAGGAAGGCAGTGCAGGGGTCCCCTGCGGTCATCTCCCTCCAAAACAGCTATACCGTTTTGGATACTGTTGGGGGAGATGGCTCACCAGGGGAAGGTGACAGCGGCCAGGTTCATGGCACCGTGGCTGGCTCTGCTGCACAGGAGGGCAGGAAAAAGAGTGGCAGAGCTATAGTGATAGGGGACTCGATTGTAAGGGGAATAGACAGGCGTTTCTGCGGACGCAACCGAGACTCCAGGATGGTATGTTGCCTCCCTGGTGCAAGGGTCAGGGATGTTTCGGAGCGGCTGCAGGACATTCTGGAGGGGGAGGGTGAACAGCCAGTTGTCGTGGTGCATGTAGGTAAAAAACGGGATGAGGTCCTACAAGCTGAATTTAGGGAGTTAGGAGTTAAACTAAAAGGTAGGACCTCAAAGGTAGTAATCTCAGGATTGCTACCAGTGCCACGGGCTAGTCAGAGTAGGAATGACAGGATTGCTAGGATGAATACGTGGCTTGAGAGATGGTGCAAGAGGGAGGGATTCAAATTCCTGGGCCATTGGAACCGGTTCTGGGGGAGGTGGGACCATTACAAATTGGACGGTCTGCAGGACTGGAACCAATGTCCTAGGGGGAGTGTTTGCTAGTGCTGTTGGGGAGGGTTTAAACTAATGTGGCAGGGGGATGGGAACCGATGCAGGAAGTCAGTGGGAAGTAAAGTGGTGACAGAAACAAAAGGCAGTAAGGGAGAGGTTACAAAACATGACCGGACAGATGGTCTGAGAAAGCAGGGCAAAGACCAAGGGAAGTCTAGATTAAACTGCATTTATTTCAATGCAAGAAGTCTGATGGGCAAGGCAGATGAACTCAGGGCATGGATGGGTACATGGGACTGGGATGTTATAGCTATTACTGAAACATGGCTAAGGGAGGGGCAGGACTGGCAGCTCAATGTTCCAGGGTACAGATGCTATAGGAAAGATAGAGCAGGAGGTAAGAGAGGAGGGGGAGCTGCGTTCTTGATTAGGGAGAACATCACGGCAGTAGTGAGAGGGGATATATCCGAGGGTTCGCCCACTGAGTCTATATGGGTAGAACTGAAAAATAAGAAGGGAGAGATCACTTTGATAGGATTGTACTACAGACCCCCAAATAGTCAACGGGAAATTGAGGAGCAAATATGTAAGGAGATTACAGACAGCTGCAAGAAAAATAGGGTGGTAATAGTAGGGGACTGGGACAGCCATAGCATTAGGGGCTTGGATGGAGAGAAATTTGTTGAGTGTATTCAGGAGGAATTTCTCATTCAGTATGTGGATGGCCCGACTAGAGAGGGGGCAAAACTTGACCTCCTCTTGGGAAATAAGGAAGGGCAGGTGACAGAAGTGTTAGTGAGGGATCACTTTGGGACCAGTGATCATAATTCCATTAGTTTTAAGATAGCTATGGAGAATGATAGGTCAGGCCCAAAAGTTAAAATTCTAAATTGGGGAAAGGCCAATTTTGATGGTATTAGACAGGAACTTTCAGAAGTTGATTGGGAGAGTCTGTTGGCAGGCAAAGGGACATCTGGTAAGTGGGAGGCTTTCAAAAGTGTGTTAACCAGGGTTCAGGGTAAGCACATTCCTTATAAAGTGAAAGGCAAGGCTGGTAGAAGTAGGGAACCTTGGATGACTCGGGAGATTGAGGCCCTGGTCAAAAAGAAGAAGGAGGCATATGACATGCATAGACAGCTGGGATCAAGTGGATCCCTTGAAGAGTATAGAGATTGCCGGAGTAGAGTTGAGAGAAATCAGGAGGGCAAAAAGGGGACATGAGATTGCTTTGGCAGATAAGGCAAAGGAGAATCCAAAGAGCTTCTACAAATACATAAAGGGCAAAAGAGTAACTAGGGAGAGAGTAGGGCCTCTTAAGGATCAACAAGGTCATCTGTGTGCGGAACCACAAGAGATGGGTGAGATCCTAAATGAATATTTCACATCGGTATTTACGGTTGAGAAAGGCATGGATGTTAGGGAACTTGGGGAAATAAATAGTGATGTCTTGAGGAGTGTACATATTACAGAGAGGGAGGTGCTGGAAGTCTTAACGCGCATCAAGGTAGATAAATCTCCGGGACCTGATTAAATGTATTGCAGGACGTTATGGGAGGTTAGGGAGGAAATTGCGGGTCCCCTAGCAGAGATATTTGAATCATCGACAGCTACAGGTGAGGTGCCTGAAGATTGGAGGGTAGCAAATGTTGTGCCTTTGTTTAAGAAGGGCAACAGGGAAAAGCCTGGGAACTACAGACCGTTGAGCCTGACATCTGTAGTGGGTAAGTTGTTAGAGGGTATTATGAGAGACAGGATCTACAGGCATTTGGAGAGGCAGGGACTGATTAGGAACAGTCAGCATGGTTTTGTGAGTGGAAAATCATGTCTCACGAATTTGATTGAGTTTTTTGAAGGGGTAACCAAGAAGATAGATGAGGGCTGTGCAGTCGACGTGGTCTACATGGACTTTAGCAAAGCCTTTGACAAGGTACCGCATGGTAGGTTGTTACATAAGGTTAAATCTCACGGGATCCAAGGTGAGGTAGCCAATTGGATACAAAATTGGATTGACGACAGAAGACAGAGGGTGGTTGTAGAGGGTTGTTTTTCAAACTGTGACCAGCGGTGTGCCTCAGGGATCGGTGCTGGGTCCGCTGTTATTTGTTATTTATATTAATGATTTGGATGAGAATTTAGGAGGCATGGTTAGTAAGTTTGCAGATGACACCAGGATTGGTGGCATTGTGGACAGTGAAGAAGGTTATCTAGGATTGCAACGGGATCTTGATAAATTGGGCCAGTGGGCCGATGAATGGCAGATGGAGTTTAATTTAGATAAATGTGAGGTGATGCATTTTGGTAGATCGAATCGGGCCAGGACCTACTCCGTTAATGGTAGGGCGTTGGGGAGAGTTATAGAACAAAGAGATCTAGGAGTACAGGTTCATAGCTCCTTGAAAGTGGAGTCACAGGTGGATAGGGTGGTGAAGAAGGCATTCAGCATGCTTGGTTTCATTGGTCAGAACATTGAATACAGGAGTTGGGATGTCTTGTTGAAGTTGTACAGGACATTGGTGAGGCCACACTTGGAATACTGTGTACAGTTCTGGTCACCCTATTATAGAAAGGATATTATTAAACTAAAAAGAGTGCAGAAAAGATTTACTAGGATGCTACCGGGACTTGATGGTTTGACTTATAGGGAGAGGTTGGATAGACTGAGACTTTTTTCCCTGGAGAGTAGGAGGTTGAGGGGTGATCTTATAGAAGTCTATAAAATAATGAGGGGCATAGATAAGGTAGATAGTCAAAATCTTTTCCCAAAGGTAGGGGAGTCTATAACGAGGGGGCATAGATTTAAGGTGAGAGGGGAGAGATACAAAAGGGTCCAGAGGGGCAATTTTTTCACTCAAAGGGTGGTGAGTGTCTGGAACGAGCTGCCAGAGGCAGTAGTAGAGGCGGGTACAATTTTGTCTTTTAAAAAGCATTTGGACAGTTACATGGGTAAGATGGGTATAGAGGGATATGGGCCAAGTGCAGGCAATTGGGACTAGCTTAGTGGTATAAACTGGGCGACATGGACATGTTGGGCCGAATGGCCTGTTTCCATGTTGTAAACTTCTATGATTCTATTCTAATAGTCGAGTAGTTCAGTGGGAATTAGTGGTCAGATATGGGTTGTCTTATGCTTTCATAATTCTTCCACATTAGGAGTTTCCATTTTCAATTTAGCTTTCTGATTGGGAAGAGGTGAAGTCCCCGGAAACTAAGTGCCTCTCCTGATCCCTTCTTGCTCCAACCTCCTCCCTGACCAAAGGAAAATGGGAAAGCCGTGTCAATAAGTTGTCAGCTCAAAACTGTACTGGTAAAGGGCTGACATTAGGTCGCCTGACTGCTGTCTTAGCTGGGAGTTAGTCATACCTAACTGGGATGAGATATAAAAGGCTCCTGCACAATTCCTCCTTTATCTTAAGTAGCATATCTTAGGCTGACGAGAACTATGTGTATGTTTGCCAGGTGCTGGCTCTTCCTGGAATTGTATGGAAACAACTAGCAGGGGAGGAGGTGAGATGGTCCAAGAACTTTCCTGCAGTGGACTCTGTCCTGGTGAGTTGCAGATATTTTGTAAATAGACCACTTTCTTAACCACTACATGCAGCAATATACTGAGTGCCGCCTGTTAGAAGCTTGCTTGTTTGAGAGTAATTGTTACTGCTGCAAGATTCTGCTGCAGTCCATCACATTCACTACAGATTCTTTTAGTGGTTCTAAATATTTGTAGATTAAGTGGTGCGGTGGGTTAGTACACTGCACTTTATCTCTGGAACTTTGGTTTGATGTCATAAAAGTCTTGATTTTTCTCCTGGCTGCGGTGACCTAGGTAAAAGGAGTTTGGGACAGTTTCAACAACAACAACTTGCATTTATATAGCACCTTTAACATAGTAAAACGCCCCTAGGTGCTTCAGAGAAGCATTATCAGACAAAATTTGGCACTGAGCCACATAAGGAGATATTAGGACAGATGATCAAAAACTTGGTCAAAGAGGTAGGTTTTAAGGAGCGTCTTAAAGGAGGAGAGAGGAGAGAGTATCATTCTGGTGAATCTGCGCTTTACCCCCTCCAAGATCGATATTTGTTCAGTAGCTTTTTATGTCCAGGTAATAGATTCTTAAGAGTACCAGATCATGGCATCTGCTAACAATTATACATTCTTTCTGTAACCTCTTCAGGTTGAGCACTTTACTCTTTTCAGTACTGTCTTAAATTTTTTTGCTAGTTCGGCATTATTTTGCTACCTGTGCTGCTCGAGATAGGAGAAAAAGTGAGCAATAGACTCATCTCAGTGGGGGAGGCAGGGAAGGGTAAAGAGAAGATGAAGAGAAATGGAATGTAAAAACTGAACTGAGAATCTGGGAAATCAAGGAAGAGAACATGAGAACATAAGAAATAGGAGTAGGAGTAGGCCATCCAGCCCCTCGAGCCTGCTCCGCCATTCAACGAGATCATGGCTAATCTTATACCTCAACGCCATTTTCCTGCACCATCCCCATATTTCTTGATGCCTTTAATACCTAGAAATCTATCGATCTCTGTTTTGAATGTACTCAATGATTGAGCCTCTACAGCCCTCTGGGGTAGAGAATTCCAAAGATTCACCACCCTCTGAGTGAAGAAATTTCTCCTCATCTCAGTCCTAAATGGCCTACCCCTTATCCTGAGACTGTGACCCCTGGTTCTAGACTCCCCAGCCAGGGGAAACATCCTCCTTGCATCTACCCTGTCGAGTCCTGTAAAAAAAAATTTGTATTTTTCAATGAGATCACCTAAACTCTAGAGAATGCAGGCCTAGTCTACTCGATCTCTCCTCATATGACAATCCCGCCATTCCAGGAATCAGTCTGGTGAACCTTCATTGCACTCCCTCTATGGTAAATATATCCTTTCTTGGGTAAGGAGACCAAAATTGTATACAATACTCCAGGTGCGGTCTCACCAAGGCCCTTGATGCAGAGGACAGAGAGAGAAAGCAACATGGACTTGTATGTGTTGTGTGCTCTTGATCAAAATCTACCAGGCTTGCCGATAAAATTGCTTAGCTTCCTCCATCTCTTACTACCCACCCCAAGCAAAGTGTCTCAGGCCTTGAATACCATAATATTTGCACTTTTGAGAACTGCAGGACTAGGACTATTAGCTGATATATTAGCCTCATCAACACTTTTTGTGGCTCCCTTACATAGGTAACTGGGTTAATGACATATTTTAAAGGTTAACAGAGATAATAGTTGCGCTTTTTGATGGTTTAAACTTAAAATGTCCTTTGATCATTTTGAAACTCTTGTCTCATATCAATTTAACATGGTGCAGTCTTGTGCTCCTTATATACGTGTAGGAGTTTGTTCAGCTCCCTTGAACTGTCACTGTACCATATACTGCCTGAGAAACAGTCAGGCTGCCATCTGATGAGAACATGTATCTGCAATCTGCTCAGCCTGCTTAAAGTGAACATGATATAGGCGCAGGTTAGCTGGAGCAATACTCCACTGCAAGTTAAAAATACCGTAAACTGCAGATTGTTGATACTAAAATTGTAATAAGGATTCCATAAGGTGGCCTATTCATTTTTATAGTATGTACATATTTTAGATGGAGTAAAGCCAAGTAAATTGCTTACAAGCTATATTTTAGAACACTGAGGTCAGTCCCATTCCTTCTGTGCAGGTGAAACTGCTGGAAGCGATAGAAACAATGGACAAGGAGACATATGAATTTAAATTTGGGAACGAGCTAACGTATACCACAGTACTCAGCGATCACTCTGTAGTGGACCTGAATCCTGATGGCAGCAACACCGTCGTCCAATATGAGGATCGGAAGGAATTCATTCAACTGGTGCAGAAAGCAAGACTGGTAGAGAACAAAGATCAGGTAATATAGAGTCCAAAACAGCAGAGAAATGGGAAGAGCTGGAGGAGGGGGAGAGGGAGGTGAGACGGAGCAATGCTCTGGAAAATGCTTGATGAGACTTATTTGGCATTTCATTGACAAACACCTCATGGCACCATATTACAGACCAAAGAACAGGCAAGTGGCCTAATTCTAGCCCGTTGCAAGCAGTCTGTAACTGGGGAAGCGAAGTTTTGCTGAAGGATACACAAAACTCACCCTAGCTTGATTCACTGTTTAAATTTTTTTTTTGCCACCCTTCCCCCTTACTTAAGAAAGCCTGTTGTCCTTTTGCCCCCTCCCTGGATGACAAATATACTGCAGCTTTAACTAAATGGATCTCTGCTTTCAAAATATTTGGCCTCGTTGTCGGCATCCAGATGTGCACAGCTTATTTAAAATCTCTGGTGACCAGTGCCTGTGCTTACATTTCTTTTGTCTGCCTCAGATTCAATCAATGAGGGCTGGCCTACTGAAGGTGGTTCCCCAAGCGGTGCTTGACCTGCTGACCTGGCAGGAGCTGGAGAAGAAAGTATGTGGTGACCCTGAAATCACAGTGGAAGCTCTCAAACGTTTAAGTATGTATAACATGCCTATGTTTCAGACTCTATTTAAGTTTTTTTTTCTTTTTGTTTTATTCCCTTAATATGATGACGTAGTCCATATTTACAGTATCTTTCAATGTGAGGGACAGATGACCCAGACTGAAGATAACTCCGTAGATACCATCAGTGCCATTCAGGAGATAATTGAGAGATCTCTTTCTCAGTCCAGTTTTCCTTTCTACACAACAAATAAGTAAAACATTGCATGCAGAGAAGCCCAAATGTAAATGTCACCAAGACTAGAATATACCTAGAGACCCCTAGTTAGGATGGAGTATCCAGTGCGCTAGTATTGTAATTATTGGGCAACTCTCATCTTGGAGATATATATAATTCGCCTTTGTGTTTTTCTTGTATGTTAAGTGATGTAACAGTAAGTGAGTGTAACAAGGATAATACCTCACAAATTTGACCTTGGTGCTAATTGACTGCACAGAGAGACTTGGAGAAATTGCTCTGGGGTACCAATGAGCAACAGGCTTCCCACATGATTGAGCAATCCATTTCAGCCAGTGATGGTTATCTGTGCTTAAACTCCACATACCAGGGCTAGTGCTCCACATGACAGCACTTTTTTGGCGGGAGCTTCACAGGCAAAGAAAATGTTGTGTGAAGGTTCACTGTTGGTACTTTGTGCAGACTTTTAAACTGATACGGAATGAAAAGATGTAGCAGCTGTGACCCTTGTGTCTGTAGTATACACATGATGTTTCAGCTTAAACATTGCCAATTCTGCCCCAGTGGCCCAGTTGATAAAGGCATCACCTAGTGTGGAACAGAGCCATTCAAATGAAGAAAGTCCCAGGTTCGATCCGTGGTTTTTGCTGAGTTAGCTAATCTGAAGTGCGGCAATAAGGGCACTATAATTGGCCTCTGCACCTAAGTTGGGGGGGGAATAACAGCACCCTTATAAACATCGTGGAAGGACAAATTTGGTCTCATCTGCGATACGTCCCCGTGATTGAATGGCCTGCTGATACCCACTGTCTAGAATCATACATGAAAAATGAATGCTTGGGTAAAATACTGGAGGGTGGCTGACACCTGTGGAACTGTATCCCAATGTTAGTTGGCACCTTAAGATAAAAGGGGAGAAAACTGAGGGGGGAGGGAAAGCTTTGCGATTGTTATGGTGCTTCTCCAATCTTAATTTTGTAACCTGGCCAGGGAGACTGTCATTCACATGCTTTTATGCATTGTTTATAAAGCACTGAAATGACATCTACAGGCAATAAACAGCACTACAGCTGTTAAATGGCAAAAAAAGGCTTTAAAGGAAACTTTAGGGGTAGGAGGAATGGGATATAAAAATGAACTTAACTCAATCTCAATGATGCATTATTCTTCCATTTTCTTTTTTAATTGTATTTACATAGTTCTGTGGGGAACTCCTATGTATACTTATTTTAGTGGAGTGAATGCACTCAAATTGTGTGTGATTCTTTTGCACTGTATGCACTTCAGCATTAACAGTCAAACATGCAAAATCTACTGCCTTTGCTTTCTGTTTTAGCTATCCCTATGCAACAATTCTTTACCTGATGTGAATACCCTGCTCCTCATTCTCTGGCATTGCTGGTCTTTTAAGTAACTACTAGGAGATGTGCAAGAGAAGACTGGAGTTTCTTATCCTCTGATATTTATTTATTCTTTCCTTCCCTGAATTGAGGTGCACAACCTCTCCTTGACACTTCCTCTGATGGCATAGCTGAGAGCAGGAACTCCTGGTGTAGATCAGAACCTGCAATCTTTACACTCTTTACACCACCACCTAATGCTTTTCAGTCTCCCTTCACTTCAGGAAATGCCATTGTATGACAACCAAGCCTGTCTGAAGTACATCCATGGGACCAGATTTTACTGTCAAAATAACGGTGAGGCTAACAGCGCTCACCGTTATTTATGTGCAAAGTGGACAGCAACTTCCAGCGAATGGCGATAGATAGAAGATAGAATGATAGAATCATACAGCACAGAAGGAGGCCATTCGACCCATAATGCCTGTGCCGGCTCTTTGAAAGAGCTATCCAATTAGTCGGACTCCCCTGCTCTTGCCCCATTGCCCCGCAGATTTCCCCATACACCTACAGCAAACTCACCCGTGACCTCATTCATCTCACTCTGGCCTCTGTTGGTGGGGCTACCCTCGTTTGGTTCCACTGTCCTATCTGACCATAGCCAGGAGAAGCTTCTCTTCCCACCCAATCACCGTTATCTGTGATGTCTCTAAAGGTTCAATCCTTGGCTCCCTCCTCTTCTTCATCTACATTCTGCCCTTTGGTGACATAGGGCTCGATATTAGCAAGGTGGGAGGGGGGGTTGACTGGGCACGTGGGTAATGTGCCGGGTGAAATCAGTGTGCTCCGCACGGAATCACAGGCTAATTGGAGCCACTTACCTGTGCTTCCGGGTTTCCCACTGGTAAGCTGTGCGGCGGGCGGTCTGCGCATGCGCAGCAAGGTCTGTCAGCTGGAGGAGTCCTATTTAAAGGGGCAGTCCTCCACTAATGCTGCAGAAAATAGGAAAAATTACAGCATGGAGCAGCCCAGGGGGAAGGCTGCTCCCAGGTTTAATGATACCTCACTCCAGGTATCATTGGATGGGGTGAGGAGGAGGGGGAGGACAGAGATCTTCTCCCCCACCACCCACCCCCCACCCCAGCGGGCAGGAGGAAGCGGCCTGCCTCTGCCACCAGGAAGGCCTGGCTCAAGGTGGCAGAGGAGGTCACCAGCAGCACCAACATATCGCGCAGCTGCATACAGTGCAGGAGGCGCTTCAATCACCTAAGTAGGTCAGCCGAAGTGAGTACACTTACTCATTCCCCTACACTCCGTCTGCCACATCACCGCCCCCACCCCACATCTCCTTCTGCACTGCCAACACTACTCTGTCACATCACCCCTCACACCCACTCAAAGGTCATCCTCATCTTACCTGCACTTACTCACCTCTGCAGTACTCATCCCGCCACTACCACTCAACCCAATACTCATACAATCTCATGGCTCAATCTCATACTCACCCTCTCGTGCATCTCTTTCACGGTCAGTCTCACTCAACCTGCCACTACCTGTGCTGCAGCCACAGGTCATGCATCACATATGTGCAATAGGATGCGTAAGGCAAACGTGTCGTGAGCATGAAGGGATGCACAAGGGTGTTTGAGGGTTTGTCATGGGGTTTACCTATATTTAATTTCTGATCAACTCATATAACACATTGTTACCACTACTGCCACGTCTTTGCGAATCTTGTCTGGTTTGTGCAATAATGCCCTATCCTCAGGATCACAATGAAGACCCACACCTGATGCCACCCATTGTGTCACTGCAGAGTGGGTGTAGGTGTATTTGCAGGGCTCTTGTGCAGACGACTGAGAGACGTCGGTGATGTCCCCGGTGGCACCCTGGAAGGATGTGGAGGAGAAGTTGTTGAGGGCAGTGGTGACTTTGACAGCGACAGGTAAGAAGATGGTGTTCAGGCCAGCTGGGAGCAGCTCGGCATGAAGGAGGCTGCAGATGTCCACGACTACATGTCAAGTGACTCTGAGCCTCCGTGTGCACTGCTGCTCAGAGAGGTCCAGGAAGCTGAGCCTCGGTCTGTGGACCCTGTGGCGAGGGTAGTGCCTTCTGCGACGCATCTCTCTCTGCGGTTGCCCTCCCTCCTGCTGTGCAGGTGGATGCGTCACAGCGCTGTGTTGTGGAGCTCCACGTGTCAGAGGTGGCCGGCGAGGCTGGTGATGCTGTTTGCCCTCCGAGGAGGTCATGACTGAAGCTACGGCGGCCTCCATCCGGAAGATGTGCACCTGAGGGGGTCCGCAAGGTAGGTAAATGTGTCTGGACACCGGGGTAAGTTTGCAAGTTTGTGAATTTTATTGTTAGGGGGAGGGTGGTGGAGGCCAAACTTTGTCCCAAGTGATAGAGTGGCCTCCTGCAATGAGTGAGGGTCTTTCCCCCCTCCACCCCCAAACTGTCAAATGGACCTTTGCAGCTGCTATAGGCTGATGGCTGCAACACGTCCATTTGAACTGGGAGTGTTTCCCCCAGTACGGGAAACAGTCTCAGTTAATTTCAAAATCCCAGCCCTCCTAAAATTTCAGGTCAATCAGGTCTGTAAACGACCTGACGTACCTGTTTAAGTACTTTAAGTGGCATCCCGCCGGCTTTAATTCCCAGCGGGAGTCCCACATGCGGGGGCTGCGCGCGCATGTCAGCACGTCACTGGGGAACCCGGAAGTGGGCGGGTTGGAGCCGGGCTCCAGACCCGCCCCGGGAATCCCGGATTTTCGCAACCCCCCCCCCAGCCATGAACGCACCCGATCGCGGGTGTGAAAATCGAGCCCATAGTCTGCAGACATGGACCAGCTTTCAGGTGTACGCTGACAAAAACCACTGCCTCTCTTGACCATTCCAGTGTCTTTGTGTTATCAGTCCAACATTCTGTTTGAGATGATCTGCAATTTCCTCCAGTTTAAAAATTGGGAAGTCATGATCTTTGGTCCCACAATCTCGACATCCTTGCTGCTGATTTCATCCCCATCCTGGGCTGCTGTCTGAGGCTAATCCAGACTGTTCGTAACTTCAATGGCCTAGTCACCCCCATGCTGAGCTTCTGAAACCCTAACCTCTCCATCGCAAACAATATCTACTTCCGTGTCCGTAATAATGCCCCCCCACTCCACCCATCTGCTACTGACACCCTCAGACATGCTTTTGTAACCTCTCCGGTAAACACACACAGGCCAGACTATACCAGACTGAAGTCAATCGTTCCCTTTTACCCAATGTGTACTGTACATGTACAGGAGCTGACACTGAGACACATGGGCTGTGCAGTACCAGACAGGAGTGAATCGTTCCCATTTACTTTTACATAGAATGTACAGCACAGAAACAGGCCATTCGGCCCAACAGGTCCATTCCGGTGTTTATGCTTCACATGAGCCTCCTCCCTCTCTACTTCATCTCACCCTATTAACATATCCTTCCATTCCTTTCTCCCTGATGTGTTTATCTAGCTTCTCCTTAAATGCATCTATACTAGTCTCCTCAATTACTGCTTGTGTAGCGAGTTCCACATTCTAACCACTCTCTGGTTAAAAAAGATTCTCCTGAATTCCCTAATGGATTTATTAGTGACTATCTTATATTTATGGCCCCTAGTTCTGGTCTCCTCCACAAGTGGAAACATCATCTCTAAGTCTGCCCTATCAAACCCTTTTATATTCGTAAAGACCTCTATCAGTTCGGCGCTCAATCTTCTCTTTTCTAGAGAAAAGACCCCCAGCCTTTTCTGGTGCATGTACAGGAGCTGACACTCAGACACACACACACAGGCCGCACAGAACCAGATAAGAGTGAATTGTTGCTTTTACCCGCTGTGTGTGCTGTACATGTATAGGAACTGACACTAAGGCTCACATGAGCTGTATGTTACCAGACAGGAATGAACCATTCCCTTTTACTCACTTTCTTTCTCTCTCTCTTTTCTCTGATTTCTCTGATTTTTTTTCTTGATTGAAAAGTACTCTGAAATATTTCAGTCTCACTGTTTAAAATAACAACAACAAATCACATTCCAATGCATTTTTATATATTAAAGGTTCGATTAGAGGCTGGAAATCTTTCAGGTCAATCTAGTTTCTCAACCTGAGTGATATGACTGTTTAAAACTGTGCTGGAACCTGAGATCAGAAGCTGTTTCCCCTGCAGACATTGCGAGATGTGCAGTTAAACGCGAAAATCCGGAAGTTGCTGTCCGAGATATGCTGCTCCTCTGTAAGCTGTGTGAAAACTGTATCTCGCCACCTGACTCACAGTTCAAATAGATGTGGAGTTCCTGTACTGACATCGTAGATACAGACTAAACTCGCCACAAAAAGTTAGGTCTTGTCCATTCCAGCCTAAGCACCCTATTAACGACCCAATACATCCTAATTACTGCCAAACAATCTCCCTGGTGCTGAAAATTAATTTTCACAAGTGTGGAGTCTCATTCCTTCAGTTTTTAATTGTTGTTGGAGATTTTTTTTTTAAATTTAAGTAAATGTAAAGTAGTAAAATGTCCCAAGGCGCTTCACAGGAGCGATCATCAAACAGAATTTGACACTGAGCCACATAGGAGATATTAGGACAGGTGACCAAAAGCTTGGCTAAAGAGGTAGGTTTTAAGGAGTGTCTTAAAGGAGGAAAGAGAGGGAGGGAGAGAGAGACAGAGAGGTTTAGGGAGGGAATTCCAGAGCTTAGGGCCTAGGCAGCTGAGGGCACAGTCACCAGGAGGAGGCCATTCGGCTCATCTTGCCTGTACTTGCACTTTGACAGAGCTATCCAATTAATCCCATCTTGCTCTCGCTCTCTCTCTGTATCCAGTCTTTTTTTTCCCTCTCTATTTTGCTTTCTGTACCTGATTTGACATTGAATTCACTATTCTAACTTACGCTTCCTGGTTCAGACTCTCTGCTGCTCATTAACGATTCTTCAACCTGATTGGTTAAGGAGACACACAGCTGCTTGCCCTGTCTCAGATGCCCTGTAGAGGCTGCCGAGCTGTTTGGAGCTCCCGCTAACAGCAACTTGCCCTGCAAAACTCCATGGAAAGTCTATGGTTACCTCTCTATCTTTGGCCCTTCCTATTACTCATCTACAAGCTGCCCCCTCAGTGACATTACCTGAAAACACGTCAGGTTCCACATCTATGCAGACGAAGCCACCCAGCTCTATCTCACCACCACCTCCCTCGACTCCTCCAGTGTCTCTTATTTGTTACACTGCTTGTCCGACATCCAGTACTGGATGAGCAAGAATTTCCTCAAATTAAATATTGGGAAGACTGAAGCCATGGTCTTCAGTCCCTGCCACAAACTCCGTTCACTAGCCACATCCCTCTCCCTGGCCACAGTCTGAGGTTGAACCAGACAATTCGCAACCTTGGAGTCCTATTTGACCCCGAGATGAGCTTCCGACCACATATCCGCTCCATCACCAAGACCGCCTACTTCCATCTCCGTAACATCGCCCGTCTCCGCCCCTGCCTCAGCTCAGTTACTGAAACCCTCATCCATGCTTTTGTTACCTCTAGACTTGATTATTTCAATGCTCTCCTGGCTGACCTCCCATCTTCCACCCTCCATAAACTTGAGCTCATCCAAAACTCTGCTGCCCGTATCCTAACTCTCACCAAGTACCGTTCATCCATCACCCCTGTGCTCACTGACCTACATCAGCTCCCGGTCCAGGAACACCTCGATTTTAAAATTCTCATCCTTGTTTTCAAACCCCTCAACAGCCTTGCCCCTCCCTATCTCTGTAACCTCCTCCAGCCCTTCAGTCCTTCGAGATCTGTGCGCTCTTGCAATTCTCGTTTCTTGCGCATCCCTGATTTTAATCGCTCCATCGTTGTTGGCCGCGCCTTCAGCTGCCTAGGCCCTAAGCTCTGGAATTCGCTCCCTAAACCTCTCTGCCCCTCTACCCCTCTCCTCCTTTTAAGACACCCCTTAAAGCCTATCTCTTTAATCAAGCTTTTGATCACCTGTCCTAATACCTCCTTATGTGGCTCAGTGTCAAATTCTGTTTGATGATCGCTCCTGTGAAGCGCCTTGGGACATTTTACTACTTTAAAGGTGTTATGTAAATGCAAATTGTTGTTGTTGCAAGTCTAACGAATGGCTAGTGCCTCTCATTCACTGCTTACAGCAAAATCTGACCCATTAATTTAGCAGAGCATAAGTAAATATACTGACTGACCTGACAGTGGTATGGCTTCAGTTGAAAGAATCCCTAATGCCCATTCGCCATATAGTCCTGCTGTGATATCTGTATAGACCCTTCAACTTTCATTAAATGGTGTTATTGTAGAATCAGTTGTCCAAGAACTAAAGCAGTTCAGTGTTTGCCTGTCAGTAGTTTTATCTAACCTGAGTATATCTGGATTTTTTTTTAGCTCGCTTTGAAGATTTGGAGCAGTCTGATACCCGAGTCAAATATCTTTGGGAAGCACTCACAAATTTCACTAATGGTAAGTGGCCTTGTCCACTGTCACCGGTCCACTATCATTAGACCGACCATCTACCACTGTGCATGACAGCCATAGGCATTGGAGCACTTTTGCTACCGCTAAATGACTGTGTTTTCTTTAAATACAATAAGAGCACATTAATGGGGGATGATGAAAATCTGATGATTTTTGCCCTCTGTACAGTCTGTAAGTATAACTGATAATTGCACCAGACTGGCTGGCATTAGCACTTATCTTGGCCATTTTACTTCTGGAATTTGAGTTCTAACTCCAGTGACTTGAGCACATAATCCGGGCTGACACTTCAGTGCAGCACTATCGGAGGTACCGTCTTTCAGATGAAATGTTAAACTGAGGCCCCGTCTGCCCTCTCAGGTGGACGTAAAGATCCTACGGCATTACTTCGAAGAAGAGCAGGGGTGCCCTCCCTGGTGTCCTGGCTGATATTTGTCCCTCAACCAGCATGACTTTTTTTTTAAAAAAAATACAGATACTCTGGTCATTATCTCATTGCTGTTTGTGGGACTTTACTGAGCGTAAATTGGCTGCCATGTTTCCTACATTGCAACAGTGGCCAGACTTCAATAGTCCTTCATTGGCTTTGGGACATCCTGAGTGTGTGAAAGATGCTATATAAATGCAATTTCTTTCTTTAATGCAGCCAATGCAAATTAATCCAATAAAAGTTCCTTCCTTCTGCTAGCTGTAAGAATCTGAAGTGAAATAGGTTTGAGACAGTCTCAGTCGGTTCTTAGTCTGTGAAAGACCTCAACAATAAACTGCCAGTGACAAGGTACTGTTGTTTTTTTCCGGTACATTTAGCTGTTTGATGCAAATGAGCTGGACTGCTATTATGCATAGAGAGAAATTCTTGGTTAACCTAACTCATCGCTAATGAAACCTCGGACTAATTACTTGCAGAATGGCTGTTCCCAGCCTGTCAGCATAGGAGGGATTGCGTGCGAGAATATAAAGATTTTTTTTCTATTTAAAATGCTGATGGACTTTGATGCCCCTCCCCACAACTAACCAGTCCAATCAACTGTTACGTCCCGACCCACTTAAATCAGCCCTCAGATGGTCACGTTTATTCACAGTTTTAGCACAAGCTTGTTGTATAAGATTGTAGTTTGTGATGTTAGCAGCCATTGTCTTGTGGTGCACAAATAGTCTGTGGCACATAACTGCTCATTGCTACTTGCTTTTAGTGTTTCAGTCTAAGGTTTAAAAAAAAATTTGGGAGGGGGGGGAAAGATAGAAGTTGCTTCTTTGTATATTCTTTCTAATTTCTTATTTTTCTTTCAGAGGACCGTAGTCGATTCTTGAGGTTTGTTACGGGTAGAAGCCGTCTGCCTGCCCCTATTTCCATCTACCCAGACAAGTCTGGGTAAGTGACTTAGATTTTGGGTGGTGAAAAGTGTTTTCTGAAAAATGAGATAGTACAGTGCCACCACGGTCTAGCATTCAAATTGAAAACAAAATAAAAATAGATGGTGAAAAAATGAAAAACATGTCTGAGGTGTGCCAGAGTGATTTACACCTGCAGTTTACCACAGTACGAATTCCTGATCTCCGCACCGCCACCAGGGAGGCGGTCAGGTGATGCCAGATGTTTCCTCACCGGAGGATACAGAAGAGGAAGTCATCACTGAAGGATGCTGTTGTTCACTGTAGTCCTTGGTTATGGCGCAGGTCCTCAGTCGTCTTTCTCCAGAAATGATGGATGTCACAAGAAGGCTGAAGAGAAGGAAAGTGGTGGGATAACAAGATGCAGGTTCAAACCTTTGATTCGTTGTTATTACTTTCCAATCCCAACTGTCCAGTTGTGTTGAGGTGCAGAGTGGTGGCTGGGGGAGGGTGTGGCTCTCCCGTTGTTGGGGTAAAGGAAAATTGGCGCCAGAGTCGCTCCCAGACACACTCAATGACTGCTTCCAGAGCACCTTTGCCAAAAGGATTGGAACAGGCAACCTACCCTCCCTAGTTGCCAGGAGGGTTCATGATATAAATGAGACCAGAGAGAAGGAACAGGGAAGCAATTAGAAAATAACCTGGCTCCCAAAAGAAGATGGGGGGAAAATATATTTACACTTATCCTTCGTAAAAGCGGTGCTGAATCCTTTTATTTCAGAATTTTGTTGTGATAGTAACAGGATACGTTTTACTTCAGAAAGTATAAATGGACAGCAGGTCAATCAGTCTCAGAGCCCTGAAGAAGAGTTATAGCTGAAATGTTAACCTATTCTTTGTTTTCAGCTATTGACTGAGCTGTGTATTGCCAACATTTTGTCATTTTTTATTTTGATTTCCAGCATTTGCTGCTTTTCTCTTATC
Organism: Heptranchias perlo; assembly: GCF_035084215.1. Classification (NCBI taxonomy): domain Eukaryota; kingdom Metazoa; phylum Chordata; class Chondrichthyes; order Hexanchiformes; family Hexanchidae; genus Heptranchias; species Heptranchias perlo. Next base: position 29,151,795 of record NC_090333.1, on the reverse strand, counting down.
TCTGCATTTTGCTTGTGGGGACATTTTAAACTTCCAACTTCTGTTGGCTGGTATTCCTGACTTTCCAGTATTTGTTGAAAATTAAGAACGGGAATGTTTTTGACTTATGTATTTTGTATGTTCAGTTTCTGTACTCTGGGTTTCTCATGCTGCATAACATCCCCTGACCAAGAGGGCTGGCAGGTGACTTTTTGTTACCCTGTTAGTGCCTCCTCTTGTTTCTGGTTTGGGAGTGTACTGTAAAATGGCAAGATATTGTTTCTGTATAAATGGAGAACATAAGTTTGGGGATACTTTCAATGTTACTCTCTTCTCCCAAATAATTAATATATTGAAAGGATATCCTTGCTTTATTATCCTAACTGTGAAGGGAAATGTCACATTGCACTTGTTGTCAGCAGCCTGCTGCAGACCCATGATTCATAGCAAGAAAAGACCTTTGCTCTCATTGCGCAAGGTAGAATCAGAATCTTTCCCAATCTCAATCACATGGTTTTGGATGGGGTGGAGTTTAAATATTGTGGTGCACAAGGTATCAATTGTGTGGGACAGGCGCTGGAAGGACCAGAGGGTCTTTTTGTATGTTCGAATGCTGATCTTCAATCTACAAAGCTATTTTGTGGGGGTGGCGGGGGGAGAGAATCAGTACCCTGAGCATTAATCTGCCTCCCATTAGCCTAGCTGAGACCAGAGAGGTGACGAGGTGTATGTGGAGAGGGGAGAGGAACCAGCATGTCTTGGTATTCCACATGGTCATATAACACTTACTTGTGTTAATTCTCAGACTAGTTTTGTTCCTAGAAAGGGATATTAACAGCCTTTTTTGTATTTTTTTTTGTTGAGTATTTTATCTAGATGTTACAGCAAAGAGAATTGAAATAAGTTGCAAAGGATCAATTTTTTTTTGTTTTATATAGAAAATATTCTTTTAAAATCCTACAATATACAGTATTTACCACAGAAAGTCAGTCATTTTATTTCTTTGTCACAGATCAGAGGAAACAGATGCTCTCCCAGAATCCTCCACATGTTCCAGTACACTTTTTCTACCAAACTATTCCAGGTGAGTTGCCCTTTTTATTAGGATTTTCTTTTTCTGATTTTTTTTTTTCCCCCTCCTTTTCTAAAGGTGTTGACTCTTGTATTTTGGTGGGCACTGCTAGCTCTCTGGTGCATTGCTTAACTGTTCATGTGATCCTAGATCTGCAGTGTTGGCAGATGATTTGGCCATGTAAGAGTATCACGGCCAAGCCCAAACTACTTATCCCTTGAGGTCCACACTCACATTCACACTCGAGAGCCACTGCATAGTGATCAGGAGCCTGGATGTTTTTCTTTCTGTCCCTGGCCAGAAGGTACGGAAGTAATTTGTAGCACCCCAAATGTTGCCTCAGCTGAGATCAAGTATCTTAGCATAACACCACTTTTGGTAGTGCCTTCAACCTTTCTCTTCTCTTGTGAATGTGATGACTCATACAAACTCAGGATACTATTAGATCCAAAGAGGAGTCATATAAAGTTGCCAGAAAAAGTAACAAGCCTGAGGATCAGGATCAGTTTAGAATTCAGCAAAAAAGGACCAAGAGATTGATTAAGAGGGGAAAAATAGAGTATGAGAGTAAACTTGCAAGGAACATAAAAGTGGACTGTAAAAGCTTCTACAAGTATGTAAAAAGAAAAAGATTAGTGAAAACAAATGTTAGGTCCCTTACAGTCAGAAACGGGATAATTTATAATGGGGAACAAGGAAATGGCCGAGCAATTAAACAAATACTTTTTGGTTCTGTCTTCACAGAAGAGGACACAAATAACTTCCCAGAAATGCTAGGGAATTCTAGTGAGAAGGAGGAATTAAAGGAAATTAGTATTAAAAAAAATAGTACTGGAGAAATTAATGGGACTGAAAGCTGATAAATCCCCAGGGACTGATAATCTGCATCCCAGAGTACTAAAAGAGGTAGCCATGGAAATAGTGGATGCATTGGTTGACATCTTCCAAAATTCTACAGATTATGGAACAGTTCCTGCAGATTGGAGGGTGGCAAATGTAACCCCACTATGTAAAAAAGGAGGGAGAGAAAATGGGGAACTACAGGCCGGTTAGCCTAACATCAGTAGTAGGGAAAATGCTAGTGTCTTTTTTAAAATTTGTTCATGGGATGTGGGCGTCGCTGGCAAGGCCAGCATTTATTGCCCATCCCTAATTGCTCTTGAGAAGGTGGTGGTGAGCCGCCGCCTTGAACCACTGCAATCCATGTGGTGAAGGTTCTCCCACAGTGCTGTTAGGTAGGGAGTTCCAGGATTTTGACCCAGCGACGATGAAGGAACGGTGATATATTTCCAAGTCGGGATGGTGTGTGACTTGGAGGGGAACGTGCAGTTGGTGATGTTCCCATGTGCCTGCTGCACTTGTCCTTCTAGGTGGTAGAGGTCGTGGGTTTGGGAAGTGCTGTCGGAGAAGCCTTGGTGAGTTGCTGCAGTGCATCCTGTGGATGGTACACACTGCAGCCACGGTGCGCCGGTGGCGAAGCAAGTGAATGTTTAGGGTGGTGGTCTATTATAAAGAATGTGATAACAGGACACTTAGAAAATATCAACAGGATTAGACAAAGTCAACATGGATTTATGAAAGGGAAATCGTGTTTGACAAACCTACTGGAGTTTTTTGAGGATGTAACTGGTAGAATAGATGAGGGAGAACCAGTGGATGTGGTGTATTTGGATTTTGAGAAAACCTTTGATAAAGTCCCACATAAGAGGTTAGTGTGCAAAATTAAAGCACATGGGATTGGGGGTAATATACTGGCATGGATTGAAAATTGGTTAACAGATAGGAAACAGAGAGTAGGAATAAATGCATCTTTTTTGGGGTGGCAGCTGGTGACTAGTGGGGTATCGCAGGGATCAGTGCTTGAGCCCCAGCTATTCACAATATATATCAATGATTTGGATGAGGGAAACAAATATAATATTTCCAAGATTGCTGACGACACAAAACGAGGTGTGATTGTGAGCTGTGAGGAGGATGCAAAGAGGCTTCAAGGCAATTTAGACAAGTTTGAGTGGGCAAATATATGGTAGATGCAGTATAATTTGGATAAATGTGAAGTTATCCACTTTGAAAGGAAAATCAGAAATGCAGAGTATTATTTAAATGGTGACAGATTGGGAAATGTTGATGTACAAAGGGACCTGGGTGAAATGTACACCAGTCACTGAAAGCAAACATGCAGGTGCAGCAAGCAGTTAGGAAGGCAAATGGTATGTTGGCCTTCATTACAAGAGGATTTGAGTATAGGAGCAAGGATGTTTTACTGCCTTGGTGAGGCCACACCTGGAGTATTGTGTGCAGTTTTGTTCTCCTTACCTAAGAAAGGATATACTTGCCATAGAGGGAGTGCAGCGAAGGTTCACCAGACTGATTCCTGGGATGGCAGGACTGTCATATGAGGAGAGATTGGATTGACTAGGCCTGTATTCACTAGAGTTTCGAAGAATGAGAGGGGATCTCATTGAAACGTATAAAATTCTGACAGGGCTAGACAGACTGGATGCAGGGAGGATGTTTCCCCTGGCTGGAGGTCTAGAACGAGTGGTTACAGTCTCAGGATACGGGGTAAGACATTTAAGACTGAGATGAAGAGAAATTTCTTCACTCAGAGGGTGGTGAACTTGTCGAATTCTCTACCACAGAAGGCTGTGGAGGCCAAGTCACTGAATATATTTAAGAAAGAGATAGATAGATTTCTAGACACAAAAGGCATCAAGGGATATGGGGAGAGCGGGAATATGGTATTGAGATAGAGGATCAGCCATGAACATTTTGAATGGCGGAGCAGGCTTGAAGGGCTGAATGGCCTACTCGTGCTCCTATTTTCTTAATTTCTAAGTGGTCCGTCCTCATACAGGAGCACAGGCTGATGACTGCTACAGCAACAACTTGCATTTATGTATTGCCTTTAACATAGAAAAATGTCCCAATGGGTGTTATAGCCATATATCGCTGTACACTAATCTTGTCATCCCCTGATGTCCACAATTTCCAGATGGCGTCACTGGAATCCTAATTCCTTTCTTTATTTATTGTTCCTCTATTTTCACTAGCCTGGGACTCGAGTTCAGTTGTAGCAGCCTGAGCTGAGATCAGTTAACTCTGACTTGAATGATTTTTATGGGGAAAATAAATATAAACAGGTTAGATGGAAGTAAGGAGTCATCCATCAGCCAAGAAAGTGTGGGTTTAAAGCTTTAATGTAATTTTAATTTGATCTGCTTTTGTTTGGCAAGACATGAGTTGCTCTGTCAGTTGGGATGCTATATGGAGCACTGCATGGAGAATTCAGCAAAATTTATGTCATTATTTCAATTGTTTTTCTAAAAAAAAAGCTTAAAATTTTAAATTGAGGCTGCTCCCTCTTCACAGGTTCAAAATTGAAAATGTAGACTGAGTTTGCAAGTAATTGGGTGATGCCTTTTGTTCAGAAATCAATTAAGATAAAGGTATGTTGATGATTAGTGAGTGGAGATGAAAATTTAATTTCCAATTACTGTCAGGTTTGAAAACCAGCAGATTATTCTATATCAGGGCAGGGGACAGGAGTTCCAAACCTTGGTGTTAAAAGTGTTAATCTTTTGATCGCCTCACTGCAGAGGAACTGTGTGAAGTTAAAAGGCGTTAAATAATATAAGACAAGAGAATTCTTCAGTAATCGCATAAAAACAGCAATTTCCATGGATTCTTTGGTCCAAAGGAGCCAGAGCTTGCCATGAAACTGAGAGATAATTTCTGAAAAGGGGATCTTAACCCATTGTGGACTGGTTCTAAATATTGTATTGAATAGTGCTGTTTTTGCTTCTGTAGTTTATACGAGATAAGTAGTTTTGACCTGCTAACAATGGTATGGCATTTTTTTTCATCTCCACAGGTGGTTGAGGAGGGATGGAGTGTTGGAATCTCATGTATTCTCCAGTAAGCAATTTACTGAGATCTGGGCTGAGTTGTCATAGCTAAGAATAAAAGTGCATATTTCAGTTCAGTAGAGACTCGATCTTGTATAGAAACCTTATTTTAGTCAGAGACTTGAGAGAGGTGTTTGGGTGGGGGGGAGGAAGCACAACTATAACGGTGTCCACTAGAACCTTGTTTAAGCCAGTCTTGCCCTGCAGCCTGCTTGTTGTGGAGTAGCATTGATGATAGGTGCAGAGAAGTCCATTGCACAGACCATATCAACCTTCTGGATAAGTAAGTGGTTCTGCAAATAACATTCTATAATTGGCCACTAGGTGGTGTAGGCGAACACCTCTTGTGATTCCTATCATTCCCGCTGGAGCTCTGGAGACACAGTGTTAAAAATTGCATTATTGGAGTTGCATTTTAAATTTTTCCTTCTTGTTAGACTGCAAACGTGCCTATATTGACAGCAATAGGAAACTGAATGTAGTCAGACTCCAAACAACTTCAATTAAATACAGGCAGCATTCTTCTAAATTACATTTTCAGCAATAATTCAGTTGTATCATTTCATCTGTAAAATCTAGATGAGTTTCAGTGTGAATATTTTCTATTCAATTTGATCAGAGTTATTAACTGCCCTGCAGAAATGTGACCACAGGGTTTTAGTTAAAGGAATACTCTGTTGGCACAACATATTGCAGCACCAATGTTACTGAGTGATAGAATTAAAAATAGCTCTTAACCACCATTCTTTGTATGGTAATTTCTTAGCCTTGGTAATTTCTTAGCCTTGGCAATGCTGCAAAGTGCATTCCCTACAGCTCATAATGGCCAGTTACTAAGTAGCATCAACACAGGCCTGTGTATTCTCCCAGGGTGTGGAGACATTACAAAGATAGGAGGGCTAAACCACTTAGTCCCCAAAAAAGGAACATTATGTTCCTTTTTCACATAGTCCAGCCTAGCGCTATCTCAATGAAACTCATACTCTCAAAAAGTTGCATATATGAAGTTAGTTCAATCCTATACATTATTCCAGCCTAATTAACATTAGTAGATTATTTCTATAGGCCTTAAATTATTCATGTGCTTGGTCTGATCTAAATCATAGAACTAATTAACAAAATGGGATATATCTAATTCTTCTAACTTCTCATTCATCAAACTATAATATATTAAACCCCTCAACACATTGGGGCCATCTATATTTTTCCGGAGAAGCAAATCTAATTTGAGGGAAGGGGCTTTGGGTAAACTTGTTGAATAATGTATTAAAAATCATGTTTTATTCTATTTTGCAGTTTAAAAGAGTGCTCACTTTTCAGAAGTGGTTTAATGTTGAATTCAGTAAGTGGAAGAAAGAAGTAGTGTTGTAGTGATCTGCCTTCTACTAGTTGGTGCGAAGTGGTTTGGCTGTAGTTACATTATAAATGAGCCTGATTTTAGCATCAAGGCCTGGCCAGGAGTCTCACCTAACATTGTTTGGGAGTCAATTTGAGACTTGGCATCTGACTTACACTCCAAGTTTCACGTCAGTACAAAGTGGTTTCAGCTTTGGACCATTGCTAAACTTGTGAAGTGTGAATGCACCCCTTGATATCCTTGGTATGCTTTGCAAGTAGGGATGTGTTCATTACTAAAATGTTAGTGTCAGCTAGTGCCAGAATATCGATACTTTTTCAACCTTCGTTTTTATTATGTTGCTAGGTTGTACAGTTTGGATACTTTGGATTCTTTCTGTGGAGCCCTGTTAGCACATCACTAATCAAATAAATACTTGGACCTTAAAATTTTGCTGTGGGGCATTAATGTACTAATGCTTTGTGTTCAAATTAAATTCTTTTATCTGCTATTTTAATGGATATGTTAAATAATTCCATACAGATGCATTAAGCCTCTGTACACTAATATCCCACAGTGTCATTTTAAGGACTCCTGGATTAGTGGATGGATCCAGCACTCTATTGAATTGGAAATCTATTGTTTATCCTTTATATTGCTGTCACTTTTTTGGGGATGGCAAACTAGAAATGAAAGAACTAAGAATCCATTGGATTACCTCTTGTTGCTTGGATACATAAACTGATAGCAAAATTGGCTACACTGTGAGTGATGTGATTGCATTCAGCTGATTAAACAAGCTGCCCTGATGCATTTGTTGGAGCATACACAGACATAGTGGAAATTTTAAAAACTGAGCCACATAAAGTTCAAATTTTAAGGAAACTGGATGGTGTAGTGCGCTCGATGGTGGTCCTTCATCTCTGTTTCAGTTGAGACTGAGGCTAAGACTGATTGGGTGACAGTCTCCTCATACTGCTGGCTGCAAGCGTCTTGCATAAAATATGTTGACTGGCCTCAATCCAGTTCCAAGTGAACATGGCCCAGCAGGACAAAACCATCTGTAGTTCAGCATCTTACTCAGACAGGCAACAGGATTGGGTGGTGTGGAAAATGGAAAAACATCACATTATTGAAGTAGGGGGCTGCTCTTTTGATGTTAGCACGTTTATTAAAGAAACTTTCCTCAATATCTGCTGACTGCGTTGTACCTGCTTGATGCTGACATTGAGTGGCCAAAATGGAAAGTGTTCCATTCCCCAGCCTTGGTAAATACAAATTCAGTCTAAAAGGTCATTTAAAAGAAAATACAAATTTAAAACTATATTCAAAAATAGAAATTTCAGCACATTTGAAATTGAGCCATTTGGCTCACAGTGACTGTTTCAGTGAGTTAATTAAGTTTCCTGTATGTCATCTAAAATGGTCCTTGAGACTTGTTTCTATATTAATACAAATTGTTGTTGTTCTGTGCAGTTGATCATAGGAGGCCTTCAAGTACTGTTTGTCTTTTTATCTACTTTCGAGTCCATATGTTTTTTCACCTCCTATTTGGCTGTCCCCAAACGCTACCTTATTTCTAAATCAAAAACAAAATACTGTGGATACATAAACTGATAGCAAAATTGGCTACACTGTGAATGATGTGATTGCATTCAGCTGATTAAACAAGCTGCCCTGATGCATTTGTTAGAGCATACACAGAGGTAGTGGAAATTTTAAAAACTGAGGCACATAAAGTTCAAATTTTAAGGAAACTGGATGGTGTAGTGCACTCGATGGTGGTCCTTCATCTCTGTTTCAGTTGAGACTGAGGCTAAGACTGGATGAAAGTCTCCTCATGCTGGAAATCTGGAATAAAAACAGAAAATGCTGGAAATACTCTGCAAGTCAGGCAGCATCTGTGGAGAGAGAGAGAAACAGAGTTAACGTTTCAGGTCGATGACCCTTTGTCAGAACTGGAAGAAGTTTGAGATTTAACAGTTTTTAAGCAAGTACAGAGCCAGGGATGCTCGTCTTCCTCCCCGAACTAAGTGCAGTTATTGTGTGGCCAACAGCAGCTATTTGCGAGCCACTGAAGCTTCTATGTTGACTACTTTAAGGTTCCTCAGTAATAATAATTAAAGACCATACATGTCTATAAAGTTGCACACGGTATAAGGTATCTAAAGTGTTTTTTTAATCTATGCTTTATTTGTAGTGCGAAGCTTTGTGAAGAGAAGTTGCGATATGCAGCGTACAACTGCGTGGCTATAGACACGGATATGGTACCCTGGGAGGAGTGACATCACAGATATCTACTGTCTCAAACAGAACCGGGTGTGGTTGCTGAAAGTGGTTATGGCCTACTTACAGCTGCCTTAAATTTTTGTCACCTATATAAATGCTAATCCCTTGAGATTGAGGGATTTATCTTTTATTTCTCCTTTTTCCCCCATTGGATTTCCAAGTCTTGGTGATTCACTTTATCCACTCTGAACTAAAAGTTCCCATGTTTATTCCACAAGTCCTGAATGAGTGGCGAGTCACAATGTGACCTATGAAGCCTTCCCACCTTGCAATGGTTTTTATTTAGAACTATGTGGTCGCACAGTTTGTATCTGTGAGATCATCACTTTGGTCTGGACAGAGAAAAAATACTATCTTAAGCGCTACGGCGAGGCAATTCTTTACACAAAGATAAAATTGAACAAGATATTCTTGGCTAATAGAAAGAAAACTTGCATTTTTAAGGTGCTTCATAACTAATTAATTATATTTGAAGTACAGTTCTGTAGACAAACGTGACCGTCAATTTGCACACAACAAGGTCCCACAAACAGCACATGAGATGAATTACCAGATAATCTGTTTTTCCTCCGTACTGCACTGGATTATCAGTCTAGGTTATAGGGCTGATTCTGAAGTTAGCCACTTCCTGTGCCAAATTGAACACACAGGGATTGCTGGCCGGGAAATTTCAAGCCAAAGTGGCTGATTTTCCATCCATTAATTTAAATGGATGAAAAAATCTACACTGTGGATCTAAAGTCCTGGTCATTGCTCGCTGCAAGTGCTGCTTCACACTGGGTGCACCGGACAACACCATCGGCCCTTATGTGCTCGAGTCCAAAGAGCAAGGCTTGAACCCTCAACCTTCTGAATTAGAAGCTAGAGTGCTACTTAATGTGCTGCTCCTAACAGCCTATTCCAGAACAGCATTGGTAAATGCTAGTTAACTAATTGCCTGCCTGGAGTTGTGTGCAGCAAAAAGGCACAATTAAAATAAAATTAGTGCAGAACAATGCTTCATTGGTTACTAACAACTAAACAGCGACAGATGCGGGGGCGCAGCATCTTAACCTTCTCTGCTCGAAGGAGAGCTACTCCAGTCTCTCCAGGTAACTGTGTCCCTCATCCCTCGTACCATTCTAGTAAATCTCCTCTGCACCCTCTCGAAGGCCTTGACATCCTCCCTGAAGTCTGGTGCCCAGAATTGAACACAATACTCCAGCTGCAGCCCAACCAGTGTTTTATAAAGGTTTAGCATAACTTCCTTGCTTTTGTACCCTATGCCTCTATTAATAAAGCCCAGGATCCCATATGCTTTTTTTTAATCAGCCTCTTCAACATGTCCTATTGTTATAACTTTGTAACTCAGATTGATAAACACACCGTGGTTCAAACATCACACTGCAACTGATGTACAATATACAAGGGGACTTGACTTCAGAGCACATAACTGATGAATTGGCAATATTGCTGTGACACCTGGTCCATAATTTGAATAGATAGATCCCATTAGCCATAAACCTGCACCCTTGGGCTATACAGTTGATGAAATGAAACGGCTAAAAAAATGTTGGAATTTTTCTTGTTTTCAAGAGTTTTTCCATATCCAGAGATATAGATGGGTAGATTTAAATTTTAGTATGGATGTTTCTTTCTGTCGTGTACCTGCCACAGTGTAGCAATGCAGTTTGATGCACGCTGCTGCTACAGGCAATTGCTAAGAATATGACCTGGTCTTATACTTGAATGTTGGGTCACTTTTGTTGTTTCTAAATATTAATGCTAGATCATGCAGCAATGAAAAGCATGAGTGCTACATATGTCAGTGTCTAGAAATGTTGTCAAATTATTCAAAATTGTTTTGAATACATCATCTAATTTGTCGTTTGGGGTGGCTTGCTAGCTCTGATGGTAAAATTTGGCAAAATCATTTGGAAACAGTATGTCAAATTACATATTGTGTCTAAGGTAAAGTCACTGATCCTGTCACCCCAGCGGGGAGCCAACCTCAAAGAAGGGAGCACAGGTTGGAGAATCATCACTGCAGTGCCTTTGCACTATCTCTGACTCCCACTCCCTTCAAGCATAGCTCCCTACTAGGAGCACAGAATTGAGGAATTTTCCCACTGAGTTTTGTTATCTCTCAGACAGGCCAGTAGATGGAGTTGTGCAATGATGTTCTTTGCTGGGAACAAAATCCAGCGGGGCCAGTCTTGTTCGTTGGGAAGTAGAATGGACAGAATTTGTGGAAGTGACTATATTCCTATCCTATCCTATTCTTTCTGCTGAAGTAGGTGTTGCCACAGCAGGTAAGGCCAGTGGGAATCTAATAGAAGGAAATATGGAGCTAAAGTGACTATTTAAATCTGAAGTTCATATGACCAACTTCCTCCTACCTATTTAACACCTGGTTGAATCTGATTTCCTAGTTTGTGTTCTTCATCTTTACAGCTAGGTAAGGCTATTCTGGTCGACTTGTGAAAAATGTCTCATTTAGGCTGGTTAACTTAATACTGTATTTAAATGTTAAAATCTGAGTTGATGTATGAAATAATATTTTGTCAACATTATCATATGCACCAACAGTTTGCACAATAAATCATTTAAAAAACCCCACAGTTATGAATGTTCAGAATTTTATAGCAATGGTAAGTCTTTTTGGTAAATTGTGTTGGACAGTCTTGACCCAGTTCCTGGTGATGAGCCCACAACACAAACTGCTCATGTTACGTCATTTACACTCACTAAGTTGGTAGTTTCATTTTGAGAGGAATGCCTAGTCTGTTGATCATTGCACTGTTGCAGCAGGGAGTGCTCTTTTGAAGGTTGGGAGTTTATTTTGCCCTCTAGTCCATGTTGTGTCTGACTTTGGATTGTTCGGTGCTGATAATTGATACAAGATGTTGTTATAAAGAAAAATCTATTCCCTTGGACAATATTCCTTACCTTGGCTGATTTGATATTAACTGTTTGCTTTTATATCCAAGCTTCCAAATTATGGTCTGTTTTGTGCTGTAGACTTGTGCTCAATAGAAACTGGGCTAAAACTCAGATAGTAGAGTCTGATAACAAGTGAACATACCCAGCAACAGTTATGATCGTACTCAACTCAATCAGTACAACTTGTCTTTGCATAATAATACTAAATAGTAAACATGTGACACTTCCTCATAGCAGTGGATCATCTTGTTTCACTTAAACAAAATAACTTCTAGCCACCCTCCTTAACCTTCTGAACATGGTGAAAGTTTGCCCTCACCATTTTCTGTTTAAAAACCTGATGCTGAGCGAGTGTTTCTGTCTCTATTTTTATCTCTGTGTTCACAACCTGAGTGGAGGGTCTATGCCAAACAACTACTGAGAGCCTGGGATCAGGAACCTCCCAACACAGAGTTTCTTGTTTACTCGGTCAGGTTAACAAATTGTTTATTGTTTTGGAAACTATTTCAATGCCTAGTCCATTCATGACAGCAGAGTTTTGGATGAGCTCAAGTTTACGGAGGGTGGGAGGCCGGCCAGTAGAACATTGGAATAGTCACGTCTAGAGGTAACAAAGGCATGGATGAAGGTTTCAGCAGTAGATGAGCTGAGGCAGGGGCAGAGACGAGTGATGTTACGGAGGTGGAAGTAGGAGGTCTTTGTGATGGAGAGGGTTGATGTGGGTGCGATTAATGTGTATATTGCCAATTATGGTATTAGTCATGCATATATTCTATACCTGACTATATAACAAAGGCAAAAGAAACAAAAATGATAATTCTCTGCTTGAACCAGAATTGCATGGATCAAGTAGGTGTTCACAGGTTTTACTTGCATGTCTTTTAAGTTTCATTACTGCCTCATTACTCATGGTGTTCTTGGATTTAAAGCTAATGTTATCAGTGATGTAAGCAGAGGAATTCAAGACCAAAGTGGGGGAACTTGGGAGATGGAACATAAGACCTAAGCAGAGAAAAAGAGGAACTTAGAGGCTTGATTGGAATGGGAAATGAACCATGGACTCCAATGAGCATGGATAATTCAAATAAACCCAAGCAGGATGAGGAAATGGCTTGTGGGTGGAAAGATCAGAAGAGTAAACAGAACCTAAGGCAGGAGGGAACAAGAAATTAGTACCCTGATTGAGAGAGGGTGGAGGGGAGGGAAAGGAAAGAGGAAGTAGAAACATATGCAGAATAAACAAGTAATGAGAGACCTGAGGAGAATTGGATGGAGAGAGAGACTACAATCTAAAGAAGGAAAGGGAGAGGAACTAAAGACTTGTGTGAAAAAGTACTGGGGAGATCGAAGAACTAACGATTCAAATAGAATGAAGGGAAGAAAGTGAAACTGGACCTTAGCAGGAAAGAGATTAGAAACTAGAGGAACTGGAAATAGATGGGGTAGAAGAATTTGAGCTCAAATTAGAAATCCAAGTGGAGGGGACAGAGCAATGAACAAGAGACCTGAGGAGGGTTGGTACATGGGGAGGAAGATGAAGAGATACCTAGGGAGCTGGGCAATATAAGGGAAAGAGAGGAAGGAACAAGTGATCTGAGTGGATTAGAGTGGCCTGCTACTGTGTTCTTGTCCTACCTTTTATAGAAAGAACATTTAGTACCAGCAACAACCATGTTACATTTATTTAACTATCTCAAAGTTTTGTTTCTTGCACTCCAAGACACACAATCCTGGAACTCCCTACCTAACAGCACTGTAGGAGTACCTTCATCACATGGACTTGCAGCAGTTCAAGAAGAGATGACTCACTGTCACCTTCTCGAGGGCAACTAGGGATGGGCAATAAATGCTGGGCTTGCTAGCGATGCCCATATCCCAAGAATGATTTTTTTTTAAAAAGTCTGCAGAGTTGCAATAGCTTATAAATAAATTTTACAGGCACAAATTAGATGAGGAAATTGCAAGTTATACACCAATTTAGTGAGCATGATGGGAGTAGCATACCAGTAACATCATCAAAACACATTTATTTCCAGCAAATTAATAACATTCTACAATGTAATATTCACAACTTAATTAATAACATAAGTTTTAAATGGCAGCACCCTATTTAATTTAAACCATTGGCCTGTGTAATTGGGTGGTCCAATTAATATAAAACCCTTTAGGCTTTTTGGGGGGCAAAGTCTTTCTTTCCAATAATGTAATTTACTTGTAATTTTATAAGCAAATGTTGTCATGTGTAGGCATTTTTTTTACATTTCTAAATGTTATATTTTCTAGGCAGAAGCCTTTAATATCAGAATATATCAGAATTTTTTTCTTCCCATCCTCTTCCCTGAAAGATAGAAATAAAACAGATGCCAGAAACAGTCATAAGAACTGATCTCAGCGTGGGGCCTACTGCAACTGTTTCCTGTGAGTACAGCCTAGGCCTCAATCTCTGTGTGTGGTATTACCTGCTTCACAGACTTCCCCCTTCCCTCCCCTTCTTTCTCCTTCACTACCTCCTCCTCCTCGTCCTCCCTCAGGCCAGCTCATCAAGCTCAATTACAAAGCAGACAGCCAAACGATTGCTAGTCTTTAATTCTGGATTCGAAGTAGCACCTTCGGCCTGATGACTGAATGTCATCTTCACATGTTGCCAGCAGCACCATGTGTTACACATTAACTCTTTTTTTCCCCCCTTGCCCCTCACAGATATTGTAATTAGCACCTATCTGTCACTTCCTCATGCAGAATGTAAGAACGGTATGCAATGATGTAAGAGTGAAGTGAAAGCCAGAGGCCAAATAGTCCAACAAAAAAAAGTAAAGTATTGCCAATATTTAGAACATTTTTGTCAGTGAGATCAAATCTGTCTCTAATTCTCCTTCTCCCCAGGAGAGAGAGAGGAGTAAGGCAATATTAATATTAAGACACTTTCTGGGCTCAGTAGTTGAATCTACTATAACGTACATGTTTAATTCTCTAATATAATCCCATTGCCTTCCCTTGACCAATGCAACACACTGTGGTATGTATCTGCATTAGAGCGAGATGGACGCTACCCACTCTCATTAGGGAAAAAATTACCTTCAATGGAAAACTAAATCGGGCGGAGTATAAAACGGGCTGTTGATTCGCTACTGCCGCTTTGTGCGACTGCCCAAAACCAATTTCACCACCATGGCATCAGAGCTGTTCCTCCTGCACTAAATTTCCAAAGCATATAATCAAAACATACCTCTGCATATATAGGGAGTATTTTCCATTGAGGTCAGCCTGAACTTGAGGTCGGATTGAATCAGAGGCCAGTCTGTTTCCACATGTGGACATTCTGAACCACATCGTAGTACATAACAATCAAAGAAATAACTAGACCACTTTGTGATGAAGGACAACTGGGGAAGTTCAGAGCTGGGAATTGGGTAAATCAACAGATCCCTTGGTAACTTTTTAATGTTAATTATTCTGAGCCTCATGGCTGATCCCTCAGGTTTCCTAAGTGAAGTCATACCCATTGTAAAACGGTTGATCTTGCAAGAATTTTTTTTTACTTCAGCACAGTTGATCACATCATCCTCCTGCAATACTTCTCCTCTGTTGTCCAGCTCTGTGGGACTGCCTTGCTTGGTTCTGCCAGACCATCTCTACCAATGATTCCCTTCCCAAGCTGCACCATCTCCTCCAAAGTCACCCAGGAAACCATCCTTAGCTCATTCATCTTACTCATCTACATGCATCCACTTGTGGGCATCTTCCACAAACATGGGTGTGGGGCGGGTAGATTTTTCAACTTTGCCATCAGGGCAGTAACATGGTGGAGATGATTACCCACCTATTGTAGAACCGATCCGATTTTTGTTCTATTGAAAATGACCCCCAGGATCACTTTTCACGTATACACTGCTGACACCCAGCTCTGTCTCTCCACCAATTCGTTTGATGCCTTCGTTGCCTTTGTGCTGTCAGACTGCTTGTCCAACATCCAGTTCTGGATGAGCTATAATTCCTCCAGCTAAACATTGGAACATCATCTTTGATACCGCCATAAACTTAGTACCCTCGTCACCCGACTTTATTCCAATCTCAGGCTGAACCAGACTGTTCACAACCTCGGCGTCCTGTTTGATCCTGAGCTGATTTCTGACCCCACATCCTCTCCATCACAAGGTCTGCCTACTTCCAGCTCCATAACATTTCCCACCTCTGCCCCTGCATCATCCCATCTGCCATTGATGCCCTCATCTGTGCCTTTGTAACCTCCAAACTTGACTATTCCAATGCTCTCCTGACTGACCTCCCATTTTCCACCCTTCAAAAAAAAATTCAGCTTATTCAAAGCTCTGGCCCATCCTATCCCACACCAAGTCCCAATCGCTCATTACCTCACTGACCTACATTAGCTCTTGGTGCCTCAATGCCTCAAATTTCAAATTCTTATCTTTGTGTTTAAATCCATCCATGGCCTAACTCCTCCTTACGTCTGTAACCTCCTCCAGCCTAACAACCTCTTCCCCTGAATGTTCAGTTCATCTGACACCAGCTTCTTGTGCATCCACCCCTCCTTATACCTCACCTTTGATAGCTGTGACTTCAGCTGCCTAAGTCCCACTCTCCGGAGTCCCCTCCCTAAACCACTATCTTTACATCTCCCCCTCTTTTAAGGCCCTCCTTACAACCCACCACTTCAACCAAGCTTTTGTCATCCCTCATAACCTCTTTTGACTTATCAGCCATTTCTTTCTCACATCTCTGTGAAGCAGCTTGGAATTTTTTGTACACTAAAGGCACTATATAAATGCAAATTATTGCTGTTGTAAAAAAAAAATAGGATTTTTTTCTCATCGAGACCTTTTCTTCTTTCTCTGTTTTATCAATACATTGGCCCACTGAACTTTCCCTGTGTGTTTTTTTTTAAGCTGCAATCCTGCTCTCTTCCTCCTTCTACATCTTCACTGTGTTGAAATCTTTGCAGATTCTTATTGTAACTTCCTTTTATCGTGGACCTCAAAACTGTGGAACTCCTTGTATCCCTCAGCCTTGCTTCCTCCTACAATATACAGGTTTTAAAAACTCAAATTTGATTAAAGCCCAAACCACTTGGTTTATTTTGTCTTCTCTCCTACTCTTTTTCGATATTGGTGGTCCTGCACTATGGGGCTTAGTCCTTCACGTATATTCTTAACGTCAAAAAAAATTAAAACCACACTGTGCAAGCAGTTCTTATGTTTGTTTTAAATTAATAAATTTGATGCTGATTTAGTGATGGAGCACTGTTTTTCCAATATCTATGAAACATACATAAAAAGGCCAGCTGGTCTATTAAGCCTGCCCTGTCCTGACACGGTGTAATCTATGCACATCATTAAACCCATTCCACCCACCCCCTCTCTTTCACCCCTACTCCCTGCAGTCATTCAATCTCCTGGGGGAGGCAAAGGAAACAGAAACAAAAGTCTTTGGCCAATTTAGTTGAAAGCTCTGGGAAATTCATCTCTGATTGCTGAAGGCACTCGGGTCCAGGAGACCACAGTGACTTGTACCACTATCCCCGTTAACTCACCTACCTTCCATAACTTGAGATGGCTTCCACTTGCAGGAAGTTGTCCAACTCCCTTTTGAACGCTTGCAACAAATCCACACTCACCACACGTACTGGCAACTTATTCCAATCTCTGTGAAAAGAAATGCTTCCTAGCATCTAATCCAACTCTATATTTTTGCAACTTGTACTGATGCGGCCGAGTCCTCCCCTGCCTATCTAGCTCAAGTAAACTATGTGTAGGGAGAGAATCTAATCCCTTTCTTTATTTTAAAGACCTCAATCATATCCCCTTTAAGTCCACTCTTTTCCAAATTATAAAGTCCCATTTCTCTCAGTCTGTCCTGATGACCACAGGTCCTGAAACTAGGTCTCAGTCAAGTGGTCCTCCTCTGAATTTTTTTTTAGGGCCTTGATATCCCCCATCATGTGAGGGGACCGAAACTGAACACACTATTTTAGATGTGGCTGGACTAAGATCTTGTACAGAGAAAGGATTTTACTTCTAGTTTTGTATTTAATTATCTTGGCTGTACATCCTAACATCCTATTCAATTTTGCAACAGCCTTAAGATACTGGTTATGTACTTTCAATGACGCATGAACCAGATCCTTTTCTCGCTCAGCAGTATTGAGTGAGCAACATTGCATGGTGTATACATGCTTGGAATTGCCCCTAACCAAATGCATCATGCTGTTCTTGTCTACATTAACTGTCATCTGCCAGATATGGGCCTATTCCCTCATTGTGATTAGATTCACCTTTAATCTTTCTACATCTAAGGTTCTTATACCCACATATATATCATCCATAAACTTATGGATCGTTCCCCCAATACCTTACTCCAGATCGTTAATTATGATGGTGAAGGGCAACTATCCTGATAGAGATCCCTATGTCCAGAGTTCCTCATCCTAAATTCATATTATAGTCATTTAGACTGTGACTTCTTCTGTGGAAAGGTTTCCCTTGTGCTTGACTTGACTTGGCTGGGCCAGCCATGTGCCTCATGCTGATGAAGCATTCCATTTTATGGAGAGGGGAGGAAAAATGGGTGAATCAAATTCTTCAGTAGTTTATCATTTGTATCCATTGCTTTCTCATTCTGCAAAAATCTGTTGAATCTGGAAACTTTCAAGAAGGTTTCTTTTATGACATATAAACCTATGGACGTGCTGGACTGACTTAGCAACCTTACTGGCTATCTCAGTGATAAAATCTATGAGTACAGCACTGATTTTATGGTACGTTTCCATCAAATTCTGCTTTCTTCTAATCTGCTTATGTGCTATCTTAATTGACAAGAACTGGTCAACCCACACACACACACATAACCACCAACACACAGTCAACGATTATATAAATGAAGCTCTTTTCAGGGGGCTCACTAAAAACCACACACACATGGAAATCATGAAAGTAAGCAGACTTAATAATCTGTCCTGTTACCATTTCACCGGCAGTCAGACTTATTGGCATTGGGACAGCTAACTGGCTCCAGCTCCATTAAGAACACATGGATGTGTTTGGACTGTAGGTAAACCAGTTTAAATTTTTAGCCAATAATCTGTACCACTGCCAATAAGTTTTGCTACTGGTGCAATAGTATCAGCATGGATGGATTAGTAAGCCTGTTACTTTAGTAATTTCAATTTTTATGCACTATTTTGGTGATTCAATTACTTATCAAGAAGAGGGATATCAATACTGGGGAAATGAATACTTTCCCACCCATAATCAAGCAGCTATGGTTCAGACACGGTGTGAAATAGATATAGGATAAGCTTCCTCTACACAGTCCTAATAATCCTATCTCAAAAGAGCCAATATAGTACCAACTTGTGGGTAGCTCCATGCTGTAGACTCATGTTAAAAACCCAACTGCCCTTCAGGGAAGGGAACCTGCCACCATCAACATCTTGGGGTCACCATTAACCAGACGCTTACCTGGACCAGCCATAACAACACTGTGGCTACCAGAGCAGGACAGAGGTTTTGTATTCTGTGATGATTGGTTCATCTCCTAACCCCTCAAACTCTCTCCACCACTACAAGGTTCATGTCAGGGATGTGATGGAATACTCACCAATCGCCTGAATAGGTGCAGCCACAACACTCGAAGCTCATCACCATCCAGGATAGAGCAATACACTTGATCATAACCTCTGCCACTGAACTCAATACCCATCTATCCATCACCAGCACATGGCACACTGTGACTGCAGTATGTACTATCTACACAATGCACAATAGCAACTTGCCAAGCTTACTTCGACAGCGCCTCCCAGCCTTACGACCTATACAACCGCGAAAGACGAGAGCAGCAATATCATGGGAACACTATCACCTTCAGGTTCCCTCCAATTCACACACACACCTTAGTGCCATTCCTTTATTGTTTCTGGGAACACCATCACCATAAGGACTGCAGTGGTTCAAGGAAAAGGCCCACCACCACCACCACCACCACCTCAGGGAAATCAGGGATGGGAAATAAATTTAGCCTTTCAGTGTCACCGACATCGCAAAACAAATTTTTAAAAATCTAAGAACTGGGTTGAGACTGCTAACCTCATTTCAGTTATGATGCTTAGAACAGGGAGACTTTCATCCTATTAGTCTAGGGTGAACTCAAACCTAGGTGAAACAAACTGACTTAATACTCTTTAAACTGATGACATCATTCAGTCCCCCTTCGGTCAATTAAACTATCCATTTGCCCTGTAACTAGCTATGCTACCCATTTTTCAGGGATTAATTTTATCTCTATTGGCCATTCCTACTTTTGGTACTCCCATTCTTGTTCTGATTTAAATGGGATTGCAATATGCAGGGACATGAGCACCATGGTGTCCTAAAGAGCTTTCACATGACTAATGATTATTTCCATAGCCATTGACAGAAGCCTGGAACCAAGCTGCATCACTGCTAACTTAGCATAGTGCAAAGTAACCTAAACAGAGGAGAAAATAACTGCATTTGGGTATAAAATATGTATAAAAACCCAACAAAATTCACTGAACTATGTCCATGTTTATGATTATCTCAGGCCTCACAGATTTTTATTTGTTCAGTGTGGTCCTGATATTTATTGGATCACTTACACTTTCCTTATAGATTGATTTTCCTGTCCCAGCATACAAGTTAACCCTTCTACTTCCAAGCAAATTCTAAACTCCCTAATTTGTCTTTTATTTTTAAATTTTTCAGCGCTCACACTCTGACAGTGAAATGAATACGAAAGTTACAGTAATTATGGCCCTCAAATTTCAGGAGTAGCTTTGTTATTGTAATATGAACCCTATAAAATGAAAATAAGCAGTTAAGAACTATTTTAACTAAATAAACCTATTTACCCCTGGCTGTGTAGACTTTATTTCCCCTATTCTGTTTTCATGATTTTACTCTTGCCTTTATTTTATTTCTAAAATACCATAGTCTATCTAATCTAAGCACTGTTTCTTTTGTTAAAAAAAATAAGTTGACGAACAACTTTCTTTCATTGCCGAATAACTTACTAAAGGAAATAAATCTTATTTCTGTTGGAGCTTTTGTTTTGATATTTTAGTTCAAATGGTGAACTCTGAGGAAACAATCATCAGAAAGAACTGAAGCAGTGTACATACAATTGTAATGATACAATTGCTGCAGTTCCCTGGTCAATAATTTTATCTGATAATTTGAATTGCCTCACACTGACAGGCTTAGTGACTCCAGCAAGGCACTCCATCATAAAAAATATTATCAGCACTCACTGTTTTAAGTAAAAAGATCCCCCCCCCCAAAGATGGGAAGGCTGTGGCTTTAAGGAGAATGCCAATGGAGAAGCTATTTTTTTAAGATCACATCGCAAACAGACACAAGAAAGAACCATTTCAAGCCTCAACGTACCCCAGTGAGGATTTTCCCATTCAGTCGTCATGATTTGATATAAAAATTGGCACATCAGCATGTTGAGCGGAAATTGTTGTTTAGCAATTTGTTTCAAGCCCAACAAGATGTACATTAATTCAATCTGATACATCCCACATGATGAGTGGATTTATGTTGTTTTTATGACATTGATCCTCAGTAGAATTCTGTGCACCATACATCATTGGAGAATCAGTTGTAATGGTGTTGGATACCAAAGAAAGCAATATTCTATTCAGACTTGTTTTGAAATTCTAGGAAGAAAAAGTAATCTGCTGGGCCATTCAACTTCAGCGGGAGTGTAAACTGGTGATGTTGGATTGACCGGCTGTTACACAACCCGTCTGATGTTCCTTTCCATCAGTGTCTAACGGGCAGTCTATCCGATATGGGCCATTTTACACCCCCGCTGAAGTTGAAAGTTCCACCCATTAGGCTAAGTAATCTCTTCTCATGCCTACCTTTTAAGCTTGAGCAACTTAGCAGCAGTACCCCCTTTTTACAAATGAAACAGTTCCTTTCCGTCTCCTTCAGTGTGTTCCTCTCACTCCTTCTCTCCAGAAACTAGCAACTCATGTTGGTGCTTGGTTCCCACAGGTACCAGCGGCACTCTGGTACCACTGATGTCGAGCATAAACACCAGGATGGACCTGTTGGGCCGAATGGCCTGTTTCTGTACTGTATGTTCTGTATAACTCATATCTGAGTCAAAAAGATAAATGAGATAGGCTAGGCAGTCTCTTCTCATGCCTACCTTTAAGCTTGAGTCTCGGCAGCAGTACCCCTTTATACAAATGAAACAGTTCCTAGCAATTATAATTAACTTTAGCAATGTCTTTTCTATTTCTCTAAAATTATCCTGGTGCATCTGATGGGTCGGTGAGTGGTTGTACTGTGTGGTGTAGTGTTGGGCCATACGGGCCAGGATCTTGGTTTCATCTCTGGTCTGTGCTAAGTTAGGTGATTTCAGTTTAGGAATTTGTGAGTAGTAATGACATCATTGGGGGAAGTATCTTGGAGAACTTACTCAGCCGAATGGTGTGAAGCCGTTGAATTAACACACAGATTTAAAGTGACAAGATCACTGAACACCACTATGTTAATGACTATATTACTAGTGACATTAATTCAGCTTACACACACCATTGCACTCAGTAATGTCGTCTAGCTACTTTTCCCTCATGATGTCATTGGCATGCTATATATTTTTTAAAAATTCAAACAAATGGATGGAAAATAATAAAAATAACATTAAGATAGATCATTATTTTTTTAAACAATCGAATTTTTGAGGGTAACTGATAGGATGGCAAAAATCTTTAAAATATTTGTGTTTTCTTTAGTTTAATGATACTTTAAATTTTCTATTAGCATTCTGCTGTATCTCTTGGCTATAATTAACAGTCCAATGCTGTCATGGATTCCAGCTGTCAGAAAGAATATTTTCTCAGTGCAAAGTGTTGGCAACAGCCCCAACGAATTCACCGGCCTTGGCAGACTAAATAAACACAGCTGCCTCCATGTGAGTGTGAGGAGAAAGTAAGGCCTTGTGTTCTGGGAAAGGCATTGGGAACGACGGGCCTGTTTAAAGCAGTAGTCCTGCTTGCTCATGCACTCAACGTGCTTGTACTGGCTGCACAGATAAACCCAACCATAACATTTTTCACTGGTGGCTCTGCCTTTGCCAGGACAGGAGCTGAAAGGGAGGAGGTAGGGCGGAAGGGGTGGAGCTTTTTGAAATATCAGGTCGAGTCTAAGGAACAATTCCAATGAGGATGTAAATTTCCTTTTCAATTTACAACTTCCAAACATATTTTTCTGTTACATTATATGTTTTTAATGCATGGAGACTGACATTCACACACACAACTCTGTTATCACTTTACAATATATGGAGGATGGTACACTCCTCCACGTAACCTGGTAATACTACACTAAATTACCTTTATAGATTCTACACCATAAAACTCCTTGGGGTCCTCTGACATAGAACTTCTGTTTTTTTTACATTTTTTCTCCTCCCATTTTTTTCTCCTTATTCCTCTTCTACTGAAAGCTGGGGTCAGTATTTGCAGAGCACCAGGATAATTTGCCAGCTCCCATAGCATGATGGGTAAAATAGAAGGATGTGACCATGTGTCGGCTTGGTTAAGTGGTAGCACTCTCTTCTCTGTTAGAAGGCCATGGATTCCAGCCCCATTGTAGGACTCGAGTGCATGATCTAGATTGACAGTTCAGTGCAGCACTGAAGGAACCGTGTTGTCAGAGGTGCTGCCTTTCAGTTGAGATGTTAAACTGAGGCCCTTTCCATTCTGGTGGATGTAAAAGATTCCATGGCACTTTTTTGAAGAAGAGAAGGAAATTCAGTGTTCTGGCCAACATTCATCCCTCAATTAATGCCAATGAAATAGATTAACTGCTTATTTATTTCATTGTTCTTTGTGGGATCTTGCTGTGCATAAATTGGCTGCTGTGTTTGCCTACATAACAGC
The DNA here is from genome assembly GCF_035084215.1 of Heptranchias perlo. NCBI lineage: Eukaryota > Metazoa > Chordata > Chondrichthyes > Hexanchiformes > Hexanchidae > Heptranchias > Heptranchias perlo. Next base: position 29,128,357 of record NC_090333.1, on the reverse strand, counting down.
AGTGACCACACTTCAAAAAGAATCAGTTGGCTGTAAAGCACTTTGGGACATCCTGAAGATGTGAAAGGTGCTATATAAATGCAGGTTTTTTATTTCTTACAGTTGACCTTTGTAAATCGACCATAACAAAAGCTGCTAATATTTTTAATGTATGTGTATTGCAGCCTTTGCAAAGGCTATTTGGGTAACAAAAAAGGCTGGCAAAACCTAATGGCTGGCACAATAAATGTGGATGTAGGAAACTGAATCTTTGTCCAAGGGGTGGAACAGTGCAACATTCAAATACTTTAGGGGCGATTTTAACACTACCTGCCTGATGGGAAACTGGGTGGGCCGGGAGATTTACTCGCTGACGTCCTGCTCCATTCCTGCTGTCTTCTATTTTAACTGTTTTGCTAAGCAGGTGGTAAGGACACCCGGCAGGGCCCTTCTTTAAATATGCATATCAGGGTCCGGTAACGTCATCAGGCCCCGATTGCTATTTTAACGAACGGCCTGAGCGGGGAAGCCATTGTGGCTTTCTATCAGATGAAACTAGCTGGACGAGGACCCTCGGCCAGAAGAGTTCCAAACAGGTAAGTTTTTAACTTTTTTTTACTTTCCTTGTTGGGCCAGGAAGAGCAGAGTGCTTTTCCGAGCCTACAAGGAAAGTTTAGGCCACCCCTGCTGCAAGCTCCCTCTTTCTTGTTTGCAAGGCCCTCCCGAAGCCCCTTTGGTAATAGCCGGCGGTCTCCTGTCACCAAGTTCCGCCCTTGGGGTCACTCCATGACATCATTGACCTAGTAAGGGACCGGTGGAGGCTCTGTCTCTTACAAGGCTGACCAGAAAATCCCAAAATTGATAGAGATCTGGCACAAACAGAGTTATGGAAAGCTGGCAGAACCGCTGCAGAAATTTGGGGTCTATATGTTTATGTTGTGTAGAACCATCTAGTTGTCAGACGGATATATGAACCCCAGCTGCTCAGCGAACAAAGCAAACATTTTGAATAAAGCTTGAGACACTCCAAAGTGTTGTTGTTCAGACAGATTGCAAACCTTTACATTGTGTCAGAACTAGGAAAAAAATGAAATGTTTAAAACTTCCAGGTAATATGAAACTATAAGGAAATATTGTGGAATCATGGAGAAAATGGAAATTAAGATTTCAGTTGTATCCAAAATCAGCGGACTTAGGAAATAAAACAAAGTGCAGATCTGTACATTACTGGATGTGAATTACATATGATAAGTGAGCGGGGATAGGGAATGTTTCACACCTCAGAAGAATATTATGGACAAAACACATGCAATGAATACCAGGATTCAAACCAAAGTCGAAAGCATTGATCAATTTGTAAAAGGATTTATGAAAAATTGCCAAGTCTTGTGAGCACAGATCCCTTGTAAACAGTCTCATTAAAGATAGATTTGTAGCCAAAATGAGAGATGGTCAAGTCAGAGTCAGTTTACTAAGGAAAAATAGTCTTGCCGGGAATTTCCTCGGGGGTTCTCCCATTCAGCCACCATAACTTTATGTGATACCATGTAAATGGAATTTTCACTGATCTTCTCCCAACACCCCCCCCCCCCCCCCCAAGGAAATTCCCAATGTCTAGGTCTACAGAAAGCAGTTCACATGTGCAGAGATCTGAAACCTGCAACATGCAACTAGTGCACCTATTTAATACTAGCAGTTCTATAAGTAATGTCAGAGGACCACTTAACACACAAACAAAAAAAAATCAGTTCTAGCCGATCAACAGCAGATAATGGATTATAAGTACAGTGGTAAATCAACTGGGAGAAAATAAATGTCCAACATTGGCCCGAACATGTATGCTGGGAGAAAAATAAAGCCATTTTGTTAAAGTATGCAAAGTAAAAGCAAAACCATCATCATCGGACAAGCAAAGAATTTTTTTAAAAAGGTGTTAGAGCAGTCTGAGAGTGATAACATGTTATTATGGAGGCAATTCAAACAGGATATGATGTTGAATGGACAGTTGACCTCAAGATACACAACAGAACTGTTAATTTTAAGCTACATGCAGTGGCTCAATGACAAAATTAAGTACAAAATTGAGCAAGTCTAATGCAAAGTTGGTGATGTACTCTGGTCACAATATCAAATCAATAGGAAAATGTAACCTGGTGCGTGAAGAAGACTAAAGTTTCAAATTCTGGAACAGTGAATACAGCCAGTCCTTGGACTTCAAGCGTGTCAACATTTAAGATTGATCAAAAGAATTGATGCAGTCACTAACAATAAATAACTAAGTGACAGAGCATTATGCTGATGTATTTAAAGGATTACGATGCATAGCAGGAAGGTAGAGCATATCACTAAAGGTAGTTGCTAAATCAGTCAAACAGCAGAGCCACTGGCACTTTGTGATAAGTTCATAATGAGTGGGATAGAACGAAGAAACTTGGTGTAATTATCAAGCCTAGATTTTCCTTCTCTCCCTCTGTCTGTTTTGGGGGCACACACAAGGGGATGTTGTAATGGGAATGCAATCACAGAGCGATCAATTGCACTAAGTGTGGTGTGCTTTTGGAAAATTGTTAAATAGCAATTATTTTTTTTATGGCAGCCCCCTCCCCCACCTGAGGCAGTCAATCAGCAGGACCAGAAATACTGCTGGGGGCCTGACACCAATATTCAAATGAGTCTGACCCCAGAAGATCTGCCAGATCGGAAAATCTGGGCCAGAAAATCAAAGAACCAACCCAAAGGGTCAGCAGTGTGGTGATAATAGCTAAGCCAAACAATGAATGAACAAGAATGTGATTTAAAGAATGAACAAGAACAAGATTTAAATAAAAGCATAGAAAGAACATAAGGACATAAGAATTAGGAGCAGGAGAAGGCCATACGCTCCCTTGAGCCTGCTCCGCCATTCAATGAGATCATGGCTGATCTTCAACCTCAACTCTGCTTTCCCATATCCCTGGAGTCCAAAAATCTAACTATCTCAGCCTTCAATGATTCAGTATCCACAGCCCTCTGGGGTAGAGAATTCCAAAGATTCGCAACCCTTTGAGTGAAGAAATACCTCCTCATCTCAGTCTTGAATGGCCGACCCCTTATCCTGAGACTATGCCACCTAGTTCTAGACTCTGCAGCCATGGGAAACAACCTCTCAGCATCTACCCTGTCAAGCCCCCTCAGAATTTTATATGTTTCAATGAGATCACCTCTCATTCTTCTAAACTCGAGAGAATATAGGCCCAATTTACTCAATCTCATCATAGGCCAACCCTCTCATTCCAGGAATTAAAATCTAATGAACCTTCGTTGCACCACCTCTAAGGCAAGTATATCCTTCCTTAGATAAGGAGACCAAAACTGTGCACAGTACTCCAGATGTGATCTCACCAAAGCCCTGTACAACTGTAGCAAGACGTCCTTACTCTTGTACTCCAACCCCCTTGTAATAAAGGCCAACATTCCATTTGCCTTCCTAATTGCTTGCTGTATCTGCATGTTAACTTTCTGTGTTTCTTGTACAAGGACACCCAGATCTCTCTGAACACCAACATTTAATAGTTTTTCACCATTTAAAAAATATTCTGCTTTTCTATTCTTCCTACCAAAGTGAATAACCTCACATTATACTCCATCTGCCACCTTCTTGCCCATTCACTTAGCCTGTCTATATCCCTTTGCAGACTCTTTGGGCTCGATGTCACCAGGGCTGCGGGTTCGTGGCTGGGGGGCTATTGGGCGCGTGGGTAACGCGCCTGGCGAAATCAATCTGCCCCCCGCGCGATCGCAGCCTAATTGGATCCACTTACCTGGTCCCCCACTGCTGATCTGCGCGTCGGGCAGGCTGCACATGCGCAGTAAGGTCTGTCGGCTGGAGGAGCTCTATTTAAAGGGGCAGTCCTCCACTGACAGATGCTGCAACAAATAGGAAAAATTACAGCATGGAGCAGCCCAGGGGGAAGGCTGCTCCCAGTTTAATGATGCCTCACTCCATATCATTAGATGGGGTGAGGAGGAGGGGGAGGACAGAGATTTCCCCCCCCCCCCCCCCAGCGGGCGGGAGGAAGCGGCCTGCCTCTGCCACCAGGAAGGCCTGGCTCGAGGTGGCAGAGGAGGTCACCAGCGCAACCAACATATCGCCCACCTGCATACAGTGCAGGAGGCGCTGCAATGACCTAAGTAGATCAGCCAAAGTGAGTACACTTACTCATTCCCCTACACTCCATCTGCCACATCACCGCCCCCACCCCACACCTCCTTCTGCACTGCCAACACTACTCTATCACGTCAGCCACTGATCTTCGGGTAAGCGTTCTCCAAGGCGGCCTTCGAGACACACGACAACGCAAAATCGTCGAACAGAAATTGATAGCCAAGTTCCGCACCCATGAGGACGGCCTCAACCGGGATCTTGGGTTCATGTCATGCTACACGTAACCCCACCAGCGAAAAAAAGTTATCTGTTTTTAACACAACGGGCTATTCTCTGTCTTTCTCTTCCTTTCGGATGTTTCTCTCCCTCTCTCTCTCTGTTTCGTGTTCTGGCCGTTTGTGTATTCGGTGGTCCTGTAGGTAACATCACTCTGTCTGAACACTTTGATTGCCTTGACAACGGGCAGTTGGAAAGGTTATCTGTAATCACCAGGTATTGTTCTCTGACTATAAATGCGGTAACCTTCCATGGAATCCCACACTCGCTCACCTGACGAAGGAGAAAGCCTCCGAAAGCTTGTGATTTTCAAATAAAACAGTTGGACTATAACTTACTGTTGTAAGATTCCTTACATTTGTCAACCCCAGTCCATCACCGGCATCTCCACATCATAAGTAAATACTGTTAAGTGGCACCCCACTGGCTTTAATTGCCTGCGGGAGTCCCACATGCGGGGGCTGCGCGCGCACGTCGGCGCATCCATGGGGAACCCGGAAGTGGGCGGGTTGGAGTCGGGCTCCCGACCCGCTCCGGGATTCCCCGATTTTCGGAGCCCCCCTGCCAGGAACGCACCGGATAGCGGGTGCTAAAATGAAGCCCTTTGTGTCCTCCTCACAGCTTACTTTCCCACCTACCTTTGTATCATCAGCAAACTTGGATACATTACACTCGGTCCCTTCATCTAAGTCATTAATATAGATTGTAAATACCTGAAGCCCAAGCATTGATCCTTGCGGCATCCCACTAGTTACAGCCTGCCAACCTGAAAATGATCCGTTTATCCCTACTCTCTGTTTTCTGTCCGTTAACCAATCCTCTATCCATGCTAATATATTACCCCCAACCCCATGAGTCCATATCTTGCATAACAACCTTTTATGTGGCACCTTATCAAATGCCTTTTGGAAATTCAAATATACTACATCCACTGGTTCTCCTTTATCTATCCTGCTGGTTACATCCTCAAAGAACTCTAATAAATTTGTTAAACACGATTTCCCTTTCATAAAACCATGTTGACTCTGCCTAATCATATTATGATTTTCTAAGTGCTCTGTTACCACTTCCTTAATAACGAATTCCAGCATTTTCCTGACAACTGATGTCAGGCTAACTGGCCTCTCGTTCCCTGTTTTCTCTCTCCCTCCTTTCTTGAATAGCAATGTTACATTTGCTACCTTCCAATCTGCAGGGACCATTCTAGAATCTGTCGAAGAAGCCTCGGCGAGTTGCTGCCGTGCATTTGTAATTCAATAATTTTGGAAGATCATAACCAACGCATCCACTAACTCTGCAGCCACCTCTTTTAGAACCCTAGGATATAGGCTATCCGGTCCAGAGGATTTGTCGGCTTTTAGTCCCATTAGTTTGTCTAGTGCTTTTTCTCTACTGTTATTAATTGTTTTAAGTTCCTCACTCTCATTTGTCCCTTGGTTCCCCACTATTTCTGGTATGCTTTTTGTGTCTTCTACTGTGAAGACAGATACAAAATATTTGCTTAACGTCTCTGCCATTTCCTTATTCTCCATTATAATTTCTCCTGTCTCAGCCTCTAAGGGACCAAAGTTTACTTTTGCTACTCTCTTCCTTTTTACATACTTGTAGAAGCTCTTACAATCTGTTTTTATATTTCTTGCTAGTTTACTCTCATTTTCTATTTTCTCCCTTTTTAGAGAAGAGTACATTATCCAATGCAGAGCACAGAGGAAGTAGTATCATAGTTATCAAGTGCCAAAATCTTTAGTTCACTTGATGCAAATTGTGGTTACTGCCCAGTTACATTGAATGAAGACTCATCAAAGTTGTACATATTTAATATTCCTTTTGGCTAATATGTGTGTACCAGAATGCCCTTTGGGACCACTTTAGCTCCAGAAATTTTCCAATGCATAATGTCACAAATATTAGATAACATTGAGGGAATGGAAGTTTTTATATATAATATTCTAATTTGGCAGTTGACTGAACAGAAACATGATCAAAGATTGGAAGAAGTCCTACAAGGAGTGAGAGAACACATTTTGAAGCTGAATATGAACAAGTGGAGTTCAAAATATGAGAAGTCAGTTACACAGGGCATAGCATGGCTCAAGGCTGATGAGAAAAGATAGAAGCAATCAAACACACAAACAAAAAAGGAAAAAAAACCCTCAACGGTATCTTGGTATGGTAAAATATTTAGGCAAGTTCTGGCCTAAGTTGTCAGGAGTCACAAACTAGCTAAGAAAGCTACTTGAAAAAAATTTAGCTGACATTGGACTAAAGAACAAGAGATGCAAAAAAAAGTTTGACAGTAGAATTCAAAAAGGTACAAAGCTGTATATTATCGATGTGTTGAGTCAAAAGTGCCCACATGAAACCAACAGCACAGGTGACAAAGGTAATCAAATAACCATGTGCCTAGTATCCTTTCCCCCAATGTTGCAAACAAGACTAGGTGAGATGATAGTAGAAACTGAGAAAGACCAGTCATTATCTCTTGTTCCTGGGATGAGAGGGTTAATCTATGAGGAGAGATTGAGTAGAATGGGCCTATACTCTCTGGAGTTTAGAAGAATGAAAGGTGATCTCATTGAAACATGTAAGATTCTGAGAGGGCTTGACAGAGTAGATGCTGAGAGGTTGTTTCCCCTGGCTGGAGAGTCTAGAACTAGGGGGCATAGTCTCAGGATAAGGGGTCGGCTATTTAAGACTGAGATGAGGAGGAATTTCTTCACTCAGAGGGTTGTGAATCTTTGGAATTCTCTACCCCAGAGGGCTATGGATGCTCAGTTGTTGAGTATAATCAAGGCTGAGATCGATAGATTTTTGGGTTCTAAGGGAATCAAGTGATATGGGGATCGGGTGGGAAAGTGGAGTTGAGGTCGAAGATCAGCCATGATCTTATTGAATGGCAGAACAGGCTTGAGGGGCCGTATGGCCTTCTCCTGCTCCTATTTCTTATGTTCTTATTTTAAAAGTTGAAATCCCTGAAGTTGGGAAGATTTCTAGACAGGAAATCTGAACCTGATCCAGAACAACAACACTATTGTAACTATCAAGGTGATATGATTATTGAAAGATGCTTATTTTCAAAAGTTACAAATTCCTGCCACTTATGTTGCTAAAATATATCAAAGATTCCAAAAAATCCAGAAGGTTAGCAGAGATGTCTTGTTCTGACCTGATATGTTGGCACAAATTTTGAATGTGCTCAGCTGATGTCCAGCATGGAATAATTTACAGAAAGAAAATGTTCAAAGAGCCAATCAAAGCACATGACATTGCAAGCAGACCTTGGCAGAAGGTTGTGATAGATATGTTTGTATTTTGTTCAAATCAAAATTCAATAATCATAAACTACATTTTAATTTTTTAAAATTCGTTCATGGGATGTGGGCGTCGCTGGCAAGGCCAGCATTTATTGCCCATCCCTAATTGCCCTTGAGAAGGTGGTGGAGAGCCACCTTCTTGAACCGCTACAGTCCGTGTGGTGAAGGTTCTCCCACAATGCTTGTAAGATAGGGAGTTCCAGGATTTTGACCCAGCGACGATGAAGGAACGGCGATATATTTCCAAGTAGGGATTGTGTGTGACTTGGAGGGGAACAGGCAGGTGGTGTTGTTCCTATGTGCCTGCTGCCCTTGTCCTTCTAGGTGGTAGAGGTCACGGGTTTGGGAGGTGCTGTCGAAGAAGCCTTGGCGAGTTGCTGCAGTGCATTTGTAATTCAATAAGCTACACTCAACCAGAATCGGAAATTCACCTGAGTTAAGATAATATAATTATAATAAACCGATGTAGAGTTTTGAGTTTAGTTAAAAATGAGCTTCCTGAAAGAAAGTGAGATGTAATTATGTTAAAGCTGTATAGAGCCAGCTAGTGGGATTGATGTATAAACACGTGCCCAGAGAAGAAAACAGACATCTTGAATAAACCTTGAGACAGTCTGCAGACAGCCTCCTGAAAATAATTGTTCAAATAGGCTACAAACCTTTACAGGTACCAGCGAGTAGGTACATGTGCCTTTTCTGCAGTCTGACCTGCTTATCATCCCTCTTTTCCTCTTCTTCCTCCAAAAACCATAATTGAAGGAAGATTCTTAATGGGAAACCTACTGTCCCAATCTTGTGGAAGTAACAAAAAAATGGTAGTCAGAAAGCATAGAACAGAGCATCCTAAGTGGAAACAGGAGGAAAAAACAAGATCTTTCCTGTTTTACTCAATAAATGCAGAAATAATGGAGAAACCCTGAATCTGTGGTTAGTTTACCTCAATTTTGGAGAAAATAATACACATAACATAACAAGGAGCAAATATTAAACATGCACTGTATTAACTCCCAGAGTTGTCTCCTTTCATATTGCTGACCCATGGACACAATAGCTTAGACATTCCAGTGATGCAATGACACTGCTGGGAGTGTGGCAGGATGGAACTTCTGGCTACCACTCGGCTCTCACCTGGGAATGGGCGGATTTAAATACTAGGGGTGCATGTCTGTGCCAGCAGCAGCCCCACAGGGGTGCCTGCTCCACACAGAGCAGCGTAATTGGAAAGTGGCAGGGTGTGCCATTCCAAGAGGGGGAGTCGGAGGCTGCTCGGGCCGAAGAGGTAAAGCAGCATAACATTTTTCAAAGTTCTCCCCCATGATGTTAGGGTCTTTGTCCCACAACAATCAATCCTTCTGCGATCTCTCAGTTGACCTAGGTTCCGCTGGGCCAATTAGAGGCACCTCTGGCTGGATTTCCACCTCTGGTAGCCTGGGAATGCCCCCAGACATGCTCCCTAGCTACTGCCAGGAGGTAAGGGGGCAGGGAGAGGAAGCGTTTCTCCCCGCTCCCCCTCCCCCTCCCCCTCTTACCAGATCAAAAATTGTCATGCAATTGAAAGGGGGCGGAAATCCAGCAGATCAGAGTTCCATCCCATTTTCCAACGTTCCCTCCCCCTGTGGGAATTCTTCAGTTTTTGCAATAGAACTTTCACACAATTTCCTGGTTAATGTCTCCGTTAGTATTCTCGGGACTGACTGCTGGAGCTAATTTCTCTTCTGATATTTGCAGTAGCTGCTCCCTCGCTCCCAACATTGACTGGCTTGCTTTCTTTCACAGACTGACACCAATATTAGCAAATCCCCCACTTCCCTGTTATGAATCCAGCTTCAGTAAGTGACTGAATAGCACACATTGTCATTCAGTCAAAGGGCAGTGAGTTAAAGCAAACAAATTTCCATCTGGAGAGTTAGACATCCCTCACAAACTGCTCAATTTTCACTCTTGCAATTAAGGGCATCATCTGAATGCTCAACGCAATTACTCTATTAAACTTGCCCCTTCAAAAGCTATTATTCTCTCTGTTGGGTCCCACTGATAGGGGCCATAAAAGCTGATACTTTGTTTACACAGGTGAAAAAGTAACAAGAGACAGAAACAAGCATAACCAGTGTGGGAAATGTAATTTGACGCCAGTTCAGTAGGAAGTGTTCTTCTGAGGTTTGGGGCTAAGATGCATTGTGGGGACAAAGCAGCAGAGTTCTACATTTTTTGTATTGGTTCCATACCCAAAGTAGGTAAACCATTTTTCTGTACTTTGAAGACAGCCTATATTGTTAACCAATATTTTGTTTACAATATTTTATTTATTTTTTACCCTTTCTTTCATTTCCTTGCTCCGCCTCCAACACTGCTGCTCTGTAACTGAGCAGACTGGGAGGGTGACTCTTAGCAGGCTGAGGTAATACAGTTTGTTGGGATAAAACAAAGTACTCTGTATCCTGTCTATCTCATCTCATCCATCTAGGAACAAAACACTTACCGGCACTCCATCATGTCATCCAACTGGATCCATTTCCCTACCTAGAAGACCATTCCACATGTTCATAACAATCACAGATGAGGACGGCCATTTTTATCCCATGCTTTCTTGTTCGACAGTCATTTCAGCAAGAAAATGTAAAAAGATGTTATGGAGGCAGTGGCGAGAGGTGGGCCTGTACCTTACACTTTCACTTTCTGTGGGAGTCCTGGCAAATGTGTTGCACTGTTATCCTTTAGGGCAGGGGTGTCCAAGCTACAGCTTGTGGGACATTTCCAGCCCTTGAAATCCAGGGAACTGAGTTCTATTTGTGCATATATTTATTCCTCACTTCATCATATTTCAATTTTAGCGGCCTGGAGGTTTATTTGACATAAAGAAAATTACAATGGGGAAAGGAGTATGGAAGCTTTAACAGCTTGCTTCACTGCTGCCACAAAATGTCAGTAGAGCTATCACTGGGACTGATAGGCCTTTCTTAGGAGAGTCACAGCTATTACTGCTGGGATCAGTTAAATGTTTAAAGGACTAGAAACAATAACGCATAAATTGAAATTATATTCTATCCACCTTTCTACATTACAACAGTGGCTACACTTCAACAAAAGTACTTCATTGGCTGTAAAGCGCTTTGGGACGTCCTGATGTCATAAATGGCACTATATAAATGCAAATCTTTCTTCTTTCTATTTTATTGGGTGAGCTGGTACAAGTTGAGCCATCTTCCACATGCTTGCAGTAAAGGAATGAAACTTCAGAACAGGAAAGTCCAAGATTTTTGTCTTTGTGGGCTGCCGAGGCACATATCATGGAGCTCTGGGGCCACATAATCCAGGCTGGATTTCCCACCTCTTGCCGGAGGAAGGGTAGGGCAGGACTTCTGCCTGCTAATGAACATTATCTATGCAGCGTTGCCTTCTGGTGAGACCCCTGCTGAAAAGAAAGAACTAGCATTTATATAGCACCTTTCACTGACAAGTGGCAGGTAACATACGTGTTACATAAGAGCTAGGTAATGACAATCTCCAAGAGAAAGCACAACTGCCTCCCCTTCAACGGCACCACCATCGCCGAGTCCCCCACCATCAACATCCTGGAGGTCATTATTGATCAGAAGCTTAACTGGACTCACCAAATTTACACCAGTAGGACAGAGGGTAGATATTCTAAGACATATGGCTAACCTCCTAACCCTTCAAAGCCTTTCCACCGTCTATAAAGCCCAAGTCAGGAGCATGATGTAATACTCACTACTCACCTGAATAGGTGCAGGCACAACAATGCTCAAGAAGTTCGACACCATCCAGGACAAAGCTGTCCTCTTGGTTGGCATTCCTGCCACTGAACTCAATTCATACCCCCTCCACCACCGCTACCCTGTGGTTGCCGTATGTCCTTTTTATAGGATGCACTGCAGCAACTCGCCAAGTTTACTTCAATAGTACCTCTCAGCCTCACAACCTCTACCACCGAGAAAAACAAGTGTAAAGAATCTTACAACACCAGGTTATAGTCCAACAATTTTATTTGAAAATCACAAGCTTTCGGAGATTATCTCCTTCGTCAGGTGAGCGTGGGACTCCTTGAACGTTTCGCATTTATAGTCAAAGAACAATACCTGGTGATTACAGATAATCTTTCCAACTGCCCGTTGTCAAGGCAATCAAAGTGTTCAGACAGAGAGGTGTTACCTACAGGACCACCGAATATACAAACGGCCAGAACATAAGACAGTGAGAGAGAGAGGGAGAAACATCCGAAAGGAAGAGAAAGACAGAGAATGACCCGTTGTATTAAAAACAGATAACCTTTATTCGCTGGTGGGGTTACGTGTAGCGTGACATGAACCCAAGATCCCGGTTGAGGCCGTCCTCATGGGTGCGGAACTTGGCTATCAATTTCTGCTCGACGATTTTGCGTTGTCGTGTGTCTCGAAGGCCGCCTTGGAGAACGCTTACCCGAAGATCGGTGGCTGAATGTCCTTGACTGCTGAAGTGTTCCCCGACTGGGAGGGAACCCTCCTGTCTGGCGATTGTTGCGCGGTGTCCGTTCATCCGTTGTCGCAGTGTCTGCATGGTCTCGCCAATGTACCATGCTCCGGGGCATCCTTTCCTGCAACGTATGAGGTAGACAACGTTGGCCGAGTCACAGGAGTATGAACCATGCACCTGGTGGGTGGTGTCCTCTCGTGTGATGGTGGTATCTGTGTCGATGATCTGGCATGTCTTGCAGAGGTTGCCGTGGCAGGGTTGTGTGGTGTCGTGGATGCTGTTCTCCTGAAAGCTGGGTAATTTGCTGCGAACGATGGTCTGTTTGAGGTTGGGTGGCTGTTTGAAGGCGAGTAGTGGAGGTGTGGAGTAGTGGAGTTCCGCACCCATGAGGACGGCCTCAACCGGGATCTTGGGTTCATGTCACGCTACACGTAACCCCACCAGCGAATAAAGGTTATCTGTTTTTAATACAATGGGTCATTCTCTGTCTTTCTCTTCCTTTCGGATGTTTCTCCCTCTGTCTTGTGTTCTGGCCGTTTGTATATTCGGTGGTCCTGTAGGTAACACCTCTCTGACTGAACACTTTGATTGCCTTGACAACGGGCAGTTGGAAAGATTATCTGTAATCACCAGGTATTGTTCTCTGACTATAAACGCGAAACGTTCAAGGAGTCCCACGCTCACCTGACGAAGGAGATAATCTCCGAAAACTTGTGATTTTCAAATAAAATTGTTGGACTATAACCTGGTGTTGTAAGATTCTTTACATTTGTCAACCCCAGTCAATCACCGGCATCGCCACATCGAGAAAAACAAGAGCAATAACATCTGCATTTTCAGGCTGCTGCTGCTTCTGCTGGGGTCTTTCTCCTCCACGGTCGCCATGAAGAGTAATACTGCCCTGAGGGAAGATATAAGCTGTATTTTTTTCAACGTATGTGCAAAACTTTATATTTATCATTGTTGTTTGGTTTGCCATTTACCTGCCCAATTACAGACCCAATCGAAACCTTTCTGCAAACCTTTTCCTGCATTCTCTGTCTCTATTGCCCTCTCTATTTCGGTGTCATCAGCAACTCTGATTCTGGTAATTAATCTAGATTAGAAACGATGTGGAGATGCCGGTGATGGACTGGGGTTGACAATTGTAAACAATTTTACAACACCAAGTTATAGTCCAGCAATTTTATTTTAAATTCACAAGCTTTCGGAGGCTTCCTCCTTCCTCAGGTAAATGTTCAGGAGCTCCTCGAAGCCTACGCATTTATACATATAGAACAATACATGGTGTTTACAGAATGCCCCTGCAACTGCCCGTTGCCAAGGCAATCACCGTGTTCAGACAGAGAGGTGTCACCTGCAGAACCCCCGAATACACATTCAACAAAAAAACAAACAGGAAAAAAAACAGAGAGGCAGAAACATCCGGAAGGCAGAGAAAGCCAGCAAATGACCCATTATATTAAAAACAGATAACATTTGTTCGCTGGTGGGGTAACGTGTAGCGTGACATGAACCCAAGATCCCGGTTGAGGCCGTCCTCATGGGTGCGGAACTTGGCTATCAATTTCTGCTCGACGATTTTGCGTTGTCGTGTGTCTCGAAGGCCGCCTTGGAGTACGCTTACCCGAAGGTCGGTGGATGAATGTCCATGACTGCTGAAGTGTTCCCCGACTGGGAGGGAACCCTCCTGTTTGGCGATTGTTGCGCGGTGTCCGTTCATCCGTTGTCGCAGTGTCTGCATGGTCTCGCCAATGTACCATGCTCTGGGGCATCCTTTCCTGCAACGTATGAGGTAGACAACGTTGGCCGAGTCACAGGAGTATGAACCATGCACCTGGTGGGTGGTCTCCTCTCGTGTGATGGTGGTATCTGTGTCGATGATCTGGCATGTCTTGCAGAGGTTACCGTGGCAGGGTTGTGTGGTGTCGTGGACGCTGTTCTCTTGAAAGCTAGGTAATTTGCTGCGAATGATGGTCTGTTTGAGGTTGGGTGGCTGTTTAAAGGCGAGTAGTGGAGGTGTGGGGATGGCCATAGCGAGGTGTTTGTCCTCATTGATGACATGTTGAAGGCTGCGGAGAACATGGCGTAGTTTCTCCGCTCCGGGGAAGTACTGGACGACAAAGGGTACGATTAGAAACAACTGGGGTCCAAACACTGACGCATGTGGGACTCCATTCAACACCTCTGCCCAGTCTGACACCGCTGAACAATCTCTGCTTCCTATTTTGTAACCAACTACTTAACCAATCACATGTTCCACCCTGGCTTTTAGTTGGATTAGAAGTATTCCATGTGAAATCTTGCTGAAAGTTTTTGAAAGTCCACACGTAGTGTACCATAGGGATTTCCACTGTCTACGTTATTTGTAGTGTCCTCAAAGAAGCTAAAGCAAAATCTTTGTCTACTAGATCCGTGTTGACTGTTTTTTATTAAACTATTGCTATCCAGGTGCTCATCCAGCCTACCCCTTATATTCTTCCATGATTTTACCCATTTTTGGGCTTGTAGTTGCGTAGGTCAGATTGGTCAACCTTTCTAAATTTAGATAGTAAATATGTTTGCTTCCAGTCCTGAAACCAATGCTGAATGATTCTTTTATGATGATGGCCAGTGTCTTGCAAAATTCTTTCCTGATCATAGAATCATGTGCTGTATGATTCTATGATATGATCTCCTTTAACATTCTGGGACATCTGGTGCAGGGGATTTGTTAGTCTCAAATCCCTTTAACTTATTAAGTACTTCTTCCACACTGATTTCAAAATCCTTTATGGTTACTGGAGTATTATGAAAATGGAATAGCAAGTTACTGTTATTCTATTTTCTTATAGAAAATATTGACTTAATGTTTTAACTCTTTAACTTCTTCCACAGTTTCACAGCTGTTTTTAGCTTTTAGACTTCTAACTTCCTCTCTACCTACTCTTTTACTGTTATGATACTGGAAGAGTGCTTTAATATTGTGCTTAACTTCTCTTGACCTCTTTATTCGCCTCTAATATCCCTTTCACTCGTTTTAGCAATTTCCTGTCTTCCCCCTAGAATTCTCCCCAGGAGAACTTTGTGTATTTTATTTTGTTTCTTTTTCCTGTTTCAATTGCTCTATTCATCCATTTTGGGGGCTGTTGGTTTGGTTCACATTTATTTTTCTTGGGTATTTACTTATCTTGTTTATTCAACAATATTGTTTTGAAAGTCTTCTATTTTCCTCAGCTAAGATGTTGTGCAGCGATAATCCCAGTTAATTTATTTTGTTTGTTCCTCATTCCTTTCAAGCTTGTCTTTTTCAAGTTAAATATTTTTGTCCTGGCCCTTATTGCTGCTGATTTCCAGATGATCTTCAGTTTAGTCATATTGTGGTCACCAGTCCCAAAGGTTCCATTCCTTCTATATTACAGATGTTGTCATTGTGTCTGCGCACTCCAACTAAACTGGTTAAAAAAAAAATGGAGGTAAAAAGAACTGGGTGGCCCAATTGGGTTAGCACAACGTTCTTTCACCTCTAGAACCTTGGTTTGAAAGCAGGCCAGACCAGTGGAAGAAATTCTCCTCTCACTGACGACTGTAAGGATTCTTTGTGAAATGGACTTGGGTCATCTTGATCCAGTTCCTAATGGGCACAAAGCCACAGCACAAAAATGCCCACAATTTGGCACAAGTTGACAAACTCACTCAGAGAGATCATAGGATGGCTGTTGTGGGGTGGGGGTGGGGGGTGGTGGAGATGGGAAGGAATTCACACAGGTGCAATAGAGTGTGCACTTCTGAAATTGGGGCTAAAGGAAAATGTAGGGCAAATCCTTTCATCATAAAGTATCCCCTACCTAGGAAATTCAGTTTCAAAGTCTCCTATCAATGAAAACTTTGTTTTGAAAAAAATCTTACACCATAGGAAATATTCCCAGTTATAGTGCCGTTTTCCTTTACTTGCAGAGATTAGCCAATCTTCCTGGCTCTTCTGCATCTTTATTCACTTTGTGGTTTATTTTTCACTAAATTATTGAGGTCCATTGACTATCTTGTTCATGCCACATGCTTTAGTTAAACTGTGTAAGAATGTGTGTAAAATAGAGAAAATTTGTTCTTTGTGAGCAAGCTGCAGCCCTGCATGTGTTGAAATGTACCAGTTATAATGCTGTAATGCTGTTACATGGTTGTTGCTTCTTTTGTAGTGCTATGGTGAAGGAGAGCAGGAGCATTAGTACGACTATATCTATATTAGTTATATACATGGATTACAAGACAGGGGTTAGGAAACTGCTGTTGCATGGATTGAGATGTTATCCTCTGGCTTTTCAGGCTATTTTGGATCATTAAATAACTTGGAATTAAGTGAAAAAATATTTCTAATGAACGGTCATTAAAATCTAAAGTTTTAAGCCATACATGTGATCTGACAAGTATTAAGTGGAATATAACCTCCCTTTTATCATTAATGTAACAATAAATTATGTTGATATCAATAATCTATTCAAACTATGTGATTGTACTCCATTTTCAATTTTCCTTCTTTAAATTTCTTTTTCTTTTCTAGATCTTATTGCTAACTCAAAATAGCTCACAAACCCACCAAAATATGTCTGGTTTTCAGTGTTACTGTGGTGGGTGACCCAAACTGAGGCTGGAGCCAAGCAGGTATCTGGTTTGGCTTCAGAATTGTTGATGCAGATGCTGTGAGGCCAATTGCATTTACTGTTTGGCTCTGAATTGTTTTCTTATGGGTGGTCTGCTATTTCACAGGAGCTAACAATTTGAATAATGTCTCAACACTACTCAGACTTTTTCTATTTACTTTTATGAGTTAAACCTGAAGAGACTCGTTACTAAACTGCCTCTGTCCGCCTGTTTGTGCATTCATATAGGTTTATAATCATTTCAAGAAATTTGCACATTGAAGAAAAGGCATGATTAGCTTTTATTTCTTTTTTAATGAGGGAATAATGTATCCCTGTTCCTCCAAAAAAAGTATATTTTAATAAAGCATAAATCATGATAGCTTTATCCTCTATCTATTTTTGTTAGTTCACCTCACCATCGTTCAGACCAGCTCATTCATGCCCCTTTATATTACAGAACCGCACTTGTATGATAGAACCTGGCTCTCTTGCTACTGAATCTGTCTTGTTTATATTGTAGAAAACCTGCACAAAGCACAATTGGAATCTGTTTATATTTGCCGTCACCGTCAGCCAGCGGTCAGAGGTGCCCTGTGAAACCCCCTCCCAAAGGGAATTTTGGTACATTGATTTGTTTGCTTCACACACATGCTGTAAAGTGAATAGGGTAATTGCGAGTCTATCATGCCTGTCACCCATACCATAGGCAGATACAGCATCTGCAGTTTCCTCACCTTGAACATAATTTAAATCCCTACTTTGGTGGGTTACAGGAGTGATATTTTGATTCAGATTATATTTTGTGCATTTTTATTTTCTTAAGGTTCTTTTTTTTAGTTGAAATTGTGGGTGGTGGAATATTGACATTGATAACATGAGGGATGATAGTCTCCTCTGTTTGCTGGCAGGAAGGCTGCTTAGTGCAATGAGTTTGGGGCAGTATTTAATTCAGTTTCGATTTGATTTGTGTCCACAGCATAAAGCTGTACATATTATGATACTATTAGCACTAGATTAGCACTCAGAAAGACTACAGGATGTTGGCTCCTCTTCCTGCTATCTTCACCTGGCAGGAAAACCACAACAGCTTCCCCGCTCAGGCCACCAGTTAAAATTGCAGATGGGACCCAATGATGTTATCGGACCCCGATCAGCACATTTAAAGAAGGACCCTGCTGGCTTCAGGAGGGTATCCTTGCAGCCTTCCAGAAGAGCAGGTTAAAATAGAAGACATCAGGAATGGTGCAGGACGTTGGCGGGTAAGTCTCCCAGCCGATTTTAATTGCCCACTCACCCGGTTTCTGCCAGGTGGGTAGGGTTAAAATTGCCCCTCAAATCTAGAAAGACTGGTAACTATTGCAATAAAATGTTGGGCTTATTTAGAAGCCCTAGTGGAGTACTGAACTCTCCTTCAAAAACCCTGGTACCAGAGAGACTGCCAGATTGAGATACTTCCAAATCTTGGTAGCTCTGGCTGTCGAATAGTGGGGTCCCAAGGAGAGGGTTGGGTAACGTAAATGGTAGAGTGCTAGGCTTTAATTCAGAGGATGTGGTGGCTGTAGCATTAGAAGATTCAGAAATCCAGTAGTTGTCCTGGGACAGGGATTGCCTCAAATCCAGGTGGTCTGTACTTGAATCCCATAACGACTGTTGAATATTGATTCTTCTCATTTGGCAAAATATTTAAAAATCACTCATTGGCTCTTAGCCAGACCACTAGAAGGAGCACTTTAGGTAGCATGTTACTTGGGGGAGAGAAAACTAGCAAGGCCAATCCTGCCTTCCACAGCAGCACAGTATGGGTGGGCTGATGCTGTTATTGATTGTTGCAGAAAGGTCTACAGGCATTACCACCTTCACTGAATAAAAAAAAAATTACAATTTGCTTCAGCAATGCCTGGTGTGGTGAAAAACTGGATAAGAGTGTACTGTCCATGAATGCTGCACAAGATAGAGTAAACTCCTGCTGAAAAAAGAAAATGAAGAATGCAGTAAATTTCAGTTCAGAACAAGTTCAATTTTTCATGAAAAAACTTATTCATAACAGGAATCATTTTTATCACACCTCTTTTTCACTCTCTGATCCATGGGGATAATCTGCTTGCAAATCACGTGCTTTTAAATTGGGAAATCTGTAAAATGACTTTGAAAAATATATAGCATAATCTGTTAGACATCTCACTGAGTTGAATCTAGTTAGTCATGAGACATCTCACTCAGTTTGTGGTTACGCCTCCCCATTTCACTCAAATGATCTTAGTAGTTAAACATCTCCTTGCCATCTTTGTTGTGTATTGGATTTGATAAAAGAAAAATTGCTTACAAGAGGAACAGCTCATTCTCATCGGGAATTTAGTCTTATTGGGGCAGGGAAAGGAATCCATACATGGAATAAACTGAGTGGAACTTGCAGGTATTAGGGTAGTTATTAAGGGGTAGACTCGGTATTTCCAATAAGCAAATGCTTAGTCGTGGAACTCAACTGTGGCAGAATGAGCATTTGCATTCTCGCAAAGCAATTTGAAAGGGCTCTGCTTTTACCATTTTACAAAATAGAAAGTGGTAGCTTTAAACACAAAGGCGAGGGATGCCATCATTTTTGTAATAGCATTTTGTGTTGGAATCTCTTCTCCCCCTTTAAGCACGCTGGCCCAGTTTTTTCCTTTTCATTTTGGAGAAGTATACAGCCCCTTTGAGTAAATACTTTGAAATCATTTGGAAAGAGCAGATCTGGCAAGTTTTGAATGGCTCAGGGTGATACTTGAACAGTAGGTGGCAAACAAGCTTCATCAATAAATCTGAAAGAACCGACTAGCAGAAGGAGGCCCATTCATAACCACAGCTCTGTGATCCTCATAAGTTTTTTTTCAAGCTAATTTAAAAGAGAAGGTAACTCTAAGGGTAAGGTATTAAGAATGACAAGTCTTTGCTCCCAGTTTTGTCCCAGGTACATTTTACTTTTTCCTTCTTCTTTGTGGAGCCACTGTATTCATCTATCACTAGGAAAGCAGACCTGCAGGTAATGCAAACCAGGGGAGGTCCCTTGGAATGCCATACACACCAAAGAATCCCCACCACTGTAGTCTGTGCTGAGTTAACTGATCTCAGCTGGGGCAATGGTGAGGAGGGCAGGGGAGGGAACTACAGTTATCAGTGTCTCCAAGTTGGGGGAGGGGGTGAAAAATCAGCCCGGGTGGCCACTTTTGATCACTATCCAGAAATTTCTGCCAAGAGAGCTTGGAGGTTGGCTGAAGATGGGAATAGGCTTGGATTTGATGCCTTCCATTGTAAAATAGCCTGCGGACAGTCACTGTCCAGGGTAACACACAAAAGGTGGCCGTTTGGGCAAGGTAACTGAAGGTTGTCTGTGCCTGTGGAACTGTATACTGAAAAAAAGTGGGGGGAAGAAATAAATGTATAAAAATAAACTGAATCAGTGGTGGTAGAGCATATTTCTCTTGCTGCCTGCACTGAATCACTGCTCACCCACATAAATTTGATAGTAATCAGAAATTATGCAGATCAAGTTGAAGCAAGATTAATAAGTAAGGAAGCTTCTGGCTAATGGCATGTTTGGTCTGGCTTTGGGTAATAAGAACAATAATCAACTTGTTACGATTGCTGTTATAATTAACATAGCTTCACAGAGGAGGCTTTCTGTGGGCAATGGTAGGCATCACTCTGTCACTATGCTAGACAAAAATATAGGTTTCTTTTCAGCTGGCAGCTCTTGAGAGCATCTCTGCTTAACAAACACATATTGAAATTGCCAGTAATTGCACATTGTCTTAATAATGGGCTGCATCATACTGCCGTCCTCTGAAAAGCCTTGCAGAAAATGCGCTGCATGTCATTCCTCAAACTGTAGGTGCCTTTGAATAGAGGAGACGGACTCATGCCCACAGTGTCATGCAATGTGAACTCGGCGGTGGGAGGGGGGGGGGGACACATCATCCTCCATGATCCTGCCGAAAATCGTAGGATCGCAGCGGAAACAGCAGGATAATTGGACAGTGAGGAATACTGCCGCATCACCACCCTAACTGGGATTTCCCTCTCCCTGCCCCTGCTGGGACTGGCATTGCCCGCTCCTTCCCAATTATCACCCGCAAATGGTGGCTGGGGCGGCAGGATCTTGGTTCCCGGTGGATTTTCCTTCTTTACGCCCGTGTTACCACTGCTTCTGGATGCTGCCAAGGGTAAGATAGTGGTGGGCCCTGGGAAGTAGTGGTAACTGCCCTGAGATCCCCCCTGCCCTCAATGGAGGGAGAGAGCTTTGTAGCAGCCTCTATCTCCTCATTTCTGTCCCCAGTGACTTACCTGCTGAAGGCCCTGGTCTCTGCCATGGCCTTCAGTGGGTCTTGGTTTCTGATCTATGGGGCCCCTCAGTACCTTTAAGGTTTTTCGCTGGATCTACTGGTGCTACTACGACATCCCCCGCTGCAGGACTGCTGGAGTTTCCTCCTTTGCACTGACGGGCTCCCTCTTGTATGGTGGGAATCCTGCCAGGAACCTGCCATGCTGACATACTGAGCTCTGTCCCAGGAAAATGAGTTGGGGCTGTGGTATATATGAATGGGCAGGTGGAGGTCCATCCCCATCAGGCCTCCACCCTGAAGAGAAGACTCCTCTCCATTATCTCACCAGTGACATGGGTTGGTGGTAGAATCAACAAGGAAGATGGTTAAATAGTTGAATGCTTGATTTACAGATATAGTTAAGATATTAAAAGTTAAAGTCCCACAATTGAAAAGAATACGGAAATCATGATGACACTGTGGATCATGGTGCTACCGTTGTGCCGGAGTAGCAGGGCACTCATAATTCCCCTCAGAAAGATACCCTGACCTCGACTGTACAGCCATGAGCAGTAAATTTGGCAAAACAGCCACTGCAGGCTGGCCTTGTGCACTTACTAATGGCTAGCTTTGGGAAAACATTGGCAAAGGTCTGGGAGATGGTCTGTCCTTGTAGCTGAGGAAGATGTGTGACATATAAAATAAATTTTCAGAGAAAAATAAAGAAAGCAAAGATAACTGAAAAAATTATGAGTAGTAGGGCAAGCAGGAACTGCAAATGGATAGATTTTTCCACAGCTGTTAGTTTCCCATTGTTCCATGTAAGATGCTGTGGCTTTGTGTCTTTTTGTAAGTAATTTGGAGCTGGCTTGTCTCAGTACACACATCCATAAATACATAGCTCAGATATACTGATTCTGCTTCATATTGATAGAGGTCAGGTCCAGTTAGCAGAATCATACCGATTTCTCTGATAATTTTTCTCTCCCTGCCCCAAGATGGAAAACCCTCTGCATTTGCGGTTCCCATGCACCTTGATGTTTTCACTTCTTCAGTTTATCTTCTCATGCTATATACTTTTCTCATTGGAGCAGTGACAAAAGATATGCACAGAGGGCAGTCAAGTTCAAGTGACTGATGAGACCAATTTTAACCCACGCTCTGGGGTTCTAATGAATTTGCCATTTTTAAAATCTCTCAACAATGATATATCTGTGGGTGTAAGTAAACTGGCCAACCTCTCGGAGCGTTGCACATGGGGAAATCAAGACCAAGTGTAGTCATCAGGTGAAACTGGGCTAGAGGACACTGGATAATTGGACCAGGGTGTGCAGATATGATTCAGTCCCCAATTTTAAAGTCATACATTCTGTCCTTATTTTGATATAGTACTTTGATTTTGTTATTAATTATAGTTAAATTGCAAAACTTATGGCAATTTGGGAAGCAAAAAGGAGAGTTGTTTGGAGCATTGGAGTTTTTCTGCAGTACACTCTAAGGGCACGATTTTTAAATGCCGGCGGGATGGCAGTGGGGGGGCAGGGAGTCAATGGATCCGCGGGTAACCCGATAAATAAAACCTTGCCATTCCCCACGTGATCGCGACTTAATTGATGACCTTTAACGTTGTTTCCAGGTTTGGTGTCCAAAAGCTGCACAATGGGCGGACTGCGCACCCGCATGACCTGCTGTCAGCTCGAGTGTCTGGATTTAAAGGGCCGTTGCATCAATGGCTTTTGATACACCATGGACCAACCTGGCAGAATGGAATATCAGGGGAGCAAGCCAGCTCCAAGATTCAGTGACGCCTCACTTGAGGTGCTGCAAGCCGGGGTGAGGAGGAGGAGGAGGAGGAGGTAAATATTTTACCTGGCAGACAGGAGGAAGCGCCCTGCCTCTGCCACCAAGAAGGCCTGGCTCGAGGTGGCTGAGAAGGTGACCAGCAGGAGCAACATCTCCCCCACTTGGGTGAAGTGCAGGAAGCATTTCAATGATCTAACTAGGTCAGCAAAAGTGAGTACACTTACTGATTCACCTGCATTCTGTGTCACACATCCCACCCCCCCCCCCCCCGCCCCCTTCACATGATTCTGCACTGCCAAGACTACTCCATCACATCACTCCTCACACCCACTTCAGGCTCATCATCACCTTATGTTCACTTCCTCATCTCCCCATTTGTAAACCCATCACTACCACTCACCCCCCATCCTGATCCAATGTGATATCTCTGTCTGATAGTCACTCTCTGATGCATCTCTTTCATGGTCAGCCTCACCCAAAGCAATGCACTAGCCACTTCACACTCACTCACACATCTGTACTTTCTCCCCTTGTAGGAGAAGAGAGCGCAAAATGCACGGGAGAGGGTGAGGACTGGAGGGGGGGCCACAACAAATAGTGGTCTTCACAGAGGCGGAGGAAGAGGCCCTGCAGATCAGCCCCACTGTCAAGTGCCTGTCCGTTGAGGATGCCGAGACTAGCACCCCACAAATGTCTGGTGTCACAACTTAACATTCATCACACACAACATGAATTGATGTTAAGAATGATTGAAACGTTGAACACCTCATTATGCTCATCGCAACATTACACATCTGTGATGATGCTTAATATTGCCTTCTGTTCTCTTCCAGGCCCTTCAGCGACCAAAGTGATGGGAGAGGGCAATTCTTCAGAGGAGCTCCCGGCATCTGAGGGCGCACAGTCACATCTTAGTGAGCCATCCACCAGCGCAGATACACACCTTGGTGGGCCCTAGTAGTCAGTTAATTGGGTTGGCACTTGGTGAGTCACCGCACACATGTGAGCATGAGCAGACACTGGTGGCAGGGGCAGCTGTGGAGAATCCGTGTTGGTGGGCACACTTCTGTCCATGCTCTACTCAGCCGGACACAGATGCTGAACCCCGGAGGCCATCCTTTAAAAGGAGAATGATCTAGGGACAGCAGCACATTTGCGAGGTACTGGAAGACGTGCCACAATAGTGGAGAGGATGGAGGAGTCCAACTCCTGCATGAGTGGAATGGTGGCACAGGAAAGTGCGGGAATGTCTGAGATAGCGGCGCAGGTAAGTGCGGGAATGTCTGTGATGGAGAGAAGGCTAGCCTCCATTGAGCTTCAAGCACGGCTCACAAATGAGTCCATTCAAGCCCTGACAATGGCCGTTCGGACTCACGGTGAACAACATTCTGCCGCCTTAAATAGGCAGACAGAAACTTTACAAGTGAGCTACCAAGTCATCACATGTGTCCTCCAAATTGTTGTCCAGCAGGGTGGTAGGACTGATGTGGGCCTGGTCCAGGAGTGGGATGATGGCGAAAGGGGACATGGAAGTGGGGGATGCCACCCAAAATGCTCCCACGTCTCATCCATTGCCCCCCCACCTCTCAACAAGTACCCACAATGCTGCCTCCTCTCCAGGTGGCTGAAACTGCCGCTGCACAGGTGGAGCACTATTTGGCGGGGCCCTCATGGGCTCCAAAACCCAGAGGGCGTAGGCCAAAAGCATCTCAACAGTCAGGGCATGAACATGAGCAACCTGCCACTACCTCTGCCATAGTAATAGGGGATGCAACACATAGAAATAGTAGGAAGTGAAAGGCTAAGGTTTGGTGATCACAAAGGGTATGCACAAGGTGTCTGACAGACTGTCATGTTTTTCATTTATATTTGTTTTTTGTTAAATTCACATTAAATGTTAGCATCCTCACCACTACTGCCATGTCTTGCTCATTCTTGACTGCCTTTTGTGATAGCACCCTTTCATGTACTTCATCATGAACGGCGAGACTTGATGCCACCCAGTGGGTGCATTTACAGTGGGTCTATGTGTAGTTGTAGGACTGTTTGGTGCAAGGGGTGGGGGGAGGGGCTGGTGTTGGTGCTGCTCTGAGGACCAGACTATCCTCACTTTGTAGTTGCCCTTTTGAGAATCATTCAAATATTAGTGACTCCCTGGCCTCATGAGCAGCCAGGTGAGCTGTTGCTCTGTCAATGGGTTCCTCCTCCTTTTCTCCTCCTCCTCGTTCTCCTCCTTGTCCTCCTTCTCCTCAATGTTGATGGCAGATGTGGATGCTGGATGAGGGCATGGTGCCTCATCAACCGGTAACCCTCTCTGTTGCACAATGTTGTGCAGGGCACAGCAGATGACTATAATGCAACCCACCCTCGATGATGCGTATTGAAGTGCTCCCCCAGACCGATCCAGGCACCAAAATCGCATCTTCAGCAGTCCTATCGCATGTTCAATGACAGACCTGGTAGCGATGTGACTGTCGTTGTATCGACGCTGCGCCTTTCTGATGGGGTTTCTCATGGTATCATGAGCCACGTGTGCAGGGGGGTATCCCTTGTCTCCGAGGAGCCAGCCCTTAAGGCTGTTTGGTGCGTGGAAGAGGGCCGGGATGTTGGGTTCCCATAGAATGAATGAATCATGGCAGCTGCCAGGGAATCTGGCACACTCATGAAGAAATCTTTCCCAGTGGTCAGAAATGAGCTATGCGTTGAAGGAGTGATACCCCTTTCTGTTGATGAATAGTCTTGGCTCATGTGAAAGTGCTTGGATTGCTATATAAGTGCAATCAATTGCAGCCTGTACCCGTGGGAAGCCAGCCACAGAGTGGAAACCCACTGCCCTCTCCGTCTGGCTGAGGTCGTCGATGGGGAAGTTGATGTAGTGGGATGCCCTGCGAAACAATCCATCAGTGACCTGTCTTATGCACTTGTGGGCAGACGACTGAGAGACCACGGTGATGTCACCGGTGGTGCCCTGGAATGATCTGGAGGTAAAGAAGTTGAGGGCAGTGGTCACTTTAACTGCCACAGGCAATGCGATGCCACCAAGCCCAGCCGGGAGAATGAAGGAGCACGCAGATATCTGCAACTACCTGGCGACTCACTCTCAGCCTTCGTAGTCACTGCTCCTCAGAGAGGTCCAGGAAGCTCAGCCTCGGTCTGTAGACCTTCTCACGAGGGTAGTGCCTCCTGCGACTTCAGTCCCTCTGTTGTTCCCCTCTCTGCTCTTGTGCAGGTCCCTATGGTGGAGCTGCAAGTGGCGGAAGTGCACGCCGTGCCTGGCGAGGATGGTGATGTTCCTCCTCCCCGGATATACTGGTGAATGCGGCCATTGCGCCCCTCATCCTGATGTCAGTTTGAGGGGGTCCAAAAAGTAGGTAAATATGTGTAAACAGAACAATTCCGAGCGTGAACCAAGAATTTTCAGTCTAAACACAGAGATCTCCCAGCCAAAAGTTTGTCTGAGGGAATTGACTGCCCTGCTGTAATTACTCACCTTTTATCCCTATCTGTCAAACAGGGATTTAAATGACCAAATGGTTGCCGGCTGCAACTCACCTAGTTTCTCATATCGTGCTTCACACAGCAACGGGAAACACGTTGAGGCAGCGTTGAAATCACTTCCCAGTATGATTAACAACATTAATGAAGATTCCAACAACTTTAAGTACTTTAATTCCTGGTTTAATTATTGTCCCGTCGGCTTTACTTGCCGGCTCCAGAAATGCCCGATTTTGTTTGCCCCCCGCCCCCAACACTCTTGGACTTCAAAGCTAAAATCGTGCCCTAAGGAGTTAAGATGCAAAATTGAGGTGCTACAGCACCACTACTGGCGGGCGGGTATAAATACAGTGTAACAAGTTCAAACGAGGAAATTTCCATTATAAATGTGGTCATAGAAATTTATAATGGTAAAGTTGGCACTGGAAGTGAGCACAAAGATAGGATTTTTAATATAGTATAAATATACTGAAACATCATCATTCACACTTTCAGTGCATGATTACCCCAGATAAGTGCACAACAAAAGTACCCTTTCTTAGGCAAATGTAACTCTGTCGCTGTTAAAACTCTTCATTTGTGGCAATTTATACTCATTCTGGATTTGCATTGTCTTGGGTGGGCGATGTGTGTACATTGCTGATATCGTGCCTGTTTTGGCCCCGATTGAAAATCTGCCCCATGACATTCATAAAACCAAGAACTACAGTCAACCAGAGTCAAAGGTCTAATTGGCCAAAACAGGATCATCACGGGCCCTATGATCCAAGAAACACATCGGCTTGAATCAAACAAAGACTTCGGGATATCTGCAAACATTTTATGAAAAAAGTTTGAGTTTTCATAAATCACTAGCATACAATGAACTGTAAAGAACCATGGCTAGAAATTTTGTCCCTCGGGGTGTGGAATTCCAGTGCAATTGTGGTGGAGGGGTCAAAATTTGGGGCAGAATCAGGATTCACCAGGATTTAGCTCTCTAAACGTCTGCTCTTCCCAGTTACATGGAAACATGGGTTTGCAGCACTCTTGGGCCTCTCCAGGAATTCTGCCCAGCTTGCTACTGATTCGGAGCCTAGTGAGACCTACGTCTTCTAAGAGCAGGCATGGTTTTAGGGTTGCTACCCCTCCCAAATGGTTCCGTTCTGGGCCTCTTGAAGGCCTCAAAAAGAAAACCGCCAAAGCTAATTGATCCCAGCTTAACAAGGAAATTTGTTGATTTTAACAAAATCAAAGTATTATATCTCAACTTCTTGGGGGGAATTAAAAAAAAATTAAAGGCTTGTTTTCTTAGACCCAATTCAAGCCTTGGAAGTCCTCTTTTGGAGTGGCAGGTTGCTGTTCCGACTTCCGCTCCTTATTGAGGCATGAGTTTCTGTTGTGTCACTACAGACCAAGGTGCCCACCCTAAATATTCTAATGACGCTGTCCCTGAGATTTGGGATGGAGTCAGCAAAAAGGCAAAGCGTTGGGTGTAGGGAAAGTCAAATCCTGACGCACTTCCATCCCTCAAAAGAATCCATGAAATGTTCTCCCTCCAGTGTCCAAAAGACTTTTAAATTTCTACAGACTGATCAGCAGTCAAAATTGCTACTGATGGCAGGAGAAAGAGAACAGATGATTTGTCTAGATTTGGGGTGGGGTGAAGAAAGAGGATGGATGAAGTTCTTAAAGGGACAGTGTTCCTAAGTGATTTTCTACCATTTTAATGTGTGAGCTTTGTTCAGTTAATAGCACCCTCGTCCCTGTATCAGAAAGTAAACACCACTTACTTCCACCTCTGTGATATTGCTCGCCTCTCCCCCATCTCACTGCTACTACCTTTGAAATCCTATCCATGTTTTTGTCACCTGGGGGGAAATCTGGCTTCATTGCTGCCACTTAAAGGCAACCAGCATCTCTTAAAGGGGCAGGGCACTGTGACTACAGATAACAGGGAAACCTCAGAAGTGGAAAAATGGCTGCAAGAGGTCCAGAGATGGCACCCAGGTTCTCAGATGTAGCATTGGAGGCCTTGGTCCAGGTGGTGGACAGGAGGAGGGAGACCCTATTCTCCCTGGGGGAAGAAAGCCCTTTAGGCAACACCTCCGCCGCCAGTGCACTGCGAATTGTGATATGCCACTGATGTCACCTGCTGCAGCCTGGAACGAGCCCGTGGCATGAAGGTTAAGAGCCATGGTGACCTTGAATGCCACAGGTAGTGCTGTCCATGCCCTGGTTTGGGGTTGCAGTTGCGGCTGCAGCAAGTGACATAGGTCTGTAACAGCCCCCTCGGCGAAGCACAGGCGCCTGACACATTGCTCCTCAATGAAGTTGAGATATGAGACGTGCTTCCTGAGGACCCGTGTGGGTATGGCTTCCTGCGCAGTGCCCTCCTCCTCCTCCTCCCTCTTCTCCCAGATGCTTCTGCTCTCTCCTGTCTTCTTCGCTGCTTCCCCTTGTCCTCCAGCCCCAAAGGCAGATGCATCTGACCCCCCATGACTGCAATAAAATTAGTTCAAAAGCAGACAAAAACTGTCCAGCACCAGCACAAAGTTGTTCCCAGAAGTCAGAATTCACTCATGGATCACAGAAAATAGCCATAAAAAAAAGGCCCAGAAGTTAACTAGCAGCCTGAGGACAAACCAGCAACTAACCTGTATGGAGTGGATGAGCTCTGTAAATAGTGCTCCTGCAGGGTCTTTTATGTCTCGTTAGCATCATGATTTTCCGGATCAGTTTATCACATGCTGAGGCAGACCAATTTCACAAAAGTATCCTATAATAAGTGTCGGATTCTTAATTAAATATTATAATGAGGCTTTTAACTTCTTCCGGCGCACGCCTTGAATGCCTACTGAGCAGCCCGAACCAATATGGCGGCGGCGCACTATCTGTGCAGAATGAGTGTGCGCACATTGCCTGCCATATTGTACCCTTAGGCACCCATTTTACGGCTGTAAAACGGGTGCAGCGCAATCAAATTTCTAAGCCTAGTAGTCTGACCTTTTAAGGAGACATTGTCTTCATGAAAAACTGTTTGGCAAATTCTTAGTTGTTTGGGGAGTCTTGGTTCATTTTATCATAGGGCATCATGCACAAGTGAGGTGATGATGCATTTTAATGGGATTTAGGTTAGTGCATCGCATGTTGTGAAAACATGCTTGGCAATCTTTTGTTTGTCTACAAAGATGGTGCCTCATTAATTTCCCACACTTATGGCCTCTGTGAATGTGATTGTCAAATTGGTACCAATTAGCGACAAATTTGAGAGCTGCTTAATGCTGCTGCTTTGTGTCCACTGGGATCTGGATTGATGACTACCTGAACCCATTTAATTTGTGACTCTTAATAGCTGTCAGAGAAGAGGCCTCCATTCCCTCTTTCTGGGTTGAATTTCAATCAAGATCCCACTGATAAAAGGACAATCCTATAACTACTGTGCCACCCAGTGCCCTATTAGAAAAAGGAGAATTTGATCCCATCTTTCTAAGTTTGACAGACAATGAAGTCCCAAAGGTGAAAGGATAGTACTCTAAACCAGTGCAAGCCAGTGACCCATCAGATTTAGGATAATTTCATCCAATCTCTGACCTACATTCAAATTCAGAACCCAGAGGTAAAAATATACTGTTCACACAGACCTTTGTAGTCAGATCCAAGAGGTGAAAGGACATGCATATCTCGTGTTTATCTCTCCTCGACGGTATTCATTGTCAGAAACTTAAACAACGTCAAGCTGAGTTAGAAAAAGAAATGATGCAAGTTTCGAATTAGCCCGGCAGTGCTCTGGTCCCCACAAAATATTTCACTGTTTTCACACAGTCAAAGCTGTCAAAGCTTCTTAAAACAAACAGCTGCTGGAAGCTGGTATTAACTCAGCCTTTGTAGTCAGGTATTAGCTGATAGATACATTGTGGTCACTCATTAGACTGACATAACCACCCAGAAGTAAGGGGTTCGCCACATACCAGGTTCAATCAATACAGATGGAAGAAAAAATGTGCAACAGAAAATAATTACATCTTTTTTAAACCCTTCTTCATGTAAACAGTTATTAAGTTTAATTATGGTTTAAAAAAGATCATTATAGGGCCCACCTCAGAGTTCCTTACCTCACTGAAATATTCCGCCCCCCCCACCCCCAGATTCCTCCATACTGTACCGATCAGTTGCACCCCATAAAAGAACACCCTCTTGATAGCCAAATATGGAGCTTGCATTGCTGGTTGCCAATTCCAAGTCCCAAAGTGCCTCATTCACTTGGGTGAAGGCTGCTTTAGATGTCTGCCCAAGATGCGTTTAAAAAATCTTAAGAAGAGAAACTTCAGTTGTTCCATTAAAATATCTGATTGATTTGCAGACATTTTTAGAGAGGTTATCCTTGGCCTATAAAAACAACAACTTGCATTTATATAGCGCCTTTAACATAGTAAAAAGTCCCAAGGAGCGATCATCAAACAAAATTTGACATCGAGCCACATAAGGAGACATTAGGACAAGTGATCAAAAGCCTGGTCAAAGAGGTAGCTTTTAAGGAGCATCTTAAAGGAGCGAGAGGTAGAGAGGCGGAGAGGTTTAGGGAGGGAATTCCAGAGCTTAGGGCCTAGGCAGCTGAAAGCACGGCCACCAATGGTGAAGTGAAAAGAATTGGGGATGCACAAGAGACCAGAGTTGGAGGAGCGCAGAAATCTCAGTGGCTTGTAGGGCTGGAGAAGGTTACAGAGATAGGGAGGGACGAGGCCATGGAAGGATTTGAAAACAAGGATGAGACTTTGAAACCCTATTGGGTGAGTGAGGCCTTTTTTTTATTTGTTCATGGGATGTGGGCGTCGCTGGCAGGGCCAGCATTTATTGCCCATCCCTAATTGCCCTTGAGAAGGTGGTGAGCTGCTTTCTTGAACAACTAAGTGGCTTGCTAGGCCATTTCAGAGGGCGATTAAGAATCAACCACATTGCTGTGGGTCTGGAGTCACATATAGGCCAGACCGGGTAAGGACGGCAGGTTCCCTTCTCTAAAGGACATTAGTGAACCAGATGGGTTTTTTACGACAATCCAGTAGTTTAATGGCCACCATTACTGATACTATTTTTTTTAAATTCCAGATTTTATTTAATTGAATTTAAATTCCCCAGCTGCTATGGTGGGATTGGAACTCATGACTCCGGAATATTAGTCCAGGCCTCTGGATTACTAGCCCAGTAACATAACTTTCTGCGAGTGGGCTGACTCCTCTGCTGCCTTCTCAGAGGCCCACCTGCAGCTCCTCCTATATGTTGAGGGATCTGCTGCTGCTCTTCTTTCTGTTCCTCCTCCTCCACCCAGTACAATGCAGCATTGGGTGCCACCCATCATAGGTTTTCGCTGCTTATTGAGGGTGAGTACGCAAAAGAAAGTATCACAAGTAAGCAATATGGAAAGTGCCAAATCGCTCCAAGTCCATTTTAGCTCAGTAACACACAGATGCCACTGATCTGAATGCCTGCAGTTCCTGATCTTTTTAAATCCTGCAGCCTGCTGCCTTTGGAACCAATCTGCCTAGGTTTTAACTTGTGGGCTGGCCGATGGGCAGGACATCTGATTTTTTGGGTTTAGATCGCGTCGAGTTCCTAATTGCATCATAGGACCCCAATTTGCATGATATTCATGAGGCTTCTACCTGCCTGTAGTGGGAGCCTCGGCAGCTTAGAAAGTGCACGCAGTTACTATGGAGCCAGGCCGCGAACCACTCTCGCCTAATTTTAACCCATCACTCGTTCCGTTTCCACCCAACGGGGGTTAAAATTCCCTCCCAGCATTTAAAAATATTTCCCACCATTCCTAGCCAAATGATGATACATGACCGAGCAGATATTTTTAGTGTATGGTGGAGATTGAGAGTCTAAAGAGTAGTTTTGTGAAGCCATTTAGACAGTATAGGGGACGATGGTCAGAGGCTGAAATCTTTACTGATTTAGTCACAGGGAAGTTACTCATAAAATGTAACTGTGGAGCTCATGATATAGAGAAAAAATAATTTTGTATCTAACAGTATTGCCTAGGAATTACTGTTAATAGCAGATGAACACAATGCATTCATATGACATTTCTTTGTCTGCTATTTTAGTGTAGGTGTTAGCCCACTGAAATAAATGTCAAGGGCAGCATTAAAATAATGGACAAAGGAATGTCGTACAATTGCGATAAATATTCATCCACTGATATTGCCAACAATAACTTCTCAGCTTATATTTCAGACTCATAAGGATTTATTGAGCCCAACAAGACGATCAACATTAGGAGCGATAGTTGCTGATCCAAGATGTTTCAGCTGTCTTGTCAACTCAGCTGTGTATGTTAATGCAGCTCACTCACATCATTCCAAGTAAATGGTAATTCAGTTCCCCCAAACTCAGCCGAATAAGTTTCCCTTTATAATGTGACCAGCACTTAACATTATTTAAAAGTGGGTAGCAAAAAGAAAAAACCCAAATACCTGGAGTGTCCTGCGAGAAGTAATGTTATTTTCACTGCTGGATCTACTAATAAAGTAACACTTATGGCAATTACTGCCACTCTGCATTTTCTACATATTATTGAACCCAGCTATAACAAAATATCACACATTGACTAAAGCAGAAAGTCAGTTACTAGAGCTGGATCTTATTAGAATAACCAGAATTAGAACCTCTAGGTATTAGTAGTCACAATATGATTGCATTTAAGATTGTTTTTTCTACACTGTTTTGGTGGAGTGCTAAACATGTGCTCTGTAAGACACATTAAAATTAAGGGTTAGTTCTTTCCACTGTCTTACAAAGACAATCTCTAACAAATCCCCAAAGAACAACAACTTGTTATCAGCACTGAAGCAAAAGAGGCTAAACCCAAAAATGTTTAATCAGCATTTCACAACATCAACGTTCCACCTATGTGCAATAACCCACACTTGTCAACAAAGAGAAAATGATGCGGTTACTTGCACAATTTCATCTAACAATCATATCAATGAAAATGTGGAAAATATTCTTACAGCTCAGATATAAAAATGCCTTTATGCCTGTGCACCCTCCCCAAGGATGTTAAAAAACATATGCAAAATTCTTTTTAATTAGTTTGCCTATATCATCTTTGTAAAGTGTTGTTACCGCACATTTACCTCAATTTGTTATATCCTGTGGTGCTACAGACATATGTTAAAAATTAGTCGGGTGAGAAGAATGAGCGTTCTTGAACTGGAATAAGTGACAGAATGGATGAGCCTGATTATGATGAGAAAATAACCTACTGTGGGCATAGTATTTGAGAGTCACAAGGTAAGTTGTTGGTTTCTGCCTGAAAAGGTTGATGGTAATAGATCAAGAAGCAGATAAAGAAGAAAGGTTGATATGATAGAATGGACAAATATAATCACAGGCTGATACAATCTACCTATTCAATGATCAGAAAGTATGGAGTGTGCATCTTGTACCTAATCCAAGTGACCATTCTTCATGAGTGAGCCTCAAGACAGTGAGAGTTGGTAGGCTATTTATCACAACCAAGCCTCACCCACCATCCACACACACACTTTTTAACAGGGATGACTGGACACCAAATTAGGACTGGAAGTCTAGCTTCATTTTTCCTCTCCCTAACCCAAGGACACAGAGGCCAATTGTAAAAGAAAGAAAGGCTTGTTTCATATAACACCTTTCACGACCTCAGGATGCCCCAAAGTGCTTTACAGCCAATGAAGTACTTTTGAAGTATAGTCACTACTGTAATGTAGGAAACGCAGCAGCCAATTTGCGAACAGTAAGGCCCCACAAACAGCAATGAGATAATGTCTAGATATTCTGTTTTAGTGATGTTGGTTGAAGGAAATTATATTGTGCAGTACACTGGGAGAACTCCCCTGCTCTGTTTTGAAATGGTGCCATGAGATCTTTTATGTCCATCTGAGAAGGCAGATGGGGCCTAGGTTTAACATCTTATCTTAAAGACGGCACCTCTGACAGTGCAGCACTCCCTGTGGTGCCACTAGGTGAAGGTGACACAAACATATTAAGTGTTTTTCTAGGTTTGAAAAGATAAATAAAACATCACTGAAAGAAACCTCCTCCTCCCAAAGTAACAATTACACAGCACATAATTTCAATAGAAGATTGGGATTGTAGTGAAAGTAAGATTCTGATAAAAGTGAACCCATTGTTTTAATGACTGAGCCTTTTCTTTATTTCCAGCACATAGGCTGGTCTAAAATCTTGGATCATCTGAGTGAAATGTCTAACTGCCATCTGCCTAATAAATTGTAATGTATCTGTTAGAAAGTCACGAGCCTTGAAATTACCGTTGGTGACACTAGAGGGTGAAATAATTAAAATAAATGAGTTAATGCCTGCGTTAAAATAACAGACAAAGGAACGTCATACAAATTTCTTAAGCATCCGCTAATATCACCACCATCATTTCTAGGTGGTCCTATGATTCACAGGTTTTTGTTTCACGTAAAAGAAATAACACATTGTAATGTATGGCCAGAAAACAGCTTTCATCCATCATCCATGGCTAAAAGAATGGTGAGCATGTAACCAGTTTCCAGGCTTCTGTTGTGCCAATATGAAATGCACGGAGGTGGATAAAGTGCCTGGCCTCCACCAAGCACTTCCCCACAGCAAGGTGGCAGAGATTGGGCACTCACTGATGTACTATGCCATAGAGTCATAGAGTTATACAGCACGGATAGAGGCCCTTCGGCCCATCGTGTCCATGCCGGCCATCAAGCCCTGTCTACTCTAATCCCATATTCCAGCATTTGGTCCGTAGCCTTGTATGCTATGGCATTTCAAGTGCTCATCCAAATGCTTCTTGAATGTTGTGAGGGTTCCTGCCTCCACAACCCTTTCAGGCAGTGAGTTCCAGACTCCAACCACCCTCTGGGTGAAAAAGTTCTTTCTCAAATCCCCTCTAAACCTCCCGCCTTTTACCTTGAATCTATGTCCCCTTGTTATAGAACCCTCAACGAAGGGAAAAAGCTCCTTAGTATACATCCTATCTGTGCCCCTCATAATTTTGTACACCTCAATCATGTCCCCCCTCAGCCTCCTCTGCTCCAAGGAAAACAAACCCAATCTTCCCAGTCTCTCTTCATAGCTGAAGCGCTCCAGCCCTGGTAACATCCTGGTGAATCTCCTCTGCACCCTCTCCAAAGCGATCACATCCTTCCTGTAGTGTGGCGACCAGAACTGCACACAGTACTCCAGCTGTGGCCTAACCAGTGTTTTATACAGCTCCAGCATAACCTCCTTGCTCTTATATTCTATGCCTCGGCTAATAAAGGCAAGTATCCCATATGCCTTCTTTACCACCTTATCTACCTGTTCCGCCGCCTTCAGGGATCTGTGAACTTGCACACCAAGATCCCTCTGACCCTCTGTCTTGCCTAGGGTCCTCCCATTCATTGTGTATTCCCTTGCCTTGTTAGTCCCTCCAAAGTGCATCACCTCGCACTTTTCCGGGTTAAATTCCATTTGCCACTGTTCCGCCCATCTGACCAACCCATCTATATCGTCCTGCAGACTGAGGCTATCCTCCTCGCTATTTACCACCCTACCAATTTTTGTATCATCAGCGAACTTACTGATCATACCTTTTACATGACACTTCAAAGTGAGTGACAATGTTTCTTTTTAATACTGCTAATGATTGTACAAAACCCTGAACTCTCTAAACACTGAATCTACTTTATATTAGGAGTAAATCTTGAGTTGCTTGTTTTTAAAGTTTTCTTTAAACTTAATTTTGTTTATAGTGAGAATTCACTTCAGACCTAGTTAAGGCTGATTTTTGCAGAATATTTATGTCTTTTTCACATGTACAGTTTAGTCTAGAAAACGGAAAAGTGCATACAGTTAAAACAAACAGGAAAGGCACTAAACGCATATTGCATTAAGGCAGTCTGACTTTAAAACAACTGGAGAGCTTAGCTCTTGCTCTTACTCCCTAGTAAGACTGAGAAAATGAGCAAAACTTAGCTTACTGGTACTCACCAGTGTTACACCTGTCACTGTGGGTTAAATTAAGGATTTGTTTAGTCCTGCAGTGAGCAAGCAGGGTTGGCAGGAAAGTCGTGATAGCAATTTTTTTGTACAGTTGACTGCCCTGTTAGCGATATTCCAAATGCTACATTGTAGTGCATGAGGAATCTTATGTTCAGTGCTTTCAATAAATAGAGTTTCTTGTTTGTAAACGCCATTACACCCAATCCATTTATCTAAAGGGTTACATACATATTGAGTAAAGGGGGAACCATTCAGTCATGTCTGGCTCTGTACAACTTGTGTATGTCTCAGTGTCAGCTGTTGTACACGTGTGCTGTAAATTGAGTATGTTTTATGCCTGATGCAGCAGAAAGGTCAATGTCTGAGAGCAAGACAAGCTTTTATGGTGATGGAGGCGCTGATATTCTTTTGCCTGGAATCTCAGATGGTTATCGATAGTATATATCTCCTCTAAAATTGTACTTTTTCTCTATCCGTGACATCCAGCTCCTGTGTGATCTGTGAACAATGGACATTCCAGCTTCTTTATAGTGAATGCTGCATGTAAACTGAGTGAAAAAGTCTTTTTGCAATGTCTTTGTTATGTTCATCCAGATGGGGCCATTTCTCAGTAGTCTGTAGACCCGCATTATCATACAAGACTTAAATGAGACTTTGTATAACTCCTTGTTGTAATTTGAAGGTACTCACACCCTCACTGAAGCCTTGCTCTTAAGACCTTGTCCTACACACTTGAACCACAGCAACACCCAAGCAGATCAGTGTCATAGGAGGAAATCAAGATAACACCATCTTAGCATGAAGATAACTACCTCCAAATAAGGATCCTCCCTAGTTTTACATTCCCGTTTGGATCAAATCCCTCTGAATCGCTAACTAACTTTTTTTTCTTTCTCCACAAATGCTGCCTGACCTGCTGAGTGTTTCCAGCATTTTCTGTTTTTGTTCTTGATAGGCCCAAGCCTATCTCAAATCAACTGATTTGAAAAATTTGAGGATCGCCAGCTCTGGATAGTTTTGGATTTGGAAATGTAGTTTGACCACCTTCCCAAACCTGTGCAGCTGCATTGCATCATCCGTTTCATTTCTGCATGTCCAAACCACCATATTATCCTATCAGAAATTTACAAAAAATCAATTAAACTGCAGCTTACTTTGTCAATATTTAATTTAGATTAAAATCGCCGGAACAATAACCAGTAATAATTTGTCATGAAAGGGTTAACAGAGGTAAGTGATGTCAATGCCATTTAAGGTTTTTGCTCCTGTGTCTAAAATGGTGCATTCCTGTGCCATTCTCCGCTTCTTTCTCTTATTGACCCACTTCCTCTCGACAG
Source organism: Heptranchias perlo (assembly GCF_035084215.1). Classification (NCBI taxonomy): domain Eukaryota; kingdom Metazoa; phylum Chordata; class Chondrichthyes; order Hexanchiformes; family Hexanchidae; genus Heptranchias; species Heptranchias perlo. The sequence goes on along the minus strand of NC_090333.1, from coordinate 29,090,620 downwards.
AACATCTAGTTCTGTGACTGCCGAACAACTTAAGCATAATTAGCAGTTGCAGTGCATCACATTTTTTTTTTTATTCGTTCATGGGACGTGGGCGTCGCTGACGAGGCCAGCATTTATTGCCCATCCCTAATTGCCCTTGAGAAGGTGGTGGTGAGCCGCCTTCTTGAACCGCTGCAGTCCGTGTGGTGACGGTTCTCCCACAGTGCTGTTGGGAAGGGAGTTCCAGGATTTTGACCCAGCGACGATGAAGGAACGGCGATATATTTCCAAGTCGGGATGGTGTGTGACTTGGAGGGGAATGTGCAGGTGGTGTTGTTCCCATGCGCCTGCTGCTCTTGTCCTTCTAGGTGGTAGAGGTTGCGGGTTTGGGAGGTGCTGTCGACGAAGCCTTGGCGAGTTGCTGCAGTGCATCCTGTGGATGGTACACACTGCAGCCACTGTGCGCCGGTGGTGAAGGGAGTGAATGTTTAGGGTGGTGGATGGGGTGCCAATCAAGCGGGCTGCTTTGTCCTGGATGGTTTCGAGCTTCTTGCGTGTTGTTGGAGCTGCACTCATCCAGGCAAGTGGAGAGTATTCCATCACACTCCTGACTTGTGCCTTGTAGATGGTGGAAAGGCTTTGGAGAGTCAGGAGGTGAGTCACTCGCCACAGAATACCCAGCCTCTGACCTGCTCTTGTAGCCACAGTATTTATATGGTTGGTCCAGTTAAGTTTCTGGTCAATGGTGACCCCCAGGATGTTGATGGTGGGGGATTCAGCGATGGTAATGCCGTTGAATGTCAAGGGGAGGTGGTTAGACTCTCTCTTGTTGGAGATGGTCATTGCTTGGCACTTGTCTGGCGCGAATGTTATTTGCCACTTATGAGCCCAAGCCTGGATGTTGTCCAGGTCTTGCTGTATGGAGGCCAGAACTGTGCCCAATACTCCAAGTCTGATCTAACCAAGGTTCTATACAAGTTTAATATAACTTCCCTGCTTTTCAATTCTATCCCTCTAGAAATGAACCCTAGTGCTTGGTTTGCTTTTTTTATGGCCTTATTAACCTGCATCGCTACATTTAGTAATTTTTGTATCTGTACCCCGAGATCCATTTGCTCCTTTACTCCATTTAGACTCTTATTATCCGAGCAGTACGTGGCCTCCTTATTCTTCCTACCAAAAGTATGTGTGGAGAAGACATATGGCAGACTCAATAGGTTATTAATGTTCTGCTCGTAGAGTGGTAGGGAGTGGTTTAATGTCCGCAATTGCCCACGTGGTGAGAGTCCAATCTTAACATAACATAGTGGCACGCATGTCGAAAATCTAAGGGTATGATGCTATGCATCTGTGCAGGGTTGGGAGTGCTGAAAAAAGCTGACATTTGGTAACAAAACTTTAAGAAATGAATCACGCCATGTGTAAGCGTTGTGCTTATACGTGTGTACATACAATGCTCATGCAGACATGGCCACCTATTTTAAACTTGAGATGTGTTCTGCCGCTGACTAAAGAGCAACCGAGGTAAATTGAGCTGCAATAATCCTGTACACGTTGCCACAGGGAGGAGGGGACGGGCTGGGGGAGGTCTCATCTTTCCATGTTACCGCTGTAAATGAACAGTCTTTGGGGGCCAGTTGTTTCAAAGATGTTAGATTCAAGAGCAAATCAGGTGCCTCAGGAGGCCCCAACCAATCAACCTTTGACTAATCGGTGCACAAAGAAAGGTTGAAAGCAAGCCTTGTTACATGTATAGAATAGTAGCTTGCTAAAATATGCATAGATTGTTGTAATGTATTGGTAAAATACCAGTAACTGTGGGCAGCCATGTTTGTTCTGAATGACTGTGGCCGTTAATGTGAAAAGAATCTTAAGGTACTTATAGTATTTAACCATACTACAATTAGGATTTCTGGTACATCTGACAGCAATGAGATAAATGACCACATAATCTGTTTTTAGATTTTGGTTGAGGGATAAATATTGGCCAGGACACAGGGAGAACTCCCCTGCTCTTCTTCAGAATAGTGCCGCGGGATCATTTACTTCCATCTGAGAGGGCAGACGGGGCCTTGATTTAATGTCTAAACCGAAGGACGGCACCTCAGACAGTGCAGCACTCCCTCAGTACTGCAGTGAGGTGTCCGCCTGGATTATGTGCTCAAGTCTCTGGAGTGGGACTTGAACCCACAACCTTCTGACTCAGAGGCGAGAGTGCTACCACGGCTGACACTGATGAGGAAATACGTTGTCATAGCAACACTATTCAAATGTCAGGAGTTGATTTATTACTGTGGTAATGGTCTCACATTACCAAAATAAACATTTAAGCCACAATTTTAATTAATAATAAAATATTCTCAATACTAAATTCGGCTCACCCTCTCTTCCATTCTCCCCCCACTATCTTACTTATCTTTCTTAGTTTAATATTAATGTTGCTTTTTCATCCCTTTCTATTCTATTTATCCTAGCCCTTTCGCTAATGTTAAAACTATTTACTTGCCTAGTTTATTCTTCATACTGACCCCCACCTACCATTTTGAACAGTTTCCAAATAAACTGGGCACATATAAGCACAGCAGAACAGGAAAGGACTCTGCAGAATGGGTATTTCCCCCGACAGCCCCTAGAGCTTCTCCACAGCTCTGTGAGACTTAACAGCAGAAGAAAGGCTTTAAGTGCTAAAAAGTTGGTAGCATTTCTGTAAACGGGATGATTTTGCCTCTCGTTATGAGGCTTTTTTAAAAAATAAACTTGTTAATTCTGACAATTCCGATTGTGTAAAAGTTAATATCCCGTGGATTCCAATTTGTCCGACAACAGCTATTTATAATTAAAGGATATTAACAAAAAAAAAGCTATCAGCTGCTAGCAGGCCAGGTGATCTGTTATGTTTTGTGTAAAACACGTAGGCCTCTAGCTGTTCTACTGCAGTCCCCATGTTAATCACCATTTACTAAAATCCACTGTGGATGGCAGGGCGAGTGTGTCAAGCCTGGCCTTTGTCACACATCACAATAAGAGTAGAAACAAAGCAGGAAGGAAATGAGGAGCGAAATGAGGAGCAAAATGAGAGAGAAAAAAATAATTACCCAGAGGCAAAATCAGCTCGTTGTCTGTAATCAGGCTCCATTCTTCCGAGCATAATAATAGTCGTTCAGCCCGACCACCCAAGTAGTAATGATTGGAGATCAAGTGTCAGTCCTTTTGTCGTCTCCCCCTCTCTTTTGTTAAGAAGCAAATGTTTGAGGCTGCAAGCTGGCTCCTTAAAAAGATTGTACCACCTAGATTAAACCATCTGCTTTTAAAGAATGTCAAAGCATGTCACTCAAAGATCTGTTTGTTGGGTCAAATTATGCGACAAACTGCAATCACTTGTCTTGGAAGTTGGAGAGTCACTTCTCTGTGCCTGTATGTGTTTGGTGGGGGGGTGGGGGGACAACCTATCCATTTTAAAATGATGCATGTTGTACTCAAAATAAATGGATGCCGTGCATTTCTCAACACAGTCACAGCCGCCAGCAAACCTGTCACGCAGCACTGCATCCCGATGTTTAAAGTGATGTTTTCACTGTAATCGGTGAGGCTTAGTTCCTGCAACAGCCCACTTCAAACAATCCACTGAACTCTGCCACATTGGTTGGCAAGGTAAATTGGTGCTGCAGCAAATATCAGACAGCCATTTTTGCATTCTATGTCATTCGTTAGTCTCAAACTCACACATCTGCTCCTTGCTCATTCTTTCTTCCATACAGTTCTTGTAGAAAGCAACCGACATACCCCCACCCGCTCCCCCCCCCCCCCACATCTCTCTTTCTCTCCTTCACTATTCCACACCTCTCACTTTAATGTTTAAAATGGTGCAGTAGGGGATACTTTTTTGAGGTTTGAAGAGTCACACTGGGCCTAACTTTCATCTACTGGTGAAAGTCTGTTCTAAATAGTTAAGAACTGCTGCTAACCCTGCCAGAATGCCCAAGTGCTAATGACACTCACGTATGAACATAAGAATTAGGAGCAGGAGGAGGCCTTATGGCCCCTCGAGCCTGCTCCGCCATTCAATAAGATCATGGCTGATTTTCGACCTCAACTCCACTTTCCCGCTCGATCCCCATATCCCTTGATTCCCTTAGAGTCCAAAAATCTATTGATTTCAGCCTTGAATGTACTCAATGACTGAGCATCCACAGACCTCTGGGGTAGACAATTTCAAAGATTCACAACCCTCTCAATCCTAAATGGCCAACTCCTTCTCCTGAGACAATGCCCCCTGGTTCTAGACTCTCCAGCCATTTAAAAATATTCTGTTTTTCTGTTCTTCCTACCAAAGTGAATAACCTCACATTTCCCCACATTATGCTCCATCTGCCACCTTCTTCCCCACTCACTTAACCTGTTTATATCCCTTTGAAAGCTCTTTGTATCCTCCTCACAGCTTACTTTCCCACCTAGCTTTGTATCATCAGCAAACTTGGATACATTACACATAGTCCCTTCATCTAAGTCATTGATATACATTGTAAATAGCTGAGGCCCCAGCACTGATCCTTGTAGCACCCCACTAGCAACAGCCTGCCAACCTGAAAATGACCTGTTTTTCCTCCTCTCTGTTTTCTGTCCATTCACCATTCCTCTATCCATGCCGATATAATCCCCTAACCGATGAGCCCTTATCTTGTGTAACAACCTTTTGTGTAATGTAAAGAATCTTACAACACCAGGTTATAGTCGAACAATTTTATTTGAAAATCACAAGCTTTCGGAGGCTTTCTCCTTCGTCAGGTGAATGTGGAAATCCTTGAACGTTTCGCATTTATATTCAAAGAACAATACCTGGTGATTACAGATAATCTTTCCAACTGCCCGTTGTCAAGGCAATCAAAGTGTTCAGACAGAGAGGTGTTACCTACAGGACCACCGAATATACAAACGGCCAGAACACAAAACAGAGAGAGAGAGGGAGAAACATCCGAAAGGAAGAGAAAACCTTTTGTGTGGCACTTTATCGAATGCCTTTTGAAAATCCAAAATATACTACCTCCACTGGTTCCCCTTTATCTACCTTGTTAGTCACATCCTCAGAAACCTCTAATAAATTTATCAAACACAATTACTCTTTCATAAAAGCATGTTGACTCTGCCTAATCATATTATGATTTTCTAAGTGCCCTGTTTCCACGTCCTTAATAATGGATTCCAACATTTTCCCAACAACTGATGTCAGGCAAACTGGCCTGTTGTTCCCTGTTTTCTTTCTCTCTCCTTTCTTGAATAGTGGGATTACATTTGCTACCTTCCAATCCATTGGCACCGTTCTAGAATCTAGGGAATTTTGGAAGATCACAACCAATGCATCCACTATCTCTACAGCCACTTCTTTTAAAAGCCTAGGATGTAGGCCATCAGGTCCAGGGGATTTGTCGACTTTTAGTCCTATTAATTTCTCTGGCACTTTTTCTTTACTAATATTAATTACTTTAAGTTGCTCACTCTCATTAGACCCTTGGTTCCCCACTATTTCTGGTATGTTTTTTGTGTCTTCTACTGTGAAGACAGATACAAAATATTTGTTTAACGTCTCTGCCATTTCCTTATTCCCCATTGTAATTTCTCTTGTCTCAGCCTCTAAGGGACCAATGTTTACTTTTGCTATTCTCTTCCTTTTTACATACTTGTAGAAGCTCTTACAATCTGTTTTTATGTTCCTTGCTGGTTTACTCTCATTTTCTACTTTCTCCCTCTTTATCAATTTTTTGGTTATCCTTTGCTGGTTTCTAAAGCTCTCCCAATCCTCAGGCTTACTACTCTTCTTGGCAACATTACAAGCCTCTTCTTTTAATCTAATTCTATCCTTAACTTCTTTAGTTATCCACAGGTGGATCACTTTTCCCGTAGAGTTTTTATTTCTCAATGGAATGTATATTCGTTGAGAATTATGAAATATTTCTTTAAATGTTTGCCATTGCTTATCTACTGTCATATCTTTTAATCTAATTTCCCAATCTACCTTAACCAACTTGCCCCTCACACCTATGTAATTGGCTTTTTTTAAGTTTAAGACTCTAGTTTCAGACTTAAGTACGTCACTCTCGAACTCAATACAAAATTCTATCATATTATGATCACTCTACCCCAGATGATCCCTTACTATGAGATTATTAATTAACGCTGTCTCATTACACAAGACAAGATCTAAAATAGCCTGTTTCCTGGTTGGTTCCATGACGTATTGTTCTAGGAAACTGTCTCGAATGCATTCCATGAACTCGTCCTCCAAACTACTTTTGCCAATTTGATTTGCCCGGTCTATATGAAGATTAAAGTCCCCTATGATTATTGCATTACCTTTGTTACAAGCTCCTCTTGTTTCTTGATTAATACTCTGTCCAACAGTATAACTACTTTATAACTATAAACTACTCGCACCAGTGTTTTCTGCCCCTTGTTATTTCTTATCTCCACCCATACTGATTCGACTTCCTATCTTCCAAGCCAAGATCCATTCTCATTACTGTCTTTATGTCATCCTTTATTATCAGGGCTACCCACCCTCCTTTTCCATTGTGTCTATCTTTTCAAAAAGTCAAGTACCCTGGAATTTATAGTTCCTAACCTTGGTCACCTTGCAACCACGTCACAGTAATGGCTACTAGAACAAACCTGTTTATCTCTATTTGTGCCATTAATTCATCTATCTTGTTACAAAAGCTTTGTGCATTCAAATAAAATGCCTTTCTTTTAAATTTTTATTATTTTTCCCTGATTTGACCTCATTCACTGATGCACTATTACCATTGAACTCTCTGTCCCTTCCTGTCACACTCTGCTTATCTTTACCCAAATCGCTACACTGCTCTATGGCCTTCACTTTTCTCTTCAGATTTATAAATTTCCCCTCACCTGAACACTCCCCCCCCCACTTTTAGTTTAAACATTTCCTAGGTCAGCCTTTTTGTATAATTATTCATAGATTTAGACAAGTATGGGGAGTACACTAATAGTTGGACTGGAAAATTGCATGCAAGTGAAATTTAAAGGGAAGGGGACAATTAAAGGGAAGTGTTATAATAGGCTGACAGAAATTCCTAAAGTTTTTAGAAAGGTCAAAAGGCATTTTAACCAATTAGCAGCATTTGCCAAGGCTGAAAGGACAGGTGACTTAAAAATGATAGACAAACATGAAGGGAAAAGTAACCCCATGTGCGGGCGCGAGTTTGCAGGCAACTGATGGAGCAGCCCAGCGCCTGACCTCCTGTTTGATGGCTGCTGAATTGAAGGTGGTGTTGCAGGCAGCAATTGCGAAGAGGTTGCCCTCTGTGCCACTCCACAGCACTAGCCTTATAAATGCACATTGCAGCATGCTCAGAGGCAGGCGTTAGGCCACAGATGATCGGTATTGTCACTTGCTATGTCAGCACTGTGGTGCAGGTTAGCAGCAGGTGTCCTTACGGCAGATGGTACAGCTGTGCATCTGGCTTTCTGCTGACCAGGACCCTTCAAAGACAATTCCCCCACAGTTGTTGCCAGGTAGCTGCGACAACCCGCAAAATGTGGTTAATGGCATTTTAGCAGGTGTGGCCAATTAAGCTGTGCTGGCTGCTGATCATCCAGGAATGTCTGCTTTCATGCAGTACCACATAAAGCATGACATGCTGTGAGTGGAATGCTTTTGAATACCAACCATGTGCCTCCTAGTGAGCTGATCGAGAGCATTGACAGAGTTGTTTGCCTGCAGGTCACCTTGGCTGCAAAATGGTGCAAAAGTCCATTTGAGAATTTTGAGGCTCAATCCCTGGTTTTGCTAAGTGCACTGTTTTCAGCCAGACAATCAGTGGGGGCATTACAGTTGACCTTAAGACCAGGGATACTTTCTGGAAAGCATACATATGGATGCTGGATGAGAGCAGGGATGAGCTGGGCTGCGATGCCCCACATGGTCAAATAGCCCACTGAACCCTACAATCCAATTTCACATGTGGAGTACCAGATGCCTGTGGAATCATATCGCTGATTACTCAGCACCCGCAAGAGAAGTTGGGTAGAAGGAGAAAAATGTGTATAAGACATTAATTATTTGAAAGGAGGATCTTTCCTCCCCTTGAACGTGTTGTCACCTCCTAAATCCGTGCCTATGTTTCCCGCATCTTCAGGTTTGAACCCCTCCGATCAGGTTTCTGCCCCTGCCACAGCACTGGAACAGCTCTTATCAAAGACCGCCTACTTCCACCTCCGTAACATTGCCCGTCTCTGCCCCTGCCTCAGCTCATCTGCTGCTGAAACCCTCATCCATGCCTTTGTACCTTTAGACTTAACTATTCCAATGCTCGACTGGCCGGCCTCCCACCTTGTACCCTCCATAAACTTGAGCTCATGCAAAACTCTGCTGCCTGTATCCTAACTTGCACCAAGACCTGTTCACCCATCACCCCTGTGCTCGCTGACCTTCATTGGCTCTCGGTCCAGCAATGCTTTGATTTTTAAATTCTCACCCTTGTTTTCAAATCCCTCCATGGCCTCATCCCTCCCTATCTCTGTAACCTCCTCCAGTCCTACAACCCTCCATGATCTCTGCGCTCCTCCAATTCTGACCTCTTGCACATCCCCGATTTTTATCGCACCGCCATTGTCCGCCGTGCCTTCAGCTGCCTGGACCCTGAGCTCTGGAATTCCCTCCCTAAACCTCTCCACCTCTCTACCCAATTCTTCTCCTTTAAGATGCTCCTTAAAACTACCTCTTTGACCAGGCTTGTGTTCACCTGTCCTAATATCTTCTTAAGTGACTCGGTGTCAAATTTTGTTTGATGATCGCTCCTGCGAAGCACCTTGGGACATTTTACTACGTTAAAGATGCTATATAAATGTAAGTTGTTGTTGTTGAAATGGAATCTATCCAGGACAACAGTTTAAAGTCACTAGTGTTATTACCATAGGACTGAAACACAGCTTCATTTTGATTTCACTATTTGACAGTGTTTGACCCCCGATCTGAGATCACAGCATCTAACTACAATAGTATATGCATGTGAACTATAAGAATGGCTGTTCAGCCATTAAATAGCACATGTTTACCTCCTTTACTTTGGCTGTGGGATTTCAATTACAACTTATTTTGAATTTGTAATAATTTGTATCCGAGGGTTCGCCCACTGAGTCTATATGGGTAGAACTGAAAAATAAGAAGGGAGAGATCACTTTGATAGGATTGTACTACAGACCCCCAAATAGTCAATGGGAAATTGAGGAGCAAATATGTAAGGAGATTACAGACAGCTGCAAGAAAAATAGGGTGGTAATAGTAGGAGGAATTTCTCATTCAGTATGTGGATGGCCCGACTAGAGAGGGGGCAAAACTTGACCTTCTCTTGGGAAATAAGGAAGGGCAGGTGACAGAAGTGTTAGTGAGGGATCACTTTGGGACCAGTGATCATAATTCCATTAGTTTTAAGATAGCTATGGAGAATGATACGTCAGGCCCAAAAGTTAAAATTCTAAATTGGGGAAAGGCCAATTTTGATGGTATTAGACAGGAACTTTCAGAAGTTGATTGGGAGAGTCTGTTGGCAGGCAAAGGGACGTCTGGTAAGTGGGAGGCTTTCAAAAGTGTGTTAACCAGGGTTCAGGGTAAGCACATTCCTTATAAAGTGAAGGGCAAGGCTGGTAGAAGTAGGGAACCTTGGATGACTCGGGAGATTGAGGCCCTAGTCAAAAAGAAGAAGGAGGCATATGACATGCATAGACAGCTGGGATCAAGTGGATCCCTTGAAGAGTATAGAGATTGCTGGAGTGGAGTTAAGAGAGAAATCAGGAGGGCAAAAAGGGGACATGAGATTGCTTTGGCAGATAAGGCAAAGGAGAATCCAAAGAGCTTCTACAAATACATAAAGGGCAAAAGAGTAACTAGGGAGAGAGTAGGGCCTCTTAAGGATCAACAAGGTCATCTATGTGCGGAACCACAAGAGATGGGTGAGATCCTAAATGAATATTTCACATTGGTATTTACAGTTGAGAAAGGCATGGATGTTAGGGAACTTGGGGAAATAAATAGTGATGTCTTGAGGAGTGTACATATTACAGAGAGGGAGGTGCTGGAAGTCTTAACGCGCATCAAGGTAGATAAATCTTCGGGACCTGATGAAATGTATCCCAGGACGTTATGGGAGGTTAGGGAGGAAATTGCGGGTCCCCTAGCAGAGATATTTGAATCATCGACAGCTACAGGTGAGGTGCCTGAAGATTGGAGGGTAGCAAATGTTGTGCCTTTGTTTAAGAAGGGCGGCAGGGAAAAGCCTGGGAACTACAGACCGGTGAGCCTGACATCTGTAGTGGGTAAGTTGTTAGAGGGTATTCTGAGAGACAGGATCTACAGGCATTTGGAGAGGCAGGGACTGATTAGGAACAGTCAGCATGGTTTTGTGAGTGGAAAATCATGTCTCACGAATTTGATTGAGTTTTTTGAAGGGGTAACCAAGAAGATAGATGAGGGCTGTGCAGTAGACGTGGTCTACATGGACTTTAGCAAAGCCTTTGACAAGGTACCACATGGTAGGTTGTTACATAAGGTTAAATCTCACGGGATCCAAGGTGAGGTAGCCAATTGGATACAAAATTGGATTGACGACAGAAGACAGAGGGCGGTTGTAGAGGTTTGTTTTTCAAACTGGAGGCCTGTGATTTGGATGAGAATTTAGGAGGCATGGTTAGTAAGTTTGCAGATGACACCAAGATTGGTGGCATTGTGGACAGCGAAGAAGGTTATCTAAGATTGCAACGGGATCTTGATAAATTGGGCCAGTGGGCCGATGAATGGCAGATGGAGTTTAATTTAGATAAATGTGAGGTGATGCATTTTGGTAGATCGAATCGGGCCAGGACCTACTCCGTTAATGGTAGGGCATTGGGGACAGTTATAGAACAAAGAGATCTAGGAGTACAGGTTCATAGCTCCTTGAAAGTGGAGTCACAGGTGGATAGGGTGGTGAAGAAGGCATTCAGCATGCTTGGTTTCATTGGTCAGAACACTGAATACAGGAGTTGGGATGTCTTGTTGAAGTTGTACAAGACATTAGTAAGGCCACACTTGGAATACTGTGTACAGTTCTGGTCACCCTATTATAGAAAGGATATTATTAAACTAGAAAGAGTGCAGAAAAGATTTACTAGGATGCTACCGGGACTTGATGGTTTGACTTATAGGGAGAGGTTGGATAGACTGAGACTTTTTTCCCTGGAGAGTGGGAGGTTAAGGGGTGATCTTATAGAAGTCTATAAAATAATGAGGGGCATAGATAAGGTAGATAGTCAAAATCTTTTCCCAAAGGGAGGGGAGTCTATAACGAGGGGGCACAGATTTAAGGTGAGAGGGGAGAGATACAAAAGGGTCCAGAGGGGCAATTTTTTCACTCAAAGGGTGGTGAGTGTCTGGAACGAGCTGCCAGAGGCAGTAGTAGAGGCGGGTACAATTTTGTCTTTTAAAAAGCATTTGGACAGTTACATGGGTAAGATGGGTATAGAGGGATATGGGCCAAGTGCAGGCAATTGGGACTGGCTTAGTGGTATAAACTGGGCGACATGGACATGTTGGGCCGAAGGGCCTGTTTCCATGTTGTAAACTTCTGTGATTCTATGATTCTAACAGTCAATGGTGGAGTGAACAAAACCCAAATGAACAAAGGATGTAACAAATAATATCTGTAATCCCATTTACACAGGGGTGAGCAATGGCCAGAATGATGCAGTGATATCTGTAATCATATTTATACAGCAGACTTTAGCAAAGCCTTTGACAAGGTACCGCATATATCACTTTGTGATATTCGACATTCCTCTGACTACTGGCCTCAGCATTTCATGCATTTCAGCCTCTGAATCATGCGTTGCTGCATGCATGCTCTCCACCTCTCCTCAGTTACTGTCCTGCTCCTCAGTCCCACATCATCCTTCGTCTCATTCAGCGATTTAACAGAACCATTTTTCTCTTCCTTTCAGTTGGCCAGAACTGGATGCTCAAATCACACCTGCCATTCCCTCTTCCCCTTCTGTCCCTATCTCTCCTTCCGACCCCATTCCTTGCTGGGTTTTCACCATCTCTTCTGGCCTATCCCTTTCTGAACCTAAACGATCTCAGTAGCTTCATCCTCCTACATGCCCATCTCAACAAATTCCAAGTTCGACATGATGCTGAGCTCTTTTTTTGCCACCTTCGGCTCTGTTGACTTTTGTGGCTGGACGGCTCCCCCTAACCTCTTCTTCTGTCTGTAGCCTTATCAGTTCTCCTGGGCCCTTCCCTCTGGCCTCTTGCCTTCTCTCAATCTTTTCATCGTGAACCACTTCCATGATACTGGCCATCTCAGTTTTTCTGTTCCTGTTAGTCACTCTAATCTATCACCCTCTAAACTTACAGCACACTGTTCTTTCATTCTAACTCAAACAACGTTATCAAACCTGTCAGTTGTTGCCACATGGTGGAAGGACATATACTTGGCTGAGCTTGAATGCTAATGACAATTGCTATCTCTGATGACTCCTTCTATCTCTTTCCTGACCACGACCCCACTACTGAACACCAAATCATTATTTCCCAGACTGTTAGCATCCCCATCTTTTCTGGATATCTCTCCCCACCACCCCCTGCCCCCACCTCACAGCCTCCAACCTAATAATTCTGCACATCCCATTTCTGCCTCCTATCCAAGATGCACAATTGGGATAGTCCTGGCCGACTGATTTGTTTCAACTTGCTCTGTTCCTACTGATGTATTACACGAGTTTTCAACCACTGTTTGAAAACTTCAGTATCTTTTAGGTTGTCCACCTTTTTCTCCAATGTACATACATTGAAGATTTTATTGAAATGTATCTATGTTTTCAATCTACTGCAGATTCTTGAACATGCAATACTGATATGAAAAATGTTTTAAATTAGCAGATATTATCAAAACATTGCTGTAACAAGCTGATATTATTGAAATGAAATTAATCTTGCCCAGGCATTAAAACCAGAACTAGTAAAAGGGTGCATTGACTGCACTGATGATGTGGTTATACCCACAGTTTTTATGCTAGGTGGTTAATACAAAAATACCTCACACTGGTACTTAAGAACTCCCCCCTCCCCCATTATTGACCATAAAGAGTTATGCAGAAGTGTGATTTGCTAAATTTTATTCACATCAATTTGTTTTCAATATATTTTGCTAATACTTCGAGGAATCATTGATGTTTAAGAGCACCATGTATGCAGGCTGAATGTCAGCTGTGGAGTTATGCCAGGAATGACAACTAATCCTGTCGTACTCTTTCTAAAACTAATAGAATGCTTCCAAGTAGTTACCCACCACAGCTGTGGAGCAGTTCTGGACAACTGGATGGTATGTAAAGGGTATGTATGAAAAGGTCAAAGGATAATAGATGCCTGGCAGTGAGCTACAAGCCAATAATCCAATCAGCCATTTCCAAAGAAGCTATAAACCATTACATTGAAGCTCAAGCAGGTTCTGAACTTCAGCAAGACTGCAGGATTTAATAGCTTGCATTAAACTTACTTACATACTATTATTATATATGGCCTATTATATACCTTTTTTTATAACCATTTTTGTGGCAGGAATGCACTAGAGGAAAGAACCTACCTCAGAACCCAAGTGACTAATTGTCAATTATGTCTGATTTTCCATGAGAACTATTTAACAACCGAATGGTTTATTATGATGCATCCTTTAACAGAATGTCTGGTATTGCATGTATGGGCAGTTCTTGTCACAGCCTGGCCAACTTGTTTTGGCAGCAGCCATGAGTGGATCCATCTAAGACCAAGGAGAAGCACCTGGAAACACAGCAACTGAAGGAGTGCTGCACAGTTGGAGGTTCCGTCTTTCAGATGAGACATTAAACTGAGGCTCCATCTGCTCTCTCAGGTGGACATAAAGGATCCCATGATACCATTTGAAGAAAAGCAGGTGAGTTCTCCTGGCCAATATTTATCCCTCAACCAACATCACTGAAACAGATTATCTGATCATTTATCTGTTTCTTGTGAGACCATGCTGTGGGCAAATTGGATGCTATGTTTCTCCAAATTATAACAGTGACTAAACTGCAAAAGTATTTTGTGGGCTGTTTAGCACATTGGGATGTCCTGAGGATGTCAACGGCGCTATATAAATGCAACTTCAGTCATTATTTTATTGTTAGGAATTGCCCTTGGCTAACAGATGTCCTTAAAGCAAATGGCCACAACTTGGCACTATACATTGTTCCATCCTTACCTCCAAAGCACATTGTCACATGGACAGATAATGCCACTGTTGCCAGGTACCTCAACGACTAACAAGCTACTTGTCCCAGGGCTCTCTGTGAGGATCCATCAGAGAGAGCATCACTGGTGCAGGATCTCATTGACTGCTCAGCATCTGGGTGGATTTGAAATCCAGATGGTGGATGTGTTCCCCAGAGAGATGGTCCAACCTCACAAATGGATTCTGAAACAAATCACCAACTTTGACAATTTAATGCTAACGGGGATGTCCACAGTTTTCTTGCAGGAGCAAGGAGCTTGCAGCCCAAGTATTATATTTCTCTTTTAGATTGATTCTGATCCTGAATTTCACTTTGGCTTTATACATAACCGACTCATGCCATCCACTGTTTCACTTATTTGGTTCATAGTTAGAATCAATTTAGAGTGAAATACATGTGGTGCTTATATGATTGCACTACATTAGTGGTCTGAGATAACAGGTATTTTATAACTTGGGAGTAATGCTGATGATATCATAGGACCCCAAGGTCACAACGATCACCTGAATTTTTAATTGAGATTCCTCTGCATGTTTACAGCAGGTGGATGATTGTGAGAGTCTTCCCCAAATGTTGGGAGAAAAAAACAAAAGAGTAATCAACCACAGCTGTCTCCCCTCACTCAATGGCTGTCCTGCGTGTAATACCAGCAGACACACCATTATCTCTGTTCTCTTGATTGAGAAAAGGTTTACAGAATGAGGGAAAAATGCGAGGTGGAGAAAATTAATTAGGAAATGCCAGACGATAGATAAAATAATAATTAAAGTGATTTGAGTATGCTTCAAAATCTGATAATTATTTCGCTGATGAACAATGGAATAAAGTACACAGGACATTCATTAGATTAAATGGTTCATGTTTATTTTTATTTTGTTAGTTAATCTCCTATTGTGCTGGAGACTAAACATGGCAGTATATCAGTCACAAGGAGCAGGCTTATTGGTCACAGTGTCTGGATGTCCAAATAATCACCTCAATTAACAGGAATGGGATGGGTGTGAGGAGCAGTAACAAAACAAGATGACAACGCAGACAGTGACAGTTCTGTACACATCCTTCATTCAGCAGATGTGTATGAGAGAAGGTGTGCCACCAGACCTTAGTAATGAACCCAAGTAACAACAATATAATATAATAATATATATTTACTCTTTAAAAATATACTTCAGTCAGATGGCTACTTCTGTACAACTACAAAAATAAAAATTTATATAAATAACTTATATGGCATACAATATTTTAACTGTGATTACATATACCCATCAACCAAAAAAAAGCCAGCATGAACAGATTAGATTTTTTCATGTGGTGGGTATATTGTCTTTCCTGCTACAGTAACTACAATTTACAAGATTCTTACTTCACAGAAAGAAACAAGAGATATTCTCTACTGAATTCTACAATAAAAAAACATTTTTTTTCTTTTTTTTCCCCTCACACTTTAGACAGATACAGCATTTGTACACTTATGAAATATTTTTTAAAAAGTTAAAAGTTGAAGCAGCCCCATTGCTTCAAATACATTTATAAAAAGTCTAGAAAAAACACAAGTAAAATTCCCTGCATTTGCTGAACTGGCAGTGATTAGACAAATCACAGCGATTAACCCTTAAAACTCTGGATCGCCAACTGTGTTCACAACTGGGTGAATGATCCTAAATCTTGAACTAGCACCAACACAGAAGCAATGGCCTCTTTCTGTCCTGTATCTTCTATGGTAAATGGTAGAGAGAAACATGTACAATTAACAGGGTTTCTCAGTGCTCCCTCACTCCTGTACTTTTATGCTGCAAAAATTGTTGCTCAGAAGCCTTCTTGGGAGTAGAGACTTAGAGTGGAAGGTTCTCTCGCAGCGAGACTGTGATTGGTGATTGTTATTCCAGGCTCTGCAGCCAGTGGGCCTTGGGTAGCCCTCCACAGAGATGGTACAAGAAAACTGAGACATAGGTTTTTCAAACTTGGGTCCTGGGACCCTAGGGGTTAGGGAGGGGATCTCAAGGGACTGTGAGGTCATCAAATTTATGTGTTCATGGACTTAAGAGCATGATGTTTCTGTTGCTGTGTACTAAAAGCATTTTCAGCAATTATAACGCTGTTTATCTTTGGGTAGCTGAGACTGTCTTTCAGAAGTTAGGATAGGTGGTCCCCAAGAATTTGTTTGTATTTCCATAAAAAAAAGTTTGAAAACTACTGGACTAGAGGGACAACATAGGCAACACATCTATTAATAATTAAGTGAGTACACTGTGCTGACTTTATAAATATATTAATTAAAATCATTTAGACTAGAAATTAGGCCACATCTTCATACCCAGTTATATACTGTACTTGGTATAACTGGTGTTCAATCACAGGAAAATATTAAAAGCAAAATACACTTAATTGACCTTATTGGGAGGATAAAATTGTTTTCTTAACTTCAATTTTTTTTTGTAAATTGCAAACCAGGAGATATTATTTTAATGAATAACTTCAAACAACAAACAGGAGGAAAGATGTTCAAGTGAAGTTTGTAAGGGGTTCTAGTACATGTTGTGCTGCAGCTGATGGGGGTTGTTGACATGTCTATGGTCAGCCACCCAGGGTCCAGGGTGCACTACCTGTGAGGCTATGAAGGAGAGAAAAATAACATCAAATAAAGTTTGAAAAAAGAACGATTTAGAGAAATTAGCAAAATTGGAACTTAAAAAGGTTTAAAAATTGAAGCACCTCCTCTGCTTCAAATATATTTATAAAAAGTATAGAAATAATGAAAGTAAAAGTCCCTGCTGAACTGGCAGTGATTAGACAGCCATAAACCACCACCGCACTCCTCCCCCCCATATTATTTCAGCAGAGTTAGGATCAGTCGGTTCAAGTGATTGGCGGATGGGGATATTGTACAAATTGCAAAATCAAGTTTGTTGATGTAGTTTATTGTGACATCCAACAGATTTAAAACCAGTATACGATCCAGAGCATTATGGGTAAATACCCCTGTGACAAACACTTTTTTTCCATATTGTACAAAAATATAAATATAACACCACTGGCAACAACAAAAAATATTATTAAAACACTTCCTTTCATTCATTTTTACTGGCTATGAGGTTCCATTCTCCTCAATCTGGTTAGAAAACAGAGTACTTGGTGCTTAAAATGGCTGCATGTTCAGTGAGAATACAATGGCTGCATGTTCTGTGAAAATACATACAAGGGAAATGATACAAGGGACATTTCAATCACATTCATGCGATATGAATGATTTGAGCAGGAAACAAACCCAATGTCCCACACAAAACTTTAGTATCTTACTTGATTGAGTGTTAAAGATGGGCTTCCTCTGAATTAGGTTTAATCCGTATTCAAACAGTGGGCCACAGATAGCATTATCTGTTTACATCATCACCATTGTTGGGACCAATACCATTTAAACTGTTAAGTCTTTAATTTTTGTTATTTTTAAAAAACTCAGTCATGGTTTGAAAGATTGCAGGTTGATTTCCAAAATGCCTATGCTTCAAATCATTGGTTGTTCACTTGGGGAGTATCTTTCTAGTTCTTTTTGTACATGAGGGAAAATTCAGAACAGGTTGAGTCATCTCGGAGAGAAGACTATTATGCATTTCCTAGCAACAGACTTCAGTGCGACATCGCCAGTAGCCTAGAAGTAGGGCTGCAAATTAGACAAATCATTATTTGCATCAAACTGTGACTGACAAGCCCTTTAAGCAAATGGAAGACCAAATGCTACAAGTAACTTTGAATGGAAGCAGAATACTGGAAGAAAGAAGGCCCCATTAAGAGTGCTATTTTGCATATATCTCATACTGATGTAATAGAACCAGAGAGGCCGTTTGGGCTGAATATCCTCAAATAAGTACTCGCATCATGGGTGCAAGTTTGCAGTTTCTCACAGGCATAATGGGACTAATTTAATTGGACTAAAAAGGGCAAACCAGTGTCACCGGGACAGAAATCAGCACAAGTGCCCTCTCAATCTGAGGAAGGCACCACTAATGAAACAAATGGTCAAATTATGCCTTGCTCTTACCATGGCCCTGCTGCGGTCAGCTAACTCAGCCCAGACCAGGGTTGAAGCTGGGATCTTCCTGGTCTGCGTGGCTCAGCTACTCACTGAGCCATCAAGGAAGCCCAGCATTCAGCTTTTAGAAGGCTAGTTATAATAAGCAACCTAAGTGACCAATAATTGTCAGCAGCTCACCTATTTGAAATTTCACTGTGTAATCCTTACAGAAATGGCTGACTTTAATATTCTATTGCTCCCCAATGCTCTTAATAGTTTGGTCCACAGATGAAATCCCAGTTTAATCACAGCCACACTCAGCTCTATCGCCCGTGACATCATCCAGTGGGATAGTTTATTTGAAAGGGAAAGGGTGGAAAATCATTGTATAATATGGCAGATAAACTGTCATTAAAAGATCTTGAGCTTGTGTTTGAAAAAATGGTCAGAATTTTAAAAAAAATATTGTTAAGTCAGGGATTTATTTTAGGCCATTAAATTATTTTTAAATGAAATTACAGTACAATCAAAGCATTCCCATGCACAGGCCTGTGAGAAAGGCAAGTTGCTTCTGGTAATTTGTCTGAACTGAAAAACTTCTTTCATGGTGATTAGGTACTTGCATAGAAAGAAAAACCTGACGGGGGCGGGGGGGGGAAAAATCTAATCTATATAAACTTTTAAGTTTTAAAAGAGTAGCAGCAAAATAATCAAGCAATTATCATTTATCTGAACCCAAAGTTACAAAAATTCTCTTCATTGTACACAGACTACACATCTTACCATCCATTAGAACTCTGACTCTGAATTTTCTGGTGCTTTACACAGTATATAATACAGAAGTATACAGTACATCATTAAATAGGTTTGTTTTGTTTTGTTTTTTAGTATTAAAATATATTTAAACACCAACTTAATATTTTAATATAAATTTTCCTGTCTCCGTCTTGAGGTTTATGTACATAGGCAGTTTTACACGTTTCTTGAGCCGGAGGATATCGGGATGTGGGGGCAATGTAAGCATTCTTTGGTTGCCACATTCACTTGAGGCGACCTGTGGAGCACAAGATGAATGATAAGCATATCAGTAACATAAAGAACATAAGAAACAGGAGCAGGAGTCGGCCATATGGCCCCTTGAGCTTGCTCTGCCATTCAATAAGATCATGGTTGATCTTCTACCTCAACTCCACTTTCCCACCCTATCCCTATATCCCTTCATTCCCTTAGTGTCCAAAAATCTATCGATCTCAGTCTTGAATATACTCAACGACTGAGCATCCGCAGCCCTCTGGGGTAAAGAATTCCAAAGATTCACAACCCTCGGAGTGAATAAGTTTTTCTTCATCTTGGTCCTTATCTTGAGACTATGACCCCTAGTTCTGGACTCTCCAGCCAGAGGAAACAGCCTCTTAGCATCTACCCCGGCACCATTTCTGCTCCCACAATATTAAATGGAGCTTCACCATATCTAAAATCACTAAAACCAAGATGTCCAAACAAGTCATGTGTTTTTTTAAACTAACCGTAGTCCTTTTAAAACAAAAATCAATATCATTGATCTTGTTTCTCATGAATTTTGACAGAATCTCCATTTTGAAATCAGGACTCAACAGCCTGGTTATTCCATAGCCATTAAAGATGTACTGCTAATTGTTTTTAAAAGCATGATTTTAAAATTGTTGAAAAATTATGTTCTGTTGCTGGAAATTACTACAAGTAAGCTTTTTTTTCCTCAGTTAAGAAGTCTTTCGTTAGATTGTGATTATGGCATATGGTGCCTTTAACACTGTACACTGATAGCACAGAGCCACATTGATAGCTGCTGTCAGCAGAAAAGCAGACCAAAAACAGAATAAAACTCCCACACGTCAAATCTGAATCAGTATACAAAATTAGTAAGAACACATGTCAAGAAATGCTTTCATATTTTTTTCCTAAGCTCCCTCGATGACTCAGCAAATTTAGTCAGTAATTGAACCATACAGACCAGGAAGGTGTCTGGTTTGATAATAAGTCTGTGCTGAGCTAGCTGATCTCAGCAGTAGGGGCATTACAATAGGCTTCAGTGCCACTGGGTTGGCATGGAGTGAATCAGCTAGAGTTCCCACTCCTGATGGAATGCAGCCATCCCAACTGGAAATGTATATGTGTGCATCAGGTTCTCCGATCAATGATTTGGGAGCATATATCTCATGTACAGGCAGTGGAGACAATCTCCTCTCATGTGTTGCAGATATTGGATAGGTTTGAGGTGTGCAAACACATCTGCAACACCATGAAGGAGGTATGGCATGGCATGAAGAACACCGTGATATGTGGCCGTCCAGGAGATTTCTGCAGCGTTAGCACATCAGGAAGAGGTTCTAAAGTTGATCACTACTTCCGAAGTGTCAGCAAAGACTGTCGCTCTAGGTGCCCTCAAGAGCACCCTAGCTTGGGATTTCAAAAACTTAATCTCATTTTCAATGGGAGTTTCAATCTCATTGAAACGTATAAAATTCTTAGAGGGCTTGAAAGGTTAGATGCAGAGATGCTGTTTTCCCTGGTTGGAGAATGCAGAACTAGGGAGCATAGTCTTAGGATAAGGGGTGGGCGATTTAGGACTACGATGAGGAGGAATTTCTTCACTCAGAAGGTGGTGAATCTTTGGAATTCTCTACCCCAGAGGGCTGTGGATGCTCAGTTGTTGAGTGTATCCAAGACTGAGATAGATAGATTTTTGGACTCTAAGGGAATCAAGGGGTATGGGGATCGGGTGGGAAAGTGGATTGAGGTCGAAGTTCACCCATGATCTTATTGAACAACGGAGCAGGCTTGAGGGGCCGTATGGCATACTCCTGCTCCTATTTCTTATGCTCTTATGTAATTGGGAACATTCGGCCTGTGCACACACTGACCACTGGCCTAATTCAGTCCTGTGCCCCGCACTAGTGGTTTGCATGGAATGGTCATAGATGTTGTTGTTTCTTGTGATAGTGACAATGTGGCTGCATCAATCAAACCCCTTCCAATACCAGCACATGAGGGAGATTCTGGCCTGGGCCCAAGCAATATGACACCAGAAGCAGATCCTGCAAGGACATCGACATCACCAGTATAAAGAAACATGGGTGTATCTTGCCTCCCATAGTGTAACTCTAGCCCCTCTCTCTGAAGCATGTGGAAAAGCAAAGTGGACGTGTAATTGAGGGTGGGAGAAAATAGATTAAAGGAGTGAAAGCCTGAAAGGACAATGCAAAATGGGGACATAATAGGAAAGTCTGCCATTGTAGCTTTGTATTTGATTCTCAAAAAATCACAATATATTTTTTGGGGGGACAAAAAGGTGATGGTCAGGATCTCTATTCAACATTATATTTTAGGTCACAATGAGAAATTTTGAGGCCACCCCTTAGTATTAAATTTTTGGATTTTTTTTTGCAGATTTCCATGAAAAATTCTTACTAGAAAGTATTTGTTGACATGCATCAGAACTTGGTAGAAATACTCACCTAATGCCTTCTTGGGGCTTCCCTGCTCCTTACTTCACATTCAACATCCTGAAGTTCAAAAACCTCCACTTTGGAGTCTGTCTTTTTCTCATGATTCACATACGAGGAGGGTATGTGCGGTTCATCAAAGCAGTCTGACTCACTGTCCTCAAACCCTTCATGTGTGTATCCTCTAAATGTCTGCGATACACTCGGGTGCACAGCTAGCGTCACTGATGCTGTGGCGGTCACCGTAGTGAAAGGGTTACTTGGTCCAGGCACACTGGTAGAGTATGCTGGAAGTGTAGTCCTAGGATGGTGAGTCCTGTTGTTCTGAGACCTGTGTTGACTCCTAGAGGAATTAACAGGCTGGATGGGTTGAGCAACACCTCTGTTGTGCAATCCATTGTTGGAAGTCTGTTGCCTCCCTTCTCCTGCCTCTTGATGTGAGTCTTTAGGTTCTTGCCAGGCTAGCTGAGAACTAACAGAATCCACGGTAGGCCGAGGTTGTCCTTTTGAGTTTATGTGATTCTTCCTGTATGAGGAATCCTTAAGCTCTTTGTATGGCTTCACAATCTGTGGGTGAACATTAAAAACAATATATTCTACATATATATTTTTTTTCAACAAAGTTTTAATTTTTATTAAAATGACTGCATCAGTCTAGCACTGCATGCAGTTTTCTAAAAAGTTATACTAGCCTCTGAAACTGAGACCGTATCAGTCATTATGATCACTGAGCCCTATCAATGTAGAACTTGCAGACTGAATCATTATTTTCAGTAATATAAGGATAAAAGTAAAATGTTTGATTTGATATCTTCAGTGGAATTTTCCTCCACTAGTTATCAATGGGAAAATTCTAGCCATAGTTTCTTAATCTTAAGTACCTTTAAATATGCACATTGTTTACAAGAACAAACTTGAAATGTAACTCGCTATTCACCATTTTTAGGACAGGAGAGTAAGGTAGACAAGCATGTGGATATCTTTGTGGACACCAGCAATCCTTGCTTTGGTTGATGTTCTAGAAGGCACCATGAGCGGACACAGCGGTGATGATGGGGGAGTGGGGGTGGTCGGCGAATACCCCAGCCACTTTTCCTTTCCTCCTTAAAATGAGATTAGTGGGTCTTTCACGCAATGTGAGTGGAAATATGGTATTTTGAATCCACTACTTGTACATCGATTAATAAATATGGGACATAAGAATATATTAATGTCATTATGTTGGCTTTGATGTGTATTACCTAGAGACTAGCAACCTTTTAGTTCCCTTCTTTCCTTGTGGAAAAGGACTCAAATTCTATTTGTGGGCTCTCACCAAAAGCTGTGGTCAAGATGATTATCTCATTATATGGGCCGGTTGTGACTAAGCGGTGCAGCCCATTCCCATAGCCTACCATTTACTAACTCCTATCAAAATGCCAATAGAAAACAGAATATGTTTTGAATAATGAAGGAAGGCACTTACTGTGACTCGTGGGAAGTTAGGGTTGTTTCCAGACTCCACCAGTATCTGTGAGTGGGCTGGTGGGATGATGTATGCACTTTGGTCAAAGTGCTGCAGGTCCTCCTCGCTGATCCCAGACACTGTGGTCTCCGAGTAATATTCCGAATCGGAGGACTCAGAAAACGTACTGTGCTGACGTGGAAATGAACGGACATAGAAGCCATGATGGTTCATGGGTGGCGGAATAGGCTCGGGTGAAGGGGTTGGCAAACGACTGCCTCTATCTGCTGGAGTGACCTAGAGACAAAAAGATTTTAAAAATTTATGAATAAAAATAATATTAGGCTTTCTTGGTGGCTTTAAGAACGATTAGTGGTACAGATGACTCTGGGGTCCTGAATACACCTCACGTCCGATCACTCGATAATTTTTTTTTCAGATACACTTTTGCTATTTTTGTCTCTGGTTTTCTCTCATAGACTCCTGGGAGGGCGGGGGGGGGGGGAGGGTGAAGTACTTCAGGGCTTCTCCCGCTCTGTCGCAGTAACTTTGGTGGAAACCTCCATTTACGCACGCAAACGGGGCTTTGGCCGAACGCCCGCCTTATGGTGGCGGAGTGGGAGAAGTCCTGAGAAAATTCACCCTTCAAGACCACAAACCAATTGTAGCCAAAAGAATGAGTAGGCAGCCTGCTCCCAGGCTCCTACTATGGACTTGTATGAGAATTCTCTGGGCACAAGACTCCACAGAGAGATTGAGAAATTAGCAGTATTAGGGTTGCACCTGCATCCCACCAGTGTCCTGGTACTCTGCATCAGGCCTCGAGCATTCTGTCTCTCTTCTTCATCCAGTTGTGATATTGGTAAGATCATAGTAGCCCTGTTCACACTATACTTAAGACAGGGCAGCCCACTATCCAGTGACAAAGTCAAACAGACATAGCACTTTAAAATCACAATCTCTGTGGCATTATGTTACATGCGGAATAATAGATCTTCTGAAATGATTACAACAACAACAACTTGCATTTATATAGCGCCTTTAATGTAATGAAACGCCCCAAGGGGCTTCACAGGAGCGTTATTAAACAAAATTTGACACCGAGCCATATAAGGAGGTATTAGGACAGGTGACCAAAAGCTTGGTCAAAGAGGTAGGTTTTAAGGTGTGTCTTAAAGGAGGTGAGAGAGGCAGAGAGGTTTAGGGAGGGAATTTCAGAGCTTAGGGCCTTGGCAGCTGAAGGCATGGCCGCCAGTGGTGGAGTGATTAAAATCAGGGATGCGCAAGAGGCAAGAATTGGAGGAGCGCACACATCTTGGAGGGTGTAGGGCTGGAGGAGGTTACAGAGATAGGGAGGGGCGAGGCCATGGAGGGATTTGAAAACAAGGATGAGAATTTTAAAACCAAGGACTGGGAGCCAATGTAGGTCAGTGAGCACAGGGATGATGGGAGACCGGGACTTGGTGCGAGTTAAGCTCAAGTTTATGGAGGGTGGAACATGGGAGGCCGGCCAGGAGAGCGTGGAATAGTTGAGTCTAGAGGTAACAAAGGCATGGATGAGGGTTTCAGTAACAGATGAGCTGACGTAGGGGCGGAGACGGGCAATGTTACGGAGGTGGAAGTAGGCGGTCTTGATGATGCAGCAGATATGTGGTCAAAGGCTGAACCAGACGCCACGGTTGCGGGCGGTCTGGTTCAGCCTCAGACAGTGGCCAGGGAGAGGGGTGGAGTCAGTGGCTAGGGAATGGAGTTTGTGGCGGGGACCAAAGACAATGGCTTCAGTCTTCCCACTATTTAGTTGGAGGAAATTTTTGCTTATCCAGTATTGGATGTCGGACAAGCAATGTGACAAATGACGACAGTGGAGGGGTCAAGGGAGGTGATGGTGAGGTAGAGCTGGTGCCGTCAGCGTACATGTGGAATCTGACGTGTGTTCGGATGATGTCGCCCGAGGGGCAGCATGTAGATGGGAAGTAGGAGGGGACCAAGGATAGATCCTTGGGGGACTCCAGAGGTAACGGTGTGGGAGCTGGAACAGAAGCCATTGCAGGTGATTCTCTGGCTACGACTGGATAGATAAGAATGGAACCAGGCGAGCACAGTCCCACCCAGCTGCATGACAGAGGAGAGGCGTTGGTGGACGATGGTGTGGTCAACCGTGTCAAAGCTGCAGACAGGTCGAGAAGGATGAGGAGGGATAGTTTACCATGGTCACAGTCACATAGGATGTCATTTGTGACTTTGATATGACAGAGTAATAATCTCATCAAAGGTTTCACATGGTTTGTATACAAAATAATGGATACCTGGGAATGAGTTACCCCATGATTAGATTTAATCTAATCATGGGGTTCAGGTGAGGTCACAAACTGGGAGAGAGTCTGCTGAACCCCAAGACTAAGATTTCAGTCTGGAGTTACTCAGCTGCTGTGCTTATGGTGCAGATTCACAACAAACATGAATTTGTAATTCATGTATAAAAAGGGCCTGCTTCCAATTATATTAATTACCTTTACCGGGCAAAGCTCTCGTTACACAAAATTCAGTTTTCAATGCAAAAGAACCTAAATCTTGTTAGTCAAACACAAACATGCTTCTAAAAACAATTTGTATTTGCTGTTTGAGAAATACTCAGACAAACCTTGAATAAAGTTAATAGAATGGCACACTGGGATAATGTACTGGGAGGTAAACGTGGCAGAGAGGAGCTGATCTATAACATTGTCTTTAGAAAGGGTACAAATCGTGTGTTATAGAAAGTATGTTTTATCTGGGTTTGTTGTTACAATGGAACCATTGATAGGTTTGTTAGGGTATATCAAACTGTGGAAGGTGCTATATTGAGGATTTCAAAAGTGTAATAGTGAGGGATATGAGATATATCTGAGAGTGTTATAGTGAGTGAAGGAACAAAACATTTTGTACAGTTTCTCGATTATTGAGGTACCAATATATGTATGCTATATCACGGTCTTTTACACATCAGGGTATTATAGCAAATGATATGGGAAATATAAAAACATTGTGGTGTGGGCCATGAGCTTTGTCTTAAAGTGTTATATGGAGCATTGTGTATTATATCAGCGTGTGCTATGCCAGATTGTTATACTGGGTGTAATATACAGGGAGATTACTCTGTGGGTTTTTCAATTAATGAAGCAATAATAAACCATCCATACTATATCAGGAGTTGTACAATCCTAGAGACTGTTCTAGTGAGGGACATAGGAAATATTAGATGTGAGAGGACATCAGAGCATATCATATTGTACATGGTTTCTCTTTTAAAGAAGGAGCCATAAAGAATGTATATCAATTCAGGGGTTGGTGTCTATCAGGAAGTATTATGGGAGAGCTATGTGTTACATCAAAGTGTGTGTTATAGCAGAGAGTGTTATTGTGAGGGAATGATAAATTGTCAAAAGTAGGTATCAGGCAATCCCTAATTGAGAGATAGCTTTTCAGCCACATACTAATCTAGGGAGTGTGTGCCTCAATCATTAGGAAAACGAGCTTCCTGCATTTAACTCTCCATGCACCCAGCCAAATGAAACCTGTTATTACTGATTAGGATAAGGCTGAAGCCGATGCAGAGCAGATGGAAACATCCAAGCACCCTGAGGAAAATGAACCTTGCATATTAAATTTGGAGCACTAGTCAGATCCAACCATGGATCTTCTACTTTTGTAATATTGCTCCTCCCTCCACCTACTGCTATTAGAACAGCAAAGTGAGGGACGGCTGTGGGACAGTGCTGAAAGTTGCATGAACAACCTAAGTGGTGGGTGGGGCAAGACAGATACTAATACCATAAACTTATTAATATCAATACTGCAAAGTTTGGATTATGAGTCTTGCCAATGTGTATCACTCACCAATTTATTTCAAAATGAGCAGGAAGTGGCTATTGGCCTGTGGAAAAATCGAGCAGCCCTTGCACTCAGGTAAGTGCGGGGTCAGGAGCATCCTGTGGAAGAGGGGGGTGGGGCATGTACGAGGCAGGGGAGGTCTCAACTTTCCTTGTGCAGCCTGGAAGAGCCCCCACAAAGGAAAGTATAAAACTTATCTTGAATGGCCTCTTCAGACAGGGCTTCACCTCATGGGGAAAGCCGTAGCACCTCCCCACTTAGGCTGGAGTTAAAATTTCAGTCGGGGCCCAATTACGTTATCAGACTCTGATATGCATATTTAAAGAAGGACCCCGCCCATGTTAGTCGGGTAGTTCAGCCAGCTGTCCAGGAGCACTGGTAAAAATCAGAAAAGGTGGCATCCAGGCGGTACATAAGCGGTAAGACGCTCAGTGGATTTTAACTGCTAGAGTTAAAATCTACCCCAAGATATAACTTGCCACAACAAATCATTTGGCCAACTAATGATACACAGAATTACATTCATGTACATGTTTCAAGGGTGGCTCATTCTGTCAATGGATCTAAGCAGGTTCAATAAATCCAGACTTTGCTCTGCTTACCTCGGCTGGGGGTCCAATGACTGACAGCAAAACAGGAAGTAGAACCAGACCATTAAGGATGCCCAAAAATGTTAATATGGTCAAAACAGCAAAAAAATATCTGCAAATGGAGAGAGAACAGGAATTCATATTGTTAGAACACTCTCATTTTGATTTCATTTTATTATTTTAATTACATTTTACGCTCATCAACATGAGGCACAAACCTGGTATTTCCAAGCCAGTTAGGCTAGCATCCATAATGGCAAAAAGACTTAACAGTGAGGTTGAGGGTGGGTGTTGGTGATGGCAGTTTTGAAAGGGAAGGGGTCAGTGCCAGAGGACTGCAAACTATTTATCATATCGGCTATTATGAGAGCCAGTAAGGAAAGTTGGGTGATGAGGACTTTATTGGGAATGGGATCAACGAAGCCAAAGGTTGGTCTCATGGATGAGATGAACTTGGAGAAGATGAGAGGGAACCAAAGAGATAGGAGTTCAAGGCAAGAGTGTTGGAGGGACTGGGGGATGAGGGAAGGGGAAGGGGGAAACAGCAGAGGCAGCTAAACTGCTGGTGTGAATCCGTTCAGTAGAAAACTAAGCAGCCATCATGTGTTGGGTGGGTCATGGGAACATGGGGAGAGAAATGAAGCTGCTCAACTCTGTCCATCCTGACCAAATTGAAGACAATGTGGATGTGAAAATATGAATTACATCGAGTTTATGGCACAGAAACAGGCCATTCGGCCCAACTGGTCTATGCTGGTGTTAATGCTCCACACGAGCCTCCTCCCTCCTGACTTCATCTAACCCTATCAGCATACCCTTCTATTCCTTTCTCCCTCGTGTGCTTAGCTAGCTTCCCTTTAAATGCATCTATGCTATTTGCCTCAACTATTTGTTGTGGTATCACATTCCACATTCTTATCACTCTTTGGGTAAAGTTGTTTACCCTGAATTCCCTATTGGATTTATTAGCGACTATTTTATATTTATGACCTCTAGTTTTGGACTCTCCCACAAGTAGAAACCTTTTCATTATCTTAAAGACCTTTATCAAGTCACCCCTCAGCCTTCCCTGCTCTAGAGAAAAGAGTCCCAGCCTGTTCAGCCTTTCCTAGTAATTATATCCTCTCAGTTCTGGTATCAGCCTTATGAATCTTTTTTGCACCTTCTCCATTGTTTCTATATCCTTTTTATAATATAGAGACCAGAACTGTGCACAGTATTCTGAGTGTGTTCTAACCAAGGTTCTATATAAGTTTAACATAACTTCTCTGCTTTACAATTCTATCCCTCTGGTGCTTGGTTTGCCTTTTTTATGGCCTTATTAACCTGCTTCACAACTTTTAGTGATTTGTGTATCTCTTTGCTCTTCTACCCCATTTAGACCCTTATTATCCAAGCAATATGTGGCCTCCTCATGCATCCTACCAAAATGCACCACCTCACAATGTAGCTACATGATGCTGTTACCAGGCCACCCTCCCCGCACCCCCCCTCCTCAACACATATTCACCCCCCGCCCCCCCAGTGCTTTGAATGCACTGCGATCCCACATCTTTTGTCCGTGCATTGTGAAACTAGGTGGCATATCCCAAGGTCAGCTGTGATCTACATCTCCTGCTGTGTAAGTAAATTGGGAAAGGTTGTGAATAATTATGTCCAATTTCCCGTTTCAGGCCTGCTGGTCTGGAGGCATTAATTACAGAGCAAAGGGGCTCCACAGAAACTCCTCACTGTACTTAGAAGGATTAAGACATTTGGCTCGATTTCAAGTGAAATTCCTCAGCAGAAGGCTTAGCCCTATTCCCAGTGGCAGGCTCATCTATCATTACAGTCTTGGTACTTCCTGCACTGTGTGAGTATATGCGTGTGTGTGTGAGAGAGAGAGACTCAGTTCTACACTCAAGAAAAATCCTGTCTCCTTTTCACAATATCCCTCTCCTCATACATGGAACCCAGTATTCACTACTACTCCTTTAGAGGGGTCCTCATTTCAAACCCTCTTAAATGATGCAGAATGGAGCTGGAATATTTATTTGGGAGTTTAGATAAATAATTTGGAGATGCAGTGGAAAACTGTTCAGTGTTCAATTATATTGCCACAGATTATGCATTCAGAACCCACTTAAAAAGAAAACTTGTAGTGAATTTTGAACTTATCAATGCCAAGGGTGCCTGTTTAAAAAAAAAGAACTTGCATTGATATAGCACCTTTCAAAGCACTGTTGTAATGAAGGGAATGCAGCAGCCAATTTATGCAGAGTAAGGTCTCACCAACAGAAGTTAATGATCAGATAAACTGTTTTTAGTGATGCTGGTTGAGGAATAAATATTGGCCTGGACACCCAGAGAACTCCCCTGCTTTTCTTCGAAATGTGCTGTAGGATCTTTTACCTGTGAGGGCAGCCAGGGCCCTAATTTAATATCTCATCCGAAAGACAGGTGAGGCCAATGGAATACCTTTGGTGGATTTTATTTCCTTCCTTTTTGTCTTTGGGTTTAATACGGATCATCCTCAATATACCTTCTTTTAAGCGTTTGCTGATCATTTAAAATGTGCAGTAGCCTAACTTTTTTTTAAATGTAGGAATCGTTGCAAACTGGGAACTCAGGCACAGCTGCAGAACAGCAGTAACCTTTCTTCGAGTCTTTTCTGCCTTTTCTGCTTTAAAGCCTTTGAGCCCCATGTGTGCTGAGGAAGGCCAAGTGTTTATTTAACAGCACAGTAAGATAAGCAACAATATGCATTGCTTGGAATTCACAGCAATGGCACGCAACTCCGATGGAGCCTCAGGATCTGTCTCCCCGCCTCATTTAAAACAATTTTTTTTTTGGCTTATGAGTTTCCACTGTGGCTTGGTTATGTCTACACATGTTTGGGGGAGGGGCGGGGTGGTTGGTGATGAAACCTCTTGTATTACCATTTGTTAAAGGGGCCTTGGCATCTCATGAGGAGTTTTGTAGCTAAGGAGCCAGTGGTACAGCCATCCCAGCAGATAATAGGTCCACTATAATCTTGCTAACAGGGGTTGTCGAACTTCTGAAATTAATTTCAGGGGACAGAATTGGTCACAGCAGACCAAAACCAATCCACATGTCCCTTCTTCATGCCAATTTCCCTCTCACCCTGTAAAAACTAGCTGTGGCCCTGGCTTTTAAGACTGCTGATGAATCATTTAACAGAGGATTCTTGCAGTGATATTGCTGAGAAGCCAAACTACAGCCACTTTTTTTTTGATCCAAACTCCCTCTCATTTTACTGCTACCCTCACTTACTGCCAGAAAATTCATCAGACGGAATTTTTCGCATTGCTATTTGCTTCATTATGATCGCCACTTCAATGTTTGACTTCTACCAACACTGAGAACAGAGGGAAGAAAATGCTTTGCCTCAGCTTGTTCTCCTACCCCCTGTGCACCCCCCGTGATTTAGATCAGATCGCTGTGTGGGAGAATCACGAGACGTAAAGTCTCTCCCTATGACTCTGAGGCTCAGTCAGTTTAATTAGTCACAATACCAAGAGTAGTCATTGCTACAATATTCAATCCAGTGAGCCGTCCCTTCCTGGTGGCTGTGGGGTTAACACAATTTGACTTTGGTGGCAAATGAACATGTTGGCTGATCTCTCCCCCCCACCCCCACCCCCACCCCCCACCAAGAAAAAAATGAAGCATTGACTACCACCCCCCTTTGCCCTTTATAACAAGAGGGGCCCTCTTGTTACTGCAATCAGACAAGTAACCATCTTCTATTTATTTTACTTAAGCCAACAGTCTGAAAATCAATCGGTTGGCCTGTTGTACAGGACCTCCATGTAGGCAGCATGTCAGAATCTCGTTGTTTATGCTTTCTGTAATCTTTTCCATTCTGAGGAAGGCTCGCTGAAAAATGCAGAGTTTGTTCAGCTGTTTATGGTGCATGCACCAAAGAAGAAATATTTACAACAACTTCTTTACACTAACCCACGCTATCTGACTGGCTCTCTAAACAAGACCTCCCTGACTGAAAGTCTACCTTGTGGTTCATTTAGTTCAAATGTTTAAAAGAAAAATGACAGTTTGGGGTTTCAAAATAGTATCTCTGTTTCTCATCATATCTAAATGATGCGGAGTGGAAATTTTTTTTTCTCTGTTTTTCTATTAACTTTTAGATCCTTCTCCCTCTGCCACCTATGCATGGTTCTCTGTGATCAACTGGATAGCCAGGCAACCTACTCCCAATCCTCTGCCAATGTTACTCTGCAATGCTGTGGGTTGACTCACATTCTGGTTTTCATTCTGTCATTGTCCAATATGATGCCGACTTATGAGAGCACCTTATGGGGGAATATCGCATTAGAACCTCATCAGGAATTTCAACCTCCTTCTTCTCCTCCCCAAAATAACCAACACAGGCAAAGGATTTTACTTGGTTTTTAATATTTATTTTGTGACTGGCCAACTGATTTACTTGTACTGTCGTGAATAAAATGTGTTTTTCGTGAACTAATGGGCTTCGTTACACTGCAGGATCTCTAAAACTTAGGCAACAAAATGAAGTGGTCAAAATGACTTCTACTATTTTAGTGTTTTATTTTGGCTGTGATATATGGATCGATAGTGTCAGCCTTGGCTCAGTGGTAGCACTCTCACTTATAAGTCAGAAAGTTGTGGGTTCATGCCCAACTAGAGACTTGAGCACATAGCCCAGTTTGGCACTTCGGAGTAGTACTGAGGGAGTGCTGCACTGTAGGAAGTGCTGTCATTCGGATGAGACGTCTGCCCTCTCAGGTGGATGTAAAAGATCCCATGGCACTATTTGGAGAAGAGCAAGGGAGTTCTCCCTGGTGTCCTGGCCAATATTTATCCCTCAAGCAACACCAAAAACAGATTATTTAATTGCTGCTTGTGGGACCTTGCGGTGTACAAATTGGCTGCTGCGTTTCCTACATTACAACAATGACTACATTCAAAAGTACTTCAATGGCTTTGAAGGCTTTGGAATGTCCTGAGGTCACGAAAGGTGCTATATAAATGCAAGTTTTTTCATCAAACATGCTGTGGTTGACTGAAAAGGCATTTTAAAAAATGGATGCAGGAAGTGATGACAATCAAATTATCTTTATTTTATTTTTGCTATTACTTTACAGCCTAAAATCTTAATTGATATTTCTGTTTGGCAAGGCATCTGGAATAGTTTCAGCCTCTGAAATAGAAAACAGTGACAGCTGGATGGCATTTCCAATTTGGGACTGGATTTCAAGAGTGACAAATTTCATCTGGAATCAAACCTCTCCCTTCCCTGTGTACTGGCCTCCAGAGATATGCTGGGTCCCATCTGAGCCAATGGAGCAGTAACTCCCAGTAGAGGGAATCCCTGCCCTGACTCTGGCCCTAGATGACATCTGCCCTGTAGGGGATGGTGGAGGTTCTGCTCCATAAAAGACAAGTCAAAAACTCTGGGTCTCCCTTGTTTTCCAGTGGGTTCTGCCAGAGATACAGCAGTGCCCCAAGGAATTTGGGCCCCTCTGGGTCCCGTAGCCACCAAGGGTGATCTGGAAAACCTTCAGGCAAATGGCATTGTCAGGTTGCCTGCCTGCCTGCCTCCCCTCTCTAACTGGGATATAATGTATGGTTCAAGGAAGAAAGGATGCACATACAGAAGGGACAGGGAGAAAACAAAAATTAGATTTTAAATTTTATAGAACACTCAAAATCTCAGCAGTTCCACCTTACTCAAAGTGATGGATTTGAGATTCAGAACATTAGTCGCAGCCCCCTCCGGAAGGCAGTGTCTTCCAGTCTAACTTCTGTTCTGGGAACACTTATGGACTGGATATCTACTCAGTGTCATAGGTTACGTCAATCAAATGAGCAGGAATGACAGCTGAGTTTCACCCTTACAGAGAGCAATGAAAGAGGCTTAAATCACTATCACATATGGATGTCAATCCCCCACAGACACTGGAAGCTGCTTCAGCACCTCCACAACTCTATTGCAGACATTCTGTTCTATCTTTTGCATGATTAAAAGAATACAGTTTATTAATGTTAACATTCAAAGAATATTTAACCCTGAAATAATAATAACTGAGGTGCTGTATCACTTTGAGGATAAAGAACGTTTCAGTGATCGCATCATTCCTTTAAAACATGTTCGCTTTTTTGTTTTAAAAAGCTGCCTCACCCTACCTTGTTTACCGTCCCCAATACCACAAACTATTTCCCATGCCAGCGACGCCCACATCCCATGAATGAATTTAAAAAAAGGAGAGAGTGCCTATAGGTGGCCTACTCCCAAGCCTGTGTAAATATCACTCTGAATTTCTCTACTGTCGTAAAAGAAGGGGAAAGGGCTCCTTCCCCTCCATCTCAGGGTTGGTCACTCTCCACTGAAGGGAAGTACTTGCCTCACCCTTATCCTCTCCCAATCTCCCTTCTGGGTTGGGCGGGGTGGGGGGGGGGGAGGAAGAAAGAAAAATCACTGATTTATAACATATATTTTCAATGCTGCAGGTGAATCTAGTTCTTTTAAAGTCAACTGTAAATTGCACTGATTAATCTCACTAATCTCCCAAATGACGAGTTGCCATTTTCAGGTATGCCACCAGGTTGGGGGAGGAAGGGGCACAGGGCAAGAGGAAGTGCCAGATGAAGGCTAGGCACTTCCTGACAGTGGAAGGGTGGAGGTAAAACAGCAATTTTTTTTCAGATGAGATGGAGGAAGTTAAGACATGCAAGAGGTTTTTCCTTTTTTTCCCCAGAAGATTCCTGTTTTTGCATCATATGCATAATGTAATTATCCAACCTCTTGATCAGTCCCCACTCTGGAGACGCTATTGCGGTCAGTGAAAACACAAGCCAATAATGACGCACACAAACTGTAATAGTATAAGAGGCAGGGTCCCTTGTGCAGGAAGGAGCTGTGCCCAGGATGGCAATTGTCCAACAATTCTGTATCTGGCTCCTGCAGTCATTAGATTGGATTGGATTTCCACCTTCTGAAGTATACGAGTTACTGGGGCATGATACCGCTAAGATCCCCCCAGAGTTACAGGAGTACAACACTTCTAACATTCTCCCAGTGTTACAAGAATGCAACACCATTAACATACCCCCGGTGACAACAAGATTTTCATAGAAGTTTGAACATGCTCCCACTTTCCCGCTGAGCCAGTCAATCTGCATGTGAAAGGATTTGTGCCCATTGATGGTTGAAGAGTGGGGGGAATGTGAGATTTCTCATCACCCTACGACACTGGTAGAGTAAAAGATTTAACCGCAAGTTCCGACATGGTCAGTACCCATACTGGAATGGATGAGGAAGAGTGAGGGACTGAATAGAGTTCATGTACTTTGCCACAGAGGCACAATGAAGCTGAACCTCTGAGAAAAAATTGGCATAACCCACGACTGTCTATTTTCTAGTGGATGGTTGCACAGCTGCATTGACAGACACCTGATAAGAGTCTTCTGGGGCTATTTTAACTTAACTCGCCAGTCAGGAAACTGATGGGATCGGGTGCGATGCTGGTTTTACACCCCGCCCTATTTTACTCTCCATTAAAGTCAACGAAGTGTAATATCAAGGGGGGGGAGGGGAGGGGGGTATAAATCCAGTGTTCCATCCCATCCCATCTGCTTCCCACCAAATGAGTTAAACTAAAACTGGCCCCATTTTCTCACCCTCTCGGTTGAGGAATGGTATTTAATTATATAAGCAGCAAGGGAAACAACTTTAAAAATGGAATTGAAAAAAATAGTTTAAAAAAAAAAGTTAATCCATTTCTGGCTTATTTGTGGTGGATAATGTTAAGAGAAATCTTATGTTTGTCCCTACTGGGACTCCATTCAAAACCTACCGAATAATGAAGTCAAACTCAGAACCAGCCAACATCAGGACCCCGAGTAGTGTGGAGATTGCCCCATCTATCACTGGTGCAAACATGTGTTCCAGTGCCACAGCGGAACGCAGATTCCTATTCCCAATGGCAGTCAGAAAACCCTATTGTGTAATAAATATTACATATTTATATTAATGGTCAAATTGTAGAACCATGAAGACATGCAAGAGGTTTTTCCTTTTTTAAACACACCATTAAGTTAAAAATTAAATTAACAGGATTTACCAATAACTCAAATGAATCTGCTAAATACCCCAGATGTTTATTTTTCTCTTGCTACAAAAAGGAAAACACTTTTTTTTAGATTGTTGTATCTACAATGGTTATCAATATTAAGTCCACCCCGCGGCTAAATTATTGTGCTCTAAATTTAAATATTTATCAGCACCAACACCAACTTGAATTTATATAGCGCCTTAAAAGTAGAAAAACGTCCCAAGGTAATTCACAAAAGTGTAATCAGACAGAAATCGATACTGAGCCAAAGAAGAATATATTAGGAGGGGTGACTAAAAACTTGGTCAATTAGATAGTTTTTAAGAAGGTTCTTAAAGGAGAGGGAGGTGGAGAGGTTGAGAGGTTTAGGGAGGGAACATCAGAGTTTAGGGCCTAAAACAGCAGAAGGCACGGCTGCCAATGGTGGGGGTGAAGGGAGTGGGCGGTGCACAAGAGGCTAGCATTGGAGGAACACAGGGATAGGAGAGAAATTAGAGGAAGACATGGGTTCAGCACCAAGACTTGAATGTGAGCAAAAGTCATTGCCTTG
Organism: Heptranchias perlo; assembly: GCF_035084215.1. Classification (NCBI taxonomy): domain Eukaryota; kingdom Metazoa; phylum Chordata; class Chondrichthyes; order Hexanchiformes; family Hexanchidae; genus Heptranchias; species Heptranchias perlo. The sequence continues at coordinate 29,054,302 of NC_090333.1, read as the reverse complement.
GGATGAGATGTAGTTGTCTTTGTTAGTAGGCATACATTTTCACATTGTTCACCTGATGAAGGAGGTAGCCTCCGAAAGCTTGTGAATTTAAAATAAAATTGCTGGACTATAACTTGGTGTTGTAAAATTGTTTACAATTGTCAACCCCAGTCCATCACCGGCATCTCCACATCATTAGTAGGCATACACAAGACTGTGGTGATCTACTTACCAGAGCTACATGGACAGTGAATTCCACTCCAATCCCAACAGATGCAATAAGGATCACCACAGGAATTGCACTCAGTTTGATGCCCATCAGTCCCATAATTCCAAACAGCTCCACTGTCATCATTGCCAGAATAAATACCTTCAGATAAACAAGAGGTGAAGATCTTAGACTTGTATGGATAGCAAGAATTCTCAATGGCTTGGACCTAGGTGGCAAGAAGTCCATGTGCAATGGGTAGTGTCACCAGGGTTAAATACCTTACAAGACATTTTACCATATATATGTATAGTGGGTGAGTGAAATGACACTGCTAATTTATTACATTTAATCACAATTTCCATTAAAAACTAGGATTCAGAGTACAAAGAAGAGAAGAAATTGTAATAGTTTGTGCCACTGTAGATACAGGAACAAAAATGCACTATTTGGTTTTAGTTGAGGAACTAATCAGTGGAACAGAAGTCACAGAATACAAAAAATCACATTCTGCTGGACAGGAATGAAAATGGTGGATAAAAGCACAGACATTATTCAGAATCTGGTGAGCTTTTTTTAAAATCATATCAGAGTAGGAAAATATCTTGTCCTTGGCTCGCTGGTGTTGAATTTGCCAAAGTTTGTAGTCCTTCCCCCATTATAATGCTATCTTTTAGAGTCATATAGAAAATAAGTTGAAAAAGGATACAGAATTTGTGTCATAAGGGCAAAGTTTAATATGGGTACTCCACTAGGTTGCAAGCTATAAAAATGTGTTAGATAAGTCAAGATATAAAGGGAGTATTTTATTTTTAATTATTCATATTTGCTCACTTATGTGGGTGGCAGAATAATTTGAGAAAAATATGTTGCTCCCCTTGCTTTCAATGGGCTGTTCCACTGATGATGTCATGGATTGAATTACTGCAGGTTTCCCGCATTATCCCTTCAATTAATTACATCGTCCAATGGAACAGTTCATAGAAAAAGAGGGGAAAAATCATAATTTTGGTATTAACATTTAAGGTATATTCAAGATTTTGAATATTTGAACAACTAAGGGACTTCCTTGTTGACAGAATCAGAAAAGCTTCCTGTAAGTTCTAGGATATACTTTAAGGGTTAACTTCAAAAGGGGAGAGGAGAAAGGTGTTGCCCTTTGGTAGGAAAATGCTGAAGCAAGGGGTTTGTTTATAATCTGTGCTTTTATCTTCTGCTGCGAGCTATTTAAATGTAAATTCCTCCAGCCCCTTCTAGCCCAGACCTGGAGAAGATGAGGTTAGCAGCAAGCAAGCATTCTCTCTGAACCTTGCTGCCACTATCATCTGTTAGGCATCGAGTTACAGGGGCCTCCTGTGATTCAATGTTTACAAGGAATGTCTACCACCTTTAAAGTGGGGACAAGTAAATCTTTTGTTTCCATTTTCTATTTCACAGAACTCTTTTTCACAAGTTGAAGCCGTACACATATGGCTGCATGACTACAGTGAACAGCCAAGGTTTTGTGTGCCTGTATGAAAAATTTGTTCTCTCTTTTCTTTTTTGGCTTCCCTGTACCTAGGTTATGATAAGATTCTTGCTTTGAAGTTAGCACAAGGCAGGTTTTGTCACGCATAGCCTGTTGTTTGACTAGCGCAAAAGGAACCATAGATAACTTTAAATTCCTTCATAATGAAATTGAATACGATTACTCTACATGGATGAGTTTCCAGCATGTCACTGTTATAAAGGACATTGTCACTACTGTAGCTAAGCATCAAATAACAAGCAAAATCTATATTTTAAAAATTCAAATAAATGTTTTTTTAAAAAAGATTTTTGAAGAAGAAAAAATATTACTAAGGTAGTGTGTTTGTGCACAAACATATTGTGCCATAAAATGGGAGGAAAATAGTTCACATTCAAGATATACTCGTCTTCCCTTCCTGCACAGTTATTTTCCAATCTCAGCTGTGCCAAAATAAAGGCTGGTGGTCCCTGCTCCTCAAGGGTAGGAGGAACACTGAAGGGCAGCTCATCCTTCAGCCTTGTTGCTGGTGCATGTTGACTGTTCAGTGGCTGACTAATGAGCATTATTGTAAAAAAATGCAAGTGGGGATCAAGTGGTTCTCATAACTTGCCTGCCTTCCTGACTGACCAATAGTACTCAGCATGGTGAACCAAAATGAGGGGAGAACATTTTCCTTAATAAGTATAAAAGGACGTCTGCCCCATATTCAGATAGCTTGTCAACACTTCAAGACCTGCTCATTAAATTGTTGGTTTATACATAATAGTATTATAGACCAAATATATTTCATTACCTATTAGACAACCAATTAGTATAACCCATAAAAATTATTTTAATCCATTTACTGCCCCAATGTGTTCATGCTGTTGCAATTTGTGGTGGTGCATTTTTATAATATAGGTTCTAAAGTTCAAACAAATCAACAGGGTGATGGCGTTATAACAAATAGAGGCTTTTTACTTTACAATTCCACATGTGTTCAAGCCCATCAGCTTGTGAAGTTGAGGAAAGGTGGAATCTAATAGATGCCTGGGAGTAAGTTACAAGGCTGTAATTGAATGGAGGGAGTTGAGATGACATCACAAACTACAAGAATGAAACTTGAGTATTTTGTGAACATCATCTAAAACCCCTCAATTCATTTACATCCTAACTTAATCCCAGGAATTTATTCTTTTCCATTTTTTGAACTCAGTATAACCACATTTACTTTAAAGAACATAATGGTTTCTCTAGTTGCACTTTTAGTATTTTAGTGAGTACAAAGAACTGGTGCTGGTGGCGTTGAGCTGGTGTGATAAGGGATCTGAGAAATGTTGTGTGGATCATTTACTTGCTGGATAAACTTGCTGAGCTATTGGGCAGCAAGATAATAGATTTGTGGAATAAGTCACCATAGAAGGCCATTAGAGCAACAGTTTAAACTAGTTCAAGATACAACGAGGTACTTTATTGGAGAGAGGATTAGGTAAGATGATGGATTGATTGGGCTGATGTATCAGAAAGGGATAGGCTTGTTGAACCTAATGGGTGTTTTCTGATCCTAAGAAATGTTCATGTTCTTCAGTAATTACTATCAATTCCACATCATGTATTAGGAGCTGTTTTACAACATTATGATACTACACCAGTGTTACAAAGGAACTGACTGACAAGATTAAAAGATTTTGCAGAGAAATAATAACCTCTTTTTACAGGGTAATAACTTTGCATAAAATATATAATACAAGTCCGAGTCACAGTTGTATAAAACTCTTGTGTATGTCTGATTATGCCTCTGTGAAGCGCCTTGGGATGTTTCTCTGTGTTAAAGGCATTATATAAATGTAGTTTTTGTTGTTACATATCAAAGAAAGACTTGTAATTATATAGCGCCTTTCACAACCTCAGGACATCACAAAGTGCTTTACAGCCAGTGAAGTAATGTAGGAAACACAGCAGCCAATTTGCACACAGTCTCACAAACAGCTATGAGATAATGACCAGATCATTTGTTTTTTTAATGACGTTGGTTGAGGGATAAATATTGGCCAGGACACCGGGGGGAGCTCCCCTGCTCTTCTTCGAATAGTGCTATAGGATCTATGCCACCTGAGATGGCAGACAGGACCTCAGTCTCACATCTCTTCCGAAAGATGGCACCTCTGACAGAACAGCACTCCTCCAATATTGCACTGGAATGTCAGCCTAGATTTTGTGCTCAAGTCTCTGGAGTGGGACTCGAAACCCACAACCTTCTGACTCAGAGGTGACGTGCTACCACTGAGCCACAACTGACACAAAATTGCAAAATTTTATCCATTCTACATTTCTCAATGTCTGCAGATTCTTTTCCAAAAGAATTAGTTTTCTGCAGTTTCCTCTTGAAGCTGGACTTGCTTTTCATGGTATTATTAACTGGGCCTTGGAAAAATGCCTTGCGGTGACCCCTCCTGGTCAGTAGGCCTCCCCCTCCTTACTGTGAAATCCTTCCCAGCCACACTGCTGCCATAGCCCGTCAGCTGCTGATGGATTGATTTAGCACGTGAAGGTCAAGCCAAGGACAATTTTTTCCCCAAATTCAAGGGATGTGGCGGTCCCTTGAGCACTGACTATTTTATCACTGTTTTTTTAAAAGATTACTTCCCACTGTACTCCATCAGCCTCAAACAATATCCCCTACAATTTAATTTATTAGCAACTGTCAGTGATTCTTCAGAGACTAGTAAGGTTATAAAAATGAAGGTATCATGCTGTATTTTCTCTGGCATTTGTGTTGTCAATTTCTATTCATTTTTAAAGGATTGGTTGATCTTGTAACAAATAAAAACAAATAAGGTACTTGACGAACAAACATTAGAACTTCTCAGCTGGCAACCTGAGATGTTCAAATATTGACTGTCCAGATTTCTAAATGTCATTTTGAAGGACACAATGTCAGTGCCATCATTGTTCCACCCAGGAACACTACTGGAAAGGCTCCATCCAAAAATATATTCGTAGGGGTGTGTGTATGTGTGTCTGAGAAAAGTGCATTTTTTTAAATTAAGGTTGTCAGCCTTGATTGTGTTTTTTTACTGTATTCTGCATTACAAAAAATTAAGGGCAAAGAGAATTGCAAAGACTTTTAGGACCCCGACCATGTGAAAAGGAAATGATTTACTCAAAGGTTGCTTAAGGGAGAGGGGAGCAGTCACAACTAGATATTCTAACAATCACAGGATCAATATTGCAAACATATTTAAATCCAAATGAACAGATTGCATGTGTAGAATAACGACATTTAACATAATAAATCACATCACACAGAATTCCACAACAACTTGGTTTTAACTTAAACTTGGGGTAACACCAGTGTGTCATTCATCAATAGATCAGAAAGACTATCTTGCTAGTTATGGTGAGTTCCAGGTGCTCTCTCGTACTCACAAGAACCCACCATAACTCATTCTTGCCGGTTGCACTTGTGACTGATGCAACACTGATGAGATGGACTCTATTTCATTGTACATTGTGTCCTTAATTTTTTGCCACATACAGCATTTTGTAACTTTAAAAGAAATAGCCCCCCTTTTGGTTTTCTCTCTTTTACGTGTGACTCATAGTTCCGATGGCAAAACTGCTCAACAGCCAGCCACCAGGTAATAAAGAAACACTGGAAGAGGCCTGGGAGATGGTTGTTTGTCTAGCCTCTCAGCTGGGGTAATGCTTAGTGTGGGGAAGAGAAGAAAAAAAACCTGAAAAATATATAAGAAAAAATGAAAAGGTCACATCCATAAGATCATAAGAGATAGGAGCAGGAGTAGGCCATTCGGCCCCTCGAGCCTGCTCCGCCATTCAATGAAATCATGGCTGATCTGATTTTTACCTCAACTCCACTTTCCCGCCTTTTCCCCATATCCATTGACTCCCTTGCTCATCAAAAATGTGTCTAACTCAGCCATGAATGTCTTCAATGACTCAGCCTCCACAACTTTTTAGGGTAAAGAATTCCAAAGCTTCACGACCCTCTGGGATAAGAAATTCCTCCTAATTTCCATCTTAAACGGGCGACCCCTTATGCCCCCTAGTTTTAGATTCCCCCATGAGGGGTAACATCATCTCCGCATTTACCCTATCGAGTCCCCTCAGAATCTTGTATGTTTCAATAAGATTTCCTCTCATTCTTCGAAAATCCAATGAGTATAGACCCAACCTGTTTGATCTTTCCTCATAAGACAACCCTTCCATACCCGGAATCAACCTAGTGAACCTTCTCTGAACTGCCTCCAATGCAAGTATGTCCTTCCTTAAATAAGGGCACCAAAACTGTACACAGTACTCCAGGTGTGGTCTCACCAGCACCCTGTACAGTTGTAGCATCACTTCCCTGCTTTTATACTCCACCCCCCTCCGAAATAAAGGCCAATATTCCATTTGCCTTCCGGATTACCTGCTGCACCTGTATGTTGACATTTTGTGTTTCATGTACGAGGACACCCAGATCCTTCTGTACCGCAGCATTTTGTAGTAATTCTCCATTCAAATAATGTTTTGCTTTTTTATTTTTCCTCCCAAAGTGGATGACTTCACATTTTCCCACTTTATATTCCATCTGTCAAATTTTTGCCCATTCACTTAACCTGTCAATATCCCTTTGCAGACACTTTGTGTCCTGACCCTGAACCACCTAAATAGTGTGTAGCAATAGTAGGAGTGAGTATTTTTGATGTACCCTTTTTAACGGTCCAGTATTTGAACAAAATGTATACATTGTGAAGGAAATAATAATGGAGGAATGCGCCACTCCCCTGCCCCCTCCTGTCTGACCATCACAACTGTTAATTATGAAAGACACTTACAATGATGCCAGCTGTCCAAGGGTTGAGCAGCAGAAGAGCACACATCAGGAACGTGCAGGCTAACACAATGCTGATGGAGAGCAGAAACCAGTGCCTCAGGCCGATGTACTGTTCCCAGAACAGGAAAGGATAACCGTTGGGATAGTTGAGCACCCCCTTCTTAGTGAACTCCTCACATATTGCTCTGATGCTCTCGATGGCTTCGATGAAGTCTGAGGTTTGCTGCAGGCCGGTCAAGTAGAAAGGGAACTGGGCAAAATCGATAGGCTCAGCAAAAGGAACTAGGTAAAAGGGTGAGAGGAGGGAGAAGCAGCAAAAAAAGAGAAAATGAGGCGAAAAATTAAACACGATAGATGGTAACATCTGTGAAATATAGTGAAACTTTACAATGTGACCCATACTGCAGTGCGTTTTTATCCCCATAGATTGTTACGGGTTAATAGCATATCCTGTATCTATTTAATACTGTACACGAAATGTCATTGTTGTAGCAACATCACCAGGATTCTACAACCATTCTGCGTACCACAGTTTCAGGGAGCCACTTAAGTCTCCATCCTTATCTTACATTAGTCTGTAAAACAGTGATTGCATTGATCGCAGCAGGTGGGACAAGGCTGCTGTAAAATAGATTTGCTGTCAGGGATTAGATTAGGTATGACTGCCATATGGAACATCTGAGTGTGTAGACAGGACATGACCATTTGGTACGGTCAGTGGATGTCCAGGTGACCTCTGCAAATGGGTCATGTGGCTGTTAGCTGCTGACGGTGATTGCTCAGAACAGGTGGTTGCTGCTAATTAGGCAAAGAAGGTCAGCAGCATTGCAACAGTAGAGAACCCATCAGCACCCAGAGGGCATGACTGATAGGACCAGATGACTGTTAAAACAGACAGGAGACCAGTTTACACAGAATCTTGTTGCCAGACTCCAAATGCACTCCGATCTCTTGGGTCTCTTCATGCCACCCTGCACCATCTCCTGACTAAGATGGCTCACAATCAGCCTAATTTTAAACCTCTACACTAGTGCCACCCTGGGGTCCTACTGTTTTAAAAAAAAGTTCATCAGAACAGTCTCAGAGAGCACATACTCTCTCAGTCCTACTTCATTGATCTTATTCTCTCCTAGACTAGGTTTTGTTGTAAAGGGAAGTACATGTGGCTTATCACTCCAGGGTGCAGTGCATCGACACATTGACATACAGTGCCACCACTGTTCCAGTAGATTGGTTGTGAAGAGGCTCCCAGCCTTACTCCATTTTTACAAGGACTGTGGGTCACTCTATCCCACAGTGACACTGATGACAATGTCAGACTTATTCAAAATAAACTCCAGCATGCTTAGCAGGTAAAGTGATGATGTGAATAAGCTGCAGTGTGCATGGGGGAAGAGACAGAGTCCTCTGGTGATGTCATCTTTAAATAAAACATAGGTTAATTACTTTCAAAATGGCTATTGCCAACAAGGGAGAGGAGATTTGCATATGGGGAAGGGAAAAAAACTCAGCTTGTATTCACTATAGTGATGAACTTTTCTTTTACACTCAGGATGGTAGAGGTTTACAGGTAAGATATAGCAGTACGTCCTCTGAGTTATATTCTAGAGTTCTGCTTGAGGCAAGGCCTTTCGGTAAGTTACACGCAGAATTTGGAACTCTTCGCAATACCTACTTCTCAAATTCTCTCCGGTTGTGTCGTATTTGTCGTGAATCCATTCAGATGGGTGAGGGTTGAAGTTGGCCTGAGATGCAGCGTAACCCAGGGGGTCATTGCTGACCCACGCCGTGAGATAGATGTAAAAGGTATCAGGATTGATGATTCCATCCTCATCCACCAACTGCCTCGAAGTCAACTATAACAAAGAAGACAAGGAAACTGTTTTTGTACTTTTTTACCCTTATGTGGGACATGGACAAAATGGTATGCCAGCATTCATTAGCACCAGCAAGCCCTACAGATCTCGACATAAATGAACAGTGAATCTACGTTCACAAACATTGAAGATTCATTTCCTACAGTCTGGAACTAGACAGGCTTTAATCCTGATTTTATTATTGTTCACAGACATACATGATTTGTGAGTAGTTTTCTTTTATGACAGGGTGGAGTTTGTACTCAGCAGAATGAAGAATATCTGTGGTGGGGAATGGAACATTTTCCTACTTTGTGCATCATGTAAACATACAAATATGATGGACAGGAAAACACCAGATGGTCCACGTCAGTTATGATGAAACTGAACATCATGACTCCCGGGGCCCCCTCACCCACCAGCATCCACATCATCTCTTGGAATAGGCCAAAGACCAGAGAAAAAACCCTAGGCCAATTCAGGAGGAAAAATCTTGATAATTCCTCTCCGATGTCCCCCCCACCCCCAAGGATGATTAAAAGAAGTTCCACAAGCGCACAGTCACTGTGAGACAATATCATCATCAAGTCAGGTACAGCACAAGCTAGATTTGGATTAAAGCTCCCTCTACTCTGCTCCAAGTATATGCCCTAACCTCAGTCTTTAGAAGGCTATCCAGGCACCAGTATGACATTTCCTACATTGGACATCCTTGTAATCTGAATGGGAATCCTAATTGAGTGCCAAATTAAGGCTGTCGGAGAAAGGGGATTTCCATCCCATGAATCAGGATTGGATTCAAACCTAGGCCTTAGACTATATGCACCAATCAACTGTGCCACTCAGATCTGTAAAATGTCATGATTACTCAGATTCGTTAGGACATTCTAACAGAGAAGGTACTTTGTGATCCATTTAAGGCCAGACCACACAGACCAACAAAAGGACTACATAACTTGTCCTGACAGTCTCCAAATCAAGTATGCTTATTTAGCTCACCTGGTTATAGTTGAAGGGCTCTTTCTTGTTTCCAGTTTGTATGAGTAATTTATAGGCAAGTACTCCATCTTCCGAGCCATTGCGGTAACTCTCCCTGGTGATTTTGCCTGTCCGCCAGTCTTCATCAAATGCAGCCTGTAACCCTGGGTAATGAAGTCAACAGCACGTGAGAAGTCACAAGGGCTGGCATGTAGTTACTTCAACACGAGTGAGAAATGCTTTTAATGCAAGCCTGGGAAGAACTCCTACTTACACATGTAAGGAATCTTACAACACCAGGTTATAGTCCAACAGTTTTATTTGAAAATCACAAGCTTTCGGAGATTATCTCCTTCGTCAGGTGAGTGAGTGATTTGGATTAAAGCTCCGAAAGCTTGTGATTTTCAAATAAAACTGTTGGACTATAACCTGGTGTTGTAAGATTCCTTACATTTGTCCACCCCAGTCCATCACCGGCATCTCCACATCATCCTACTTACACATGGTTGGGGATAAAGTGTGGTGGTAGATCTGTAGTGAACTGACTCATCCTTAGGTGAGTACTCTTCACCCCATAATTGTCAAATTTATATTTACCGAAGCTTCTATCCATTCCGAGGCCTCCAGAGTGAGATTACTGCCAAATTCTGAGTAGTTTTATATAAATGAACACATATAGCAGTATTGCTCAGGCAGTTACACCACATCTTGGGAGCTCAGATGCCACCAATAAATCACCGAGCGGTAGATATTCAACTTTACCACCTGACGGAGTGGATCGCTCGCCCATTACAGAACCGGCCGAATTTTCATGCGATTAATTTCAATGGAATGAAAATCAGGCAGGCTTTGTAAAGAGTGTGTGATCCGCTCCACCAGAATATCGTCCTGAAGGCAAAAATCTAGCCCCGAGCTTCACTCTCGTAGTGGTGACATCATCTGTGCCCCTTGATGTGTTACTGCCTTGCACTAGTTATATGAAAATAAATATATGCACAATATAATGACGTGGCAGTGCTCATTGTGAGTCAGAGGATATGCTATTTTAAAACAATGGGGGTGTTGGCAACAAAGTCTGATGGGAAAAATGTGAGAGGGAAAGTGTTCCAGGAAGTAACTGCGACACTTACAAGAAGCGTGCACTCTACGCAAGACATTTAATTTATTATAGATTGATAGGCACACCAGTGCAGTATGGCTATTCTTCTGCGAAACACGACTGGGGCAGCGCAGGGAGAACTTTATCCTGTGCCTAGCCTGTGCTATACCCACCCTGGGGATGCTTGCTATTGAAATGGGGTGACAAAAATGGAAAAGCTCCATTCCCCAGTACTGACATCCCACACTCTGACGAGCACCAGGATTTTCCCCGAAATGTAAAAATAAGTGTAATAAAATAAAATAATTTAAACAAAACTTTTCAGAACAATTCAATTGCTGCCACCATTTAATCTTGTGGTTTATAAAAACCCCACTTCAAAGCAGTAATTTAACATCACTGGAAAAAACCCACAATTAAGATCTGGGAATGCCTGGGGTGTATTAAAAGGCACTGTGTGCAAGTTTAATTTTTATTTTTAGAACGTTGAACGATACCCTGTGTGGTCTGACAGAAAAGGATATACTGTCTTTCAAAAAGCAATAGTCTGCTCAATCTGTTACGGCTGTGACAAAGGCATTTTTTTTAACCAGTAAACTCCATCTGGCAAACCCTTTGAACATTCAAGCATCTTTGCTTCACTTTTATTTTGCATCTGTGTGTCTGTTTCTCACTCTGGTTCTTTCTATCTGTACCTCTGACACTCTTTAAGAGTGGTAAAATGTTCACCTATGCCACTATTAGCTGAGTTCCTGATCTCAGTCAAGGAGAGTTATTTCCCCCAAAACTGTGGTAATAGAGGATACCCTCATAGGTGCTGGCATGATTTGATGTTAATAGCAGTGGAAATATCCATACAATACATGAGTGACAAATTTGCTAGGCCTGGATCTATTGGGTACCCTAGTTGTATAAAAATGAAATACCTCCTGTAGCCATGCAATGAGCTAATTAGACCATGAAATATGGCAATATTTTCACTGGTGGAGAAGAAAGAAGTGATTATATTTAAATAAAATATCTGATATCTGCATTCTATATTGCTATGATTCTTAAAATGAAAGGAAATGGATAAGTACCATTTTGTCACATACCAAGAAGACTTTCTATCAGCTTTGGCAACATGTACCTGCTAAACTGGCGACAGAGCCTTAACTTTTAAGTTTAAACTCTTTGATAATTCAATAGAAAGAATTGGGGAGGGGAGTAACCCAGAAACCATCCAGGACTTGCCTCTTTTAATGCAAAGCTGCACAAATTCACTTCTGAAACTCCGTGCACTGTCTGTCAACAGTGTAGGTTCAAGAAAAAAATGTTGGTGGGACTCTTGGGAAATTTGGGTCAAGGGTTTCAAAGCTTGAGCATTTCTGGCTACCAGAAGCTTCAGAGAGGATTGTAGCTGCACTCAGTAACTGTCTGAGCTAAGAGAAGCTGTGTGGAGTGAGTGTACCTGCCTAATGTCAGACCAAAGCGCCTGTCAGAGAAAAAGTAAAAAGCCATCCAGCTGTCAGGTGCATTCGCCATGCTGTTAGCACACCCATGTATAATTGGTCAACAGCATAAAGGACAAGCTCGTTTATCTTTTTTTTAATCAAGCAAAATGTTATGTGTTTGCAGAAGCAGCGGTGGTATCAGGAGTTATTTTTATATTTTGCTTTGTTTCCCTGGTGAGATTTGATGTAAGAACACTGCACATGGTGGTGATTTCACTACATGAATGCAAAAGACAATAGGAGGTTGACTGAAGAAGGGGGAGACTTCCACTGTCAGCTTTAGTGGGCTCCATACGTTCCTCCATATGATCATTACACCAGACTGAATAGCAGGCAGGTATGATGGAGAAAAATATCTCACAAAGGGAACAGAGTCTGTGTACGTGCGTGTGAGAGAGAGGGAGAGAGGAAGAGGAGGTGAAATAGAAAAATGACAGTATCGCAGTAACACTATTACTAAAAAAACCTACAAAAATACCAATACAGTTGTGATGTGGAGATGCCGGTGATGGACTGGGGTTGACAATTGTAAACAATTTTACAACACCAAGTTATAGTCCAACAATTTTTATTTGAAATCTACAAGCTTTCGGAGGCTTCCTCCTTCCTCAGGTAAATACAGTTGAAGGAAGTTTTGAAACAAAGCTATAAAAAAAAGTTCCTAATCTTCAGCCTTGTAAAGAGATTCCAATGGGTGTCTTCGATTACAGGGCTGAGGTATGAAAATGATCCCACCTCATGCACGTCCTTGGCAAAGTGTTGGATGCTTGTCAGAAAGATTCTGCTGAAATGTAAACACACCTTGTCATTCAATCTTACAACTGCAATCAACTCAAATCCTCAAGGCATCAGGATGTAATATGAGTAGGTTTACTGGGGAAAGAGAAAGGCGTCGTATTTCCCGTCATCCCCTCCCCCCTCCCTCCCTTCAGCCCCAAAGGGAAATCAACGTTTCAGAGTATTTTTCTGTAATCTATGCTCACGAGAGCTGGGAGGCAAATGTGTTTATGCTGATGAGCGTCTTAAGATCAATGCTGTTTACTGGTACCAGAGGGCACCACCGAGCCTGCCCATGGTAAGATTGGGACAAAGCAGGAGGTGCCATGTTTTGGGCAGTAAAAAAATGAACAACACTTCAATAAGCTGTTGGAGGGGAAGTGAAGGTGATGATGAGGATTGATATTAGACGTATAGCACTTAAAACTCTCAATAACTATTAGCACAGTATCACAGAGCTACCAGTTGCAAGATGTTGGTTTACTCTCCTTTGAAGCTGACTTAAAAACAAGATTCAGGATTTTAAATACAGATCTCAGTGAGATGTCAAGAATCAGACATCTGATCTGCAAGTAAATTGATCCTTGGATGAAGCACAGCAGATTTGTCTGTTTTATAGCAGCAGGAAGATGGAAAAACGTCACCAAACTACACAAGAGATCAGCCTTTTGAAGACTGCATTTTCTCTGTGGTGTTCGTGGTTTTTAAAAAAACAGAATCTCTACCAAGCATCAGTGCAAGGAATATTATACTCATTTCTGATTGTACCTCTGCATTAGCAAAGAAGTTTTTGAAACCGAAAAATATTTTTTGATTTGAAAATTTTCTGAATGAACTGTTTATATTATGACCCTGTTTTTTCTCTTTGCAGCACAAAGGGTGTGTTTTATGTGATTTCTGTTGAAGGACCTTGGATCTACTGTAGCTATATAAAAATAGTTTGTTAAAGTCAAGGCCTTTTTAAGGCATAAACTTTACTGTAACAAAACCATTACTAAATCAACTGAATGTCCAGTGCATCCATACATGGAAAACGTTGGGGGAATCATATTTTCCAATGGGAATGATAACTGACCGTTGTTGAGATTGAATAAAAAACATTGCCGTTTATTTATAGGAAAAATAAACATATAAATCCAGTGATTCCTTAATGCTTGTTGTGTATGCAATGCTTTAAAGGTATTTTGATTCTTGCCCCAACTTCAAACCTCTTCCATACATTGACCGAAAAAGTTTGGCCTTAACCCCTCCCCCATCTTGCTAATCCAGAAGCTTTCAGGATCCAATACAATTTTACACAACACGTCTGTGTCTCACTCTATAGAAATTGGGCTCCTTTATCTACAAGCCTTCATAATCCAATAAAACATGCCACCCACAAATTTGTTCAGATAGTTGAATCACAGCTGTATATCATTACAATTAAAACTGTGAATTGAAACACCACATGCATGCAGATAAGGGCATTCTGTATAAGTCTAAAAGCAAGTTGGACCAGCGCCAATTGAGAATGAGGGCTGGCTCTACAACTCTCATTTACATTGCCCACTTCTCTCACGCTGTGTGTACTCCTTTCCCAAATGCACTCTGTGCATGTGGATGTGTCCACCTTTTAGTTTCACTGGGTGTGTTTCTCACTTCCTTCTTCAGACTTTTGTAGGTCTCAAACTCCTTCTTGTGTGCATTTCTTTCAAGCTTGTACACATTCATTTGTTTGAAAGTTGCAATTGTTATTTTCATTTCTGGCCACTGCAACTTTCCTTTAACTACACAAACTTCATATAGGTCCTGAAGCTTAGTAGTTTCTTGCACCATAGGTGGCAGCCACCAACTGCATACCCTCTCCATCACAAAAGCCACCTGCTTCCACCTCCATAATATAGCCCGTCTCTGCCTTTCCTCAGTCCATCTGTTGCTGAAATCCTAATCCATACTTTTGATATCTCCAGACTCGACTATTCCAATGCTCTCCTGGCCGGCCTCCCCTCTCTCACCCTCCATAAGCATGAGCTCATCCGAAACTCTGCTGCCTGTATCCTAACTCACACCAAGTCCCATTCACCATCACCCCCCTGTGCTCACTGACCTACATTGGCTCCCGGTCCAGCAACATCTCAATTATATGATTCTCATCCTCATGTTCATCTTCCCCCTCCCTATCTCTGTAGCCTCCTCCAGCCCTACAACCCTTCGCAAACTCTGCGTTCCTCCAATTTTGGCCTTTGGTGCATCCCCGACTTCCTTCGCCCCACTATTGGCGTCTAGGCCCTAAGCTCTGTAATTCCCTTCCTAAACCTCTCTACCTCTTTCTCCTCCTTTAAGACGCTTCTTAAAACCTACCTATTTGACCAAGCTTTTGGTCACCTGTCCTAATATCTCCTTTGGCTCGGTGTCAAATTTTGGCTAATTACACTGTTCTGGAGCACCTTGGGACATTTTTCTACGTTAAAAGCTCTATGTTGTTGTTGTTGAAGTCGCTCTGCTGGCTCTGGCTGCACAGGGAAAACCACCAGACTGTGGGAGGCAGTAACGCCACCTCAGTTACCCTATGACAGCGTGACTGGAGCAAGGGTTGGAGGTGGCAGTAGCACTATGATAACGAGTGAAGAAGTCTATACTTGGTCTCGCTTTCATTCCATATGTTTGTGCCTCTCAGGAGTTTCATGTTCATCCCATGTAACTTCTCCCATTTTTCATAATCTCACTGTGTGTGCATGTGTGATTATATCTCTCTCGTTGGGTGTTTTTACATTTACAGTGTTGGTTTCAGGAGAGAGGGCCCCTCTCTTCAGTTTACATTTCCAACCAGCTACATTCCCTGCAGACACTGGGGAGAGTAGAGTCGGTAAATATTTCTTCAGTTCGCAAGAACCATGAAAAAGTGAGTCTCTGCTGCCGCCTGAACAAGGTAAGCCAACCAATTTACACATGTGCAGCCAATGGCAAGGAAACAGTGTTGCCTGTCAGCTGAAGTTTTTTTCAATGTAAAAGCACCTATTCTTTCACATTATGCGTCTCTTTCTCACATACACCTGTCAAAAATGACCCATCAGTCTGACTTAGTCAGACCACCCACATAGCTGCGTGTGCATTAACGCAATCACTGTTTCTATTGTAATGTAAACGTGCACTTGATGCTACTACAGTACCATTTAACATAGAATTAAAACCGCTCTTGATTTTACATTAAGAAAAATTAAAGAGTTGTTAAAATATGTGCCTTTTGTTTTCTATCACCTAAACTCTTAGATTTTCAAGCCAATTCCTTACTTAATAGAAAAGATATTCAATATTATTAGACACAGAAATATCAAGACATGGCAGCTGAGTAGCATTGAATCTCTTCAAGTTATTCACTCAGAATCAGTCTTAGTGATTGTTACCATAGGAAAGTGTCTTACAACACTATATTCTTAAACAAGGGAGCAAATAGTGGGTGATGTCATGATGTAATTGCCTTGTCATACGTGTCTGCCTCAATCTTTGTTCTTTTAAGTCTCAATAAAAATTAAAATGAAATCTATGTGCAAAGGCTACATCTCCAAAATTTGAGATGTGACAGGTCAAGTGTAAGGCTCAGCACACTACAACTTGCACTTAAATAGAAAACACCCCACTTTACAGGAGAGATGGGGAAATAGATGTGATTAACGAGGGCAGTGCGCAAGAATTTTAAATGAGAGGCGGGAGAGATGGAAGAAGATGAGGTGCCCGAGGAAAGAAAAGGTGCCACGGAGTTGGGTTAAAGGACAAGGTGGCACTTGGCACAAACTTTCCTGGCACTTTTTCAAATTAAGTTGAAGGACCAGGCTATTCTCAGTGCTGAACTTGCCAACAAATTCCATGGCTTTTGGAGACACTGCGTTTCTTAGAAGTTTTGGTCAGATTTTAAAGATTATGTAAAACTAGCCCCACAGTCTTGGTCAATTAGAATAGGGTAAGCCATGTGATAGTTCAGTAAATCGAAGTTTGGGCTCTCATGGGCTGGGAGGGACTAAGCTCCAGGCATTGATTTGCTCTGGTTATTTCAGCCGTAGTCAGTATTTCTTTTGCAAGTTAGTCCGTTGGAGGAATGTTGACAGTTAGCTCAGCAACAGCCAGACACTCGGACAAGATGGCTGGCCGCGTGTCCCCAACACCACTAGAAATTGCAAGCACATGTCGGAGCTTAGGATAGTGATAATAGGATCATTTCGGATCTCCTCCTACAACTTTAAAAAAAAGTGGATAGACTTTCAACAGCTTGACTTACAAAATCCTCTTCCAATTAAAGGGCCAATGTCACAACCAGGAAATTTGCTCATATTTTATCAGCTCAAAATCTGGACTGGAATAAGTTGGGGTGGGGTGGGGTGGGGTTAAGGGTGGGAGAAGGGAGGTGTAAATGATTGGGGCCGGAGTGAAATACTGTAGTGTCAGCGCGTTGGAGTGATGTTTCTTACACGAAGCAAAGGTGCTTAAAATGAAATTGAATGCACAGTTCAGAATATGGAACACGGTTGGCTGAAATCATGAGTGGGTTGAAAATAAAATTAACATGCTGGTTGGCACGTATCAGGACCCCTTCATGCCATGAATGTGTTGCAAACAGCTTTTGCTGTTTTCAAATCATTTATAATTTGTTATTTTTGTTGGCAACTTGTTTAAGCAAAGCCTGTTGCTATGGCAGCATTACTGGACCCACCCCCAACCCTACCAAAGAAGTACCAGCTAATCACACATGTTATTGCTATGATGTGTCACTAGGACCAGTGCCATCCCAAGCCACACAGTTACCATTTCCATAACGTACTACATACTACTGAGGTCAAAGTAATCCTATGACAGCAATGGGAGCATCGCTGAGTTCCAAGCAGTCCAAATTATCACTAGTTTATGTGCTACGAAACATCACAGGGTTCTAACAGTGCAGCATAATACATACCCCATTGCTGTGGTATGCCACAAAGAAAGAAAGACTTACATTTACCATGTCTCTCAAAAACATCTCAAAGTGCTTTGCATACAGTGAACTACTTTGAAGTGCAGTGGCTGTCGTCATGTATACACAAGGCCCCAATGAAACTATTCTTATGCTATTTTGCAAGCCCCCCACTTCCAGTACCCCATGCAGTGTTGTACTTAACAGATAAGAATTATGACAAAGAATATAGGAATGAGAAGATTAGGAACAGACTATTTCATAGTGGGGCTGTGCCTGTTAACATTAAGCTACTGGTCGGGGTCTGTTACCAGTATCTGTATTTCACCTACCCAAGCAGAAGCCATTTTTTTCTCTGGACATTGATACAAACTTTCACATACTTTACAGCTCACTATTAAATTCTGTAGGAGAAATACCAGAGAGAGGTTTTGAAATCTTACCTCTCAGCCAGTCCTGAATGTAATGCAACCACATTTTCGGTAGCTCCTTATTCTCTTCACGAACAATGTATTTGATATTATTGAAACTCTTGTGCAGGTCAGACAGCAACTTCTGGGATGTGGGATAATCAAACCCTCCCATGGAGACGATATACATGTTATAGAAGGAGAAATACTTGAACTGAGCTGCAATAAAATCGTACTCCTTGGTTTCACGAGGAACAATGTCTGTAAGGTACAGCCCGTCATGAACCATGGTAGTTCCATAAAGGCTCATCCCAAGCAAGGCCATGAAGAGGACCAACACGACAACCTGGATTGTTAAATAAAATCATAAAAAAATAAATTAATAAATAGCTTATTTCAAATCTGAGTTCAACAGATGATATTTATCCTAAGTAATAAGGCTTTACATTTAAAAAAAAATTACATACCTTTGCTCTGCAACTGAACCTTTAGCAGGGAGGAAAGGATAGTCGAGACTGCTGACTACACGAGGTGTTCCTTTTAATGGGCCCTGCTGTAAACCAGCTAGACCAACCTATGGGGCAAACAAGTGGGAATGCTAACCAGGACTGGGATTTGAACTTGAGTTTTTTGTTGTTGAGTGCCCAGTGCTGCCACACTAGAATTATTTGCCTTTGGACTACATTTCTCTGGTGAAGCAGCAAGGATGTTATGGAAGTCCATAGCCACACTCCCCACAATCCAATGCTGAGGCAGGAAGGCAAAGAAAAGGATTGCAAACAAGTGATAAAATCAAACGGTCACAGTTGGCACCAAGTGGCAAGATACAGATTCATGTTCAGTGATTTCCCCAAATGCCAGGTGCCTGATATCAGTGTCTATCACAGGAAAGAGGTAAAGGTGAGGCATGAATTCAGCTCTCATACTACAGGTTGTACATCAGCATTACAGGGGGTCTAGGTCCAAATCACCAGTTGGAAATTGATAGGTGACAAGAGGAGGATATAAAGAGGAGAAAAATAATAGTTATGTATAATATACATTTTTAAAAATGAAAGACACATGGGACTAGTTGGCATATGGCTGCACACTCCCTTTACTGCTGGGACCTGCATTTAAATATAGACCATGAAAGGTATCTTTCTCTGCTGATAGTGACTGCTCCTCACTGAAGTAAAGGGCAGTTTAAAACTGCTCACTGTTTGGCTGTATCTGACCCATGCAGTACCTGAGCAGGCAGTGTCTGATACTAACACTTGGTACAAAAATGGGGAAACGGTTCCATTTCCAGCACTTTTCCCTCCCGATTTTTTCCATACCTCTTCCCCTCTGAAGTCATTCCACAGATCCCAGCAAACTTCCAGTACCTTTTCCAAGTGGCCAATCTTCATGTGCAAATCTTTCCAGCTGAGCCGAATCCTGTCCAAACCCAAAGTCCATGCATGCTTGCTTTCCAGGAGGAATTCACTCAATAACAATCAAGAATAGGAACCCTCCCCCAGCGACACTCAGGTTAATTGTAGTTACCCACTCCCACTCTGGCTGAAATTAAACAACTGAGCACAAGACAGTGATCAACCCTTTCTGGTCTGTATGGCTCAGTGCCACATTGTGTGGTGTATTTGCCCATGTGGGGGAGTGGGGGGCATGATCTTCGAAATCATACAAAGAAGGAATAGAAACATAGCTGAAAGTTACTCACTTTAGTTTCTGTCTTGAGAAGGAGTGGAGCATACTTGTCCCGTGCAAAATCCGCTAGATTCCATTTGACAAAGGGCATCTGAACACAGTCCTTGCCGGCTTTCACCTCATCCATCTGGGCCAGTAAGTCCCTGGTTGAGCTAGTGGGGTCCATACTCTGGGAGCCAATGTGGTCTGCTGGAGGCATGATGACTGAAGGAGTTGAAGAAATCCGTGAGGTTGGAGAAATAATGGTGACAATGTGTTGCCCGGTGGGATCGCACTGGGTAAAGGCCTGCACTGTGGTGGTGATCTGGGTGCTGTGGGTAAATGTTGGCCCACCGTACGGAGAAGGGTGGAAGTTATGGTTATCATTCGCATCTGCAAACTCTTGTGGTTGGACCTGAATCACTCTTGTTGAGCAGAGACTGCAAAAAATATTTGTTCACATGTAATCCATCCTATACCTCTTTTATTATACATATGTATATATTCTGTATATAATATATATTAAACAATTGAATAGTAACAATGCATGCCTGGAAATGATTATGAGCCAGTAATCTTATTGAGGAATTCAGACATCACCATAAACCATGAGAACGAAACTCGAGTGGTTTCTAACCATCCCCTGAATTAATTCCTGAGGTGAAATTATTGCCCTGAAATCACTCCCACATATCCATTTTACAGTTGCTGAAAGCAGCTTAGTCCCATTTTTATCCCTTCATAGGTAGCTAACAGATGTTATGGTGGATGCTAACATCCAGAATGTTACATGTGGTTGATTCGTGATGGTGTCCAGACCATGAGATTATTGATTATTGCAAGAAAATAAGACAGTCTTCATATACTGCTGTGTACCATTCCCTGGATAAAAGGGCAGGTAGGCAACGTGTCCCAAGCAATTCAGCAATCGGGTGGTAAGTGAACTTCCCACCCCTCCAAACTCCTGGTTTCTCCTTTTCCCCTTCTTTGATGACCTGGTCAACATTAATAACTTACCGTGGGTGAAATTGGTGAACACAGATAGTGCAAAAAGGGCTGATAGTGATTCAGCAGCCCATTTCCAAGCTGCTGATTTGTTGTCAGCCCATTTTGCACTACTGGTGTTGCCCAATTTCACCCCCACCACATCTTGATAAGTATGGGCACAAATTCTGACATCTTTCTTGTCTTTTCCCTTTGTGGTCTGGCCCTTTTGTCCACCACCACTCAGCCCTCACAGTGGGCAACAATCGTATCTGAGAGCTTTGTGATAAAAGCAATCCTTACCTGGAAAAGCAGCAGAAAATATCCAGCCTTTTATCTTCACGCCGATGAAGGTCCAGGCTTAAAATGGCAGGAAAGATGAGGAGCACCATGGCAAAATTGAACACCACAACTATCGCAGCCTGTGAGGGGCAGGAACAGGAGATATTAATTATATTTCAGTACAATTGCTGACTGCTGGCTAGATTTCAAAATCTGTAAAAATAGGACTTTGAAAAGCTCCATAAGGTCAGAGGGTGGGGGGGAAAGAGATGTGCTGGGAGTAGATGGGAGAGGCTTTCATTCGATGAAAATCAACAGGCCACCATGAAAACTCCACTGCTGTGCCACAATATTGGCAACAGACACACCGCCACACTGTATCTGGCATTATTTCTGTTACTATCTTTCCCAAGTAAAAATGATAACTCCATAGCGACGCCCACATCCCATGAACGAATAAAAAAAAATGCAATTGGTGCTGGTTGCTTACTGCACTCTTGTTTGTTTACTAAGTGCCATGCTGTCTTGCAAGACTGCTTACTAGCTAACAGTGTCCCTTTAAGATTCAGAAAAAGCTTCACTATAGGCCCTAGGCCTTAGGCAAAGTGTTCAGAGAACAGCAGTTTCTGATTTCTAACCAAGATATTTCTAGCTTTAAGTGAGTTGTACTACAACCCACTTTCAGACCTCACTAAATCCGTATATTAAGCCAAAGAAAATATTAAATCACTAAAGGATTTGAACCAAGAAATCCCCCCTCCCCAAAATGCCCCTTTCTCCACACCCCTCCTCCACATAAACATTAATGTGAAGGAGACTCCTAAGGTCACAGCAGTCTGATGTAAGTGAAAAAGGAGGGGGTGGGGTTGCCTGAGGCAGACATTATAATACGTTATTATCTCCCAGACCACCCAGTAAGCTCAGGCAGATCACATAGCTGGAGCTGACGTGTAGATGATATATCCCATCACTTATGCCAACTACCAAGACTGTGCAACCTGGAAGCATGCTTACAGGCTGGCCTAGTGTTCGAGCCTGTCAGGTTCTCGCTGCTTAATTCCCATTGTATTGTTTTCAATCGTCGACTCTCAGGCTTTGCCAGGTCACCAGTTACATACAGTAGGCCAATGGGACTGTGTTTTCAACGAGCAAGGAGTTCAGCATGTAAATAAATACATTGTTTTAGGAGTGACGTGGGAGAGGTAAAAATCATTACTCAAATGGAAATTAAATTTATTATATTAATATATATTAATATTTTCTTCAGCCTTTCCTCCCCAAAAAAGACCATTTTATAAAGGGAATGGAACTTACTCTTCAGAAGAAAACTGATCACTGCTATAGTATTACTGTAATTCTTCCCCTACCCAACCCTCCCTTCAAAGACAATTTTACAAAGGAAAATAAAGCATCAATTAATCTCAACAAATAAATAGATAGTAATTCAATCTTAATATCAATTGCAAAAGGGTGTGATTGGGTATAAGACTTATTTATTTGAAGAATGTTAGATGCTAAAAAAATGAATTCCCTTCCCCCCAAAAAAACAAATCTGTGTCTAAACTTAAAAAATATGAGTAAATCATGTTGAAATGTTGCACATCACTTGCACATAATGTTATCTTGACCAAAGTGACTCCCCCTTCAAATAAAACTCAAGATTTGCTGAACATTGACAGCTTCTTCCTCCTGTGCTTATAGCCTGAGATTGTGTAACATCGCTACATATGTGGAATCCCAGGCTGCAAAGCTCGCTGTCACACATCTCATCAGATGAAGTGCTGTTCCTCGAGTGTAGGAGGCTGAGGTCAGAGTGGGAGTGGGATGGAGAATTAAAGTGGTAAGCAATCGGAAACTCAGGGTCATGCTTGCGGACTTAACGGAGGTGTTCAGCAAAGCGATCACCCCATCTTTCGATTAAGCACTTTACAGCCTTCTGGCTTCAACATTGAGTTTGATAACTTTAGATCATAACCACTGCTCCCAATTTCTCGGACAGCAGATGCTGGTAATGGTTCTCCTGTAACCATTTACACTTCCTCTGGACCCATCTTTTGTTTCCTTACTTGTCCCATTACCACTCCCTTTAGCTTGCACCATCATCTCTTTTGTCATTTAATCATTCCTGCCCTCCATCCTATCACAGATCCTTCCTTTTGTTCTTTCCACATGTTTCCCCCCCCCCCCACTTTGCCTGACTCTGTACTTGCTTAAAAACTGTTAAATCTTTAACTTCTTCCAGTTTTGATGAAAGGTCATCGACCTGAAACGAACTCTGTTTCTCTCTCCACGGATGCTGCCTGACCTGTTGAGCGTTTCCAGCATTTTCTGTTCTTATTTCAGATTTCCAGCATCTGCAATATTTTGCTTTTGTTTTATTGCCCTCTTGCAATGTGTCTGTAAGTGTTCTTTGTAAATTGAACATTATTAATCTAGTTAGCTCTAGGGCATTTTAAATCTGTCTCCAACTTGGCTCCGATTGATTCAATTTTTTTAGCCAACAATTTAACAGCAGTAGCCAGTTTCCAAAAGGGCATTATTACTTCTTGCTGGCATGAAGTTAAATTAAAAAAAAATAACTTTAGCAATATTTTTTTACATCGGAGACCACTGTGCAAAAGGTTGCAACCAACTAGCAGCTGAGCTGAGGGCAACCCTGGAGGAGCAGCTCAACTATCTGACCTTCTCAGGTGGAGAATGGTATGCTTTGTAGCGGTAAAGACTTAAAAAGGGAAAAATTGTGCCTGAATTTTGGTTTCCTTGGCGATAGTGATAGCCTTTTATTTGAATAAAGATGGCCACACGTGTTTGACTTTCAAAATCTTGTGCAATGCCAAGGAAAACAAGTAATTATATTGGTGCTGTGCCAATCCTTAAAAACTGCTACTTTTTTCTTTTAATTGCAAAAGGATTTAATCCATTCATCACTTTTTTTTCTCTTACACTTTCAAAGAGCCAAACCCCACCCCTCCCACACACCTAACGACAAGCTACCTTGTTGTTTAGCAGACTGTTAAACCCCTTCCGCAGCAGACATCTGCAGGTAAGCAACAAGGGCGGTGCAGGTAAATCCAAAGAAGCGTGCAACACCTGGAGCAAAAGAATTTAGAGCCCCTAATCCACCCTCATCCATCCTGCCTAGACCCCACCCCCACCCCCAACACAAATACACAAACATATTGCAGATTGCTATAAAAAGGCACAGCCAACATACTGAGCACATTATATACAATCAAAGCACTTTATATGGTACACCTACCTGTAAGGAAAAAGCACGAAGTGCAGGAATGGGAATCAGAGCAGCCATAAAGAAAGCGATCATGTTATTAATGGATGTGAGGGCGACGCTAGTCCCCGTCCGCCTCAAACATTCTCCTGTCCTATCCTTTAGCACAAAATAAAGTAATCAGTGAAAAGCAATGGAAATGTTTCAAATTGCAACAGATCATACTTGCGGGCAAGACTGAGCAAGTGCACATACACACACAAACATACACTTTCACACCTGTATGCAAATACGTACACCTGTATATAGACTTGCATGCATAGAAATCTTTTTTAATCGACTCCAAACTTATCAACAAAGTCTTTGTTGCTTTTACGTTGGCTGTGGAAGGTGCTTGAGCTGCTTGCTCCTGATACACGGGTCTCCTGCACCCAGCGACAAGCCCAACTTATTAAGTTTGAACTTTTCCTGGGAATACCCAGTAAAAAATCTTCCAAGCCATGTGGATTCAGCACATTTACATTAGTGTCACCACCAAGTGTGCAAGACTTGCGCCAGAAACCTGCGGCAAGCACTTTTTTTAAGGCTAACATAAAAGTTGCTCTTGGCTGTAAGTAAATAGGTTGGATTCCTGATTTCTTCTAATTTATCAACCAATTCAAACTTGTTGACAAAGAAACATACTCTGTCAGCTTTGTGGAAAGCCTCTTTTATAAAGTTCTCCTGATTATCCCATTGTAATAGCAGGAAAGGAGTGAAGTAATATTGAATTCCAGTTTTAAGTAGAGTTTGGTCTTTACCTTGAAAGGAATGTTCTTATTTTGACCGGTCTCAGTGAATGCGTGAGCCAGAAGAAACATATCATCGACACCAATACCGAGCGCCAGAAATGGTAATACCTAGATCCAGGAGATGGAAAGAAATGATTAATATTTGGGATTTAGTATTACAAACAAAATCTGTACCGCAAAAAATTCATTTAATTCCTTCAATGACTAAAACAGATGACTTTTCTACCCCTCCGAGAATGACAATTAACTCAGTTGAAAAATATTCAGCTGTGATCCAGTGGGGCGGGGGGAGGGGGGGAGGGAGGGGGGTAAGGAGTGAGAGGCAGGGATTGAAGCCAGTAAATGTGTAAATGTGTACCTGGGTAGTTGCAGCGTTGAAGGAAATGCCCAGAAGGGAGCACAGCCCCAGTCCTGAAGCTACTGACAATGCCACCAATAGGACTCCAGCCAAACCCACAGCCCCTTGGGATTTTGAGCAGTCCCACCGCAGCATGGTCACACAAGCATATGCCAACTAATGGAGTCAGAAAAAAAAAGAATTAATCATCATACAACAAACAAAGAATACAGCAGAAACAAAAACAGAAAATGCTGAAAACACACAGTAGGTCAGTCAGAACCTGTGGAGAGAACGAACAAGTTAATGTTTCAGGTAAGGGTTGACATTACAGGTGACTACACTTCAAAAGTACTTCATTAGCTGTGAAGTGCTTTGGGATGTCCTGAGGTTGTGAAAGGCACTACATAAATGCAAGTTCTTTCTTTCAGTGTCACTGGAGTTCAAATTGAATGGTACAATGTTGCTTCAGTT
The DNA here is from genome assembly GCF_035084215.1 of Heptranchias perlo. Taxonomy (NCBI): domain Eukaryota; kingdom Metazoa; phylum Chordata; class Chondrichthyes; order Hexanchiformes; family Hexanchidae; genus Heptranchias; species Heptranchias perlo. Next base: position 29,028,490 of record NC_090333.1, on the reverse strand, counting down.
CAAATCAGGTGATTCATTGGTAGGAGTTTGCCATCTGTCATTATCGATCATGATTCCCACTTCTGGTGGAAACAAATATCTTGCTTAACATAGAATAAAATATCAAGGCTGCCAAGTATCAGCTTGGCTCAGTGGCAGCACCCTCACCTCTGGATCAGCAGGATGTGGGATTAAGTACCACTCGAGGAGTTGAGCACATAATCTGAACTGACACTTCAATGCAGTCCTGAGGGAGTGCTGCATTGTCGGAGGTGTTGTTACTTGGATGAGACGATAAACTGAGGCCCTGGCCACTTGTATCTATGGCATTAAGAAGAGGAGGGAATTCTCCCGGTGTCCTGGCCAACATTTATCTCTCAACCAACACCACTTAAACAGATTAACTGATCATTTATTTCATTTGCTGTTTAGGGAACCTTGCTGTGTGCTGATTGGCTGCCATGTTTGCATATATAATAGTGACTACACTTAAAACTAATTCATTGGCTGTGAAGCACTTTGGGATGTACTGAGGATGTGAAAGGTGCTCTGTTACTGCAAGCACTTTCTTTAAAATTATATCCATGAATCTGAACAAACACACACATATATATAAAACCAGCCAATCTCCCATGAAGAGTCAAGACCAAAGTGCAGCGGGGTTAGCGGGTAGGGGATAATTAGACCAGGACATGCAGACATAATTCAGTCCCCATTTTGAAATCGTATAATCTGTCCTTATTTTTATATACTGCTTCAATTCTATATTATTATTTAGTTAAATAGCCAAATGGAGAACAGGGTTTCTCTACAGTGCAGGTTTAGGGGCTGGGAGATGCAAAAATGAGGCACTGCAGCACCGCCACTGGCAGAAGGATGTAATTACAGCATAACACATTTACATAGCCAGATTCCATTATAAATATGGACATTGGAATTCATAATGGAAAAAGTTGAGACAGGAAGTGTGTACAGATATAAAATTTTAATATATTGTTAAAGATAAATACACAAACTAGACTGCGTTTTAAGAATGTAATACATCTGATGGTTAAGATGATGCTGATAAATGGCGAATGATGTCGTCTGAACTGTTCAATGTGCTTTTTGCCTTGCAACACTTTCAGCATATGCATTATATCCTACACAGAAACACAGCTACTGCCAATGTTGATTATTCCCCTAACACCATCAATCTGAGATGAATTTAAACCTAGGTTACAGAAGTGAAAGATGAGTTTCCACAAAACTCTACACCTTGTGCCTGTAGATTTCTTTTTTTTTGTGATGACATCACATTCAGAGGCAACCGAACGAGACGTTAACTCTGAACGGATATCCAGAAGTAGAAACATGCTCACCATTAGCAAGTACCCTCCGGCAACTCGGAGTGCGCTAACATCGGAAAAAGACTTCATGATGTCATTAAGGGTGGTGGTGGAAAAGGCGTGGATATTTTGGGAGGAATTCTGAGGCACGGTCTGGTGAGCTACCTACAACAAGAAGTTAAAACAAGAAGTTAAAAATAGCAGTATTACTGCATCATTCAAACCTGCATATTAAAAAGTTTGAAACAACGACCTTCATTTGGTAGTGAAGAAAATCCCTTTAAAATTCAAAGACTCACAATTGCTGAGTTAGGGCTTCTCTGAGGATTAGTTGGTAGAAGAAGTGTGTAACTGAGCCACATGGAACAGAAAGTTCCAGATTTGATATCTGGCCTATGGTGAGTTGGCTGATCTAAGCCAGGGCAGCAGTTGATACATTACAATTGGCCTCAATGTTCTGGGTTAGGAAGAGGGACAAAAAGCAGCCAGGGTTCCCACTGCTGATTGTTATCCAAAGACTCAAGCTGAAAGGTGTCCATGTGTAGACACTGGGTGAGGATAGGGGTTGTCCCCATGAAGGAACAGCCTGCCAACATTCTCTCACAACCCTGAGAACGCTAAGCCCCTTTGTGGCACCCTCACTGCTGCCATGGCTGACATTGCTAGCTCAAAACAGACCTAGAATCAACTTGGGAAAAAACTTCCTGATCTACATAGCTCAATAACACACAGCATATTGCATTCACCCACTAAACCATCGGGGAAACTAGCATTTGTTTTTAAAGGGTATTAATGGTGACTCCTAGTTTTAATATCAATAAAACTGTGGAAAATAGCCACGTTCCAAAACAAATGTCCAAATTAATCTTACAACAATTATTTTAAAGAATCAATCTTGTTGGCCTGGTCTCTCACTAACATTGTCAGGAGTATCATTTTGGAATCAATACTCCAAACAATGGCATTATCCTGATGCATTTGTTATAACACCACAGGTACCTGTATTTTTTATTTAAAAAAAATATAATTTGTAAGGTGTTTAAAAAAATGGAACCTGTTGCTGGAAAATTTTGAGAATAAATATTCACAGACCCCTTCAGTTAAAAAGACTGCAATTAAGGCTTGACACTGTGGCTTGGCACATTGGAATACCAGTGCAGGGTTATTTGCTCCACTCCACTGAGTTCCCAATCTCAAGTGTGCTGTTGGGAGAAGGAAAATCGAATGAAGAGTCTTCCCTGGGCCAGTCCTGTGGGCCTTGTAGTGACTGCTCAAAAGATCCACTTGCAATGGCTTGGGAGCCGGCCGCCCTTCAGTTCTGTTGGCTACAATAGATGCACGGTCTTGAAGGGACTAATAAGACTAGTAAGCTAAGGGGAGAGGGGGGAGGTGAAAGAGCATAATGTGCATAAGGAAGGTGAATACCTCACAAAAAACACACATTTGTAGTATGTTTAAATTAAAACTGAAGATAGAGGACTGAATGCTATTTCTATTAGTTATAAATCTCAATAGGTGGTTTGAATTTGAGCAAACAGTTTGAGAAAATTTTAATTTGACTCCAGATTTTTTTTTCGAAAACATCAGAGAATCTCACATTCCTGTGGAACTTCCTCCGGTTTCGTCTGATTATTGTGTCTTGTCAAAAGAGGAAACATAAACTTGAGGCATGTCTTGCAGCTATCCAACTTATCTGACAGGGTTTATCCAAATCCAAATTTGACAATCCATCTCAGTGATCTTTCTTTTTCTTGGGGTGCTCCTTTTAAACACGTATTTTGATAATATACATTATTTTTGAGTCTTGACAGCTTAGAATAATGGTCGCAGATGCCAAAGATCATTATGGTCAAAGGTCAGGTGAGATCACATGGTCTCTAGAGCACAGCAAAGTTCCCATCATTCACCACCTAAGCTGCCACAGCCAAAGGGACTACAACCTAGGGATTCAGTGAAACATCTTCCACGTTTGTTATTCACCTCATCACAACCCAATTCCCTTTCCAAGCAGGCGTTTCATAGGCCTCAGGTCTTCTCGCAATCAGCATCTGGGTGTCAGTTATCACCAAACAGCTTGTTCCCATAACTCTCCATCTGTCAGAAGCCCAGAATCTGACTCCTTGTACAATACAGCTGCAGACTGATGGAAATCAGCCTGATAAGTAATTCCAGCATTTACAGAAACAATTCTCCCGCACACACTGGAATGAATCCAATTGAAGAGAGAAAGAAAGAAAAGAGGTTTGTTTTCCTTATAATAAAAGAAATCCGTAAAATATTTTCCCATAGAAATGAAACCCTGAAGTTCACTTGGAGGCGTTTATTAAACTGAGCCAACCTGTTAGCACATTCTCGTACTCTCGGTGCTAACACCAACTTTCTTAGTGTGCTCAATATAACCATTGTGCATGGCACAACTAATGGTAAAGGTCAACTCCTGGAGATATGAAATGTCTCTGGTGAAAGCTGACATGGCTTCCAGTGTGTCACTTTTTATACCGATAAAGGCCCACTCATTAAGAATAACTGCAATAAGACCCAATTTCTGCTTAAGGACCAGTTTGCTTTATGCATTTAAAACCTAAGTTTGGAACCCAACCAATCTGCTTATTGATTTATTTCATCTTCCCGTTTCATTTTTGGGGAATTTTCTCTTGAATGCCACCAACTTGTGTCTGAATGTGGTTCCTTGCAACTAGCAGCCCTATGCTACCTTGCCCAAATGGTCATATCTGAGCTCAGACAGTGAGTGTCAAGAGACTATTCCACTGTGGAGGGCATCACAACCAAGACCGATTCTATCCTCATCCCATCATACAAACTTGTACACTTTTCAGCAGGGGTCACTGGATAGGAATCAGTAATGGAAAACCTGGGCTGACTTTTCCTCTCCCTACCAAAGGGTACAGAGTCCAATGTCCCAGCATACACTCTCCATTCTTATGACTCTGGTTTATTGTGCAAAACCCTCCCCTTCACTCTATCATTGGTGACATACCCTTCAAGCACCATGCCGTTGCACTCGAAATTCTCTTCCTAAATTCTTCAGCTTCTCTCCCAACTATCAAAAGCCTCTGCAAATCCTGCCCTCTTTGACCATGGTTTGATCACCACCCCTAACTTATCTCTGTCTTCCTGCTCTGATCTCCCATTAAAGCATCTTGCAATGTTTCATTATGTGAAAGTTGTTATAAAAGTGCAAGTTATTTTTGTTGTGAACTGGCTCGAACCTTCTGGTTTCTAAAGGTTTACTACCACACATTTTCCCATTAGGCCATTGGGAAACCTTTACGTTTTCAGCTTTGGTGCTGTCCAGCTCCTCAACTAGGTTTCTCAATAAAATAAAATCCAAACTTGTCCAAATAAGGACTTTAATGAAGCCATTTAGTTGTATTCTAGTGGAACCAACCACTCTTTATGACATCACAATAACCTCTTTGGTGCTACAGCTTCCTCCCCCTGAAATGAAGAAGCAGCTGAACGAGATTCATAGAACTCACAGCACAGGAGGAGCCATTTGGCCCACCACACTTCTGTTGGTGCTACCTCTTCAACTGAAGCTATCTACTCTAATGCCATTCCCCTATCTTTTCCCTGTGTCATTTTATATTGTTCCTTTTCAAATATATATCCAATTCCATTGAAATGAATTTTATAGTCTCTGTCTCATTAGCCACTTGTGGTAAAGCATGCCATGTTCTAATGACTCTTCTCTGAGCTGGATTTTCCTAAATCTGTCCCAGGAGGGTTGTGGGGACTTCCGCTCGCCACCCTGGCCCAGTGTCCTCTCTGGGACTCATTCTGTATGAAGGATGGGCTCCCAAAAGTATCTCCGCCATTAAGAGGGAGCACCTCTAGATCTCACTGTTCTACCAGTTGGTTAAGAATCTTAATATTTGGTGTATATTTCCTTTCACTGTTTTTTCCCCCAAATTTACTACTTCACATTTGTCTGCATTGAACTGGACCTGCCACCTGTCTACGTCCTCCTGCAATGCCCCTCACCGTTTGCCATGCCCCCTAATTTAGTATCATTGGCAAACTTCATTGTAATTCTTCTGATGCATTTATCCAAATCATTTATATAAATGGAAAACAAAAAACTTTTCAGCACAGATCCCTGAGGCACATCATTACCCACATCCCGCCAATCTGAAATAGATCTGTTTAGCTCCTATCTCTATCCATCCAGCTACATTCCCTTTAATACCATGAGCCTTAATTCTAACAAGCCTCTGATATGTCACCTTATCAAACGTCTTCGGAAAATCTGTATCTACAATATTCAACACATTCCCTTCATCTATAACACTCTGATTTCCGCAAAAGGTAAATTAAATTAATGGAACACGAATTGTTTTTCACAGATTCATGCTGTTGCTGATTAGCCAATGCCTTTCTAAGTTTCACTAATTCCATAAGTCCATCCCATATTAAGTAATCTAGAAGTTTGCCCTCAACCAAGGTAAGATTATAATTTCCTGTCTTATCCTTTTCCCCTTTCTTAAACAGAGATGTAACATTTCTCAACCTCCTACTATTTTTTAAGAGATACCCTCATCTCCTCCCCTTCAGTATTCTGGGATGCATACCATCTGGGCTTGGTGAATTTTTCACTTTTAGTTCTATTAACTTTAAATATAGTGACCTTTTGAATATTTATCTCTAGTAGAGGCTCTTCCACATCCTCCTTAGGTACTCCTACAGACCCACTTTTATCTTCCTATATAAATACTGAGGTGAAATACTGATTAAGAATCTCTGCCACGGCCTCATTCTCAGGAACAAGATGGCCCCCTTCATCTCTAAGTGGTCCCACCCTTCCTTTCACTATCCTTTTGCTTTTTATACACTAATAAAAGGCTTTGCTATTTTCCTTTATGCTGAGTGTCACTCTTCTTTCATACTCTTTATAATCTCCACTTTTGCTTCCCTTATGTATTTTCTATATTTCTCATACTTTGTATATTTGTTATATTTCTGTTAAGTACTTAATTATTCTGACACAATTACATATAGAACGCTGGATGGGTGGTAATGAGTAATGGCTGTCCGTAATTTACTCTAGGGGGTTCAGATGACATTATAAACCATAAAAGCAAAGTCTCAGTACTTTATGGATATCATATAAACCCTAAGATTAAATTACAGCCACATACACACTGTCTGCCACAACAGTGGAATCCTGTTATTCCGATTGGTTTGGCCAGTAGCCAAAATGATCATTGTAGCTGACTGACCAATATATCAAGATAGCAATCCCTGATGTGTACTGCTGATCTATGATCCGTGGTGTGTACTGCACTGCTGAGCAGCACTGCTTAGCAGTCATTGGCACTTTAAACAGCTTATTAAATAACTGCTTAGACCTTCCTTCTGATGAGCTGCTCAGCATTTGCTATAAAAAGAATGTTATATGCTTTTATCTTGTTCCATTCATTGCTCTCAACCCAAAACTGAAAGTGGAGCACTGTGTCAAAGTTCTGGTGAATGATGAGCAGCACTCATGAGATCATCTTTAGGATCCTTTACAGTTAACCAGTTAAGGACAATAACCAGTCTATTAGTAATATCAATAACAATTCATATACTGGATAGTGCAGATCAATGATCAATCAGTTACAACTGAGGCAACTGTTTTTCAACAATGAGGGACTATCATTGAAATGATCAAATCAACTACACTGATCACCAAGAACAATTAGAATAATATAGTAAAATGGATTGTGGCCTTGGAAAGTAGATTTTGATAATTATAAGTGAGTGGTAAGTACAACTCATGATCACTCTAACAGGATTCCATTATATAACGAAGGTAACCTTGAACACTTTGGATGAGCACTTGAAATGCCATAGCATACAAGGCTACAGACCAAATGCAGGAATATGGGATTAGATTAGACAGGGCTTGATGGCTGGCGCGGACACGATGGGCCGAAGGGCCTCTATCCGTGCTGTATAACTCTATGACTCTATGAACCTTGCCAACCTCCAGCCCGTCCTGCTCATCCCTCCCACCAGTTCCCGTTTGGGCTCTGCCAGCAGACCAACAATCTCTGTTCCTCTCCACATTTCCCTCCAGAAGGTGTTCACTCATGAACAAGGCCCTTGCCATCCACAGCCTTATTGTGGATGATTACACTGACATCCTGGCATTGACTGAAACTCGGCTCACAGGTGGCGACAGCTTGTCCCTACTGAAGCCTTCCCACCTGGCTATACTTTCCACCACCTGCCCCGCCCAAACCAGCATGATACCAGTGTGGCTCTTACCACCATATCACGCCTTGGACACTTACCCCTACTCTTCTGCTACTTTCTCCTCCTTCGAGCACCTTACCCTGTTCCACCCCTCTCACCTCTCCTTTAAAATCCTTGTTGTCCACCGCCACCTCTGAGTTTCTATACCGAGATATCCTTCCTCCTCTCCTCCCTCTCTGCACTCAGTGACTCATCATCCTCGGTAATTTCAATTTTCACGTCAACTCCCCTTGCCCTCTCTCCTCTGAATTCACTGACCTCCTGTCATCCCTAGATAACACCTGGCATATTTTCTCCAATACCAATCATCTCCTTAAACCCCTCTCCCCTGCTCCCTCCATCCTCACATCCGACAACAAGTGTGAGGAACTCAAAGATTTTTTGACAATAAGACTGACACCACCTGTTCAACTGCCTCTGTTGCTTCCTGCCCCTTCCCCATGCTGACCAAACAGGTAAGTTCCTTGCTCGTGGAATCAATTTCATATTTCAATTCCCCCCAATATGTAGCATCAACTCCATTCATAGTTCATACCAAAAAAAGTTAGGAAAGAGCACATCAGGGAATACCTCTACGAATTTCCGCTGCCAGCTTTCCAGGATAGCCGTTGCCTTCTCCTCATTCCAGTTGATATCGTGGATTTCATAATCATCCTTGAAATGTTCATAGAGTTGCTTGGGGCTCATCAGTAGATACATGGTCTGGAGAGCTTCGGCACTTGAGTAGGGGAGGAAAGAGGCAAATAAGATGTGTATTTAACAAATACATAAAAAGACTCACATTTATATAGTGCCTTTCACGGCCTCAGGACGTCCCAAAGCACTTTACAGCCAATGAAGTACTCTTGAAGTGTAGTCTCTGTTATAGTAAGGAGGGAAATCACAATGTGTAGTGTATCAGAGGTCACAGCACATCACAGAATGTTTAAGATGAAGACCATATCACTGGGGAGAGGGTGGGTACATATTGTTTATCTATTAATAGTTTCTCTATTAATAAAGACAATATAAGCAATATTTTTATTTCAGAGGCAGGGTGTGGTCAAGGGCAAGGGATTTCACTGCATTTGGTAAGAACAGTTCAGTAGCACAGTGCACTGGAGTTCCAACATGATATAATATGGCATCCAAGGTGGGAAGGAGGTGTCAACATGCTTCCACATAGGGTGGGAAAAAATGGAGGAAGAGGCATGGATGCTTTCACTCACACCCTCGTTTTAAGTTATAGAGGGGTAAAGGCCTGGGAGCGGGTTGGCTGCCCTGCCCTACCCTGCCCTCTCTGCTCAGGGTATATGGTGTGGGGAATCAAGAAAGGGAAACAAGAGGAGAAAATAATCAAATATGTAAAAATAAACACATTTCTAACACATTCCTTGATGGATTTGTGAGTAAATGCACTACCCATTGTGGTACTAAACCAGGTGTCCCACACGTTCTGTGCGGAGTTAGCCAATATCAGCTGGGACAGAAATAGAAGCCCTACAGTTGGCCTTAATGCTCCTGGGCTTGGAAGGGGAGAAATCAGCTAGGGTTCCTACTCCTGATCCCTATCCAGCGACCCACACTAGAAGTGTGCATGTGTGGATATCGGGTGAGGGCAGGATTGGGCTCAGCTGTGATGCCCTCCACAGTCGAACAGCCTATTGACCCTCACATATGAAGATTTTCTACTTGGCTGATCTACGGGAGGCACCAAACTCTGTGGAACTATAGTTTAATATGAATCAGGACAAGAGGGCAAAATTAAAGAACATTTTCAAACAATTCAATAATATTCGGTGTCATTGAAGACTCAGTATGAAGCACTCCGAATGGCTCAGTGAGTTTATGCAGTGAGTAAAATAGTTATACATAGCAGGGAAGTGTGTGAGTTAGCTAATTTCAGCTGGGATGGTAATAGGCATACTATATTTAGCCTCAACAACAGTGATGGATCATGGGGGGGAAACCCAGCCAGCTCCCGACTGCTATCCAGTAGAGCCACAGTTGAATAGGCTGCTGACATTCATTATCAGGGCTAACAAATGAGTCATGACTACTTGAAGGAGGTACTGGAGGGCATCTGTTGCCCCTACAGCTGTGCTCAAGCAAGGAGGGAAAGGGAGCAGAAAAAAATTGGCAAGGAAAAAAAATTAAGAAGGAAGAGTCTCTGATCTGTCTGTGGGTAGAAAAAAACTGCTTTGAGGGAAGATTGATGTGTTTGCTCCAGGAAGAGTTAAAGATTCCTCCTTCAGATTGAAAACTCAAAATTGGAATTTCTTCTTCTCAACAAGCTCATGGTTTCTACAAGTCCCTGTTCTCACTGGTCCACTGTGGCTTCTTACTCATGTAGTTTAGTCACATATACTGGGTCTAAAATTTTAGACCCTAGGTCAGATAATCTATAATAGCTTTGGACATTAGGTGGGTCAGGCCAGTAGAACTCCTCCCAACACTTTAATAACATAATAAATGTTATGGCAGTTCCATCATGGAGACTCCACAGGAGTGTTGTCACAGGTGTAAGTTCAGTTTGTGCTTTCAGCTACTGGGCAGCCTGCTGGTTGGCACTCTGACAATCATAGCTCAAAGAACAAAACTAGGATATCATAAATCATATCACAAAGTAATGTTTCCAAGTCTTTCACGGCCTGTTTAAAGGGATTGTACCACATCCACGGAGATTTCCCAGGTCATGTTCTGGGCAAAGGACCAACTTTGTTGTAATCCCACTCATTTCATATTGGTTTTAAATAAAAAAGAACAGCATCAAAAATACTGGGACTGTATAACATTCCATTCATTTTTTTATGATTTAAAGTATTTCCTTTTTTTTAATTTGAAATGATCTGTGTTATTTTCTCCTGTCTTTGGGTTTATCTGTTTCCGGAGCCACACACTGTTCCCCAGGCAGTCATAGAGTTAGACAGGGAGATCAGCTGCCAATTTCTACCAGTGCCTTTTTGAAGAGTCTGCTGGAAGGTGTAAATTGGTAACCCTGGAAAGGACTTGATTAGTTCGGGAAGAGAGGAAACTCACATAATTGTGATAGCAGCTGCAAACTAGTACACGACCACCATTGACAGTGTTTTACAGAATCGACATCCTGTGCTACTGCACAACTAAAGACAACGATTGCCTTCCCCCACTCAATTAAAAATACACATTTCCATTAATTATTAATGGAAACAAAGCAATATTTTGGGCAAATATATCCAGCATTACCTTAAAGCTGACAGCTGTTCTTAAAGTGAGAGTTTCACTGGCACTATAATATTTTTTTAAAATAAAAGGTGTTATAATATTATTTTTGATATTATGTTAACATCCTTTCCATCCTCCAATGTATTTCTGTGTGATGTTAAATAAAACTGTTAAAATACAGAACGCAGATGGTATTTAAGTGGAGACTGGTTCAGAAGAATTCCTGAACACCACAATGTGAAGTAGCTGAATTAACATGACCACCGTTGAAGATCCAGAGCTTGTCTGGGTTAATGACTGGCCCTGAAGTCCCACATTGACCAAGGCGTTAAGTGTGGCGGATCTCTGGTTGGGGGAACAGGATATGGGGTAGAATGCGGTTCTGCTTGGAGTCGGCCCCATTTGCACCGCTACAAGAAATCCTGGTGGGAGAATCTTCCGCCCAACCCTCCAACCCCTGCATCAAGGGATATGTCTGGAGGAGTCTTCAAGCTATCTCAGGAATACCGCCTATTATGTCCTCAGTAATTCTCAATGGAGCTCTTGCTAACTCTTAGCTGGTTAGAGTTCCATGGAGGCCCCAGAAAAGATCACACAATTCTTTAAGACTAAGGTTATTGGTCCCAGAGTTTGGATCAATAACCTTTCTCAATCCCAGAGGGGATCGATACCTTTCTCAATCCCAGAGGGGATCAATAACCTTTCTCAATCCCAAAGGGGATCAATAACCTTTCTCAATCCCACAGGGGATCAATAACCTTTCTCAATCCCACAGGGGATCAATAACCTTTCTCAATCTCAGAGGGGATCGATATCTTTCTCAATCCCACAGGGGATCGATAACCTTTCTCAATCCCAGAGGGGATCGATACCTTTCTCAATCCCAGAGGGGATCAATAACCTTTCTCAATCCCTGAGGGGATCAATAACCTTTCTCAATCTCAGAGGGGATCGATATCTTTCTCAATCCCACAGGGGATCGATAACCTTTCTCAATCCCAGAGGGGATCAATAACCTTTCTCAATCCCAGAGGGGATCAATAACCTTTCTCAATCCCAGAGGGGATCGATAACCTTTCTCAATCCCAGAGGGGATCAATAACCTTTCTCAATCCCAGAGGGGATCAATAACCTTTCTCAATCCCAGAGGGGATCAATAACCTTTCTCAATCCCAGAGGGGATCAATAACCTTTCTCAATCTCAGAGGGGATCGATATCTTTCTCAATCCCACAGGGGATCAATAACCTTTCTCAATCCCAGAGGGGATCAATAACCTTTCTCAATCCCAGAGGGGATCAATAACCTTTCTCAATCCCAGAGGGGATCGATATCTTTCTCAATCCCAGAGGGGATCGATAACCTTTCTCAATCCCAGAGGGGATCGATATCTTTCTCAATCCCAGAGGGGATCGATAACCTTTCTCAATCCCAGAGAGGATCGATAACCTTTCTCAATCCCAGAGGGGATCGATAACCTTTCTCAATCCCAAAGGGGATCCATAACCTTTCTCAATCCCAGAGGGGATCAATAACCTTTCTCAATCCCAGAGGGGATCAATAACCTTTCTCAATCTCAGAGGGGATCGATATCTTTCTCAATCCCACAGGGGATCAATAACCTTTCTCAATCCCAGAGGGGATCGATAACCTTTCTCAATCCCAGAGGGGATCGATAACCTTTCTCAATCCCAGAGGGGATCGATAACCTTTCTCAATCCCAGAGGGGATCTTGCTTATGCAGGCAAAAGGCTCCCAGTGGAGCTTAAGGTTTTTAAAAAAAGCTCCTTTATCTTCAGTCCAGGAATGCTGTGAGACCTCAGGAAGAGAAACTTACAAGGTGAATTGGGACGGGTGTTGCTGAAGCCCCTTTGCAGGCACCAGTGGCCTGACCCAAATATACAATTGACCCCATTCCCACAATTTCAGATGGGCTTTATGTCTTTGGGCACAGGCAGCCAGGGTTTCTATTCTGCGTAACTGCCGGTGGTGGAGTGGGACTCCTGGAATTTCAGACTCTGCATCTTTACTGATATTAATTTAGCTCCTGCATACTGGCAGGTTCTGTATCTCCTCTTTACGATAGTTCTTCCAATGACATTATCAGCACTCAGAAATAAATAGATAGAAGGATGTTAAAGTTAATGATAATTCTTTTAAATAGTTTATTTTTTAAAAAGAATCTTGGGGGTGAGACTGTCTCTTTAGAAGGGAATGCCAGTGATAAGAACCTCTTCTTTAAAAGGGTTCCTAATGGTGAGATTTCCTCTTTAACAGGGGTCCCAGTGATGAGACCCTCTTCTTTAAAAGGGACCTGATGGTGAGACTCCCTCTTTAAGAATGAAAGAGTGATGTAAGAGGCAGGATTATACGACCATCCACTTACTGCAGCTGGCTACACCAGAGTTCAGGTCAAAGGGCAGCACTGATTGCCCTTGCAAGGAATTCCTTTGCAGTTGGGTTATTGGAAGGCAAATGAGCCTGATTCAGGCTTTAACCCTTTCAAAACCACTTGGGACCAAAACAAAGCAAGCCCACATTAATAAAAAATAATAATTCTGCGTTCGTGTAATGAGACAACCAGCTGGTTATTTCTGATTGGCTAGCTTTCAGTCTGAATGTTCTTTAGCATGTCGTCAAAGTGGGTTCAATGCCCGCACAATTACCAGCGTCAGGTCTAATCATCTAATTCCTGGCAACTGTGATGGCGCCACCCTGAAACACTCCCAAAATGGTACGCACACATTTTCACCCTCATTTGTGAAACACGCATCCTTTTCTGGATGATAGGGTTGGCAGGCATCCTGCAGTCCAAGTCCCTACGTAACTGGCCTGTGACAGAAACATGGGCTTCATCCTGCAGACAGAAGAGCCACGTACCTGGGATCAGAATGCTGGTATACCAAAAGGGCATACACCACACCCACCTCTTAACATCTTGTACTTCTCACTCCCAGGTTAGCTACAGTACAGGTTAGCTGCAAGGCAGAGTCTCTTCGAGAATGTCAGAAATACTATACCGTAACCTGCAATTTCAAAAAGAATATCATCTATTTCCCCACCGTGACACATGCATTTCTCACTCCAGCCACACTTGCAGCCTTTCTGATTGAGTCCCCAGTAGATGCTAATTAGTGCACAATTGGAGACGATTTTGTACTGTGGACTCAAGACTAATAGGAAATGGCTTGAGCCTCCTTAAACTCACTGGGAGGTTTCCCGATTGCCCACTGTAACTTTGGCAGGAGAGCCACGGAAACCCCAGAAAAACGGTTTAAGCAGCATTTACACTGTTTTTCAGGGGTTTCTGCAGCACTTCTGCTGAAGTTACAATTAACAATCAGGAGAACCCCATGGAAATTCATGCCCATTGTACCTATTAGCCTCTTAAGAGAGAAAAGAGACTTTTATCTAATCAGTCTAGTGCGGATTCAAACGGAGGTCACAGAGTTGAGAAGTCAGATTTCTACCTATTTGCACCACTTAGTTCCAATTCTATCTCCTTTAATTTTTCATCCCCCCTCTTGCCTTACCTCAGCAGTATATTCTGGGAATTTTTCTTCACGCCTCCCAAAATCATCTCCTCTAGCCAATGCATAAACTTCTTTGAGAATCCAGGGCAGCCACCAGTTAATTCTATGGGAATATTAGGAGCCTGTAACAACATAAAAATCATGTTTAATTTACACTTAGTAATGTTACTGGTACTTTTTATTGTTCACACTCAAGTGGCAGGTTCTAATCTCAAGTGGGGTTCACGGAGAATAGAGTTTTCCACTAGTTCTCTGTAAAATGTAAGTAGATAACTGGAGCCTTTACTATTAACTTACATGTAAAGGGCCACCTGGATCTGAGTGGTCCCAATCTCTGGATAGTCACACTTGCCTGCACCTACACTTCTTCTGAGAGCCTTCACAAAACATTTAATGCAGTGGATGAACAAAGCAGAAGGGACAACTTTACCGGCAACTGCCAATTTGTGCGTAGGTTTATTCTGTGAACCCATACTCACAAGAAATTGGGTTTAGACTGTTTTATACATAGGACCTGTACCATTGTCAGAGAGAGGAGATTTACATTCTATCAGTCTTGCCTAGATTCAAAAACCCAGGACCAAGAAGTGAAATGGCAGTAATATTCAACAAACTTCACCCGGTCGAAGGCATTCTAAAAAAATATTCATATATCCGCCGCAACTAAAAAGTACACTGGCCACAACTGTCAGAAACTACAGGGTAAATTCTGCTGTTTTGCATTCGCAAAGTAGAGCTTTGTGTGCTGGGGCTGCGCCCAAATTCCCAGTATTACTCCTGGCATGTGGAGCTCTGCACTGGGAGTGCTAAAGACCAAAATTTACCTCGAGGCCGAAAGTACAGAAATAAATTGCCAAAGGGCTTACCTCCAGTGATTGTTTGTTTCGGGCAGTTGGAGGGCACTCAGTGTCCCCTGGTTGTAAGCAGGGTCTATCCATGTATGCATGTCCTACTTGGGCCTTATCTAGCATCTCCCTGAATCCCTCCAAAGATGTAAACTGCCCCAGTTCATCCAGGAGCTGCACAGGGTCAAGGTTCATCCATTGAATATCTGGTTTTCCTCTGTTGAAAGAAAAATAATCCATAAATTGTTCATTTTGGCTAAGCCAGCATATGCTCCGCCACCTCCGATTGATACCGCTGATGCATGAATCATGAGTAGTCTGCGACAGGTAGTCTCTAAACAGAATGAGCAATCAACTCCGCAATGCCTGTATTAATTACCATGCAGGATGAACTCTAAGTGTTCACTGGAGTTTGATGGGATAGCTCATGGACAATTTGTTGTACGCTCAACCAATGGGCTGAAAGTTCAAAACACAGTCTTGACTGGTATTCAAAGTCAACAACTCTCATTGGGCAAGATTTGATGGTTCTTAAGCAAGCCAGTAGATGGAGCTTCATAAAGGACAAATCAAAGAGAAAAAATAAATAATTACCCTTTATACAACACAGCACTATCAAAAGTGCAATAATATTGATCATTATAACACTATGTTTGTCAATCAAGAAGAAGCATCACAGGGTAATAATAGTGGGGGATTTCAACTTCCCCAATATTAACTGGGATACTCAGAGTGTAAAAGGCTTAGAGGGTACAAAATTCTTAACGTGCATCCAGGAGAGCTTTTTGAGCCAGCATGTAGAAAGTCCTACAAGAGAGGGGGCGGTACTGGACCTAATTCTAGGGAATGTGGCCGGCCAAGTGGAAGAAGTGCTAGTAGGTGAGCACTTTGGTGACAGTGACCATAATTCGGTGAGATTTAAGGTGGTCATGGAAAAGGACAGGGAGGGGCCGGAAATAAAGGTTCTAAATTGGGGGAAGGCCGATTTTAATAGGATAAGGCAGGATCTGGCCAAAATGGACTGGGATCAGCTGCTTGTAGGAAAATCCGCATCGGAGCAATGGGAGTCTTTCAGAAGGGAGATTGAGACCATAAAATGGCAACATGTTCCCGTAAAGGTCAAGGGTGGTTCCAAGAACTCCAGGGAACCTTGGATGTCAGGGGATATACGAGAATGGATTAGGAAAAAAAGGAGGGCTTTTGGCAGATACAAAAGGCTAAAGACGGAGGAAGCCCTAGAGGAGTACAAAAAGTGCAGGGGGATACTTAAAAAAGAAATTAGGAGATCAAGGAGGGGCCATGAAATAACACTGGTGAGCAAAATAAAGGAAAATCCTAAGATGTTTTATAAGTATATTAAGGGTAAGAGGATAACTAGGGAAAAAATAGGGCCCATTAGGGACAAAAATGGCAATCTGTGTGTGGAGCCGGCAGATGTAGGAGGGGTTCTAATTGAATTTTTTGCATCTGTTTTCACTATGGAGAAGGACGATGTAGACATAGAAATACGGCAGGGGGACTGTGATATACTCGAACATATTAACATCGAGCGGGAGGAGGTATTGGCGGTTTTAGCAGGCCTAAAAATGGATAAATCCCCAGGCCCGGACGAAATGTATCCCAGGCTACTGTGTGAGGCAAAGGAGGAGATTGCGGGGGCTCTGACACATATATTCAGAACCTCTCTGGCCACAGGGGATGTGCCAGAGGACTGGAGAACCGCTAATGTAGTACCATTATTCAAGAAGGGGAGTAGGGAAAAACCGGGGAACCACAGGCCAGTGAGCCTAACATCAGTGGTAGGAAAATTATTGGAAAAAATTCTGAAGGACAAAATTAGTCTCCACTTGGAGAAGCAAGGATTAATCAGGGATAGTCAACATGGCTTTGTCAAGGGAAGATCATGTCTGACTAATTTGATTGAATTTTTTGAGGGGGTGACTAGGCGCGTGGATGAGGGTAACGCAGTGGATGTGGTATACATGGATTTCAGTAAGGCCTTCGATAAAGTCCCCCACAGGAGACTGGTCAAGAAGGTACGAGCCCATGGAATCCAGGGTGCCTTGGCACTTTGGATACAAAACTGGCTTAGTGGCAGAGGCAGAGGGTGATGGTCGAAGGTTGTTTTTGTGACTGGAAGCCTGTGGCCAGTGGGGTACCACAGGGATCGGTGCTGGGTCCCTTGCTGTTTGTGGTCTACATTAACGACTTGGATATGAATGTAAAAGGTATGATCAGTAAGTTCGCTGATGATACAAAGATTGGTAGGGTGGTAAATAGCGAGGAGGATAGCCTCAGTCTGCAGGACGATATAGATGGGTTGGTCGGATGGGCAGAACAGTGGCAAATGGAATTTAACCCGAAAAAGTGCGAGGTGATGCACTTTGGAGGGACTAACAAGGCAAGGGAATACACAATGAATGGGAGGACCCTAGGCAAGACAGAGGGTCAGAGGGATCTTGGTGTGCAAGTTCACAGATCCCTGAAGGCGGCGGAACAGGTAGATAAGGTGGTAAAGAAGGCATATGGGATACTTGCCTTTATTAGCCGAGGCATAGAATATAAGAGCAAGGAGGTTATGATGGAGCTGTATAAAACACTGGTTAGGCCACAGCTGGAGTACTGTGTGCAGTTCTGGTCGCCACACTACAGGAAGGATGTGATCGCTTTGGAGAGGGTGCAGAGGAGATTCACCAGGATGTTACCAGGGCTGGAGCTATGAAGAGAGACTGGGAAGATTGGGTTTGTTTTCCTTGGAGCAGAGGAGGCTGAGGGGGGACATGATTATGAGGGGCACAGATAGGATGGATACTAAGGAGCTTTTTCCATTCGTTGAGGGTTCTATAACAAGGAGACATAGATTCAAGGTAAAAGGCGGGAGGTTTAGAGGGGATTTGAGAAAGAACTTTTTCACCCAGAGGGTGGTTGGAGTCTGGAACTCACTGCCTGAAAGGGTTGTGGAGGCAGGAACCCTCACAACATTCAAGAAGCATTTGGATGAGCACTTGAAATGCCATAGCATACAAGGCTACGGACCAAATGCTGGAATATGGGATAAGATTAGACAGGGCTTGATGGCCGGCGCGGACACGATGGGCCGAAGGGCCTCTATCCGTGCTGTATAACTCTATGACTCCAGAACCAACTTCTACCCTCACCTTAGTGACAATGGATCCAAAATGCCTTGGGGATTCTGCTGGTCTCCCACTGTAATTCTGGCAGGAGACCAGCAGGAGCCCACAGAAAATGATGTAAATCTGGTTGCACTGGGTCACTGCCATGTCGAGGAGTCTCCTGGTTGTCTTGTATGGGGCAGAATGATGGT
Organism: Heptranchias perlo; assembly: GCF_035084215.1. Lineage (NCBI taxonomy): Eukaryota > Metazoa > Chordata > Chondrichthyes > Hexanchiformes > Hexanchidae > Heptranchias > Heptranchias perlo. The sequence goes on along the minus strand of NC_090333.1, from coordinate 29,010,037 downwards.
CAGGTGGCAGACGAAGGGTGGGGACTCTCAGAGCCGGGAGTTTGCATTCCTCAAGCTCCAGTGGGACCTGTTGTTGTATGTTGTAAACAATTTTACAACACCAAGTTATAGTCCAGCAATTTTATTTTAAATTCACAAGCTTTCGGAGGCTTCCTCCTTCCTCAGGTGAACGAAATGAAACGAAATTTCATTTCGTTCACCTGAGGAAGGAGGAAGCCTCCGAAAGCTTGTGAATTTAAAATAAAATTGCTGGACTATAACTTGGTGTTGTAAAATTGTTTACAATTGTCAACCCCAGTCCATCACCGGCATCTCCACATCGTTGTATGTTGTGCGTGTGGAGGCATAGCGGCATCCACAAGGTGTATGTGAGCCCCACTATATGGCCGAGGGCAGGCAAGCGGCCTGAAACGCTGAAGACAATGATTTTTATAGATCAACTACCTAGCTTGGAGTGCTGAGGGGATGATGGCTGGGGGTGGGTGTGGGTGGGTGTGGCTTAGGGTCGCCTGCTCCACAGGTGGGCAAGTGCTGAAGTTTCAGGCTGGTGTGAACAATTTGGCACTGGAGATGCAACCAAAATGGCACTTGTGCCCGTCTAGCTCATGTAAATGAAGTGCTCTCCCACTAACCCCGCAAACTCCAGCAAGGTCAGCACTGATGGAAGGTCCCGTCAGACACGATCCTGAGCAATTTCAGGCCAATGTATCACGCCTCTTCTGACTAGGCCTTGCTCTCATTCTATTAACCAAGGCTTTTGGATTCTGTGACTCGCTCCTGCCCTCATGCTAATTACACTGCAAGTTTCGGAATACATGGCCAGGAGTTACAATTTCTCTGCCAAGTTTGTTCAAAGATTTTGCTAACGTTGCTTTTTGAACTTTTCTCAATATAACCAAGCAGATGTTATTTGCAGAGGGAGTCTCAATATCAAGGGTCTCTTTAATGAGCATGTTTCACCAGCAGAACCCCTTTAAAATCTTTTTCCTGTCTATCCTGTTGATTAGAGTCATAGAGTCATACGGCACGGATAGAGGCCCTTCGGCCCATCGTGTCCGCGCCGGCCATCAAGCCCTGTCTACTCTAATCCCATATTCCAGCATTTGGTCCGTAGCCTTGTATGCTTATGTGGGATATTGCAATTTGAACAGTGAATCAGAGAAAGGGTGGGTCTGAGTTGGAGGAGTTACAAAGCGAGACGGTATAAGGGAGATGAATTATCATTAACTTGGGGAACCTCTGTATTTTTTTGTTTTGTCTGTTGTCATTTCAACTGTGGGCGTTAATTTATCACTGTCAGATTCAGCAGCTTCTCCAAGTCAATTCCATTGACGATGTTATCCCAGTTACTGTTTGAATAAAAATACCTACTGCCCAAAAAAACCCGACAGAAATAGACATTGCAAAAAGAAGTGTTACTGACAATCATAAATCGCTTTAACTATTCAATTTAAAAAGGGGGCTACTGATGACAAGACTCCCTCTTTATGGAAGTGATAATATCTGTTTAAGTTACTGTGCAGAAAGATTTCCTCTGTCCACTACTTGTAGTGAAATCAAAAACACATGTATGAAGAATGCATGTATAACTTGGCTACAAACAGTAAACAGAAGAAATCTCCCCCATGTCACTAAGTGCTTCTGATTGCTGTGTGCTTCAGTTACTCCACACTTCTAATGTTAGTCTTAGTGGAGAAGGCAACTCTACAGGTAACTTCTGTCAAAGGGTACTGCTTACCCTGAAAGGAACCAGTCCACCATCACCTTCTAAAGACACCAACCACACTGCTGTCCAAAAATCTCACCACATCTGTCCCAGCATTTACAGCAAGAAGTGGACGAATACATAAGGGCACCCCATAAATACAAATATTCTGAAAAATTAACATTTTGTTTTCTCATTGCTAATTTTTTTTCCAAAATAATGAAAAACACATAGAGGTGGTCTGCGGGTAAGTACTTCCTATTGACAATACTTACCCATAGAGGTACCTTCTCCTTTAAGCTTATATCATTGCCAGATGCAGAGTAAAAGACCATGTATTATCCCATTATGGAGGAACAAAGTGAGGGAAAGCCTGATCAGGCCGCGGTGCCCACTCGCATTTCTTAACTTTGTGCAGTGAGACATGACAATTACTGGGGAACTCTCAAATGTCTTGATATTACTGGCGTGTGGTTTGTCCTGGGTCTTTTAAAATTCCTGCAGCGGGCGAGGGGAAGAGACCCTCACTGCCTCTTCTGACTTGATGTTGTTGGGATAGTTAAAGAGATCTGCTTGACAGCTGAAGGACTGACTAAACTGTTAAAAAAAAAGCAACCTGCAAGTGAGTGAGAGGAACAGGCCCTTTATGGAGGCTTTCAGAGGCCGCCCCACCTGTGAGTTTTTCTGTCTGCAGGCTTTATGTTTAAGGAAATTGGACAAATGTCTCACTGGAGAGTGATGCTATAAAAACCCTTTAAAACTAAACTCATCAAAAATCAGGAACATTTTAAAAATCGAAACCAAAAATTAATCTTAACGTGTCAACAAATAAAATATCAATGGAGTCATATTTTGTCATTCAATATTAGTAAGAAAATGTGTTAATGCACTTGTATGAAGTTGCCCTATCCAGTATTTTAATGTCTCAGTTAAAATAGTAAATGCAGGAATTTCATACAAATGTGCTAACATGTTTGTGTTCACACAGCACAATATCAATCACCCTATAGAAGGTAAGCGATGCATAACAATTAGCTAATCTGAAGAAAAAAATCATTTTATAAAGCATTTTGATAGCTGATGTGGCAACACATTAGAATCCTGTTCCCACCATTATTGTTTCTTTAAAGGTGGGATTAGTGTCCTCCTGTTTAAGATCTCAAACTCTTGCTGCAATTAGGTGACTTTTTAATAAACCCATTTTCCTTCAGTGGGCACTCACCACCTGCACTTATCCAGGCAATGTGTCAGTCCCGATCAAATTAATTTTTCATTAAAGGTCTTTCCTCTAAATAATCAGATTACGCCCCACAAACAGAGCCCTGCGGTCTCCAACGCTGGCTGCCACTCTTGATTGTGTCTCTCCCCCTCCCCCATTGTGCTCGTTCCTCCTCCCACTCTCCATGTAACAGCTCTCTTCTCAGCCACATTAAATCATTAATCTCTTCATCTGTAAAATATCCTTTTGTACGGTTTTCTCCCGCCACCACAAAGAGTGTCTTTTTTTTCTCTCTCTTTCTTTCTTCTCATTTCAGTGCATTTCAATACCCACTGCTGCCAGCTCATCACCATTTGGGAGCTGAGCGGTAAACTGGACTCAGGAAGGCAGGATAGAAGAGGTTCCTATATGGATCTTGCACCCTCCTCCCCAGACTGCCTCTCTCCATTTCGACAAGACCTAATAAAGTTCTTCAGAACTGTCAGGTCTCTCTTTACTTAGTTACTTTACTGGAGGGGGGGAAGGAATAAGTCAATCGATTGTCCTTTTTATTTCAAGCCTTTCGGTAACATTTAAATAAGCTAAGATGCTTGGGTGACTCAAGTAACTAATATAAAATGTTACTTTTATGAGCTATAGAATACTGGAACACCGCAGAGTGATAATATGGTAGTATTTTAAGCATAAAGTGCACAAAATATAAGGTTGAAGTTCAAAAGCTTTCAAACTAACAAATGGGATCAGGTAACAATCTCAAAATTGCTCCCTACCATCTGCCTTCATTTAAGATATTATATCTATATATTAAAATAAATGAAGGCAGAGTGAAGTTTAGAGAGCGAGGTGTTTTCTGTGCTGCCAGTGGCTGTCAGCAGATGCTGACTGGTGTCAGACTTCATCTCCTTAATGCATGATGATGTCTGCACAAGAGAAGTGACAATCTGTGACATCACCACCACAGGTTTAACGTTTAGTAGCAAATAATCAGGACAACTGAATAAGTCAAATTCTGAGTTATTGCATGGGATTCTTCGAGTTTATGGGTGTTTTGGGGATTGAATTCCACAACTTTGTCCCTTTTTCCGTGAGAACTATAAGCCAGTGGTCTTGCAAAGAATCTATGACAGATGGCAATGAAATTTTATTGAACATAAATGATTCAATGTTTCAGCATTGGCCATAAAGGAAATTTGAAAAAAGTGTTTTTGAAGGCACTCTCTTAACAAAAAATAAAGACTTTGCTGTCATTTTAGTGATATCTCCTGAGCTTAAGAGCATCACCCAAGCTGAAACCAGAGTTCGGGCTATCGGAAATGAAATGATTAAAACGTTCTTTGAATATTGGTACTGTCTTGTTTTATTAGTTTTCTTTTTATGTCTGCTTTTCAATTTTTTTTCTCATAAATAAAGCCTGCAAATGATTTTGATTTTTTCTTTCCAAGTGAAGGCATTTCAAAAAAAAATCTGTTGGAAAGAGAGACGCGAGTGTACAGGACATCTCAAATAGAAGACAAGGGGGGAAAATGTCCAACTCTGGCAGAATGACACTCCAATAATTCATGAGCAAGGCATCGCATGAAGCAAACTCTTTCTGATTCCCACATACCAGCAACCCCTTCTACTGCAACCAAAGAGAGGCTCCTTTATCTCCTATTTCTTGCTTGAGTGAGCCTGCTCAAGCCCTTTTGTTTTTCCACTTTTGAGAATAGATTGCCATTCTTTGTTCTCCTTTTTCTCTCTCTCTCTCTCTCTCTCTTGCGTTCTCGAACTGGCTGAACTGAAGCGGAAGCTGACGGCACACACAGACTAACCCTCGGCAGTGAAGGGAAAGGGACAGGAGGGGGTGGGTGGGGGAGGAGAGAAATGGGGAAAGTGCTGTGGTTTGGGGGGAGGGAGGAGAGGAAACAAACTCGAAAGATGCTAACTATTGAAAATGTCATACGTACACTGATTTTTTTTTTAAAAAAGCATTTGAAAGAATAAGAGTCAGTGTCAGTTTAACACTACAGAGTAAACACAAAAAAAAAGCTGTGAAAAATCTTTCAAGAATGGAATGCTTGTCAGTGAGTTGATTTTAATCGAAAGAGGGCCTTTTTCTTCTCAGGGGCATTTTTTAAATAGGGCCCGTGGCATGAATAATGTGTACATTTTATTTGTTGGGCAACTTGCAGCAATAAGGCTCAGATTAGCATGAGAATAACTTCAGTTACCGTCTGTTGACAAAGAATTCCCATGGGTCTCTCTGCTCCGCCTGACAAGTAACCACATCGCAGGGGAAGAATGCGAGCCATTGTTCAGCCTCGCAGCACTTTAATTCAGACCAAAAACTTGGGAGAAACGTCCAGTGTGTAATTTTTAGAGTACCAATCCCTAAAACCCCAGAAACATAATAATTAACACAGCCGTACTTACGGTAGGTAAGCAGAACCTCCTTGAAGCTTGGCACCATCCCAGAAACAGTCCAGGGGCGTTAGAATAACACAGGGAAAAAGCTTCTCAATCATCTAGAGGGTGGAAGGAAGGCAAATGAACAAATATTACTACATTTTACCATAAACAAGGCAATAAAAGCAGCAAACTTGGTAGAAACAATTCATTTTGTCTTATTTCGACAGTTGATTTCCATTAATTGGGGTCTGCTGTCAAGGCAAAGTATGTTTGATGATGGGAGGGAGAAGACATTATCCTGTCTATAATTGTTGCTGTGTGTGCATTGATATCTTTGGTTTATGGAGGTGTAATCTCTTTACTGACCCTTCAGTCTCTCACCAAATTACAAGGACTGGAAAAAAATGACTTGATAAAGTGTCATAGTGCTACCACAGTGCTAAAACAAATCTCAGTAGCTAAAGACTGAGGTTTGGGGGAAGGTTTTTCCAGGCTGACCCAAGTTTGTCCTGGATGACTCATGCAATGGGGTACATTCCCAATGCAATGGTAATCCTTCAGTGTCTCACCCCAAATAGTCATTCTTCATGTGTGGTCCTGGACAGTGAAATGTCAACAGGCTATTCAATCATAGATTCCATCAGAGCTGAACCTGATTCTGTCCCTCACCCCAAGGGCCACAGATACATTACCTTCCAGAGGGGTCGCTGTGTAATGATCACCACTGGCTGATTTCCCCCACCTTAGCCCAGGCATGCTAAAGCCAATTGAAGTATCTTTAGCACCACCCTGGTCGAGGTCAGCTAACTCAATATCAACCAGAGACTGGACATGTGACCGTCTTGGTTATTGTGGCTCAATAACACACTAAGTAGTGCATTTACCCAGAGCTATTTGGGGAGCTCACTTTTTAACAGAATTCTTTATAACAGAAAGTGAGTTTTAATAAGCTACCAAAAGTACCCACCATCTTGGGATAGTGGGTACTTTCGACATCCAATAGTTATTAAAAATATTTTTAAACTTTTGTGTTACTGAAATGTTGTTTAGTGGTTTAGGGAGGCTGCACTGTTTCTAGTGAGATTGGTGTGGAGCAGTGGGGATGTGAAGACTAGATGCTGAAATATAACAGAAAATGGCAGGGCTGATTTTATCCCGCCCCACCTGGTGGGAACATGGCAAACGGCTGTTAAAATCACCTCTGAAAACTGACTGCCCTGTTCCTGCCCGCCCCTGCTTTAACTGGGACCTTTTCTGTAGGCAGCTGAGGCGCCTGCCTGAGTCAGCTGGGAGCCTTATTAATATGTGCAAATCAGGGTCCTCTGATACATTAGGACTCCAATAGCATTTTAACTGCCGACTGAGAAGGGCAACTGCTTGGGCCGCCCCCGCGCAGGAGAACCTGTCAGGGAAGAAGCGAAGGCCCTAAAAGGCAAGTTTTAAACTTATCTTTGCGGGGCCAGAATGGAGCAGGAGTTCTCCTCCAGGCCACGCAAGGAAGGTCTGGGCCTCTGCCACCCTGGGCTCCCCTCTTCTCACCCGCAAGACCCTACTGAAACCCCCCCCCCCCAACCATCCCCTGTAACTTATCTGCATGCAATTATCGCCAGCTGCCTCTTTACACCCACTTCGGGCAGGCAGCTGGCCAGCAGGATATAAATAAGACCACTACATTCTCCTGCATCACACCAAGGAAATCGGAGGGTAACAAATTTGATCACTGCAATGGGGCGAAATTCCTTTACTGGTGGAAAATGGCGGAATGCCTGACTTTCACCTGTAATGAATTCCTCCATATGTCACTGTCCTCATTTACTTTTAAATCAGGGGCAGTCACTCTGCGCTCCCGTGCAGAAGGTAGAGATCTAGGGGACGAAATTCAACTTCAGCAAGGGTGTGAAACAGGAGGTAGTGATTCGACCGACCAATATACATGCCGCCTGATTTTCCTTTCCAATGCCCCGGCTGAAGTTGAATTTCACCCCCATAGTTGCTCTATGAGCGGAAACGTGGGGGACTGGCTCCTGAGATTCCCTTAACCTGATGGTACATCTCACTGGCCACAAGGGAGATCCTTTCAAATTCTCAGAAGGCTCTCTAATAGTGATAACACGGTCTACCGCTGGGTTGACAGAGTTTGATGCCTGTCCTTGTAACCAGCAGTTTCTGCTCTTTAACTTCCAGCCCTGACTCTGGTCTGAATGAGCTGGCCTTTTTGGCTAGGTGACAAGACCTGGATCTTCCCACATTGCAGCTGTTTCTCACAATGACCCAGCTCCTCATTTATTTCAAACGGCAAAGAACTCAGAAAAGAATTCTTCCAGGTGTGGTATGGGACTAGACATGGAAGAGAAGGAATACTAGAATACTATATACCGCTGGGTTAAATTACAGATTAGAAAAGTCAAACAAACAGCAAACTGGCAAGTTGTGATGCTTAACAGAAAAAAAGACATTTAACATGATTTAGCAGCACTTTTTATAAGTCTTGAATTCAGCCAAAAACTGTGTGGCTGAGTTTCAAACCTGGGTTTATTAGGCCACAATCATCTGTCATAATTCTTACCTTTTTAAAAAGCTATACTTTTACATATGAAAAGATGCTGTAAAGTACTGATTTCTTGATATAAACAAGAAGATTTCTGATCCTCATAAACTACAATACCCGTTGTGGTCAGTGCTGGATTGATGTTTAATAATTTGTGGTTATGTGTGTGTGCAGGGTGGGGGGTGGGGGGAGGAGGAGGAAGAACGGAAAACAGAGGAGATAATTAATGACGGTGTGTGCCAAACATCCTCTTCCGCTGGAGCATATACAGGCTACGTTGGCAGAGACCACGCTGAACTCCAAAACCATTAGCCAGCCATAAATCAGTGCAGCCTGTCATCAGCCTTCTGCCTCTGCGTCTCGATCATACTAGCCGGCTTTGAAAGCCTGACAGCAACATGCAAGTTCCATTGTACGCAATACCATAGTGTCATATCATGTCAGGATCTCCACATGGGAGCATTTTTTAAAAAAACGTCTGCATCCCCCCCTTCACCATATTAAATTAACCCTTTCGCCTTACAACATAATAAATAATATAGATGCCAATTTGCGTTACAAGACGAAGAGATTGCTCGCTGTGTGGTGTGGGTGTGAGGGCACAGGCCCGTTAGCATTGTGCTCTGCATAAAGAGTAGAAATTTATGTGCGTTGCCAATATTGTTAAGATAATATATGGCTTGCCCAATGATTCAGCAAGCTTATCTAGTGAGTAGCTGAACTATATGGACAAGGAAGGCTTAATCTCCAGTCTGTGCTAAATTAGCTGATCTTAGACGGGGCGGTTGGAGGACTGCTACAGTTGACCTCAGCACCCTTGGGTTAGGGCAGCAAAAATGAGCTATGGTTCCCAGCCCTGACTGTTATTAAGTGATCTCTGCTGGAAGTAGAGGTACGTGAGGATGTTTGGATGGGGACAGGATTGAGTTTGCCTTTGATGCCCAGTGACTATGCCCGGAAAGGAGAGGAGAAAATTGGTGCCTGATGGTGCTAAGAAAATAATCATTGTGGGGAACTGGTTGGTACACTAGTTGGTACACAATTCTCTCTATTTTAGATCTAATAGTTGCACGATCTAAACACAGTTCCAATATATTGGACTTTGGGATATTTTGTTCCCTTCTGTTGGATGGGGCTAACACATGATACTGTTAAACCTTCACTCTGAGTTGCCTCCTGATCGAAATGGCTCACCCAGATCAGAGTGAAATCGATTTTTATACCCACACCACACAGCGAGCAATCTCTTCGTCTTGTAACGCAAATTGGCATCTATATTATTTATTATGTTGTAAGGCGAAAGGGTTAATTTAATATGGTGAAGGGGGGGATGCAGACGTTTTTTTAAAAAATGCTCCCATGTGGAGATCCTGACATGATATGACACTATGGTATTGCGTACAATGGAACTTGCATGTTGCTGTCAGGCTTTCAAAGCCGGCTAGTGTGATTTCATCTCTGGGACATGCATGTGAATCCAGCCCACAATGACAGTTGAGAATTCTCTCTATTTTAGATCTAATAGTTGCACGGTCTAAACACAGTTCCAACATATTGGACTTTGGGATATATTGTTGCCTTCTGTTAGATGGGGCTAACACATGATACTGTTAAACCTTCACTCTGAGTCGCCTCCTGATCGAAATGGCTCACCCAGATCAGAGTGAAATCGATTTTTATACCAACTTTACTTCAATGTGGTCACAGATTCAATGCATAACAAAGGCTCTGTGCACATTTTTGGGATAGAGCAGAGGAAACTTCATCGTACATCAGGACTGTAATGCTAAGTTCAGTGCATAAAGAACGGTTCCCCAGCACTGACATCACTCACTTTGATAATCAACAGAAAATTCTCTGAGAATTATGAATAAAAACAAAAAGCTCTTGAGAGTAAAGGGACACCCTTGAAATAGTGAAGTATAATTTTTGTCATACTCACTCGCTCAATCATTCCATTCTCAATGATAGGCACTCCAGATTTGTGACAGATTTTGTTTAAATCCCAGGACCTGAAAGAAAGGTTAAAGGGCAATGACCTTGTTAAACAGTACACTGATGGAGCCAGCAATGCTAATTACTGAGTGCATGCACATACACATTTGTTTACAACTGTCTGAACATTGTACTGTTAAGAATTTAAATTAAATGTTCTGTAGACGATATTATTTGAGGATACCCCTCGCCCCCCCCCAAAAATACAGGTAAGCAGGACAGGTTTTCAATTGTGTCATCAGGTACTGAGTGGAGGCAAGAAAGAATGACTGAGAGGGAGGAACATCATCCCCGTCCTATGAGATCAGCCGGATGAAGGGGAAAGCCTGAGATTAGGCCATCTGCCATCCTCTTGTCCTGGGAATGATGTGCGGAACTTTCAACTTGAGAGGAGGGCATGAAACGGGCGATATCAGGTTGACCGCCCCACCCGATTTATCCTTTCTGTTGACTTCAAATCAAAAATTGGGCGAGATGTATAACAGGGGGCCAGATTCGCTATCACCTGTTTTACATCCCCGCCCGAAGTTGGAAGTTCCAGCCGATGTGCGGTGCAGGAGGGGGAGAAAATAACATGCCTTAGAAACGAGAGCCAAGCACCCAAAAACAGGAGGCAAGATCGACAAGCAAAATCATCACAATGTTGTCAACATTCACAATTTTGTTAACAAATCATTGATTTTATACTGCTGCTTTAACACGTATGATTCATGGGGATAGAAGGGTGAATCATGTGGATTAAGAGAATAGTAAAAAATTAGTAAATGAATAAAAATGTGATTGTTGGCAACACTGTCGCCATCAGGGAATTATTTTACTTTTGTGTTCTAACTGGGGTTATTTTCGAATGTTCAATGTGGGATCCTATTGCTTCTCCTTACTTGGAAGAACAGTGTTTCAAATTTTGCAACATTAAATTTATCACTATATATAAAAAAATAAATAATTTAACCATTTGCTGTAATATATATGTTTATATACATGTGCATATACATTGAAATTTTGCCACAGTGCCTCAAAAGATTTTGCTTTCACCATGTCAACAGCAAATCTCAACAGGGCTGCTGAGATGTCCCAGCATTATGTAAAAAATCTCTGCTCTACAAGGTTACCCTTTTTATAGGGATACCCTGGTGTCAAGTAAAAATGTTCCCTTGTCCCTAAGAAGCACTAAATGGCAACCATTGACCTCATAAGCAGCCCTGGTGCAGGTAGCAGGCCCCTTACTCTCATTCTCACAATCGAGATTAGTTGATATGGGGTCTGGGGTGATACACTGTGGGGAGAAAATATTTTTTTAAAATTTTGAATAAATTGCTCAATTACACATACAGGCAGGAAAAAGAAGATGCAGAACATTTAAAACCATGATGGGGTGGTGGTGGTGGGGGTGGGATTTTAACTCTTCCCGCTGGGCGGGCGGGTATGGAGCAGGCAAGCAGTTCAAATGGAAGGGCCCTATTTCCTACTCCGTTCCTGCCCTTCACCGATTTTAACACTGCTGGCTTTGGCGGTGGATAAGATGCCTGCCAGGCTCAGGCTGGAGCCTCATGCATAAATCCTAATCGGAGTCCTATGACATCAGGCTCAAGCAGGTCAGCAGCTGGTGGCAGGACGAAAAGGCCCTCCAACTAGTGAAAGTTGCTGCTCCACAAGGAAAGTCGCTGCCTTCCCTGCCTCAGATCACCCCGGCCACCCATACAAGGCCCTCCCGAAACTCCCTCCCCGCCATATACCTGGAAGCGGGCCGGGGGGCCTTGGCCGCCTGATCTTCATCTGCCACCAGCCACTCTGTGCCCCCTTCCTCCCCCAGAATGGATGGGAAGTGCATTGGCGACACTCAGAACGAGGTCCAGGAGTTAAAATATCCCTGGACAGAAAACTTAGGCCAGCGAGTGCGTTTCGGACTTGCCCCGCCTCTCCTGCCCGTTTGAAACCCGCTCTGGGTTAAAACTGACCCTCATGTCAAAATGTGATGGGAGCAGCTTTCTTACTTTCCATATAGCAAGACTTGTACTTTGCTGGCTGCTAGCACGGCATCCAGGTGCTGAAGCAATGCCTCCTGAGTAAGGATATTTTCCTCTTCTTTCTTCGAGGTCTGAATTAGCATCTGTGTAGTGAAGATCGTCTCCTCACCCAGTTTGTCCCGTGTGTATATTAACTCTTGACTCACTCTGCTTCCCACTGCAGAAAAAAACCCACAGAAAAGAACATTTAAAACAATATTATTAATAGTACAATTAACATGTAATTACTGTGACAATAAACCTCAGAAACTTGTTCAAAAAGATATCTATTCACTTCGGCATCAGTCAAGTCGACAATTACCAGCTCTAGCTTAAGGGATGTTTGCTAGGGTCAGGATAGTGTACATGATTAAAATTATCCTTTCACTTTTAGGAACCAGGATCAAATCCAGTTTAGACTGATGGGATGAAAGCCTCCTCTCTGATAGCTGTAAGCTCTGATAGGGGTGATAAACAAAATGAGCATAAGGCGATCCATGAGTCCACGGAAGAAATTGGTACTAAACAGACAGCTTCACACAAAGGCCATAAAAACGGCTGGCACGGGACATGGAAATTTCACATGGTTCAATGGGGTGGCCCTTCTCATCTTGGGGTTAAGCCATAGTTCGTGGAATGGAGTTATTAAGAATTTTATCCTGCATTTAACTCAAGACCTGGAAAGTTTGATTGTGACACTGGGAGAAAAATATTTCACTCCACAGCGCTAACAATCCTCATCTTTTTGAGTACAAAATTCAATCTTCTCCCTCTTCTTCAAAGAGAAATATGCTTTAAATGACATAGCTGCCATTTTGGCTGTCCACAGGCTGAGCATACAGAACTACTGCTTGTTCCCACCCACCTGCAGCCTGGCCCAAAGTTGCAGCACATGGACACCTACAGACTCGAGGGGCTCACGAACACCCACATTGCTTAAGATGGTCCTTAAAACCACTCTTTTGACCAAGTTTTAGGTCACCTGTCCTAATGTCGCCACCTTTGGGTCAGTATCAATTTTTGTCTGATTACGCTCCTGTGAAGTGCCTTATGACGTTTGACTACGTTAAAGACACTATATAAATGCAAGTTGTTGTTGTTGTTGCTCCACCTAACCCAGAGAGGAGGAGAAAGAGGAATTGGTGATGGCTTATTTATGAGCGGCCAACAATTTAACCCTTTTATAAAAAAATGTTATAGTTTTTCTTATTTTAAATTGTACCCTCACAACAGATGTGTGTATATTAAACACTTTAAAACAGTTTTAAAAAAAATTGCTAATTAAACCTTACACAGACTGCTACATTGACTTAAACGCAGTGTTTGAATTTTTTACAATTTATTTTTAAACAAAGGTCTATTGTACCTCATCCCTCCAGAGGGTATTCTAAAAATATGCATAATATTAATTTATGCTGTCGTGCAGCTCTAGCCCAGCTGGTCCTCCCTCCCTCCAGATCAACTGGAAAGTAAAGTAAAATGAGACAGAAAAAAGAAGATAGGAAAGTAAGATATTCAAAACAAGTTAGCCTGTTACCCACAAGAAATAAAAAATACTTTTCCTACAATTACAGTAACTTGGAAATGTGGACCAGTAATTTTTCCACGGTGCTTGATCCATGATCAGGAACTGTGAATTCTTTTTGAGCCCTGAGGTAATATTGTTGACTGTTTACACTCTGTGCTGGATCCATATCAGGGAAAACACAACACTATGCCTTTAAAATAGGAACAGTCCATGCCTTGATTACAGTAATGGGCTGTCTTTTCACTCATAAAAATCTACACTGAGACAGTACAGCCTCTCTTGGCCTGGAGTGGGTAAGGCATTTCCTAGATTGCGTGGTGCATGCCTCTCACTTTCATTCCCCGATAACTGCCCCAGCTCCCACTTCCCCACAGTACGGCTCCATTTCCTACATGCTTTCGTCTGCTGTACAGTCCAAATTGAAGGGCTGGCAGACGTCCAGTGTGAGGTAAAGCAGCATCAGAGAGCAAGACCACAAACAGGGAGTATTATAAAGCATTATTTTTAATATCCTGACAGATGCTGAGTTCCCTCCCCTTGCTGTGGGTAGCCAAACACCGCTGTCTGCTTGGCTCTGTTGATTGGCAGTTTAATACTTGTGCTACTAGGGGGTGGCGAGGCCTACTCAATGAATATCTATGTCACAGCCCAAACACAACCTTCCATTTATACAGGAGCATTCAGTTGTTATGGAGAAACAGAAATGTCACAGTCATTTTATTTTTAAATAAACATGTTTTTGAAGGTATAATAATTAGAGAAACATCCCTAGAGAATAAATTCACCAATCCGGTGCTCCCAGTGGAAAGCTGTGCTTGAAGGGAGAGCAGGTCGAGGAATTAATGCTATCGTTTTGTAGCTGTGTCTCCAGTGCTCAATCTCTTCGAGCATGGCTTCCCACAGGGAGCGCAGGATCAGTGAAGTTATCCTTCTATTTCCTTCCATTAAAGGGGCGCCGTCATCTCATAAAATATATTGCTAAGTAACTTACAAATAAAGGAGAGGTCACCTTTATTATCAAACTCAGATTGTAATCCACTCAGTCACTGGTCTATTGCAAGAACAAAAATCTGATCTCAGTTTCTGTGGTTGTGATATTGTACAGAAGAGAATAGAAGTGTAAAGTCCTCACAAATGTTCCACGTGCCTCAAAACTGGAATGATATGAGTTTTTGCACAACAGCTTGAAAGGGTAAATTCTACACCAATATATTTTGTTTCTCCACCACTGTTAGAAGGGTGCTGCATTCTACATATTTGCTTTGTCCGTCAAAAATCCAAAATTCTTATAACTTAGATGAAAGAGTCACTATACACTGTGAACTAAATCAACTGGATCCCCTGTTAATGCACTAAAGAAGGGCAAAAAAAAACTTTAAAATTGGACAAGTAATGTCATATACAGTTTTATTTTGAAAAGACTAGCCCAGTTCTGAGCCAGTGGCAGGACAGAAGTGCGCACTTATGATTCCTCACAGGGGAGCCAGTGAGTAACAGATCAAGCTCTTCTCTACACTGAGGAGTCAAGGGAAAATTGGAGGGAAAGTCAATCTCAGGGGCAATAGTCGTGCAACTTCTAGCAGCCAGCCATACAGTGACATACAGTGACACTGATCTGGGAGAAGGTCCCCTTTCACCCTTTCGGCCATGGAGGACATGTGGCACTGGAGGGAAGGAGAAGATAAACAATAAAATACCTTACAATTAAACGATTACATGTCAAATGTGACTTTCATTTTTTTGGTTGGTACAGAAATGAATGAGGGCCACACACCAAGCAGTCAGACCCTCAATGAAGAACATACTATTTTATTGGAGCCTTTTGAGTGTGCTGTTTAAAATTACCTACATGTAAATTTAAGCTCAATTTAATTTTATTAGAAATGCTGGAAATAATGGGTACACGAGTATCGTTTTTGATCAAAAATATCTCACAATGGGAAACAGAGAAAGAGAAATCCCTTTCATTTTAAATTTGGCAACGAATTCTAAAGTCAATCGCATATAAGCTTGTAAAAAAAAGAGAAGGCATCCTCGAATTCCAAAAGTTGATTAACTAGACCAAACACGATAAGACAAGATGAAAAATAACCATCTGAAAAGCAACACATCAAAAGAGACACAGCCTCGTTTGATGAGGCCCTGTGTCAATTTCAAACTACTGCTCCCCCCCCTTAACAAGGATAAAACAAAGTTTTTGGACCAACTCGATTCATGATTAACAAAGACATTAACTGGCAAGTTGCACTCTTGAAGAGGGAGTGTTACCATTAGACCCCTTTAAGAGTATCTCTTCATCAGGACCCCTTTTACAGAGGTTAGTCCCAATCGTAACCCTGCTCATTCTGCGGCAACGGTGCGGTGGAGCAGGGGGGTTAAAAAGGAGTCTGGGCGGATGGAACACACTGCGTTCCTGCCCACTGTGCCATTTTAACACCTGAGTTTTCGAGAGCACGGAGGACTCCCACCACAGCTACATTTTTCTACATTAAAGGCGCAATAGAAAGGCAAGTTGTTGTTGTTATTAAAGGATGAGCCCACCTTCTATTTTACAAAAGGAATTTCACCATTAACTTGGAAAGAGGAGTTTGTGTCATTATCGGGGTATCACGCACCATTCATAGCTTGGCAGAGTTGGCAGATGACCTGTTCCCAACCTAATCAAAAGCTCCTCAGAGCATTAAAGTGCATGACCTCCAACTGGTACCACATCAAATCCCCCTACCACAGATAATGTAGTCCTCACCCTCACAGATTCTGTAGCCAAGACTGGGAAGTTACCGCTTGAGCCCTGTGGCTAGGTCTATTGGGGCCCCGTACACATTGCATTGCCATGCCACTTCTTAGAATTCGATACTTAAAGAAATTACATACAACTTTGCCAAAGTTGTGTAAAATAAAAGTTTGTCTCTAATTACTCTCTTTTTGTTTAAATTAGCCAAAAGGACTGTTTAAACAGATAACAAAACCACGCTTCAAATGAATTATGTTCCAGGAAAACCTTTGTAATTTGAATTTTTTTAGTAACTTTGAAAACTGCATTCTGTGTAGGCAAACAAAATGGATACTGTCCCTTTAATTACTGAGTTGCTGAACAAAATTACAGTTATTTGCTATCTCCTGTTCATCCAGCTGGACCACCCAGAATAACCAAGCAAAAAATCTGGCTGACACCCCATCCTGTCATGCCCAAATGCTAGGCGGTATCCAGTTTAAAAACCAACAGTGATGGGAAGCTGTTCCTTCTTTATAATAGTTTTGTTCCTGCAGTCACGTGTTATTTTTCCAAAGCTTCGTTTAAGACACCATTAAGTCAAGTCTGGTTCCTCCTCTTTATCTACAGACATTACTACATAACAAAACAGAATCCCTCCCCGCCATATCAAACTCCTTCATTGACCAAGTGAACATGCTAGAAAGTTGGTCTCATACCTCCACCAAAGCTGCTCCATTCCACCTGCTAGGTGGTGCATGAGAGCAATCCACAGGTGAACATTCATCCCTTTCTGTGGAGAAAGTGCCTGGGCTCCACTCTGTGCCTTCCCATGCCATGCACGGTTGACATTGGGAGGGCAGCAAATGAGGGATGATGGGTATGAACCCTTGCCCTAACAATCTACAGTGCAGTCTGTCAAAGTTCCAACATGTTATACCACCATGATACTCTTTCAAAACAATTTTCCTTCATCAGTTTAAGTTCCTATCTATATCACATTTTACTCCATGGCACAATATAGCACACACATTCCCAACATTGGCCTCTGCCAACGTTGCTCAATAATTAACCACTAAGTGTGATAGAATGAACTCCCAACCCCCAAACTTAGCCTGGAAAAATTTGAAAGTAAAAGCAAAGAACAAGGAGAGAAAATTAGAAAAAATTTGGAAAATGCTAAAATCGCCCCCAAAATATATGAAAATGGAAAATGCACACTAGACTGTTAACAATTGACAAAAGACAATGATTTTCCTGTGCTTCCAATATATTCTAAAGAGGATGACAGTTCTCATATTATGTAATGGGTGCTATAGTTAAGCTGTTAAACTGTTACAGTGCTGAGAGATGACTATCCGATGGTACATCACATCAAGTAACAGAAAGGACCAGCGATACAGGAATATTTTTGCTGCTTGAAGGTTATAATTGCTATAAATTATGTAGAGAATAATGGATACTTGGAGGTGATTACAAGGCTGTAGTCTAATTGACATGTTTGGATGGTTTATATATAGAAGAATGGATGTCTGGGAATGATTATAAGGCTGCAATCTAGTTAAGGGAATGAGATGGTTTATGCGTAGAATAATGGATACCTGAGGATGATTCAAAGCAGTAATGTAATTGAGGGGTTCAGCTAAGCTCAAGTGGGTTTATAATTGTTATCTGAAGCCCAAAGCTTACAGCCCTGAAATTACTCCAGGTAATGCACTTGGGTGGTTTTAATCCAGTTTGGGTCCTTGTTTTTGCTCACATTGACTATCATGAAGGACAGTTCTATGTTGTTGATGTAGGATGACATCCGACTGTAGGGCTGTCAACTGTGAGGTAAACATCGAGCCATAGAGATTACAGCACAAAAGGAGGCCACTCTGCCCAAGTGGATTGACACATTACTATCAAGTACATCTGGCTCAGCTCTATGACTCCGCGTGCTAGCACCCTAACACTTGATGGCATCACCGTGCAGGTCCACTCTTATCTCCATCCCTATCAAACAAACAGCAGCCAATATGGGTAAGCAAGCAGGCTCCAATAAATATATAACCTCCACCTGGTATACAATCATAAGGAATAGAAGTTGGATGGTGGAGATATAAGCCATTATTCAATTCTCAAGAGTTCTGCGATTACTTTAATAACTAGCCACTCTTACCTAGCTTTAGAAAAATGGCCTATTTTAAGTTTCAGTCTCACTCTCCAAGGAGTGACAATAACAATTATTACCAACTGTGTTACAGTGATGACATTTATGATGCCAACAAAACCCCTGAAAGCAATAACTGCCTTGTGTCTTACTGCCAGCCATTTATCTTACAAGTTTTACATCAGTCCTCCTCCCCCGTGCATGAGAGAGAAAAATTGGCTACAAATGGCTCCTGTCTCTCTCCTTTTCACCACGTTCCAGTCAGATCTTGTAACAGATTTGGACTCTTTGACTTGCTGTTTCCTCTTTACTTATTTTTAAGTCAATGGTGTCAATTTTGGAAATACAGTACCAAAAATCTTCATCTGGCAATTTCACTGGGATTTAGTAAAACCCTCACACTGACTGTAGCTGTACTTGAGCCTCAGGGGCACTGAGCCAAGACAAATACACAAGGCAGCATCTTCACTTTTTCAACAGGCAAATGAGCTGTAAAAATATTTTGTACTGGGGAAATCAAAAATGAATTTTTAGATTTTGTTTTAATAAGCACTTTGACCAGCTGGTTATGATATTGCTGTTGCTGTCTACTCAGTACTAAGTTCTGGCTTTCATGTTAGAATTTTGATTCTCTCCCTCATTATTACTGATTATAATAATAATTTTGTTACTTCCTTGATACCTTAATTTGAGTAATTTTCTTCCCCTCCATTCTTTTCGGTTCCCCAATCCATGGACCATACTAAAGTTGATTAAATGGGCAAGCAACACTGCCAGTCCAGCTCTGTAAACAGCTGTCAGATAGCACACAGGAGAAGACCTGGGAGCCTTGCTCTGCCAATTTTTCCATCCCTTCCTGTGGGTAAGCACTTAGCCTCTGTTCTGCACCTTCCCCACAGTCAGAAAGTTGACGGATGTGATCTGGCACTCTACTAATCAGTAGTTCAGGACACTGATACACCAAATCTGCTGAGCCACTGGGCTGCCGAATAGCTGGTAATTATTTTACAAAGTTGCCACATTTTCTATGGATTTGTATTTGGTTTATTTATATTGAATCCACATAATGACACAACAATTTTATTATTTAAATCCAAAATGTGATGATTGCCTGAGCTGTCAAAGTCGATAAGATTTTTGTCGGGTAAGGGTATGGAGTTGAGATACAAATCAGCCATGATCTAATTGAATAGCAGAGCAGGCTCGAGGGACTGAATGACCTACTGTTCCTATGTTCCAATGTCAAGGTCAAAAGTCTTTCAATACCCTAATGGTCAAAAAATAGTTAGGTGTTCAATATCTCGTATTAATAGTCAATCCGTGCATTTAGCTCATTTCTTAAGAACTCTCATTGCTTTAAATATTTTTAAAAAGAGATTAGTTTGAGTGCATCTCTTTCTGTCCCTCCTGTAGATCTGTAGGACAGTAATTACACAAGCTAAGTGCAAGGTGGGTCTAGGATTACTTACACCCCCACCTCCAAAATCTTGCATTTCTCTTAAATATACGACCAGATGTGTGAAAGAAGAGATGAGACTGCTTGTAAACTGTGTCAATGAGACTAAGAAGTCCTAACAACAAGTTGCATTTATATAATGCCTTTAGCATAGTAAAACGCCCCAAGGCACTTCACAGGAGCGATATCAAACAAAATTTGTCACCGAGCCACATAAGGAGATATTAGTACAGGTGACCAAAAGCTTGGTCAAAGAGGTAGCTTTTAAGAAGCGTTTTAAAGAAGGAGAGAGAGGTGGAGAGGTGGAATTAGGGAGGGAATTCCAGAGCTTAGGGCCGAGGCAGCTGAAGGTACGGCCGCCAATGGTGGAGCGATTAAAATCAGGGATGCGCAAGAGACAAGGATTGGAGGGTGGAAGATGGGAGGCCGGCCAGGAGAGCATTGGAATAGTCAAGTCTAGAGGTAACAAAGGCATGGATGAGGGTTTCAGCAGCAGATGAGCTGAGGCAGGGGCGGAGATGAGCAATGTTTCGGAGGTGGAAGTAGGCGGTCTTGGTGATGGAGCAGATATGTGGCTGGAAGCTCATCTCAGGGTCAAATAGGACGCCAAGGCTGCGAACGGTCTGGTTCAGCCTCAGACAGTGACCAGGGAGAAGGATGAAGCCAGTGGCTAGGGAACAGAGTTTGTGCCGAAGACAATGACTTCGGCCTTCCCAATATTTAGCTGGAGAATATTTTTGCTCATCCAGTACTGGATGTTGGACAAACAGTGTGACAAATCAGGGACAGTGGAGGGGTCGAGGGAGGTGGTAATGAGGTGGAGCTGGGTGTTGTCAGCGTACATGTGGAACTTGACATGTTTTTGGATGATGGCACCGAGGGGCAGCATGTAGATGAGAAATAGGAGGGAGCCAAGGATAGATCCTTGGAAGACTCCAGAGGTAACGGTGCAGGAGTGGGAAGAGAAGCCATTGCAGGTGATTCTCTGGCTACAACTGGATAGATAAAAATGGAACCAGGTGAGCGCAGTCCCACCCAGCTGGACAACGGAGGCGAGGCATTGGTGGATGATGGTGTGGTCAACCATGTCAAAGGCTGCAGACAGGTCGAGAAGGATGAGGAGGGATAGTTTACCACGATCACAGTCACATAGGATGTCATTTGTGACTGTGATAAGGGCCATTTCAGTACTGTGGCAGGGGCGGAAATCTGATTGGAGGGATTCAAACATGAAGTTGCACGAAAGATGGGCACGGAATTGGGAGGTGACAGCATGTTCAAGGGCTTTGGAGAAGAAAGGGAGGTTGGAGTTGGGACAGTAGTTTGCAAGGACAGAGTGGTGATGATGGCAGATTTGAAGAGGAGGGGGTCAGTACCTGAGGTGAGGGAACCGTTAACAATATCAGCTAACATGGGGGTCAGGAAGGGAAGTTGGGTGGTCAGCAGTTTGGTGGGAATAGAGTTGAGGGCGCAGGAGGTGGGTCTCACGGTCAAGATGAGCTCGGCGAGGGCATAAAGGGAGACAGGAGAGAAACTAGAGAGAGATACAAGTTCAGGACTAGGGTAGGGGCTCATGCTTGAGCTCAGAATTGCTGTATGACTAAACAGCTCTGTATTTTATTTTGTACAATTATTTTACATCCAACAAGACACTGACTTTTGGAATTTAATTTTACAAGTCAGGAAAAGTGCCGAGTGTAGTTCCTTACAATTAGCTATCAACTAGTACAAAAACCAGACAGGTACTGACAACCATATCAGAAACACAAGTCAGACTGCACTTAACATTATTCCTCTCAACACAGTTAGAGTGCTTTGTAAGATAATTATATGTTTGTACACAGTGGTGAATGCTACAACTTGATTGATAGCGTGATTATGTCTGTGTTCCCAATTGCTTCTGACATAGAACTACATAGAAATTATAACACGGAAACAGGCCATTTGGCCCAACATTTGGCTCCATTTGAGCAGTAGTCCTAATCCCATGTACCTGTTCTGTTCCCATATCCCTTTATCCCCCTTTCCCTCAACCACCTATCTAACCTTTTCTTAAATGTTGATATGGTCTCTGTTTCAATCACTAACTCAGGTAGTACATTCCACAGCCTCACAACCCTCTATGTAAAAACGTTTCTCCAGCTCTTTGTCCTAAATCTCTTACATTTAATCTTATATCTATATCTCCTTGTTCTAGATATCTCAGTCACCGGAAACAGTCTGTTTCTATCTACTTCATCCCATCCCTTCATAATTTTAAACACCTCTATCAAGTCACTGCGTCTAACAAAAACAGCTGGAGGTTTTTAAGTCTTTCATAATGGTATTTCTTCATACCAGGCAGCATTCTAGTGAATCTGTGCTCTGCCCCCTCTACTGCCAAAAAATGGGGCACAATACTACCACCTGAAATTGATTTATTTAGAAGAGAATCTTGCTTTAAAGAAAAGACAACAATCTGAAAATTGCACTGAGAAAGTTGGCACTGAAGTAGATTGTAGGCTGTGCACTTGCCATGGAGTCTGATGTGGCTAGGTAGCAGTTTTTGGAGAGAGGTATTTTATGAACTGAGCCTCCCAGAACCATTCCCTGACACAGCAACTCTGTCCCTTTAAAGGATTACCTAAACTGGTCAATGTAAAACCTTAATAATCACCAAGTGCCTGAGCATAGTGGCTATAAAGGATGCAATGAATGGGGAAAATTTCCCATGTGCTGCATAAAAGAAAATCATGAACCTGTTCTCACTTGAGTCATTTTATGGAAATGAAACTTTATATCACATATCAAACCACAGCACAATTTAGGCACACATTTTTACTGTACAGGATAGCGGTATCTATGATCCCAGTCTTATGTGACAATACAATCTCAAGAGCACAAGTATCCAAAAAAGCTTTGCAGCTGACAAGTTTGAGACCATGAACCAGGACACTAGAAGTATGTGTCAATATATTTTCAATAGCCCAGAGTTTTTGACACATGTTTGTGGGCAGAAGGGGAGGCATTGTGGCCATATTAGATTAATAGTTTCAAAATGCTGAGTCTCTGAGGCAAATTCTCAAGAGGCGCATTCCCTGTTGTACAGGTCACAGTGTTTGCTTTCTACATTAGAGGTTGCTAGTAACCTATAGGACCCCATCAAATTTCACTTATTGGGGGTAATTTTGACTTTGTGCGATAGCGTAAGTCAGGAATCGGCAGCCCATTTTACATCTCTCAAAATTTTTATTTCCATTGTTGCTTCTGATACTGCAGTCATTAATTGTGCCAAATAAAATGAAAAACCCTGTGACTATATGGCTCTTTGTTAAAATGCATAAACAAACACAGCTCTATTCATTGCAGTGGCAGTTCAGTCAGCCTCACTGTTTTTTTCTGATGCTCTTTGCTGCTGATATTTTCTGTTTCTGCTCAGTCTCGCTGGTTTTGGACTGTGCTTACCATCTCACTGAAAATATCCCAAAATTAGATATGCAACCCTATGTTAAAACACTGATTCTCTACACTGCAAATGTTATGGGTGTCCAAAATGCAGCAATTGCACGGCAAAAATCTCACAAGGAAGCACGGAGACTTTGGTTTTAGCCTCTAGCAGCTGTGTGGTGAGGGTGAGGAGGAGGGTGTTGTGTTTGAGAGTCTACTTTCCACAATAAATATACTAAAATTCATCTCTGAAACTTGCTGCTCTGCAGTGATATGACCTTGCCACCTGTGGAAATTTAAGTTTTTCTTTAACTCAGCCTTACTCCCTTCCCCTCCTCCTTCCCTTCACTGTGAACATAGAAATGAAACTGTTGCTGCTGAATCCTAATAATCATATAACTGTTTTTGTGCCAAGAAATGTTGTGCTTGGATCAGGATTTCTATAAACTCTAGATAAAAATAGCCAATTGGCATATCTTTGTACCCTAGCTCATTTAAAGCTTTCATTCAGCAATTCAATTTAAATAAAAACCACAGAAAACATTTAACAAAAGCATTACTTTATACAACACTGATTAGACTTCTAATATGCTGCTGCAGTGAAATTTGGTAGTCTAGAAACTGTACTTAGTACAGATATTTAAGATTTTAATATTTCGTATCAGGATTTTGAAGGAACTGGAAATTCTATACTACAGGAGTGAATGGTTTAGTATTGGGATTTCTAAACCTGGATGAGGCATTGATTCACTTGGAGTTAGTCTCTTTAGTAATGCATCAATCTGATGTCAAATCTGGTCTCTGTATCACAACTTATAATGCAAGGCAAGGTATCTTGAACTTGTGGGCACACCTATCATTGGGGGGATTCTTTAGTCTCTCAGTACAATACAATACCAAATAACCTGAGGGGAATGCACCTGTAAATCCCTCTAAAATGAACAATGAAAATACCAAAGCACCAATTGTGAAGAATCAATCTTTTCATACATTTAAGACAATCGCTGACAGTCACACATAATTTATTCCATTCCTTTCCAAAAACAAATTGGGCCTGTCAATAACTGCTTTACAGCAGACAGCAGTCAGTGGGAGTGGATACAAAATAAAGCTTTAAGAGTTTAATCTCACCGCTAAAAGTCTGTTATATTTGTGAAGGGTTATATGGGAAAGGATATAGCTGACTCTTGTTAAAACACATTAAAAAGGTCTACGAAATGCTAGCACAGGTCACTTTTTCCCCTCGTTAGGCACTCAGCCCCTCCCCCCATGTAACCATGCACTATTCCCCAACATACAAGATGCAGGAAGGCAGGCAACCTGCTCCTAGGACTCTTGGATTGTTGCTCTATGTTGAAAACTTTTACCAGGGGTTGGAGAGAGGAGGAGGTGACTCAACTTCCCATCCCTCCCTTTGAAGTGGCAAACCTTTGCTGTCCATCTTTTCCCCAGTGCACCCTCACTGATAGGACAAATAAGGTCAGGAGCTCGGGCACTGGGGGGAATTATCGGCATGAGCCTGTATCCCATTGCTCCATGGCACAGCGTACTGATACATGAAAAATGACAGTACCACCATCCTATTCTAGATCAAACACAGGTGACTCCAGTCAATTCCAATCCCAAACATAACACTGTAATGTGCCAAATTGCGCCCATTCAAATTTGCTTATCAAATCCCAATCCAGGCAGGTCACTTAAAAAGAATCCCAACTGCTACCACAAACCATTCTCCAATTACCTGTATTTTTTTTATTCATTCATGGGATGTGGGCGTCGCTGGCAAGGCCAGCATTTATTGCCCATCCCTAATTGCCCGTGAGAAGGTGATGGTGAACCGTCTTTTTGAACCGCTGCAGTTCGTGTGGTGAAGGTTCTCCCACAGTGCTGGTAGATAGGGAGTTCCAGGATTTTGACCCAGCAACAATGAAGGAATGGCGATATATTTCCAAGTCAGGATGGTGTGTGACTTGGAGGGGAATGTACAGGTGGTGATGTTCCCACACGTCTGCTGCCCTTGTCCTTCCAGGTGATAGAGGTCGTGGGTTTGGGAAGTGCTGTCGAAGAAGCCTTGGTGAGTTGCTGCAGTGCATCTTGTAAATGGTACACACTGCAGCCATGGTGGTGGAGGAAGTGAATGTCTAAGGTGGTGGATGGGGTGCCAATCAAGTGGGTTGCTTTGTTCTGGATCGTGTCGAGCTTCTTGAGCGTTGTTGGAGTTGCACTCATCTAAGCAAGTGAAGAGTATTTCATCACACTCCTGACTTGTGTCTTGTAGATGGTGAAAAGGCTTTGGGGAGTCAGGAGGTGAATCACTCGCCGCAGAACACCCAGTCTCTGACCTGCTTTTGTAGCCACAATATTTATGTGGCTGGTCCAGTTTAGTTTCTGGTCAATGGTGACCCCCAGGCTGTTGATGGTGGGGGATTTGGTGATGGTATTGCCGTTGAATGTCAAGGGGAGGTGGTTAGACTGTCTCTTGTTGGAGATGGTCATTGCCTGACACTTGTTTGTCGCGAATATTACTTGCCACTTATCAGCCCAAGCCTGGATGTTGTCCAGGTCTTGCCGCATGCGGGCACGGACTGCTTCATTATCTGAGGGGTTGCAAATGGAACTGAGCCCTGTACAATCATCAGCAAACATCCCCACTTCTGACCTTATGATGGAGGGAAGGTCATTGATGAAGCAGCTAAAGATGGTTGGGCCTAGGACACTGCCCTGAGGAACTCCTGCAGCCACGTCCTGGGGCTGAGATGATTGGCCTCCAACAACCACTACCTTTGTGCTAGGTATGACTCCAGCCACTGGAGAGTTTTCCCCCTGATTCCCATTCCCGATTCATTGACTTCAATTTTTCTAGGGCTCCTTGATGCCACACTCGGTCAAATGCTGCCTTGATGTCAAGGCCAGTCACTCTCACCTCACCTCTGGAATTCAGCTCTTTTGACCATGTTGGGACCAAGGCTGTAATGAGGTCTGGAGCCGAAAGGTCCTGATGGAACCCAAACTGAGCATCGGTGAGCAGGTTATTGGTGAGTAAGTGCCGCTTGATTGCCCTGTTGACGACACCTTCCATCACTTTGCTGATGATTAAGAATAAACTGATGGGGTGGTAATTGGCCGGATTGGATTTGTCCTGCTTTTTGTGGACAGGACATACCTGGGCAATTTTCCACTTTGTCGGGTAGATGCCAGTGTTGTAGCTGTTCTGGAACAACTTGGCTCGAGGCGCGGCTAGTTCTGGAGCAGAAGTCTTCAGCAATACAGCCAGGATGCTGTCGTGGCCCATAGCCTTTCCAGTGCACTCAGCCGTTTCTTGATATCACATGGAGTGAATTGAATTGGCTGAAGACTGGCTTCTGTGATGGTGGGGATCTCATTACTCATCCTACTGACCATCATCAGTCCATCATGTCATTTCTCGTTTGCTTACTAACAATATTTTACAAAATATAATCTTTTGTATTTAATATCTGAACTTGGGTTCCAAATTGTGTAGAGCTCAGATACAAATTGTGTCATTTGTCAATTTTAAGGGATTTTATAGTATTCTTGATTCAAGCTGATGTAGATCCAGGAATACTATTTCTTGTGAAGTTATGTTATGTATTTTCAGTTTCATTTTTTTTATGCCAGAAGTGATTCTCTTTGCAGACACTGGGGGTAATTTTTACTTTGGGCGATAGTGCAAAACAGCCGATATCGGATCAGCCGCACATTATACATCTCTCCCGATTGGAAATGAAAATTGTCCAAAGTCAAAATTACTCCCAATGTATCACTGAAGCACGATGCCAGTCACACTCAGAGATGAATGACACCATTACCAATTGTGTGATCAGTGTTTATTTTACAGTGAATAATGAGTATTTGGGAGTGACTACAGAGAGGAAATCACAGCAAAAAGTTCAGAAGGCATCATGGAGTCATAAATGAGCTTAATGTCATAAATGAGTTCATGGTAAATTGGATAATACCCTGTTTTATAAGGACAGGGGCATTATACTATATAATATATAATGTATTATTCTGCTAAGGTGGATTATGTCTGTTTAAGGCCATCATCTAAAGGGTCGATTTTAACCCTGGCCACCCAGCGGGAAAGTCCTGGGGGAGGTTAGAGTTTAATTGTTCCTTAGGCGGTAGAACTGACTGCCTTTCTTTCTCTCTTTTTAAGTGTAATTGGTCATTCAGTCATGGGTTGTAACAAAACGTTCTATTTTACTGCGTTAGAACATTTTCTAAATGCAATATTGGTTAGCTGGGAGTAATTGTACAGCAGTAATTTCATCAACGGGTTCAGATGGCTTCATAAACCACAGCTCAAACAGCTTCGAACCATGTCTAAACCCAGATATATGTATATCAAATCCATTCCATGTTCTATTATTTTTAAATACATACGTGAATTTAGTGGGAGTATTTCTAATTAATTTCTTTTCCATTTCTTTCTCCATTGTCATGTACAGCCAGGACCTGCCGTGCAACTGATATGAAGTGATGGGTCTCGATTTTCTTCCGTGGTGGATTTAGCACTGGAATGGCACCAAAGCTGAACCTCTGCCAGTCAGTGTAATGCCTTCCTGAATCAGTCCAATTTTCCTCAGTTCACCTTCATTACATATTCATGGTGGATTTCTGGTGCTGTCAGCACCCTCTATAGAGAGTAAGTAAATCCTGATAGGGTTAGATGAAGTCGAGTGGGAGGAGGCTCGTGTGGAGCATAAACACCGGCATAGACCAGTTGGAACCGAATGGCCTGTTTCTGTGCTATAAATTCTATGTAAATCTAGTCCTGCTACAAAAGCTGAAAGGGCCACGGCAGCCATTTTGTGTCGGTAATTAGGTGGCACAATGCAATGTCAGAATCTCTGTGGCTGGTGCATCTTCAGAGCACCAAATCATTATCTTTAAAGATTCTTCAGTTGAAATGTGACTGTATATAAACCAGCAAAGGAGGACTTTAGCCCACAGAAGGAGGAGGTCTTAGTAGCCACCTCACCCCCCATTAAAGATACCTTCTTAAATCTGAGTTATATTCCACATGATAGCACAGAGTGCCTTCACTCTCTCCACTTTCTTCTTAAAGGGGAAATGGCTGCCACCTCAATCACCTGGGGGTGGGGGGTGCAGAGGAGAGAGAAGAAAATCACTGTGGCACTTTTCTAGGGTGGGGGTTAGGCAGTAGATACCACCACACATTTTTTTCCTGTTAAATCTCCAGGACCGCCCAAAAAAGAACAGATTCCCAGAGGAACATCCAGGCCAATGTCCTTTACTGGAGGATTAATTATCATAACCAGTGCAAGTTTGTCGAATGATAATCTGGAGTTGACTACCATTAAAGTTATCAGTGGGTAATAATGCCTTTCACTGGGTTATATCAGAGTCCTGCCTATAATAACAGCACTCCCTTTCGCTGGGTTATAACTTTCTCGTGTACATTATACCCTTCTCTCTTTCACTGAGGTACAGAACTCCTGAATATATCACAAGACTGATGCCATGGCCACACAGCTCAGTCAATGTATTTTAAAGTAATGGAAGAGCTTTTATTTTAAAGCTACGCATCTATTTTAATTGGTGATAAAACAAGCGTGTCTCCGTCATCTAGCAGCATCGAGAAAAAGAAAAAAAATGACATGCCCTGCTCTCGGGCTTTTCTTCCAATCATATGGCACACATGGCTTGGGCCACCTTCAAAGTGTTGTGGGTAGGATTAGCTGGATTAGGGCTCCACTGAAAAGATCCATGCTGCTTTGGAGGAAGTCTCACTGTGGACTTGCTGAAAGAGACTTTTTTTTTTATACCTGTCCCAGCCACTCCTGCCTTCTATTAGAAAAGTAGGGGGGGGGGGGTGGAGAAATAAGCCCAAGAGGCTCATAAGTGCTCTCCAGCCAAGTGCTGTCACAACATGTATTGGCCAGAATGTTTTTTTTGTTTTACATCATTGTTCAATAAGGACCTTTCCCAGAACCACCTTCTACATTTTTAAGGGGACTAGGGGTGGGGGGGGGGGGGGGGGGTGAAGAGAAAAAGAAAGAGAGAGAGAGAGAGAGAGGCCTTTAGGAGAAGCTTTGTTGAAAATAAATCTTTCCATTCCCTGAATCAAGTAGCAGATGTGTGCTCCACCTCAGGCCCAATAGGCAGGGCTCATCGAGCCTCCTCTGAATGAATGCAAGGCTTTGTCACTACCATGAATGTCCGTCAGAGATGTTCTGTAACAAACAGGGGAAAAAAAAGAATTCTCTACAACAAAAGCAGGAGACCAAAGCCTCCACATAAAAAAAATAAACCAGGGAAAGTGGGTGGAGGAGAAGAGAAGGAGAAGGTCGGGTGGGGGGGGGGAGGTGGGAGGTGGGGGGAGGATTATATAGAAGACAGTTAAGATCCTTGTAAAATTGGGAAGGGAAGGAAAGGAAGAAGTTGAGTGATTAAGGGTGCAAGGAAAGTGCTGCTGTCTAGTTTGTTTTACAAGCCTAAGCACTCAATCCCATCTGGCTTTAGCCACTCCATACTTAGATTCAGAAACCAAAGACCCTGACTGGGTTTGGGACAGTGTGACCCAAAGAGGTACAGCTGGGAACTATTGAGCCCTGAGACTCCTGTCAGCCTTGACATAAATTTCCACTGGTGCTGGCATTTACGCAGTTGGCATTTCCATATGTATAGACTTGCCTGTACTAATTATGCTAATCATCTCTTCTGTTGGCTCCTGTGAAAAATGGCCACATTAAGCACTCCACTGCCTGCTAATGCGGCTTAATGTGTGGCTGAGATATACATTCATCCTGCTCTGAAAGGCAAAATTTTTCCACATTGCTGGCTTCATTCATGGAAAAAAATGAATTTGTTGAACTCACATCAGTCCTCTGTACCAAGGCAAGTGAAATGTAGGCTAAAATAAAAAGTGACTGTTAATTTTTCTCTCTCTCAATCCTTTCTTTAAAAAAACACAACCCACTACCTAACAAAATAATATGTGCATTAAAAAAGGAAATTACTTTATCCCCTGGCAGTCAGGGCTGTGCAATGGGAAGGAAAATGCCTCAGTCCTGTCTCCCTCCCCATCCCTGCCCACCACCTCCCCCCAACCCATCCCTGTCTCAAGCAAGCTCACACATTTCACATTAGCAGGCTAGGCTCTATTTAAATTGTGTCCTTCGTTCTACACCCTCCCCCACCAAGTGAAAGTTGTTGAGATTTTATGTTAAAAAAGGAAAACATCTACCAAGGAAGTAATGGGCCATTTACCAGCCCATACTAATAATGATTAAAATACTGGGGTGAAGAATATAATAAAAGTGTCTGTCTAAAAAAAAACCCCTCATTATATTAAAAAATAAACAGCCTTCGGGACAATTTGACATCTACAGCAGGTATCAGGCAGCAGTCAGCAGCTCGCAAGTCTCTCTCACTCAAAAAAACTGGGACAGATGTGGGAAGCGATCATCCTGCTTCTGGATGGACAGGGTCAATGCTGTTAAGGATGGAGGTGGTGGTGGTGGTGAGGGGGGTGGGGGTGAAGAGAATGATACGTCAAACAATCTAAGCAATAACAGAGTTGTCGTCCCACCCACACACACACAGGCAGACAACAGTTTCAGCTAGAAGAGAACAGCTGACTCCAGGCAGACCAGCATGCAGTGTCTTCCCAACATATACAGTGCTATCCAGATTTCATCAGTAGACAGGAATCCTCCTATACGTGCAAGCAGTCGCAAATACTGACAGCATCTCATGCACAGGGTCATGGTAACCCAATAATTTCAGAACACTCTGCCCCTCTGTCTTATAACGAATTCATCCATGGTCTCTTATTCTACACACACACACTTACTTATCTTCCACTAGATCATTCTAGCTCAAGCAGTTCTTTGCAGGACTAGCCTATACTACCAACTAGATCTTTATATATGTTGTTATAGTGCTCATAGTCAAAACCTCCACTCGTGCCTTTTCAAAATCTGGTGTGAGATCCCAAGCCTGGAAGCAGTACTATATATACTGCGAGGCTCCTCGCTTCCATTTCAGAGGACAACAAGCAGATGGTAATAAATGTTAAACATACCACTGCAGTGTCATTAAAGAAAAATACTAATGCAAAATATTTTTTTAAAGCTGAAAATACTGCTTACTCCTTAAAAAAACATTGCTTCCCACTCATGAATGCAATTAAACAGGTAAAATACTAAACTTCTATCTTTAATCTGGCTTAATTTCTGCCCTGATTATTAATGGCAATTTATTTTTAAATGAACAAACGCACATAACAACCCTGATAAAGATCATATCGTTCAAAATGTCTCAAAATTCAGAATTGACATCTTCAACTTGATTGCCAAATTGATACCTGTCGTCACTCTGATGATGTCAGGGCCTAAACCTTGGTTTATCAACAGCACTATATCAATTAGTAATACGCTGTTACTTTACTGCCTTCCGACTGGAATCTCCTACTGCTTTCTCATAAGCAGAAATGAACCACATCACCACCACCAATCCCTTTCCTAGCATACAAAGGACTCACTCCCTCTAAACCTCTCACTGCACCTCTATCTGGAGCCCGAAGGCTGTTGCCTCTTTTGTTTATGCTTACTGCTACTAAGGTATGCAGTTCTGCAGCAACAGTTTATTTGTGTAGCTAGTGCCCCACAGTTCATGGGCCATGGCTACAGCCTGTGTTAATAATACCAGCATGAACTAGGCCTCCTGGTTGTGTTGTTAGAGGGACCAGAGTCTTTCTATATCTTTACCTCAATATGCAAATTAGAATACACTCTACTAAGGCGGCACAATGCAATTGAGTGCTCCAATGTACTATGGCCAGGAAATTCCACCGGGCCTCTACCAGTAACCCGCTGTAATTTTGGCAATAAATCGGCAAAACCCTGAAGGAAATGAGGGGGATCCGGTTATGTCATGTCGAGCTTCTGGGTTGCCTTGTAAGAGACAGAATCTCTGTGAACCCCTTACAAAGCAAGTAACAGGCTAAGGACGGGTTAGGGGCAGGGAGTTCCCACTCCTAGTCCTGGATATGGATCCAGCATATCAATATACTGAGTAAGATGAGGTGTATTGGCCTCACCAAGGGCACATGAGGGCCCCACCGGTGGAGTCTACAGGCCTGGAAAGCAACCTAGAATCCCAAAGAGGAAAAAAAATGTTTAAACTTCCTGTTTGGCCCTCTTACATGAGGATCAATGGGAGTAGTGCTGGAGTTGGGGGGTCGGCATGTGCCTGGACAACTCCCCCTCTCTCTGAGGGCAGGTGGCTAACCAAATTTCTGTTGGCATGGGGCAGGTGAGAGCCAAAGAAGTACCCAAATGGCATTTCTGCCTCCCTCCCGGTACCATGTAAATGAGATATCCTCCCACTGACCCTGCAAACCCCAACAGGGGTTAGTGTTGGAGGGCACAATCCTGGGGCCAATGGTGTGGAGTGGTAGGACACAATTTCACAGCCTGATTTTACATCTCAGGGAAAGTCACAAAGCAGATAGCAGTGTGTTACCCCATAAAGTACAGAGGCGGAAAATAAAAATGGGAACTATTTCCATGCTACTCTCCTCTTTATGTCAGCTTGGCTCAGTTGGAGGCTAAAGGTTTTGGGTTCAAACTCTACTTCAGGGCTTGAGCGCATAATCTAGGCTGACACTTCAGTACAGTACTGAGGAAATACTGCAGATTCAGATGAGACGTATCTACCTGTTCAGGTATATATCAAACTACATGTAGTATCATGAAAAACAAAGCTCGATGCTTCCCTGTGGAATATAATTTTCAGTTCTACACATGATGCAGACTGTCATAGGAACAGCAGTAGGCCATTCAGCCCTTCGAGCCTGCTCTGACATTCAATTAGATCACAGCTGATCTGTATCTCATCTCCATTTACCCACCTATGCTCCATATCACTTAATACCTTTACCTAACAAAAATCTATCAATCTCAGTTTTAAAAGGTCCAATTATCCCAGCATCCACAGCCTTTTGGGGGAGAGAATTCCAGCTTTGTGTGAAAAAGTGCTTCCTGATTTCGCTCCTGAATCACCTAGCTTTAATCTTAAGTTTATGTCCCCTGGTTCTTGATTCCCCCACCAGAGAAAATAGTTTTCTGTATGTACTCTATTGAATCCTATTAACATTTTAAACACCTCAATCAGATCACCCCTCAATCTTCTATACTCAAGGGAATATAAATCACTCACTCTTTATATTGAAGTCAGCCTAGATTAGTAATTCATGCCTTAGCCTTATTCATGAAAATAAAAACATTTCCTTTATGCGTACTGAGTATCTTCTATTACAGTAGTAATCAATCAATTCAAAGGTATTCATTAGGCAAATGAACCTCCATCTTTCCTCCAATTTGTATGAAATTATATTATAAAAGGCAGTTACAGAACTCCCAAGTAATCAATGGCAAATCATTTCTAGATAATACTTGTTTTCTGTGTTGAAGGGGATTTTATGAAGGTATGAATCTAAAGCCTACTTACTGCTGTATTTCATTAGTAGATGACCACTCACTGGGTTTGTATATGGTGTATGGTACAATGTAATAGATAGTTTATAGTATATGTTCCACAATGATGTCATGGGATGAATCTAAGTCACGGTCTGCATTAGCCATTCAATTTTTGACAAAATTCAGTCCAACAGTTTATACCTGTGAAGGGGTGTAACATAATATGGGCAAAAATTAAATTCAAAGGGGTAATTTTAATTTTTTGAAGAAAGGGTTTTATTAAGGACTCATTTTCTGTGAGATTTTTTAAAAATATACACACTTCAGATGGGTTTGAGATTTATTTCAACAATTTGTATAACGGTGTTCTACATCCAAAAACAAAAAGACACAGTACAGTTCACGCCATTTTACTGCAAGTTTTTGATATGTTTACACAACTTTTACATTGGGTGGAAATGGTTTGTTTTGTTCCCTCCATCACGGTTTTTGTCAGAAAAATTTGATAGGAAGCTAAAATATTCAATTTGTTTACATAAAAAACTTGCATTTTGTCTTTACAGATGCTGATCTGACCTGCTGTGTATTTCCAGCATTTTCCAAGTTCATTTTGTTTGGTTATAGTCAAAACAGAGACAACAAAACTAAATTAAATTATCTCATGTTGATAACACATTGTCTTACTAAAAACTTAAAAGTTATTAAATTTCTCTTCCCTCCCCCCCCACAAAGAAATGCGGAATCTTTCTGATTCAAAATTTCCCAAGCAATAGATGATTCCAACTTCAGGCACTGGACTGGCATCAGCCTTCATCCTCCATCGAAAAATCTCTGCTTATTTAAGCTCCTTTAAGTTGCAAATCTAATACTAAACACGTACCCCCTCGAACTCAGCTTCAGTGCAGCCAGCTCCTCTTCCAGCCTTCTCTTTTCTTCTCTCTAACAATGGTCCCTTGGCTCTATTATTCCCTCCATCCAAACCTTTCAATGCTTGAGCTCAGATGGCCAGCATTTTCTTTTCTCACTCAGTAGTTTTTCCAACAACTCATTTACATATCCTCTTCTTTTTTGCCAAAAAGCCACAAATTCGAATTAAAGTTGCTCATTCCCTCTTTTCCCTAAGCCTTCCGTAGATCTATATTGTAACGCAGAACACTACAGTAGTATGCCATCAACTGTTTGACCATCTGTAAATAGTTCTTTATTCCTCTTTTGAGTGAGTATTAATAATCAGTGTACATATATATATGTGTATATATATATATATATATAAAACTGTCCTAGTAAGGAATTAGGATACATATGCTTTGTTCTATATGTGTTTTTACATACACTCACATAGAATAAAGCATATAACTGTCAACATTGATACCTGGTGCTGACACAAAACTGACCTAATATGGAATAATGTCACCTCAAAAGATCACTGCAGTACATTTTATAAAAAAATAACAGACACATGGGTGAGATTTCAAGAGTAGATTAAATTACTGCTTCATGGCCATTCCCAGCTATATTTTTAATAATTGAAGAACAGATCTGCTAATCTTTGCATTCCTGGTTCCCTCCCCCTGGACCAACAGATGTGATGCAATTATGCCTCTAACCAACCCACACACAGCCTGGAAAATGGGACTCAGGCTAAAGTGGTTGTAAGTATACATTCGTAATCTGCCAAATTCTCTGTACACAAACGATGATCCTGACATGAAAATTCCGTTATGTGTTTTTATTTTCCCTACTTTCTCTGGATTGTTCTACGGCCAATTCAAGAACCCCAGCTAAAGTGGGGTATTGCCTGAGATAACCTTGTCGACGGGCTTCATACTCCTAAATGGTGGCCAGAGGTCTGATTCTACATAGATCCCTGGTCATCTGTAATGAATCTCCAACAGCCAGGGCATGACAGGAGATGACATGGATGAGGTAGCTCCCTCTAAGGGTGATGCCAGATCTACCCAATCCAGCTGGCTCTCTCAGACGACTGAAGAAGTGTCAAGTAGAAGATCATCCAGATGGTTGGGGAAAGAGAGAGCAAAGATAGAAGTTGCAGGACAACTTGATGACCCAGCACAAAGAAATACAGCACCATGGCCTTGTCATGAGGCCCATTGAGGAACAGCAGACTGCCACCACTGAGGTAGCACTTAGAAGGAGCATGAGATTATGTAGGAGATGCCATACACTCTCATCAAAGGCAAGTACTGGAAAAGCAAACAGGAAGAGAACATACACAAAACAATGTAGGGAAACAAACTGGTTACACATTCTTTTGAATGTTGTTTAAAGATTTATTTTCAGATGGGACTTATTAATGTATCGTTCGATGGGTTGATCGTCATGTATGATGGTGGAAGCAGCGTTGATGATTAGGCAAAGTTTGTTGTTCATGGGGCCAGTATATTGTGCACAAAACCACACGACTGCTCATGCAGACATACACTTCCAAAGTCAAGTAAAAGTTCAATCAATCAATCATTGAAGCACCAATCTCCCTGGCTACATATCACCCTCAACCATCTCTTCTTCGTTCTCCTCTTCCTCTATCAAGGCTTTAGACTACCCATTCTCACTACCTTGCTTACAGTTACCCCTCTCTGGATGGCAATATTGTGCAATATACAGTAGATGCAGACAATTTTCAACACCTTGTTGGGACCATAGAACAATCCCTTCCCAATCTATCCAAACAATAGAATCGCTGCCTTAGCATGCTAATTATATTTTCTATAAGAATTGGGTGGAGCCATTATCTTTGTTTTATTTGCTTTCCACCTCTGTGGCCAAGTGGATACCACACACCTGAGGTGCAATCACTCCCGTCTTTTCTTCCTGCTTCAAATCCTGCATTGGTGTTGGAATGCCCAATAGAATTCCTGTGTTGAACACTGTGGTTGCTGCTAATGTAGTTACTTTGGGAATAGGGTATCTGCAAAAGGAGTCTTACATTGAAAATGCAGCGGCAAATATAAGCAGCAAGTAGTGCACCAAAGATAATACAGATATAGCTATGTGAAAAGCAAAAAAAAACTTTAAACACAATGCTAAACTGTTAATCACATCTTTAGAATCAGACTCCAAAAGACCAGAGCAGGAAATCCCAGCAGCCCCCATTACATAAGGGTAAGTAGAGTGAACAGATGAAAAAGAAAGATTGCTGATTTTGGCATAGGACCAATTTGCATAGGATTGCCTAAAATTGTGGGGTTAATGTGGCATTTACATGCTCTATGCAATGTCTCTAAAAATTGGCTACATTTGCAGCTGATCAACTTTGGCGCTGCACGAATAGGGCATTTGGGCCTACTTGGCTGGTACAGTGAGATGTACTCCTGGAACGCATGTCCACCATTGCTGAATCGGCCCTTATATTATATTAATGTGGTTCACCTGATAAGAACATGCATAACTGGAATGTGAGTTTCGGCCAAATTCAGCAGTAATCGTCACTAAATCTCACTCACAACGGTCACACGGATGCCGAGTGTGAGAAATGAAAGGTCACTCTGAGTCTCTTCTGAAATTGGGGTTATGGTGATTGTTGGGAGCCGTGTAGCTTTATTCTGCATCTAACCCATGCTACACCTGCCCTCAATGTCTGATGCTGACATTGTGGGGAAAATAAGATAAACATATTCAGCTTCTCAGCATCAACATCCCTCACCTTGATAAACACAAATAGTTCACCGAAATGATTAAGAAAATTAAAAATGTGACTATGCGATAAGTATTCAGATTACTTGAAGCTTTAATCATCTGGTTAGGAGTTGAGTTGCACACTTTAACTCTGAACTGTCAAGTGGCCTTGTTTCACAGTCTTTATGGTTTAAATTAGCCAGTCATAATCTAGAGCTCAATTTATATGAGTAGCCTTTTCAGGCACTCTTAGTTGATAGCCCTATTCAATGTGCAAGGAGTCCTTTCTCATAAAGTTTCACTCATAAGAAGGAATTTCATCATTAGTACTGATTAGGAATGGAAAGTATACATTAAGGTAACCCATCACTGCCACAGAACCATTCCCTATCTTTCCCGCCTGGGCTGCTCCCTAGGAACTTAGCTGCTGCTTCCCAAGTTCCCTGCTCCCTCAGGACTTGGCTGCTGGGCTTCCCACTCCAACAGCCTGCTCCTTTGGGTGTCGAAAAGAAAGGAAAGAGCAGGCAAAAGAAGAAAAGGGACAGGAGGCAAAAAGAACAAAAGACATGATAAAGAAAGATCCAGAAAAGAAGACAAAGAGTGAGAGAAATGTAAAGGAGGACAGGGAGACAAGTAGAAAAGAACAGGCAGAAACAGAAAGAAAGTGAGAGAGAACCAGCAAAATAAAGACAATACACACACATGTGTGGTGCTGCTCAGGATCACTTGGATGATGAAGTGTTTCATATGTATTTCATACCAGGGGTGTAATGTTATATAATGCACAATGTATTACAGTGCTACGGTGGCACTGTGTCCCTTTAAGGGCAGAAAGTCTAATTCTTAAACTAACACGGACTGAGGTCACTCAGTGTATAATTGTTTGGTTAAGGAATTTTGAAGCTTGGCAGGTGGTTGTCATTTTGAAGCTGTAATTCAGAAGAATGTAGGATTAAAACAGGATGATATGTGGAGTGTGTGTACACTAGATGTATCATTTGTATTATATTAAAATAATTACAGATACAGACATACTCAGACACGTATAATTGGTAATGCATATTTAACAAAGTTTTATATTTAGCAGACCTTAATAACACCATTATATATATATATTAATTAGGAGATCCTCAGGCCGCTTGGTTTTGACGTATGCTGGGCCTAATTTTTATATATATATATATATATATATATATATGTATAGAATCATACTGCACAAAATGAGGCCATTCGGCCCATCATGCCTGTGCCGGCTCTTTGGGCGAGCTATCCAATTAGTCCCACGTCACTGCTCTTTCCCCATAGCCCTGCAAATTTTTCCTTTTCAAACACAGAATATATTCAATTCCCTTTTGAAAGTTACTATTGAATCGGCTTCCACCACCCTTTCAGGCAGGGCATTCCAGATCATAACAACTCGCCTTGTTAAAAAATAAATTCTCCTCATCTCCCCTCTGGTTCTTTTGCCAATTATCTTAAATCTGTGTCCTCTGATTACTGACTCTCCTGCCAATGGAAACAGTTTCTCCCTATTTACTCTATCAAATCCCCATATAATTATAAACATCACCATTATATTTCCCCTTAACCTTCTCTAGTCTCTCCCGTGTATCTGCATACGCATGTTCTCCTGAAGTACGTAAAATTCCATGTGTAATCACAAAAGACTGATTATGAAATCCTGCATGCCTAGTAGGAAAGCTGAGCTCAAAGGCAGCTCAGGTCAGAGAATGGGATAAAATGTTATATCCTAAATTCTCCAACCTGTGCTCCCTGAGTGCGGTTCTCTGCTGGGATCAGGGCCTAAATTTTAACACGGAGCTGGGGGGATTCCTGAAGGGAAACTCGGAAGTACGGGTTTCCCGAAGGTCCTTATGATTTTGACATAAGGATGTCTTTTTTTTGTCAGTTTCCTGCCTGACAGGCCAGGCTGACTGACAGGCTGGCTGTCAGTCAGACGGGAGAAGAGCTAGGAAGTGGATGCGAGAAGGTAAGTCTTGGATGGGGGGGGGATCAGCCATGGTGGGGGGTTGGGTTCGGGGGAATCGGTCAGGAGTCGTTGGGGTCGGGGGTCATCGGGGGGGGGCCCGAGGTCGGGAGTCATTGGTGGTCCAGAGTTTTCAGGGGTGGGTCGGGAATCATCGTGGGTCGGGAATCATTGGGAGGGGTTCGGGGTCTGGAGGTATCTATCAGTGGGAGTCTGGAATCATCGGGGTTGGGAGTCATGGGGGGGGGGGGGGTGGTCCGTAGTCATCGGGGGGGGGGGTGGGTGTTAAGGAGTCATCGAGGGGGTGGTCCGTAGTCATCGGGGTCTGAATTCATCGAGGGGAATCGGGAGTCATTGGGGGGGGGTCCGGAGTCATTGGAGGTCAGGAGTATTCAGCGGGGGGTCCGGAATCATTGGGGGGGGGGCGTTGGAAGTCATTGGTGGGGGTCCAGAGTCATCAGGGGTTGGGAGTCATCGGGGGGGGGGGTTGGGAGACATGTGGGGGATGGGAGTCACGGGGAGGGTCGAAGATCGTGGGGGGGAGGGGGGGGGGGTCGGAGCGGTCACTGCAGGTAGGTTTGTTGGGCCTGAGGGGAAGCACTCCTGCTCCTCCAGGCCCACAAGCAGTGCTACAAAGGCACTTAGCTGCAGTTTCGAGCCTTCTCGCCTCCTGTTAAATGGCATGGAGTAGAAGGCCCGGGAATCCCGGCCCCCAGAGGTTAAAAATAAAAAAGCTGTAAAAAAGGAGGCCCGCAGCCTCCTTTCAGTGACCGACCCGACTCCTAAGAGTGGGTTAGTTGCCCGCCCATCGTCCCGCCTCTGTTAAAACCGGAAATGGGCAGGTTGAAGGCAGGTTGGGTCGGATTTTAGAATTTTAAAATTTTTACTGCCCCCCCCCGGCCCCCAACCCACCCATTCTTCCGGGTTAAAATTTAGGCCCAGTAGATTGATTATGGAGTAATTCCCTTATATATGCATTTGTAATCGATTTTAATTCATTTCTTGTAGGATTAACTAATCTAAGATTTAAACTAAATTGTAACTCCAACTGGATGGGCAGGGGTAATCTCCACCCTGAGAAATGGAACGTTTTGTGACTTTTTGACCTCCTTCCCCCCACTACAAGCATTTGCACTCCCAGACCATGTACAGCAGAGGTTCGATACAAAGTAAAGCTCCTTCTACAAAGCATTGACAGAAGGGCACCACAGGAGTGTGGTTTTTTTTGTATTTCCCACACTGGCCATCTTGTTACCTTTCTGGGTGACACTGTCAATTTAATAATGAACTATGGGCATTTTTATAATATGGACCTCCATCTTCTAGGAATCAAACCTATGGCAGAGACAGAGAGCAACTGGACTGGTTGCCAGGAAGGGTGTTTGAAGCCAAGACACATTTAAGAAACACTGTATTCTGTAAGAATGAGATAGGTAGGGCTGTTATGTTATGTCATGTACTCAGAATGACAAAAGGTCACCAGGGCCAAAAGCGCTCACCCCATTTCTTACTCGACTTATCCCTGTATTTCCACTCATCTATCTCTCCCTCCACCACCATCTCCTGGGAGAGGCAATTCAGGAACCTATGCCACATATTCCTCTCTGCCCCTCAAAGGAGATCAGGCAACCCCCAGGAGGCCCCAAGGATGAGATCAAATGAACCAAAGGGCCTTTATTCATAACATTGACTGCAACATGATTAGGAATCTAATCAGCTTGCAATCAATTCCTGTTATTTTCCTCCACTCTGCTGAGAAAAGAAGTCTATATGAGAACTAATTGCTGTTTCCCTCATTCACAGAAAAAGCTTTAGGTAAAGGTCAACCAAAGTACAGAAGCCAAAGACAGGACTGTTATTACAGTTCAAATGACTAACTAGAGAAGTTTTTAGTACACGTTGAGTACCTGGATACTTTGAAAATATTTTATTCAGATTAAAATAACAAAAGAACCTGGCTACTCTAGAACCAAGAAAAGGAACTAAATGGTTAGTTGAGCAATTAAGAGACTGAACTATTGAGCTTTCTTTTCACAAAGTCTCATGCGTTTGTGTGTGAACTTTTAGTTGAAACCAATTAGGAAGAACCTGTCAAATGGCATTAGGAACAACTCTAAGATTGATGCTAAATTATGACATGTAACTCATCCAAATTTGCGACATATCTTTGCCAGTTTCTTGGAGCTGTTGGACAGCCTCATTTCTGGTGATCATGTGTACATGATAGGTTATAATTGGTAAAGGTCCTATCATCACAGTTACAGTCTATATACTAAAAAAAAGCAAGT
This sequence comes from Heptranchias perlo, assembly GCF_035084215.1. NCBI lineage: Eukaryota > Metazoa > Chordata > Chondrichthyes > Hexanchiformes > Hexanchidae > Heptranchias > Heptranchias perlo. The sequence continues at coordinate 28,968,518 of NC_090333.1, read as the reverse complement.
TAACTACAAAGGCTGGAAACCTGAAATAAAAATAGACAATACTAAATAAGAAGAGAAAAGACTGCTTTATGTCCTGGTGTAGATCATTTTTCAGAATGAGTTCTGATGAAGAATCTATACCCAAAATGGTAACCTGTCTTTTCTCTTTTCAAATACTGATGGACCTCTTGTGTCTTTCCAGCATAGAAAGGTTGAATTTGCCTCCACCACTCCCTCAGGCAGTGCACTTTCTACTTTTATTTTTATGCTATTCCCAGTATAGTAGTGAAAGAAAACTCAACATCGCTTTAATACAAATCAGGTAGTACAACAGCATGCCAGTTCAAATCATGAGTTTACCATAGTTGCAATCTCTTACTGTCCACCATGGCACCAGACTTTAGCAAAAGAAAAGCTCCACCAAAGATGTAATAAAAATGCTTCTGCAAACTCCACAATTACAAAGAATTACACAGGATACAGTGTGTTTAAAAACATCACATGATTCAGTGCTTAGGTAACTGACCATTCCAAATTTTGTTCCTGCAGTTTATTGCATCACCTGAATACATCTTTAATTTATTTTTAAACGTAACTTGTAGTTCTAACTACACGATGAATGATTCAGTAATATCAATGTTGGACCCATTGCCCAATGCTTTATCTTGTATGTTTTGTGCTCTATTCTACCATAGAACACACTGGATCATTCATTATAGCAAAATTCTGGCACTACCAATGGCTAAAATTAAAACTTAAATTAAAATTAAAATAGGGCTTTGTCTTTCCAAAGGTTGTTTTTGTTCCAACATATAATATTTAAAAACTATTTAACAAACTTGAAAAATAAACCCCATGGAATCCAAAGTGGCAAGAGATTTCCTTAACATTATCTTAATATGTTTGCCCTCAATAAAAAAAAAATTCTTACTTTGTGCAGCAGTGTGAATGCTGCAAGAGAATACACAATGCACTGAGGTCTCCTGGGCACGTATTCAACAAAAACTACGGGTTACTTTCCAGACAGATTGTAATCAACTCAAAGATTTGCCCAGAGTCCTTTCAACACTGCTTAACAGAAAAGTGCAGTATTTGTGAGAAACTGGCTGGTGAACCACTTAAATCTGATTCAGATAGCAACCCTTTGAACAAGCCATGAGGGATTGCAGGGGGCACTAGCTCCACCAAGACAAGCCTCTGTTCCTTAAATGCAAAATATCAACTCTTCTACATCTTTACTTGTCTTGTTTTAAAGCTGAATATAAAATATTTACATAGGTATATGTTTTTGAAAAAGTTACTGGATTACTGAAATTTACACATGATAAATTAATTTTCCAATTTACTTCAATCTTTGGTATTGTGTGTAAACTCCTCCAAAATGTTTTGACCCACTATCTAGAGTCATTCTCAGCTGCTCGTGTTATTCAGTGAAGCCCTCTGTACATAGTGACTACATAGTGGGACACTTTCAAAGGGTGATCTGAAGCAATCAGTCTTATGAAATACAGTCAGAGGCTTAGGAAGACACAAAGTAATGAGAAGACTCAAGGATAAATCCGGGAAAATTTACATGAGAGCAAAGGCAGAAATGAGACAAAACTCCCAATTCAAATTTCAAGTACATGAAATAATACACACTGAGCAAGTCAAATCATGATGAACTGTTACGCAATCAATCTGATTAATATCCTCTTTCCTTAACATATATAACATGGATTAGCAAATAAGTTATACTGTAACCTATTGAAGCAGTTCACTGCTCTCCCTGTTTATAAGGTGGATTATGGCATTGTAATCATGATCCTTTATTTTTTATATAAACCATCTGCTCCCTTTAACAGAAACACTCCCTTTTAACTCATTTCCATCTATTTTCTATATGACATTATCCTGAACACAAAAAATTCTCGTTCCAAATATTTTGCTTCCAAATATACACCTAAAATAGCTCAGGTGCAGCAAAATACTATAAATCACTTCAAAGCCATTTATATTTGCCAAAGAAAATTCAGAAATTTGAAAAAGTAATATATAAAATCTAAAAGTAATAAGCTGACATCAATCTACCTTTTTGTACCCTGAAGCCTTTAATCCAAATCTAAATTCTTAAAAAAGTTATTTGTTTGTAAATTGTCACTGTTTTACACAGACGCACGTAGATGTATAAAATTAAACATACTCCAGGTCTGACCAAGAGTGGTAGGATGCAAGCTTCTCCACAGAGATCTCCAGTATCAGCTGGCCACAGGAGGAGGCACTGAGACTGGGGGAGACCATAAGCTTACTTTGAGGGAAGGGAAAACTGCAAGGTGAGTGATTTGCCGGGGAGAGGGGGGCATATCCTGGCAGTGAGTTACAGAACACCACGGGGAGTAGGCTGCCTGTCTTCTTTTGCACTGGAGAATGTTTCTGATGTTGATAGGAAGGACCTAAAAGAGCATAGAAAAATCACTTTTTTCTTAAGGGGGGAAAAGGGGAATCATCAAACCTTTTTCATAAAAGCCCAATGACATGGAAAGCCTTCGATAAAGTCCCGCACAGGAGACTGGTCAAGAAGGTACAAGCCCATGGAATCCTTGGCACTTTGGATACAAAACTGGCTTAGTGGCAGAAGGCAGAGGGTGATGGTCGAAGGTTGTTTTTGTGACTGGAAGCCTGTGGCCAGTGGGGTACCACAGGGATCGGTGCTGGGTCCCTTGCTGTTTGTGGTCTACATTAACGACTTGGATATGAATGTAAAAGGTATGATCAGTAAGTTCGCTGATGATACAAAAATTGGTAGGGTGGTAAATAGCGAGGAGGATAGCCTCAGTCTGCAGGACGATATAGATGGGTTGGTCAGATGGGCGGAACAGTGGCAAATGGAATTTAACCCGGAAAAGTGCGAGGTGATGCACTTTGGAGGGACTAACAAGGCAAGGGAATACACAATGAATGGGAGGACCCTAGGCAAGACAGAGGGTCAGAGGGATCTTGGTGTGCAAGTTCACAGATCCCTGAAGGCGGCGGAACAGGTAGATAAGGTGGTAAAGAAGGCATATGGGATACTTGCCTTTGTTAGCCGAGGCATGGAGTATAGGAGCAGGGAGGTTATGATGGAGCTGTATAAAACACTGGTTAGGCCACAGCTGGAGTACTGTGTGCAGTTCTGGTCGCCACACTACAAGTAGTTTGTGATCGCTTTGGAGAGGGTGCAGAGGAGATTCACCAGGATGTTACCAGGGCTGGAGCGCTTCAGCTATGAAGAGACACTGGGAAGATTGGGTTTGTTTTCCTTGGAGCAGAGGAGGCTGAGGGGGGACACGATTGAGGTGTACAAAATTATGAGGGGCATAGATAGGATGGATACTAAGGAGCTTTTTCCCTTCGTTGAGGGTTCTATAACAAGGGGGCATAGATTCAAGGTAAAAGGCAGGAGGTTTAGAGGGGATTTGAGAAAGAACTTTTTCACCCAGAGGGTGGTTGGAGTCTGGAACTCACTGCCTGAAAGGGTTGTGGAGGCAGGAACCCTCACAACATTCAAGAAGCATTTGGATGAGCACTTGAAATGCCATAGCATACAAGGCTACGGACCAAATGCTGGAATATGGGATTAGATTAGACAGGGCTTGATGGCCGGCGCGGACACGATGGGCCGAAGGGCCTCTATCCGTGCTGTATAACTCTATGACTCTATGACTCTAACACTATAAAAATAATACCTTCAAAAAATAATAAGGCTGCAGTTCCCTGAAGATATTGTCATTGCCCATCTTTATTTGAATCAGCAGGGGGGGTTAGATGTTGACATACAAGCCTAGCAATTAATGTTACTATTAACAGACAAATGATAAACAAGTTTGTATGACATTCCTCTGTCCGATATTTTAACATAGGTGTTAACCCATTTATTTTGGCACTCTACAAATTCACGTTATTGGTAAGGTCTCTGGTTAAATAAGGAACAGAGGACAAGCACGTTAAAATTCATCCACTGATAGTTTCAGCAGTAATTTCTAAGGCTGCATTTTCTAAACTACTAAATATGTTTTCTTAAAAAAAGCTACTCAGCACATAGCACCACAAATAAACACCTAAACTTCAACCAAAAAAAAGTCACAATTTAAAAATTTTACCAAACACCTTCCTGATGAATAGTTCAAGAGCACATCGGTATTTAAAAAAAAATTCAAATACACTAATATTAAGAAAAGCCAAATTGTTAATTTGTTACTGGAAGCTCATTTTCAAGTTTTCTATTGAATTTTATATTCACGATACTGTTATGAAGTGAGAAGAAAAGAAACATTAAAAAGCAAAAAAGAATGAAAACTTTTTTCACTGCAGTATTTTCAAAAGATATGAACTGTAACTTCCTTTTTTGAAAAATTCTACCATGTTCCTCAAAGGGTTAACATATATTTACTGTAGTTTGTGCAGTTCTTGCAATGCAGCCCATTAAACAAAAAAAAGATGTAGTGCTTTAGAACATAAAAGTAAGAACAGCTGCTCTTCCCCGTGGCGTTGTTTCTAGGAAAAAAAACTTTTAAAAAACTAGATGAAAGAATTAGGAGAGGCATCACTCTCCTCTTTTTTCTTTTTCCAACTGCTGTGAAAACCTTGTGTGCAAACAGGTGGGTAAACTTTAATGGCATTCAGGTTTCGTAAGAGAGGTTTCCTCTATTGTTGAATGGAGTCCAAGAATAGTTTGAGACCACACACACACACACACATACACACACAACTCCATGCAGGGTCAATAGCTCAAAATGGCGTAAATTTCACACACCACATCTGCTCCTGGGAGCAAAACAGCATAAGTTTTTTTTTGGGGGGGTGGGGGGGGGGGGGAGTCATAAGCAGGGCTTAGAAAGGGTCGGAGTGTGAAAACTGAATTGAACACATGGCCCTGAACTGTCTGAAACAGAGAGGGAGGTGGGGGAGTATCAGGAAGCACAGCACACAGGAAGGGAAGGGAGAAAGTCATGGAGAGAAAAAAAAACTCAGTCAAAGGTAGCAATTAGCATACAAATGTTAAAATAAAAACAGCACAGTGTGGGAGAGACCGGAAAAATAGGAAAGAGAGGAAGAATGATCAGTTAAGAGACAGAAAAGGGACACACAAGTAGCTTCACAGTTAAAACTGGACAAATTAGATGCATTTTTACAACTTGAAACGGCTGCAAGCGGAGTCTGCAATAAACCATTCACTACTGCTGTCTAAAGCTATGCTACATTTCTACCAGTAGATGACTATGTTATTGTAAATGATGTTTGGAAGCTTAAAGCTACTCAAGATGAACATGGCTGCTTCAAAGCAGATTTAACCCTTTGAAGAATGCAAATGTGTTTCTGTACCCAAATTATTTTTTTTTTAATCCAAATTAATGAGTTAAAAAGCACTTTTTTTTAATTTTAAGAATGTAATGAATTAACGAATGTTTATTAGTTTTTTGAATGTCTTAAAATGCTACTTCTGAAAAACACTCAATCTTTAGAAACTTGCAGAAAATCAATTTTGCAGAAGTTATCTGAGAGAAATAAATCATAAGCCTCAGTGCTGAACACTAACCATATGCAGAATCGAGAACCTGGTAAAAGAGGTTATTATGGAGAAATTTTTAGACTAATTCAATCCCTTCAATAAATTGCCTTGAAAACCAAACTGCCACACCATGCTAGTGCTGTGGTCGACTTTTTTTAAAAGTTAGCTTCTTTAAAACTAAGATTAACAATAATAAATTAGTAACGCTAGATGTGATGTACAATGCATTATCGTTGGGATTGCATGGTTATTGCGCCATCTTCTTGTTCACTGATCTGCCAAGCTTCCTTGCGACTCAATGTACCAGATGAGAATGCCCCTTTAACAAGAATGACTTCCCTGGAGCAGCTAAATTCCGCTTAAGGTTTGAAGTTAAGTTCAATGTTTACATTGTCACTATCCCACTGATACAAAATTGACAGAAACAGAATTTGAAGAGATTGTGTGCTGAATAACTAGTTAAAAATGTCCATTTCTCCTCAATGAGACTAAGGGGAGAAAACTATTAAAAGCAAAAAATAATAAGCTTCCATATTTCTGATTACTTGTTCACTGTGCCCTGCCATTCTGATGTCACTTGCTGCCTCCTTGTATTCAACTCCTTGCACAGCTGCAACAAGGACACCATCTGGAGTACTCCCACAACCTGGAATAACGGTGGGAAGGACAACAGATGGAATCTTTAGTAGCAAACCAGTTAAAAGGCATTTTTCAGGCCCTTGAACATTTACATCTTCAGATTTTTAGATAACCTATAATTTCCTCCCCCCCCCCCCCACCATGTTCTTTTAGTCAGAGGAAGTCTTGGACAACTTCACAGCCCAGAGGTTTTAGACAGTGCTGTTTAAATGTGAACAGTGAAGAGTAAATGGAATTAATAGGAGCATCAATTCACCAATGTACTGTGGATATCAAGAATTCTCTGCTTCTACGTACAAAACAATAAAATCAGTTTGCTTATGAATGTAAACCTTGCAGGAGCTGCTGCTCCTCAACTCATCTTAACTTCAAACCAAAAAAAAATACATGAAGCTTTGTTTTAATTCAACCAACACAATACAAATTCCTGAGGTACTACCTGCCTTCCCATAAACAATCAAGAAAACATGTATACAAGTAAAAATTAATGTTGACTTCCATGAACATTTCTGCAGTGCAATGAATGTGCTGTGGTATTGGTGATATAGGTGGTTTTGCAAACATTACATTTGTGCAATTGAGATTGGCACTAGGATGAGGATGAGGGAGACTCAGTAAAGTTGGGCAGTGTAGGGAATGTATTTCCGGGGATTTATAGTGTGGAACAAGCTGCCAACATATTCTGGGTGGGTGAATAGAAAAGGTAACCTATACATTGTAAACAGTCATTTTAAAGTCTCCATTAAGAAGGTTTATCAAGAAAGGGAGGCAGTAACAGAAATGGAGAATCAGGAGGCTAGAGGAAGATCTGTGTTACACTGAAGAGAAATGGAAGAAATACTGCAATGAAAACCATGCATTTATGATAAAACACAGACTAAATACTGTGAAGTTTGGATGCAAAGTGTTTGGATCTAAAACAGAAAAGGTGTTACATGATAAAATTGAGCTCAGAAAGGTCAGTAAGGACCGATTGGAGTCAGTCTGTGTCATTCGCTCAGGGTTTCATTTCCAATTGTCTGAATATTGTAGCCCATTTGCACTTATATTGGTTTCTTTTCCGTTTGTTTGTTCTCCATTTCTTACTCTCTCTTACCTTCTACCCAAAGCTGCTCGATGTCAGTCTCAATGCTAGCAACTCTCAGGCCAACAGCAAAAGCTCCAAAGACCAAAAGACCGATGAAGAGGAATTTGCCACAATGCTGCTGGATGCTGCAGCCCAGCCTGAATAGCAGGGCCTGGAAATGGGCTCGCAGCCACAGTGGTGCCCGGCGCCCTTCTGCCTTCCCCTAGGGAAAAAAGACAAAAGCAGCGTCAGACCAGGGGGCTATTGGGAGAAGGAAAGAGAAAAAGGAAAAAAGGAAGGAGAGAAAGAAAGCAGAAGGATAGAGAGGCTACAGAAAGCGAGAGAAGGTCAAAGGATGCGGAGCTAGAGAAAGGCAAAGGATGGAGAGTGGGGAAAAAGAGAGCTGAGATGGATGCAGAGAGAGAAAATAAATAAAGAAAGAAAAAGAGGGAGGATAGGGAGAAGGAAAGAGGGAGAAAAGAGACTGAGGAGAGAGAGAAAAATGATGATGGGTGGTTAAATAAAGGGTGAAAAAATGAAATGTTAGGTTAGGAAATGTAAGAATAAAAGGGGGAGAGACCAGGGGAGGAGGGAAAAAAAGGAAAAAAGGGAAGAGGGAGAAATGGGAAAGGAGGAGCAAGGGTATGGAGAGAGTGACTGAAAGAGAGAAAAGAGAAGAGAATGTGGGGAAGGAGATAGGAAAGAAAGAAATAGAGACCATGGAAAGCAGAAAGAACAAGGAGAAGGGGAAGGAGAGGGGGAATGGCAAAGGCAAAGAGAGAGAAGACATAGAATCAGATAGTGAAGGGTAAAGAGGAAGAAAAAGCTGAAAATGATCGAGCAAGAAAAAAAAGAACAGACAGAAATGGCAAAAACAAGGGAAGAAAGCATCAGGAAAGATAATCGAGATAAATAAGAGAAAGAGAAGGGAGCCAGAATGAAATAGCAACTGGAAATAAAGAGATCTGGTAAGTACATAATGAGATAAAACAATGTTAAGAGAAGAAAGATATAAAATGTCAGTGGCATTTATAAAGTAGATACTGGAGAGTAAAATAACTTGATTCAGTACATTCACACCATTTTCCCCTTATTGATCTTGCATTCTTCATCTCCTTTTTCGTTTCTTCTTTCCATAATTCATTATTTCATTCTGCTGTTCCTTCCCTTGTGTTCTCAGTTTCCTTCTCCTTCACTCCTTCCCCTCACACTCATTCCCTTTTACTATATCCTTTCAATTCTTCCATTTCCTCTCAGTCCATAATTCTCTTTCATTTGTTCTTTTTTCTTCACTTCTTTATTTACCCTTCTTTTTTTCTCTCTGATTTCATACCTTAGCAATTTTAGTCAGTATTTATTTGTCAGTGTTTGATTCTTTCTTGCCTCCATTTTCACTCTTTTATTTTATGCTTTTTTCTCCTTCTGTTTCTCTCCATTCCCTTCTCACTTTCTTCTGTCCGTCAGTCCTTTCATTCCTATTGCCATTCTGTCTTTTGCTCCTGGACATTTTCCCATCCTTTTGTGTCATCTTTGCCTCCCCTTCCGTCAACTCTTATCAAATGCTCACTGGCTGAATCCTCTCTTCCTCTTCAGAATTGTCAAGCTCCTCTATATTCTCTCACTTTGCAGATTTATCTCCTTTTCTCCTTTCCCCCCCTCTCTCTCTCCCTTTCCTGTAAGAAATTGTTTCCTCCCACCGCAGATTGTTGTACATTTCCCCGAGTAACTGCCTCCATTAATTTCAATCAAAAATCCTGACACTCTTCCAAGGTTTCCTCAAGTTCAGCGATCACTGTGCCAGATAAAAAACAGAGCTCCCTGGACCCGCAACATCGCAATATCCAGGGCTGTTACACACAAGGAAACTCACAGGCTGGGGCATATGCATGCACACCTGTGTACACATTCTCACACGTACACATTCACTCTGAATGCGCACACACAACACACACACACAGTGCGTGTACTAAACGCACATCCACTCACTCATAAACCCCCAGGCACCGTCTTCACCAACATCTGCACTAACTGTTATCCGGAGACACGCTCAGTCAATAAACCTATCCCCGTCTCTGGAGGGAAAGCAGTTTCTGAAAATATTGACAACTTTTTCTATAGTTACTTTCAAAACATCCAACCACACTTCCTTTGGCTGGGAAACGTGCATTTTCTAAATAAGAGAACAAACCTCACATTAAACACGCGCCTGAATTAGAAGAGGTCCTAGCTTGATATTACTCTTATTAATAATACAGCAGTTTCAAAAAAAACTTTACCAGGAGCCCTGCCGACATCCTGGTGTTATTAATGTATTATGATATGTTTCTTATTGCGAGGGAGAAACTTAACAATCAGAATATTCTTTTTTTTTTGCACCTTGGAGATCTGTTTCAACGCAAAAGCAGCGTGGCAGTAGCTGGGTCTCCGCAGCAGATCCGAGCAGGCGGCCGGGGGATGGTGACTGTACCTCGGGGGCAGAGCTCCATCGTTCCGGGGAAGGTTAGCAGCCGAAGCCATGTCGCTGGAAACCAGTCGCAGATCGTTCGGTTCAACAATAACAACAGCAATAATCCCCCAAAAGTGACAAGAAAAACAGCTGGAGAATCCCTAGTCTCTTCCTGAGCGAAAGCCTGATATTTCCATCCCAACATTTCGCGCAGAAATCCTTGAGGATCTTGACTCTACATCCACGTGTAGTTTTTTTTTCTCTCTCTCTCTCGCTCCCTTTACCCGTCCTTCTAGCACCACGGAATAAAAAAGAAAACCCTCTCTTTTAGCTCAATCTTTACTTCTGTCCCCGATCTCAGACATCCAACATTTGGAGAGAAAAACCCGCCTCCAGCCCATCAAAAAGAGTTGATGGAAAGTCCTCTCGATCGGATTCCCATTGGCTAAGGAAGAAGCAAATTACTTAGCAAACATCTACTATTATTAGCTGCTAAGCAACAGCTCACCAAAGTGGACGGACCACCCAGGCTGCTGGAGCATCAATGGGAGGTAGCGAGAACTTCTGCATACAAGATCTCTGCGGATCTTTCCAAAACCCTTGCATTTTTTAAAAATACCAAGCTTCCCATCTGATACTTGAAGCTGCCAGCTAAATACGATCATATATACTTGAGGTATAGGCACACATAAAGGTCTTTATCGTTGCGAATAAAGTTTGTTAAAGAGTTTTTTTTAACAAAAAAAGGAAAGTAGTGGGAACGGCAGCTCTCGCTCTCTCTCACACACACACACAGAGCCACACACAAGTCTGTGTATGTGTATTTATATTAGGTATGTATGTATGTATATATAAAACATCGTGAATTGCCTCGTGAGGTACCCGGGCCCCCTTAACCCAACAAACGCAGGGGAGGTCCCAGTTGAATTCTGGAGACTGCATAAATAAACCAAGGGCAACTAGATCTGAACAAATGTTGTCCAGAAATCTGCCATTGCTAATGCTGTTAATAAAGTGGAGCGAAAATGAATGAGGGAAACGTGTAGTGAAACTGCATCCAGCCATTTACAAGGCTGGGGATCTGAATATTTTATTGGCTGAGGAATAAAAGGATGATAATGAAAAGGAAAAGAGAGACGGGACTGGGGCTGATCTTGTTTTCAATGCAACGATTTAGTTAGAACAATAAAAAAAATGTAAAAGTAGATCACATTGTTTTAAGATTTTAATATTACTCAAAACAGCAATACCCAATATCCTTATCCAATGCGGATTTTAGATTATCCATATAAAGCTGGGATAGAGAGTTTAAAATAAGAATATGTGTTAAAAAAAATTCCCAAATCAGACGGGCAAGTATTTGCGATTTCTGATTTGAGACATTATAATGAAACTTTTACACGTGTGTACGCTTATATAAATTTATATAAATGTATGCGTTGTGTTTGACTTCAGAAAATGTTGTTTTCGTTACAGCCAGCAGCTGCACTATGTTTTTCCTTCCCTGAAGGTTGTTTACCAAGCGGCTAAAATCCTGTGGAAACCCTGACTGCCTGCTTCCACAAAAGCATGTGTATATGTTAACATTACTAGTGTCCAACATTACCTTAAAGGACACACAGCATGCCACCCACCAGCACTGATAGGATTAATTATGATAATTTATTTCTTTTCCCCTTTGTCGACCTAATGAATGGTCTTCTTTAAGATTTTTAAGGTCTTTTGTTTGTCTTTTAAGGATGTATTGTAGGATTGCAGATAGCAGGTGGTTATTCCAAACCCGCCTTTGTCTCCATTGGGGGCTTGACGGAGTTTCGGCCGGACGTGGGTTTACTCCTAACTTGCTTCTGCACAATCCACAGTCGTGTTAAAATGTAACAGCAGAAGGAGCATTATTGTAAAATCTTGTCCTCTGCGGGGCTGTTTCACAGACCCTGTTAAATTATGTTCACCCCCACCACCACCTCCTCCATGCATCCTGCACCACCATTCAGTGGGGTCTTTTATAAAGGATCATATGTGTTAACATCTTGTCAATATTCCTAGATATTTCACTGCTCCACTCCTTTATGTTAACAGCATTTATACTTTTAAAAAAATAGATCGCTACTTTAATAGCGTATAAACTTGAGCTGATGGTATTATTTCAATAAAACTCGAAATAGAAGCTATTGCTTTCCCTTTCCGCACATTTTTTTCTTTCCGCACACACTGCATAATATTGAGTGAAGGTGTATTCCAGCTACAAGTTTAACAGAGACATATAAACTACACGCGTTGCCCCGCTCCAAATGGTCTCCAATTAACCTTTATAATAAATGTGAGACCCAGATGAGTTCAATCACACAGTCGCCCATTTGTGTAGCTGGAAGACCCGGTACCAACTACAGCAGCGACCTCTACGGGGCACTTAGGATAGACAACTTAGCCAATATTTTTATGGCCGGTAAGTTTTTCCGGAGCTGCGGCGTTACGCGCGGAAACGGGGGTTTTCCGGCAAAGTAACGCCGGCGGAGCGGGAGCAGCTCCGAGGGATTTCCCGACTATTTACATAACAATTCATAATTTAGATTCTGTGTCAATAAGCGATTCCTGACACTGCGGGTGTTACAAGGTAACTGACAGACTGTAAATTAGTGGTGGAAGTTCAGAGTGAAGTATCTGGGAGTGATTATAAAATTGAGGAATTATCTGGGCCAAACTATCTGGCCGTTATAATCCAGGAGGGGTAATTAGCAGCACATAGAGGGGATATTTAGGCCAGAACACGTGGAAAGGGGGTAACGAGAGCAGAGCGTATAAGGGTTTATTGGAGCAGAACATGTGGGGAAAGTTATCAGGACAAAGCATGTAGCGAAAGTCTTGACGCTGAGAATATGACCAGGATTATTTTACTGTATTGTCAGAGGGCTTATCGGGACATTGTTGGAGGCGATGCCAGGATAAAAGTCATGATGTGGAGATGCCGGTGATGGACCGGGGTGGACAAATGTAAGGAATCGTACAACACCAGGTTATAGTCCAACAATTTTATTTTAAAATCACAAGCTTTCGTCAGGTGAGTGAATGAGTAAGAGGTTCTCAAATTGCATATCTTATATTAGGCTGGGACACCATCACACCAATCAAAAGGTGTGGTTGGTGTTCAGACAGGTTAGTCACGGAAAACAGTAGGTCCCAGTATGCTGAATACACATTGTGTCAAATTACACAGACAGAGAGAAAGAGACCCAAAAGGCAGAGAGAGAGAGAGAATATTAAAAACAGATAACTTTTTTTCCCCCTTGCTGGTGGGGTTATGTGTAGCGTGACATGAACCCAAGATTCCGGTTGAGGCCGTCCTCATGGGTGCGGAACTTGGCTATCAATTTCTGCTCGACGATTTTGTGTTGTCGTGTGTCTCGAAGGCCGCCTTGGAGAACGCTTACCCGAAGATCGGTGGCTGAATGTCCTTGACTGCTAAAGTGTTCCCCGACTGGGAGGGAACCCTCCTGTCTGGCGATTGTTGCGCGGTGTCCGTTCATCCGTTGTCGCAGTGTTTGCATGGTCTCGCCAATGTACCATGCTCCGGGGCATCCTTTCCTGCAACGTATGAGGTAGACAACGTTGGACGAGTCACAGGAGTATGAACCATGTACCTGGTGGGTGGTGTCCTCTCGTGTGATGGTGGTATCCGTGTCGATGATCTGGCATGTCTTGCAGAGGTTGCCGTGGCAGGGTTGCGTGGTGTTGGGGACGCTGTTCTCCAGAAAGTTGGGTAATTTGCTGCGAACGATGGTCTGTTTGAGGTTGGGTGGCTGTTTGAAGGCGAGTAGTGGAGGCGTGGGGATGGCCTTAGCGAGGTGTTGGTCGTCATCGATGACATGTTGAAGGCTGCGGAGAACATGGCGTAGTTTCTCCGCTCCGGGGAAGTACTGGACGACGAAAGGTACTCTGTTGGTTGCGTCCCGTGTTTGTCTTCTGAGGAGGTCTATGCGAATGTTCGCTGTGGCCCATCGGAACTGTCGATCGACAAGTCGAGCGTCATATCCCGTTCTTACGAGGGCGTCTTTCAGCGTCTGTAGGTGTCCATCGCGTTCCTCCTCGTCTGAGCAGATCCTGTGTATTCGTAGGGCCTGTCCATAGGGGATGGCCTCTTTGACGTGGTTAGGGTGGAAGCTGGAAAAGCGGAGCATCGTGAGGTTGTCCGTGGGCTTGCGGTAGAGTGAGGTGCTGAGGTGCCCGTCTTTGATGGAGATTTTTGTGTCCAAGAAAGAAACCGATTCTGAGGAGTAGTCCATGGTGAGTTTGATGGTGGGATGGAACTTGTTGATGTTATCGTGTAGTCTCTTCAGTGATTCTTCGCCGTGGGTCCATAGGAAGAAAATGTCGTCGATGTATCTGGTCTATAGTGTTGGTTGGAGGTCCTGTGCAGTGAAGAAGTCGTGCTTGAACTTGTGCATGAAAATGTTGGCGTATTGGGGTGCGAATTTGGTCCCCATGGCTGTTCCGTGTGTTTGGGTAAAGAACTGGTTATCGAAGGTGAAGACATTGTGATCCAGGATGAAGCGGATGAGTTTTAGGATGGTGTCTGGAGATTGGCTGTTGTTGGTGTTGAGTACTGAGGCTGTGGCAGCGATGCCGTCATCGTGGGGGATACTGGTGTCGAGTGCCGAGACGTCCATCGTGGTGAGAAGTGTTCCTGGTTCAACTGGTCCGTGGGTGCTGAGTTTTTGTAGGAAGTCTGTAGTGTCACTACAAAAACGCAGCACCCACGGACCAGTTGAACCAGGAACACTTCTCACCATGATGGACGTCTCGGCACTCTACACCAGTATCCCCCACGATGACGGCATCGCTGCAACAGCCTCAGTACTGAATACCAACAACAGTCAATCTCCAGACGCCATCCTAAAACTCATCCACTTCATCCTGGATCACAATGTCTTCACCTTCGATAACCAGTTCTTTACCCAAACACACGGAACAGCCATGGGGACCAAATTCGCACCCCAATACGCCAACATTTTCATGCACAAGTTCGAGCACGACTTCTTCACTGCACAGGATCTCCAACCAACACTATACACCAGATACATCGACGACATTTTCTTCCTATGGACCCACGGCGAAGAATCACTGAAGAGACTACACGATAACATCAATAAGTTCCATCCCACCATCAAACGCAGCATGGACTACTCCTCAGAATCGGTTTCTTTCTTGGACACAAAAATCTCCATCAAAGACGGGCACCTCAGCACCTCACTCTACCGCAAGCCCACAGACAACCTCACGATGCTCCACTTTTCCAGCTTCCACCCCAACCACGTCAAAGAGGCCATCCCCTATGGACAGGCCCTACGAATACACAGGATCTGCTCAGACGAGGAGGAACGCGATGGACACCTACAGACGCTGAAAGACGCCCTCGTAAGAACGGGATATGACGCTCGACTTGTCGATCGACAGTTCCAACGGGCCACAGCGAAGAATCGCATAGACCTCCTCAGAAGACAAACACGGGACGCAACCAACAGAGTACCTTTCGTCGTCCAGTACTTCCCCGGAGCGGAGAAACTACGCCATGTTCTCCACAGCCTTCAACATGTCATCGATGACGACGAAAACACCTCGCTAAGGCCATCCCCACGCCTCCACTACTCGCCTTCAAACAGCCACCCAACCTCAAACAGACCATCATTCGCAGCAAATTACCCAGTTTTCAGGAGAACAGCATCCACGACGCCACGCAACCCTGCCACGGCAACCTCTGCAAGACATGCCAGATCATCGACACGGACACCACCATCACACGAGAGGACACCACCCACCAGGTACATGGTTCATACTCCTGTGACTCGGCCAACGTTGTCTACCTCATACGTTGCAGGAAAGGGTGCCCCGGAGCATGGTACATTGACGAGACCATGCAGACACTGCGACAACGGATGAACGGACACCGCGCAACAATCGCCAGACAGGAGGGTTCCCTCCCAGTCGGGGAACACTTTAGCAGTCAAGGACATTCAGCCACCGATCTTCGGGTAAGCGTTCTCCAAGGCGGCCTTCGAGACACACGACAACGCAAAATCGTCGAGCAGAAATTGATAGCCAAGTTCCGCACCCATGAGGACGGCCTCAACCGGGATCTTTGGTTCATGTTACGCTACACGTAACCCCACCAGCAAGGGGAAAAAAAAGTTATCTGTTTTTAATAGTCTCACTCTCTCTCTGCCTTTTGGGTCTCTTTTTCTCTGTCTGTGTAATTTGACACAATGTGTATTCAGCATACTGGGACCTACTGTTTTCTGTGGCTAACCTGTCTGAATACCAACGACATCTTTTGATTGGTGTGATGGTGTCCCAGCCTAATATAAGATATGCGATTTGAGAACCTCTTATTCATTCACTCACCTGACGAAGGGGATAATCTCCGAAAGCTTGTGATTTTAAAATAAAATTGTTGGACTATAACCTGGTGTTGTAAGATTCCTTACAGGATAAAAGTGGTAGAGTTACTGGAGGGGCTACCAGGGAAACGCAAATGGAAGCCTGTCTCGGTAGAGTGAGAAAAAAGGGTGCAGGTGGGGAGTGTTGTTAGCCAAAGTGAGATGTGGGGGTATCATGTTGCAACGGTTGAAAGGGTTAGGGCAAATTGGGTCCAGCAGAGAATGGGCAGAGTTCTCAAGGAAGAGTGCATAGTTGGATCTTTAGATAGGATGGTGGCCCACATTCTTTATAAGGGGTCCTGATACTGCATGCTCCCTCTTCAATAGAAGTTCTGGAGACTTGTCAAGCCTCATTTATTATAATTAACAATCACTCAAATTGGTTCAAAAATCTAATCTATTTTGAATTATGCCTTTCCGAAAAAATAAATAGTTCCATATGCTTTAATATGTTTGCAATCTGTTCACTCTTACCAATCAGACTCTTCTTTCCTGACACAGCTAAAGGCTGACATCAAACAACTGGAGCAGCTAATGTAAACAGCAAATGGACAGGAAAGAAATCTGGAACAAGATTGCAGATAATCACATTTTAAAAAAACTAGAGGAGGAAGCCACATAAAATTATGTTTATAATAATTTAAAGAAAATTGTGAAGAATTTAATATTTTATTTTAAAATTGTGCTTTTATTGCAATTGTTTTTGATTAAACACATTGACATACTTCATATTCATAATACACAGTGTACATGGTATAGTATAGAAGGTAGATTGTGGTAGTGAGTAAACTTTACTGAGTGCTTTGGGTTGTGCACAGTCCTGGAGGATTGATTCCAGGTAGCGATGGTGGTGCTAATGTGACTATAAAATCCTTTTAATTGAGCTTCTGTTTCTCGTTTGGTTTACAGTATTCACCAGTTCTACATCCTATTATTCTTATATGTTCAATTATTAGTCTTCCCTTTCTCTATGTAAATGTACTCCCCTGAAAGTCTATGTATTATATAATAAATTAGAGCTTTACTGACATTTGCAGTTTTAGTTCAGTAGTATCAAGGCTTCCCTCTCAACAACTAGACCTCTTCCATAAATTATAACTTATGGTACTATCTCTTTAGTCCTTTCCTCTTTTTTTGTGCTCAATTGTTTCCTGGTGTTGGTTTCAATCCCCCATACAAACACACATTTGTACCTCAGACTACTGACTTCCTATTGGTAAATTACACAGGGATATCTTAAGCTACAGCTATGCTGCTGTTATGGCCATCTTGCAATGTTTATGTGGCTCTTAATGGAATCCATTGTCCAGTCAGAAAGGTCACATTTCTTTAAGGTTCTACAGGCTTGAATTTACATGCCAATCTTTGCCCCAACAGCATTGACCTACTGCTATCTAGAAGGTGGTGTCATTCCTTGCTAAGCTAGTATAAATGAGCCATGTAGTTACTGTAAAAGATGACAGTACCACCTGTCAGGTATCTGGGCACAGCAATGTTTGGTGCATTTTCAGTGAATGTAGCTCCTTAAGAAATGTCAAATTACAATTAATAATTCAGTTTTCTTCCCACTGGTGCCCACTACACTTTGTAAATGTATCATTTCTTCCTGTTTGCAGTTAATGCTGGATACTTCAGAACAGTTTGAGCTGCCCACACTAAGCACGTGTGGCAAGTCTTTTGCCCATCCTGTCTCCATCAGGAATAGTATGAAACATGAGTGGAGACATAAAAGAGGTAAATAAATATAGAATAATGCATATGTGGGAGTGATTACAAGGCTGAAAGCTTAAGGAAACAGAATCACCAAATGCTTGTGCTCATCAAGATGAAGGAGGTTAGTGCTGGGAGGTCAATTCCCTCAATAATGTACAACCAAAGCCTCAAAGGAGCATCCCCTACTGTGCCAGTGTGACAGTTCCATTTCCCACATCAGTCATTCTTGTGGCTTCTCTGAGTAACACTGGCAATTAATGCCAAATAGAGCTGAATTATGGGCAGTTAGTGCTATGGACCTGTGCCCACTAGGATTGAGACTGCCACAGACTCATTTAGCTAAGAATCTCTTGCAGGCCACAGAGAGAGGAGATTATCATCCCTTCAACCTGGGGTAGATTACAACCCAAACCTTAGAGATGAAAGGACAATTAAAAAAATACATTTTAAAAACCCAAGAAGAAAATTAATAGCAAACCCTGTAAAGCTAAACATGATTTTGATAGGTGTAGGCACCCAAACTTTATGGTAAATGAAGTTTATGTGTCTATAAACAAACACCATAAATCCATCACTGACAAGGCCTTCCTCTGAACTCCCATTTTCATCAATTACACACATAATACATTGTGCTGTGTTATTTCTGAGAAAATAATAAAGCAGCATGAGTTCTACTTAATTTTTTAAAAGTTTAAATTTTCTCATTTTAAAGTTATTTTTCTTTCTTTAGGTACCCCCTCAACCTCCCATCAATCACAGGAGGATAGATAGACTTTTGTCAGTGCTGCTTTTAAGTCATTCTTGGCCTGGGATTGCCTCTTTACAGATTTTACTCTTGCCTGCTAGGAAATGTGCCTCCACTCTCTGTCCCTTTCTGACAACTAAGATCAGCGACATGCTAATTTGGAACCTGCAAGGACTTGACCCTCATCACTATTTTAGAGTACTGTGGGACATTAATACACCAATTCTCTACATCACCAGTCCTGCATAGAAGTGTTTTAGTAATTCACTTCAAACCATTTATTCTCATAATCTGAGGCTGACTCACTCTTAATCATGAATTGCTAATTCATCTCAGATCATCACTCATTCTTGGAATATGTCATCCATTATAAACATGAAGCCAGAAGTGCTCCCAATTAACTTGCCTCAAACCAAGCAATTGCACAATCAACCCCTAACAGTAGAAAGTCATTTGTATGAAGATGAAAAACAAAAAATCAATTCTCCTTCAGTGGTGTACAGAGCAAAGGCTCCATCGATGTAGTTCTCTACCAAACAGACCAGAAGGTATCAGGTCCCCTCTGCATTAACCTATCTCAGTCAAAGCAGTTCCTGGGCTAGTAAGCAGAACAAATGAGTGAGTTCAGCTGTGATGCCTTCCATTGTTTAATAGCCCATTAACATTCACAATCTAGGTTCACACATGAAGAATGGACTCCAGGAGGCTGTCAGTACCTATGGACTCGTACCCCAGCAATATCAGTGCCTTCAGGAAAGGAGGGTAAAAACTGGGGAACAATCCGTGTTCTTTGTGGAATTCTGTAATAACAACAACTTGCACTCATATAGTGCTCTTAATTTGGAAAAATGTCCCAAGGCACTTCAAAGAGGTGGAATCAAAAAAGTGCCAAGCCAAATTTGGAGGCATTGCCCGTGTAGGTCAGCTAGGACAGGAATGATGGGTGAGTGATAATGTCCATAAAGAACAAAATGATGATTTTCATGTTTTGAGAATTTTGAAGAGTACAAGAAGCGTAAATACATGCCAACTGATGATGATAACTCTACTTCTGTGAATGTGTTATCTCACCATTAATTGATATAGTATCTCCAATTTTATTGGAAACTAATCCTGAAACCATATTTTTGTCCTATTTCTTCATAGTGCAGACTAGTATTGCCTAATTAGCAGACACCATTGCCTATTTCCAAAATGGATGTTTTATATTTACTGAGAGCTGCTATCGATTGCTGTGAAAAGCCTGCGAGCCTAACAGCAGTTCATGATACCACAGTGCTTGCAACTGGCAGATATCATAAGAAATTCTAGAAGTATTAAGTTTAAAAGATAAATCCTTCAGCAGAATTTGAATCAGTCATTAACATATGCCGAATGGCCTCCTTCAGTACTGTAACCATCCTATGATTCTGTCTACAACATTCTTTTGCTTAATCTACAGTTAAAAACAGAGGCCCTGAAATTCTACAGGGGTTCAACTGGTCTCCCATCATAACTGGTGGAAGATTGGCAGAACCCTTAGGGAAACAGCATACATAACTGAAAACAATTGTTTTTCACTGTTTCCTGACTGGTAGAACCCTGCAGAATTTCAGGACCTCTGTCTATTTTAGCCAGTTGTAAACAATTTTACAACACCAAGTTATAGTCCAACAATTTTAGCCAGGTTCAGCAAGCAGTGTGGTCTAATCATCTGGTGTTAAAGGAAAACTACAGACATCTTTGTCAAAGTATATATTATCTGATTGTTTGACACTCTCTAATCCATGTTGCATTCTTTATGATATGGATCCTGAAGCAAAAAATTGAAAGAAAATAAATTAGAAGTAATAAAAACTATTACAGCTACAGCCACTGCCCAGAATTCCATACATGTTGGAATGGAACTCCTCCATAGTCTCAAAGCATGTTGTGATATCTCCTAGGTAGGAATCTCCTTTTGAGGTTATTAGTTTAGTGCTGAGTTCAGGCGGTCGCCTAAGCTGCTTAAACTGAGGACCACAGGAAATTGGTGTTGGCAGCACAGTTGACGGAAATGGGGCGGTGTCTTTCCCCACATTTTTCGGGGTGCCCCGATTCCGCCAGGCGGGAGGATTCAAAATTCACCCCCTTGTCTTCAGATAATGTCACCATGGAGCAGCATGTAGATGAGGAAGGGGATGGGACCAAAGGTAGTTCCTTGGGGAACTCCAGATGTAACGGTGTGGGGGTGGAAAGAGAAGCTATTGCTGGAGATGCTCTGGCTCTGATTGAATAGGTAAAAACATTGGAACAAGAGTAGGCCATTCTGTCCCTTGAACCTGTTCCGCCATTCTATTAGATCATGGCTGATCTGGACCTCAACTCCATTTACCCACCTTTGCTCCATACCACGTGATATCCACATCTAACAAAAATCCAACAAAAAAGTGTGGAGCCAAGCAAGTGAGTTCCACTGAGCTGGACAACGGATGAGAGGCATTGGCGAACGAGGGTATAATCGACCGTGTTAAGAGATGCAGAGAGAAAATGCATAACAGTCATAGAGGATGTCATTTGTGACTTTGACTCGGGCCATTTCAGTGCTATGGCAGGGGCAGAAACCTGATTGTAGAGATTCAAACATGGAGTTGCAGCAAAGTTGGGCACAGATTTGGGAGGTGACAACATGTTCAGGGACTTTGGAAAGGAAAGGGAGGTTGGCAATGGGTCGGTGATTTGCAAGGACAGAGTAGTCAAGAGTATCTTTTTGAAGAAGTGGGTGATGATGATGGTTTTGAAAGGGAGTGAGACACTACCTGAGGTGAGGGAACAATAAGCAATGTCACTGGCTGGGAGATCAGGAAGGGAAGTTAGGTGGTCAACAGTTTAGTAAGAAAGGGGTCAAGGGAACAGCAGAAGGGCCTCATGGACAGGATGAGCTCAGAGTTGGCATGGGGGAGCCGGGTGAGGAGTTTAATTTGGTGGGGAAGGGGGGAAGCAGCAGAGTTGTATGGTTAGTGTACACATTTTTTTTAAAAACTACACAAGTAGAGTAGGGGGTGCTCGTCTGAGATTGGGGTGAAGCAGTTTACTGGGGCAGAGTTGAGGAGTTTTTCTTGATATCTGGCTGTGCTACAAGTCATTGACTTGGGAGTGCAACATGCTGACCCTGAGTGCCTGTGTTTCATTCCCCAGCACTGATGTCCCTCCTTCTGATAAGTACAACAAAAAAGTTACTGTTATGCTCCTAAAAGTGAATTGAAGCCTTGGCAGTTAGTCCCTCGATTAAACAACCCCTTTTTTGTTACAGATACATTTTCTCTGCTTTATTGCTCGTATGGTCAAAATATCTTTTGTTGGCCTATTTAGCTCACTCGAGTTGTCAGAGTATCTTTTTCTATTGCAAATTATGGGCTAAATTATGTAATTAAGTTCCAATACTTCCTATCTAAAGGCCATTCTCCATGCTATCTCCTGGATTATGGATAAAATAATCCAATGCGTGATTGATTCCTTTCTTGTAGAACAACCACTGATTACAGTTAAAGTTAGACACTACTGTTCATTTCAAACTGATAAAAGGGATCAATTGTATATGTGAATTTGTCCAAATTGTAACTGGTTGCCATTAATAGGTTGTGAACATGGGATAAATAGCCCATCAGAAGCAAGTTATATAAATACTGATCTGATTTAAGCACAGAGATCCAAGGAAGAGCAAAATACTTACCTTTCATTCATTATACAGAATTACAATGGCTTAAATCACTTTCCATATATTGAACTGAAATTCAAAGGACTAGACCTTTAATATATTAAATTCAAATGGGCCAAACCACTTCCCATTCATTCCAATTACACAGAATTCCAATGAATGAAACCACTTGCATTGGAAAGAAGTTTAATTGACTAAATTCATTTCAGAATTCCAATTAACTAAGTCATGACTTTGTTAACTTCAGATCTTAGCTACACCCACCGTTTTCTTCCAAGTAGAGGATGCTTCTGATTGAGGAGGGTCTGTTAATGCCCAGTGGGAGGGGAGGTGGTTTGACCTTTCATCAGAGCACAGCACTGGTCTATTTACATTTATTTTTTTCTTTCTTCGTTTTCCTATTTTCTCACACTTTTGTTTGTTTGGATCTCTCCTATGATTTTTCACCTCCCACTACTTGCACATGTTTATTATATCTGTGTAATAGCTCACTGATGACAGTTTGCATCATCCAATGGGCCCTGCAATTCTGTGTGGGTTCTGCCAATCTCTCGCCGTAACTTTGGTGAGCGACCGGTGGAATCCCCGGGGAAACGGGTAAATGGCCGTTTTCAGCTGTTTACACAGTTTCCATAGGGACTCTGCCAGTCTCCCACTGGATTTATAATGGGAGACCAGTAGGACCTGAGCAGAATTTTGGGGCAACAGTTTTAACTTAAGCAGTTTAAAATTCATTTGACCCACTATCTATCTTCCTGCGATTGGGGAGAAATAGTGAAACGGAACAGTGGAAGTCTACATTAATTATTCTTCACCGTGACAAATATGAAATGTTTTTGTCCCCGATAAATTATTAGGGACCGTTGAAACCAGTTTAATAAATTTCCAGATTTTTTTGTTTGGGTGTCGAATCATTAAAAACTGATTTCCTCTTGAAATAGCTGGAAAAAAACACAAAATTTTCCCATTTTTGTCTTACCAATAGTTAGGTACAGAGATGTGCGTGCATTGCTAAAGAAAGAAGAGCTTGAATTTACATAGCATCTTTCATGACCTCAGGACGTTCCAAAGCACTTTACAGCCAATTAAGTCATTTTTGAAGTGTAGTCCCTGCTGTGATGTAGGAAACACGGCAGCCATTTTGCACACATCAAGGTCCACTAAACAGCAATGAGATAAATGACCAGATGATGGGCAGAATTTTAACTTTCAAACATGGGTGGGTTGGGGGCGGGTGGGAAGGTAAAAATTTCAAAATTCTCAAACCCGACCCCAACCCGCTTCCAACTTCCAGTTTTAATGGAGGCGTGTTTGGGTGCGTGCGAGTAACCTGATCGCCGCACACAGGTCCATCATTATCATATGGTAATAAGGCTCATTTGAAAAGATTTCAATAGGGATTTAAAATTAACGCCTCCAGCACGGCTTTCCCGGGGCTCGGGAAACTCCCCCGTGAAACGGAGGAATGAGCTGCACTTCATGGGGATGTTTCAACTTGTCATTTCCTGAAATGAATAAAGGCTGAGTGCTTACAGCTGGTTTCTCAGTTCCCTCTGGCAAACGTTTTGCTGAGAGCTCTTGTGGTGAGGCACGTATTGCAGAAGTTTGAAGGCTTTCAAATGGACAAAATCAGGATTGGGGGTGGGGGGTGGCAATTGGAATTTGGACGAGGAAGACAATTACCATCCACGGCAGCAAGGTTGCGCTGCGGTGGGAACTTCAGGTGCACAAGAGAGAGGGGAATAGAATGGACAATGACAGAGAAGAGAACAGAGTGGAGAATGATAGAGAGGAGAACAGAGTGGAGAACAGCAGAGAGGAGAGCAACAGAGGGGCCGAGGTCGCAGGAGGCACTAACAGGGCGTACGGATAGAGGGTCTGCTTCCTTGACCTACCTGAAGAGCAGTGCCTCCATAAACAGATGGACATGGCAGCTGGTCGCAAACATCTGCAGCATCCAGAAGAAGAGCTGTTCCTTGCTGGACCTGGTGGCCACGCATTGCCAGTCACTGTCAAAGTCATCACTGCTCTCAATTTCTTTGGCTCCAGCTCCTCCCAGGGCGCCACCGGAGACATCGCCGGAGGCTGCACATAAATTAATAAGGCAGGTCACAGATGCATTGTTTTCCAGGGTTTCCACTTATGTGAACTTCCCCCCGCGACTACAATAACCAGAATGAGCAGGCAGTCGGATTCGCATCTGTGGCTGGATTCCCACAGGTACAGGATGCCATTGATTGCACAGACGTGGCAATCCAAGGACCACCAGAGCAGTCAGGAGTATTTATCAACCGCAGTGGATTTCACTCCATCAATGTACAGCTGGTGTGCAACCACAAGAAGAGGTTCATGCAGGTCTGCGCCAGGTTTCCTGGGTGCTGCCTTGATGCTTTCATACTGCGACAGTCCAACATCCCAGACCACTTTGCACCAGGAAACAGACTTAAGGGCTGACTCGTTGGAGACAAGGGATACTCCCTTCAAACTTAGCTGGTGCATGGCTGTACGTCCTGTGACGGTGCATCCTCAGAAGTTATGAGCTACTCTGAGGAATCGTAGTCAGGCATGTCCACAGACTGCTGCTCTACGCGTGAACCCCCTGGAAGACTTAAGAAACGGATATGAATTAGTCCTGGCAAAGTAACAATCTTGCCAATCAGCATACTCAGGCTTCTCATAGTTCTGTAATTTATGAAATAAAGTCAACATGTGTGTCAGAAATATTTTAATTCTGTCACCAGGCATCTACGAGTTCCCAGTCTCTCAATCTCCTATTATCAGGGACGCAGATGTGCCACTTATCTTCATGGCCTCCTCCTCTGCATCTGTCAGCTGCACAATTTGTGGCGGGCGACCTCCAGTCCTCTCCCTTGCATTCTGCGCTTTCTTCTCCTACAAAGGGCGAAAGAACAGACCTATGAATGACTGGCCGCCTCCGTGGAGCTTCAGGCACAGCTCTCAAATGAGTCTATGCAGGCTATGTCCACAGCCATGCAGGAGATGTCTGCCGCCTTAAACAAGATGACAGGCCTTACAGTGCCTTCCAGATGTGCACCAATGTGATGCATCTGTCTCAGTGCATTGGGTGAGGGTGACTATGAGATGCATCACATTGCATAAGGATTTGGGGTGACTGGCAACGGTGGATGGATAAATGGGGACGTGAGGAAGTGTATAAAAAGTGAACCATGGGAGCTCTTGAAACTTAAGTGCGAGTGAGGAATGATGTGATGGAATACGCTTGGCAAGACAGAGTGAGAGAGGATTATTGTACATCACAGGATATATGTGAATCACTTTTCCTGACCTGGTTAGGTCATTAAACTGCTTCCTGTACTGCATCCAAGAACAGAATACAATGTTCCTGATGCTCACCTCCTCAGCAACCTCCAACCATACCTTCTTGGTGAGAGCAGCAGGTTTCCTCCTCCCGTTGCTGAGGAAAATTATGTCCCTCTTGCACCTGACTGCACCCAGCAGTAACTCAAGGGAAGCATTGTTAAATCTTGGGCTGCCCTTGCTCATCTTGACTCTATGTTCAATAGCTCTCATCATCTCCTTCCAAAACCTCCTGGCTCCTCCAAATGCCATTTTTGCATTGACTCTTTTAATAGGGGCGTTTAGATTGCGCCATGCGGGTGCGCATCATGCCCGCTGTGGCAGCTTGGAGACGTGAAATCCAGAAGTAAAATTAAAATTTGGCAGCCACATTGAAATCACACATTCCGACCTGCTAACTTTACTTCCGGGTTTCACACACGCAATTCCCCCTGCGCACCGCTCGCAACTGCCACTGCATTAATATCCAGGCCAATCTGTTTTAGTGGTGTTGGTTGAAGGATAAATATTAGCCAGGACATCGAAAGAACTCCGCTACTCTTCTTTGAAAAGTGTCATAGGATCTTTTATGTTCAGTTTAACATTTCATCTGAAAAACAGGTTCACTGACATTGAAGTATCAGCCTGGATCATGTGCTGGTGTGGGGCTTAAACCCACAACTTTCTGACTCTGGGGTGATAGTGTTACCACTGAGCCATAGCTGAGACATTGCATCCATAATGTCAAAACACATACACTACAATGATCACTGTTCATAGTGCAGAATTAAACTTAAGCATCAACTATTTAGTATTTCAGTCAGACTATAAAATTATTTCTGGTTCACAATACTGTGGGGGCGATGTGCTAGTTTAAACATTAATTTTAGCATTAAACATTTTGCACTCCACTGTACATTCACAAATAGTTTCTTACTGCTCAGATAGCTTGACAGTAATTTGTAATCATGAAAACTTACATTACTTTAGGAACTACCATTGAGACCATAAAAGTGATGTCCGTGAACTGTGTAAATTATTATGGGTTATCATTTAGTCTTGTTAGTCTCTTGCATGTTTCCTTGAGGCTTAGTGAAATTCAAAATAAAAATTGATTTTTGTTGATTTTTCTCTGAATTTACCTTGCTTTTTTGGACTCTGATTTTTCTCCAATTTTCTCCCAGTTTTTAATGCTGAATAAAAAATGAAAAACACCCAAAAATATCCAGGTTTTTAAAATTAACAATAAAAACTTACTTTAAAGGTCCTTATAGATTATTTATTGGATTCTTTCTTGCAGGCTATAGCACACACAGGGTTAAAATTGGTTAGTGCTTTATCTGTTTCTGGAGGCTGCAGAGAGTATGATATGCTGCCACGTGATCTGATCTGCATGGATCGTCGCTGCCACTGTCCTTGGATGGCGTACACATCTCATTGATCAATTCTAAACCCTTTAAATGGTCTATGTGTCCAGCCTTCCATTGAGTTACAAGCATCCTGTGAGGCTGTTTACTGTACATTTGTTTGGCAGCTGTATTTATGTGGGAAAACGTTGTTTTGAATCCAGTGAATGACTACTTATACGTAGTTATGAGAAATATAGCTTTAATGCTTTTTGTTCTGAGATATCGTCAAAGGAATTTGATGCTGCATCTTGGCCGGTATTGCCTAAAGATAACGTCAGCCTGGAGCCATCAAGGGTACGAGTTAGTTAGAGGACTCCTTGGTAGCAGATATCCACATAAGAAGTAAAAGACCTTCATTTCACAGGTTAGTTTTATGTTGAGAGTTAGCACTGTGGAAGTGCATTTGTTGTTTAATTCCAAGGAGAATAGTCTGTAAATTTTTTGTTTTGCACTCAATACTGTTCATCTACCTGTTTCAATGTTCAGTAAATTTGCCTCGTGGTTTAAAGTCGGTGCCTTGGTCTACTGGACCCTATGTTTCTCTGCCTACTGAAGATGAGATCACGTGGTAGCATGTGATATTCCAGTAAGCCAGGTGCTAAAATGCTAATCAGGGTTGAGGAACAATTTCAGGCCGGCTTCAGGCCCTTTGCAACACTGAGTCTGGGCCCAAAAACGGGGTTCATAAGGGACATGAAGTCCACTTATGGGTGCAAGCACTGATGCTGAATCCAAGGAAAATATCTAGTGTAAAAACCCAATAATGTAAACTTAACACGCTCATACAGTAGTAACTGTGCCAAATATGCATCAGTAAAAATTGATCATTGACTCTCCTATATTCCAAAATGGCCTTAATTCTAGTACTTGCACCAAAGGTAATTTTGAAATAAGATGTTATTCTTGTTGCAAGTTATAATCTTATTTTCTTCTCTTAAATTTTCCCAAAGCAGTTAAGAGAATGGCTGGAAACCTGCTCCCAGCTGTCCACCAATGCTGTTTTCTAAAGAGCCACTGGAAGGTATGACAGAGTGGCCTGGGCTAGTGGGATTTACTTTTTTCCTACAACTTTTCCTCCCTTCTTTGAAAGAAGTATCTAGCTACCCATGATAGCATGGTTAAAACTCACAGGCATGGAGGACGGATGATGCAAACCTGGGACCCATGACTCTGCGATGCAGTGCACTTCTTCAGTCATTTTGATTTCTGTCCAATGTTCTGTTTTTAGTCTGATGTTAGACCTAAAATGACTTCAGCAGTGAAATGGTTAACAAGGGTACATTTCTGGCATGCCCATAATGTGTAAACGTTTTTTCAGACCTGACACATTCCAGTGAGTTTAAACTGAGGGTTGCAGCACCAGATGGATTCTGGTATAAATAGATCGTTTCTTCTACTCCTTGTTGTTTAGATTAGTTGCACTGAGTGCAGTCCCTGAAACATGCTTTATTTATACAGTAGATGTATCAGGAAAGCCCGTTATCCTGAAGTGCCCCTGATGCACAAAATCTGCTCACTCTGGTACAGCCATAATAATCTCTTCTACTCTTGTTTACACTACAGTTGTAAAACTGGATTCTTTCTTGTGTCCCATTTATACTCTCACTTGAGAACTTAAGCATTTCCAATTTCCAGTGCAATCTGATTTCTAACCAGCAATAAAACTGTCACAGATTTCGCAAAACAGATTCTGTCAGACCTAATATCATTGGTGGTCCGTTGAATCCACTTTGAGTAGAACGGGAATGAAATCAGAATCATCCCAGGTTCATTCTGCACCAGGAAGCATTGTAAAGTTATTCTGCAATGAAAATAGTGTGAATGAAATAAGTTCCCTTTGAATCTGGTACAAAATAATGATCTTCCTCATCAACATTTTCTTTCCTTTCTATCTCCATTCCCACCATTTGACCTTAGCACACATTGAAGTCAAATTGTGTGCCCCCAAACCAGACTGGACCACACTCTTGTCCTATACTACTTCCTTCTCGAATACATTAGCTTTTTATCTTTAACGATGTTGCCAGCCTAAGTAGTTTAGCCACATTGAAAATTGAAGTCAATGGGAGTCAGGGGGAAAACTCTTCAGTGGCTGAAGCCATACCTAGCACAAAGGAAGATGATAGTGGTTGTTGGAGGCCAATCATCTCAGCCCCAGGACATTGCTGCAGGAGTTCCTCAGGGCAGTGTCCTAGGCCCAACCATCTTCAGCTGCTTCATCAATGACCTTCCCTCCATCATAAGGTCAGAAATGGGGATGTTCGCTGATGATTGCACTGTGTTCAGTTCCATTTGCAACCCCTCAAATAATGAAGCAGTCCGAGCCCGCATGCAGCAAGACTTGGACAACATCCAGGCTTGGGCTGATAAGTGGCAAGTAACATTCACGCCAGACAAGTGCCAGGCAATGGCCATCTCCAACAGGAGAGAGTCTAACCACCTCCCCTTGACATTCAACGGCATTACCATCGCTGAATTCCCCACCATCAACATCCTGGAGGTCACCATTGACCAGAAACTTAACTGGACCAGCCATATAAATACTGTGGCTACAAGAACAGGTCAGAGGCTGGGTATTCTGTGGCAAGTGACTCACCTCCTGACTCCCCAAAGCCTTTCTACCATTTACAAGGCACAAGTCAGGAATGCGATGGAATACTCTCCACTTGCCTGGATGAGTGCAGCTCCAACAACACTCAAGAAGCTCGACACCATCCAGGACAAAGCAGCCCGCTTGATTGGCACCCCATCCACCACTCTAAACATTCACTCCCTTCACCACTGGCGCACAGTGGCTGCAGTGTGTACCATCCACAGGATGCACTGCAGCAACTCGCCAAGGCTTCTCCGACAGCACCTCCCAAACCCGCGACCTCTACCACCTAAAAGGACAAGAGCAGCAGGCACATGGGAACAACACCACCTGCACGTTCCCCTCCAAATCACACACCATCCCGACTTGGAAATATATCGCCGTTCCTTCATCGTCAAAATCCTGGAACTCCCTTCCTAGCAGCACTGTGGGAGAACCTTCACCATACGGACTGCAGCAGTTCAAGAAGGCGGCTCACCACCACCTTCTCAAGGGCAATTAGGGATGGGCAATAAATGCTGGCCTCACCAGCAACACCCACATCCCATGAACGAATAATAAAAAAAAAATTGGCAAAATCAGTGCTACACATATTTGGCCTAGTAAGGCCACAATGGCAGACTCAATTGTACATGACTGCTCACCCCGGTGCATCCCAGTCAAATGCAGCTTGACCATGTTGCCAGAATGAGGAGTATGAATATAGCTAAGATTTATGGTGCATGCTTTCTAGCAAGTAGTGACTGGTAGCCATAAGGAAAATTAAGACAGGCAGCCATAAGTAACTGGCAATAAGTAACACAGAAGGAAGTACATCAAATAAACTACAGAGGCAAAGAGATTGGCAAAGCAAAACAGTTTGGATGGTCATGAAAATGCAGGGAGATCTGTCTAACTAAATATCCTCTAATTTTGATCAAAATATAAATGTACCACAGGACTCAAAATTCAGTGAAGTTGTACGTGACTCAGTAGTGATTCTGCAATATATTGCTTAATGTTACATCACTCAATGACTACAATGATATATAAAATGGATACCATAATTGAAGTTGTTGAATGTAGTATTTATTTACATGAATAATGAATGACAAGGTCACAACTTAGTTATGCAGGTCAGCTTCACCCATGGAATAAACATGACATGCAATAAAGTCATCTGTAGCATTCTATTTATATATCTGTGCGGTATAGTTAAATATTTAAAAGAAACTTACATGCTATGAGTGGAGTCTGTATTTATTGAACGGCACGGAACCTAGAATGCTCAGGGGCAGTCATCAAGTGTCACTGAAGACCATGTTGTATGTGTGTGAGCTAGTTATTAGGACTTCATCTTAATGGGAAAGCTTGTTTGCTTCTATTTTATTTCAGTAGTGTTTATACAAGTTTCTTGTGGGTTATATGTGTTTTTGTGTGTCAACCGTATTAGTGCCAACAACTTGTTTTTTTGAGCTGTTGGTATCCTAGAATGTTATGGGGTAATCACAGCGAAGGAGTTGTTATGGTTACAGCTAGTGCGCGCTGATGATGAAAGCAAGCAGACTTGCAGAAAATTAGTTTTGGTTAGTTTGTTACCTCATATATGTGGAACAAATTTCTCATTCCACATGTGTGAGGCAACGAAAAATTTGGTCGTGCAGCGCCCATTTTTCAGGTGCTAACCAGTCTACTGAGCTCCCGGTATGGTGGGCAGGAAACGCACGCATATTTCCGACTGGAAGTGCGCCCTCTGCCATTTGGTGATGGTGGAATGGTGCGCTGGTGGCGGGAGCACATGGCGGGAACATTTAAAGGCCAGAATAATTTATTCAAATTAGGGTCCTGCGCGAATGCAGGACCTGTTGTCGATTTTCAAATGTCCCAGCGCTTCACTCGTCAAGTGCACAACTCGCACAGCACCACATGAGGTTAATCGGCAGGAAGGCCCCCTCACCAGTGCTCTTTAAAAGGATAATGCAGTACTTACAGGTTTGTTGCTGGTTTCTCATTTCAGGCTGCTGCTTGACTTCTGGGTGTTTTTTGGTGTGTTTTATCACTCTGGAAAGTTCACTTTGTCTACACAAAGATTTTGCTGGTCTTGCACTATTGTTGTTGTTTGCCTCAGAAATAGTCTGATTGCATTCAATGGGTGGTCTCATAGGGATGCCTTTGGGGCTGGCGGACGAGGGGGAGTAGCAAGGAAGACACCACAGAGTAGGAGCAGCTGCCAGAAGAGGAAGGAGGAGGAGGGCACTGCACAGGAGACCATACCCACAGTGCAATTTCAGGGAGCACCTCTCCTACATGACCTTTAATCAGGAGCAATTTATGAGGCGCCTTCACTTCACCAAGGAGACTGTCACTGAACTATGTCACCTGCTGCAGCCACAACTCGGGCATCGAACCAGGGCATGGACAGCACTGCCTGTGGGTGTCAAGGTCACCGTGGCCCTCAACTGTTATGCCGTGGGTTCCTTTCAAGCTGCAACAGGTGACATCAGTAATATCACCCAGTTTGCAGTACACTGATGTAACAAGGAGGTCATTGAGGCTCTTTACGCCAGAAGGAACACCTACATCTCCTTCCCAATGGACAGAGCAAAGCAGGCTGAGAGAGCGCTAAGTTTTGCCCACATAGCAGGCTTCCCCAGTGTGTAAGGTACCATTGACTGCACACACATTTCCTTGCATGCTCCCCATCACCAGCCTGGAATCTTTATCAATTGAAAGGGATTCCAGTCCCTCAACATACAGCTGGTTTATGACCACAGGCAGCACATCATGCAGGTCTGTGCTCTCTATCCTGGCAGCAGTCATGACTCTTTCATCCTATGCCAGTCCTCTGAGCTGCCTTTATTCCAACCAGGCCGTCAAGTTACAGGCTGGCTTTTGGGCGACAAGAGCTAGCCCCTCCAGACATGGCTCATGACTCCTATCAGGAACCCTCCCGTCAGGCATAGCTGCGGAACAGGCCTACAACGAGAGCCATGCTGCCACAAGGAACATCATTGAGCAAACAATTGGCATGCTCGAGCAACACTCCTGGAGGAGCTTTGCAGTACACCCCTGAGCGGGTAGGAGATGGCCTTGGAGGATTACCTCAAGCAGCACTGGGCCTGGAGGGCCCGACTGAAGACTGTAGCATCTTGGCATCAGCTGCAGCAGTTTGGGCCGGCTGGCTGTGTGGCTGAGAGCAGAGAAAATGAAGTGGGTCTTGAAAGCATCTGCAGGGAGAAGTCAGAAGAGACAAAGATGGTTAGGTATGAAGAAACCTTACACAACGTTTCCTCCAGCGTTGCTAATCTTCACCTCTAACCCTGCCCACGATGGCTAGCACACTCTCTTCAAGCGGGGAGAGGGTACGTAGACATTCTATTCCTCCTTTGGTGTCAATCTGTTGCCTGGTGTTGGATGCAACATTCTCCTGCAAGAAAGAAGGGAGTGCATTTGTGAGAGTCTTGTGAGGTGTTTGGAAAATGTGGCTATCATGGTAGAATAGCTGATAGTCTGTGAGATAAGTTGTGGGTAAATGAGGGTTGTAACAGTGTTGAGTGTGAGTATGAGGGGAAGGAGATGCAGTGAAGTGTGATACGGTGATTGTAGGAGAGTGAAGGGAAGTGGGCGAGGGGAGTGGTGTGAGTGCAATTAATGAGGTTGAAAGTGGTGCAGCTGTGAGCAGAGAGTAAGAGAGCAGCATTCTTACCTTCACAACTCTAGTTAGATCATTAAATTTCTTGCGGCATTGCAACCATGTCCAGGATGCAAAGCTCCTGGCATCCTGGCATTGACTTGCTCGGAGGAGGACGAGGATATCCCTCCTCCTCTCCACTGCCTGCACAAGGGTCTCTAGGGCAGCATCGGTGAACCTCAGAGCCCACTCACCACCTGCTCAAGCCACTTCTTTAGCACAAGCTTCTTTGGTGTCCGCAGCCAGAATGCACCTCCCCATTAAGAGGTGCTGGCTGCCTTTAAGTGGCGTCATAGACGCTGGATATCCAGGCGCCCACCCCCACCCCAATAGGCGTGCAGCCAATGAATAGCGTGGGTAGCGCTAGCTGCACACCTGCGTGATTATAATTAGCAGGTAACAGGAATATTATGTGCTGTCTGAGTCAATACTAACAGGTGCGTGCAGTGTGTGCCCCATCCCCTGCCGAAAATGGGCGCAATCGGATTTCTAGACCATAATCTTTGACTGAATGATGCAGCGAAATAATATCTAAATTGATCACCATTTTCAGTTGTGGGGGAACCAAACTGGATTATTGTGATGTTTCATGAGAATGCTAGTTTTTAATTTATCGTTTACAACTAATTCCCCCCCACCACCCCACCTACTCTCTCCTAGAGTTAGTGACTCTTAATGGTCTACAATCCCACATGCAGTATCTATCCTCCAGTACTTTTCTCAAGTAGCTATTCTCCATCTGTGAACCTAGTAAGCGAGTGTCAGTTGGCTATTCTATCATGGGGACCATCAGAGCCCTATCTTTACCCAGCACTCTCTGTCTCTCTCTCTCCCTCTTTCACTCACACACATCAGCAGAGGGTCACAGGATTGCAATCAGAAGTAGATACTCTGGCCAAATTTTTCATTTCCTAGCTCAGGAATGCAGGACAAAGGAACCCGCTTGATTGGCACCAGATCCATCACCTTAAACATTCACTCCCTCCACCACCGGTGCACCGTGGCTGCAGTGCGTACCATCTACAAGATGCACTCCGGCAACTCGCATAGGCTTCTTCGACAGCACCTCACAAATACACAACCTCTATCACCTAGAAGGACAAGGGCGCAGGGGAACACCACCACCTGCACATTCCCCTCCAAGTCACATACCATTCTGACTTGGAAATATATCGCCGTTCCTTCATCGTCACTGGGTCAAAATTCTGGAGCTCCCTACCTAACAGCACTGTGGGAAAACCTTCACCACACAGGCTGCAGCGGTTCAAGAAGGCGGCTCACCACCACCTTCTCAAGGGCAATTAGGGATGGGCAATAAATGCTGGCCTTGCCAGTGACACCCACAACCCATGACTGAATTAAAAAAAATTCCACTTTGCATTTGTGTATTTTCACAACCCTGTTGCACTTTTTAATACAAAGCATAATGTTAGAGTAGGCATTCTGAAATTAGGGGGGCAATTTTAACTAAAGCCGTCGGGAAACTGATGCAATTAGGTGCAACGCTAGTTTCACACCCTGCCCGATTATACTCTCCATTGAAGAACAATATTTAGTGGGTTGTAAAACAGGCGTTCCACCCGATCCCGTGGGTTTCCTGGCTGGCGAGTTAGGTTAAAATTGCCCCCTAGGAGTCTATTCAGATTTCCATCTCCAATATTCAGGAGTTGTCCGTTGTTAGACTCAAGAATACAAGAAAGTATTAGATGAGAAAAGAAAAATATTTGGCCCATTAAATCCAGTCTTTTCAATAGACATTTGCACTCTTATGGATTTGCATCTTATTTATTATTATTCATGAGGGTCTGCTTCCCTTAACCAGTCTCCACAGGAGCATAGCCTCTAGTTATCTCACTGCCCTGATCTCCTTAAACTGTAATGTTCTTAACAGTAAGCTAACAATTTAATTTTACAATTATGTACCAGAAAGTACTATGTGCACAAAATATACCATAACTGAATCACATTTGTAAATCCACGTAAACTTTCTTCCACCCAAGATAAAACTTCTGTGAGATTTCTCCCTGCCCTGCCTCCCTCCAAACCAAAATGCCCAGCTTAACTTACAAACTATATTATTTGAGTCAAACTGCAAAAAAAAATTGGTGCAAAAACAAAAATCTGCCTCTTGATGAATTGAGCATAGTAAAGATTGAGTAATAATTTACATACATGTCTATTACAGTCTCAACCTTTGAACATCAATTTCTTGATATAGAATCATAGAAATTTACAGCACAGAAGGAAGCCATTTGGCCCATCGTGTCTGTGCTGATCGAAAAAGTCCTATCATGCCTAATCCCACTTGGTATAATGTACATCCATGTAAATTATTAGTAATCATTCTTCCCACTTTGGAGGCATTCTTTTCATCAATTTCAGGCACCAGAATTGTAGATTACTATTTTGTAACCACTCCTAGATAGCCATCATTTCCTTTTGAATTCATTTTTAAATAACAGGAATAACTACAGTTAATCCAGATATATGGTATGCAATTGTGATGAGTTTTTGGAAACACTCCCTGGGAAAGGTAGACTGTAGCCTCTTTAGAGTATGAAAATTGGCGTCAATGCCCCTTTAAGTACTGTGAGCTTGCAGAGAAAGTTTATTTATGAAACAGAACATTGGAGACAAATTGGTGGAGAGCAGCATGAACGTGCAGGAGTCAGCGGTTAGGCCTGACTGCTCTATGTGGGTGGGCTGCTGGTTCACCCACCCTGATTTCTCTGTGCATAGTGAATGACCCTGACTTATAATCTCTATGTCCTTAATGCTCTCCTATTTACATGTGTAGTCCCCCCACCCCCTTTGCTTTTCATTTGTATGGCTTTTGGCTTCACTGACCACCAGGACAACACAAAAACACACTTTGTTCATTCTCTTCCGTTTCTCTGGGAGGATTCCAGCAGCAGAGTCTCATCAAAACAAATGTTAACAGAGAAGGAAAATTAAAGGGGAATTGTAATCACTTAAATTACCCACAATCCTAATGGTTATTAAACAGAAAGATTTTGAAGCTCAATGTTTCTCCCTTATCTTTTCTCATGTGTCTTAACCTTTAAGTTGCTGGTTGAAGACAGATTGGGAAGAGACATTTGTGTGGAACTCCCCTCTACTGTGACACCAAGGCCTTGATTTTCCTCTGTGGTTGGGTTTGCATTAGGGTGGGACTTCTGCCTGCCATTGTGACCCACGCTCTGACCCCCGACGTATTTTCCAGGGTCAGGATTATTCTAAAATTCAGGGTTAGCTCCCAGTATTATTTGTGCTCTCTATTGGGAGCTCACCTCGAGGGAAGGGAGGGGGTGGAGGTGGGGGGCACGGGGGCAGTTGCAAATCTGGTGCCCTTGCAACTTTTAAATGGCTGTGGGAGCTAAAAAGGGGCAGGCCGCTGTTTGTGAAGTTGGAAGGAAGCCTTATGGTGCTGCAAAGAAGTGTGTCTCTTGGTACTGCAGCACAACACACAGCCTTAATGTTTTCTGCCTTCTCTGTAGTTGTTTTATTGGCTCAAATAAGGGAAAGGAGTGAGCAGATCTTTGAGACAGAGGGAAGGAAGTCAACAAGAGTCTAACCACCTCCCCTTGACATTCAACGGCATTACCATCGCCGAATCCCCCACCATCAACATCCTGGGGGTTACCATTGACCAGAAACTTAACTGGGCCAGCCATATAAATACTGTGGCTACAAGAGCAGGTCAGAGGCTGGGTATTCTGTGGCGAGTGACTCACCTCCTGACTCCCCAAAGCCTTTCCACCATCTACAAGGCACAAGTCAGGAGTGTGATGGAATACTCTCCACTTGCCTGGATGAGTGCAGCTCCAACAGCACTCAAGAAGCTCAACACCATTCAGGACAAAGCAGCCCGCTTGATTGGCACCCCATCTACCACTCTAAACATTCACTCCCTTCACCACCGGCGCACAGTGGCTGCAGTGTGTACGATCCACAGGAGGCACTACAGCAACTCGCCAAGGCTTCTTCGACAGCACCTCCCAAACCCGCGACCTCAACCACCTAGAAGGACAAGGGCAGCAGGCACATGAGAACAACATCACCTGCACGTTTCCCTCCAAGTCACACACCATCCCGACTTGGAAATATCGTTCCTTCATCGTCGCTGGGTCAAAATCCTGGAACTCCCTTCCTAACAGCACTGTGGGAGAACCTTCACCACACAGACTGCAGCGGTTCAAGAAGGCGGCTCACCACCACCTTCTCAAGGGCAATTAGGGATGGGCAATAAATGCTGGCCTAGCCAGCGATGCCCACATCCCATGAATGAATAAAAAAAAACAACTGGAATAGTACAGGCACATTGGATGGAGGTGGTCTTGACAGTCAAGGAGTGAAATTGGTCTTCGATGGTAGTGCAAAACAAGCGGTAGCGAATCGGCAGCCTGTTTTACACCTGCTTGATCTTCTTTTCCATTGAAGACACTGTCTGTTTGTGCTCGATCACCACCCAGGTGTGCATCAGAGTTCTGAACGGGCAAGCAGACAAAGAGGCCAGTTCCTTCTGAAAGACTAAATATTAACATTAGCCGTAAAATGTAACTGAAAATTAAGGAGCAGCCCCTTCAGCTAGTGAAAAAAATATAGTGGCATCATCCTGACTGCAGAATGGGCAGGGACCAACCGAAAAATGGACGGTATAACTGAGGAAAATTTAACTTCTTAACCGAAGGGCTGTGAGCAATACTACTAGTCCAAAAATGGAGGATAATTCCTGGAATATCCAGGACTTCACTTCTGTGAATGTCCCATTTGTTCAGCAGATGGGGAAGGAGGTAGGGTCATTCTAAGCAATCGAGACTCTTCTACGGTGTGAACAAATTGTCCTTTTTTTAAATTAAAAAAATAAAAAGGTAAGTAACATGGTAGTGGATTCACATCATCCATCATGACTTACTCGAACATTACAATACTGCTCATTACATAGAGAGCTGTCCCAGCACTCTTTACAGGGCAATGTATAGTGAGTAGATACTGAGCAGAAAAGGGAGTGTCAGGAGGGGACAAAAGCAGTCAAACAGGATGGTTACAAGGAGGGTTTTGAAGGCAGGGAGGGAAGTGGCAAGGGTGAGATGTTGAGGGAAGGAGATCCACGTGGCAGTGTCAAGATGGCAGAATGGGTGGCCAACAATGGTGAAGTGGAAGGATTGAGAAATGAGCTGGTGTTGGAGGACTGAAGAGTGCACACAGGAAAAAAGGGCTCAAGTTGAACATGGAGAGTCAATGGCATGGACAGATTTGAAAGCGAGGATGAGAATCCTAGTAAAATTCATTCTCTGAGATATGGGAAGCCAGTGGAATTTAGTGAGGACAGGGATGATGGAGATGTGAGCTGTAATGCAGCTGAGGACGCAAATGATGGCATTCTGAATGACATGTAATTTATGTTGAGGCACGGAGGCTAGTAATGGGAGCATTAGAGAGTCCAGAAACTAGGTGGTAAAAAAGTGCACTGGGGTTTCTGTGGTGGAAAGAAAGACTTGCATTTATATAGCGCCTTTCATGACCTTAGGACGACCCAAAGTACTTTACAACCAATTAAGTGCTTTTGAAGTGTAGTCACTGATGTAATGTAGGGACTGTTGCAGTGGAGGGGGAGAAATTTGGCAGGGGTGAGTGATGTTGTGGAGGTTAAAAATGAGTGATGTTGCAGGAATACACCAAGGTTCCGCACATCTGAGTTAAGACTGAAGTAGCAACTGGGGAGTAAGAGTGAGTTGAGGCCTGAGGCAAGTAGGTGTTTGCAAAAGATATCTTTGGTTTTGCTGATATTAAACTGGAGGAAGTTTTGGCTCATCCAAGTCTTAATGTTGGATAGATAGTTGGAGACGATGGTAACAGCTTGGGGTTGATGGGGGGAGGTGGTGAGGTAGAGCTGGCATCATCAGAGGTGGATACCTGAGGCAGTAATGAGCAGGGGGAAAGGTTGGGAGGCAAAGGCAGCTGATCTCAATTTTAAACATGAAAATGTCCATCAGTTCCTCACATTTGGGGGTAAATTTTAACCCGGAAGAACGGGTGGATTGGGGGCAGGGGGGCAGTGAAAATAGTTGGTTTTGGGAGTGAGACCGCATCCTGGCTCCAACCCGCCAACTTCCAGGTTTGATCCCGACGCATCTGGGTCTGCGTGTGCTTCTGGGACCCGGAAGTCTCGCTGGCTTTTATTTAAAGAGCCAATTGAGGTACTTAAACTAGTTAAAGATGTTAAATTTTTGTGGTTTGAACTGCACAAGCCATTTTAACTGCTTCTGAACATGTCATCCGTGGCCTTTGAAACACGCCATGGAAACGGAGGCGAGTTGCAGCCGGCACCCATTTGGACCTTTAAACCAATTGACACACGTGATGAAAAGGTGAGTTTTTGCAGCAGGGCAATCAGTTCTCTCAGACAAACGTTTGGCTAGGAGTTCTTTGTGTTTAGTCTGAGATTTCTTTCTTCACAATGAGAATTCTTTTGTTCACACATGTTTACCTACATTTTGGACCCACACAAACTGACACCATCAGGATGGGGGGGCACAATGGATTTACTCAGCAGTGGATACAGCAAAGGCCCTGACAACATCCTGGTTGTAGTGCTGAAGACTTGTGTTCCAGAACTAGCCGCATCTCTAGCCAAGCTGTTCCAGTACAGCTACAACACTGGCATCTACCGACAAAGTGGAAAATTGCCCAGGTGTGCCCTGTCCACAAAAAGCAGGACAAATCCAATCCGGCCAATTACCACCCCAACAGTCTACTCTCAATCATCAGCAAAATGATGGACGGTGTCAACGACAGTGCTATCAAGCGGCACTTACTCACCAATAACCTGCTCACCGATGCTCAATTTGGGTTCCGTGAGGACCACTCGGCTCCTGACCTCATTACAGCCTTGGTCCAAACTGGACAGAAGAGCTGAATTCCAGAGGTGAGGTGAGAGTGACTGCCCTTGACATCAAGGCAGCATTTGACCGAGTGTGACACCAAGGAGCCCTATTAAAACTGAAGTCAATGGGAGTCAAGGGGAAAACTCTCCAGTGGCTGGAGTCATACCTAGCACAAAGGAAGATGGTAATGGTTTTTGGAGGCCAATCATCTCAGCCCCAGGACATCGTTGCAGGAGTTCCTCAGGGCAGTGTCCTAGACCCAACCATCTTC
Organism: Heptranchias perlo; assembly: GCF_035084215.1. Classification (NCBI taxonomy): domain Eukaryota; kingdom Metazoa; phylum Chordata; class Chondrichthyes; order Hexanchiformes; family Hexanchidae; genus Heptranchias; species Heptranchias perlo. Next base: position 28,928,148 of record NC_090333.1, on the reverse strand, counting down.
AGCTGCTTCATCAATGACCTTCCCTCCATCATAAGGTCAGAAATGGGGATGTTCGCTGATGACTGCACAGTGTTCAGTTCCATTCGCAACCCCTCAGATAATGAAACAGTCCGTTCCTGCAGCGAGACCTGGATAACATCCAGGCTTGGGCTGATAATTGGCAAATAACATTCACGCCAGACAAGGACCATCTCCAACAAGAGAGAGTCCAACCACCTCTCCTTGACATTCAACAGCATTACCATCACCGAATCCTTTGCCATCAACATCCTGGGGGTCACCATTGACTAGAAATGAAACTGGACAAGCCACATAAATACTGTGGCTACAAGAGCAGGTCAGAGGCTGGGTATTCTACGGCAAGTGATTGGCCTCCTGACTCCCCAAAGCCATCTACAAGGCACAAGTCAGGAGTGTGATGGAATATTCTCCATTCGCCTGGATGAGTGTAGCTCCAATAACACTCAAGAAGCTCGACACCATCCAGGACAAAGCAGCCCATTTGATTGGCACCCCATCCACCACCTTAAGCCTTCACTCCCACTACCACCAGCGCACCGTGGCTGCAGTGTGTACCATTCACAGGATGCACTGCAGCAACTCGCCAAGACTTCTTCGACAGCACCTCCCAAACCCGCGACCTCTACCACCTAGTATGACAAGGGCAGCAGGCACATGGGAACAACACCACCTGCACATTTCCCTCCAAGTCACACACCATCCTGACTTGGAAATATATCGCCGTTCCTTCATCATCCATGAATGAATAAAAAAAAACCATCGGCAGAGCAGTGGCACACCTGGCTGCTCGTGCTGCCACTGAGTCACTCATATTTGATAGACTCTTATAAGGAGATCTGCGAAGTGAAGATAGTGAAGTTCTCAGACCACCTGGAATGACCACCACCACCACCCCCCGTTTGCACGAAACAGTCCAACAACTACACATACAGCCAATATAAACACGTCCAATGGGTGTCATCAAGTCCTGCTGTTCATGATGCGGCACATGCAAGGGCGCTGTCATGAAAGGGACTCAAGAATGGACAAGACGTGGCAGTGGTGGTGACAAGTATGATATTTACTGTGAATATAAAAAAAAACAAAGAAATGAAAAACATGGCATTCTGTCAGACACCCTTGAGCATACCCTTGGTGATCACAAAACCTTCGCCTTCCTCTTCCTTCTACTTCTATGGGGTGCATCCCTTGTGGCTTCAGCAGAGATAGTGGCAGGTTGCTCAGGTCCCTGTCCTGACTGCTGAGATGCTCTCAGCCATCGCCCTCTGGGTTTTGGAGCCTGTGAGGGCCCCGCCAAAGACTGCTCCACTTGTACCTGCGAAGGGGAAGACTCGGCTATTGGGAGAGGAGGCAGCATTGCAGGTACCGGGTTTGGGGAGGGGGCAACGGTGAGATGTGGGAGCGCTTTGAATGGAGTCCCCACTTCGATATCCCTTTTCGCCATCATCCCCCTCCTGGGCCAGGGCCACATCATTGCTACCACTGCTGGACAACAGCTTGGAGGACATCGGTGATGTCTTGTAAGGTCAGTGCTAATGCATCTGTCTGCCTGTTTAAGGCAGCAGAAAGTTGACCACTCTGAGTCCGCACGGCCATTGTCAAGGCCTGAATGGACTCATTTGTGAGCCGTACTTGAAGCTCAATGGAGGCTAGCCTTCTCTCCATCGCAGATATTCCCGCACTTACCTTCACCACCAGTCCACTAATGCTGGAGGTGGACTCCTCCATCCTTTCCCCTGTTGTGGAGAGTAAGCGTGGCATGTCTTACAGTATGTCGGAGAGGTGCATCTGTACCTCAATCATTCTCCTTCTCAACAATGGCCCCCGGGGTTCAGCATCAGTTTCTAGCTGAGCAGAACTTGGAGAGGAGTGCACCCCCCAACGTGGACTCTCCACAGCTGCCCCTTTCACCAGTGTCTGCTCGTGCTCACTTGTGTACGGAGAAATCACCAGGTGAGAACCAAAATAACTCTCTAATAGGACCCACTGAGGTGTGAGTATCTGCGCTGGTGCATGGCTTGTGCCTCTGAGGAATCGTCCTCTTCCATGGCATATGCCTCTTCAGCACTCCTTGAAGGTCCTGGAAGAGAACATACAGCAATATTAAGAATCATCGCAGAAATGATGTTGCGATGAGCATGCTGAGATGTGCCTCAGGTCAATCATTGATAACATCAATTCATGATGTGTGTGAAGGATGTTAAAGTTCTGTCACCAGCCGTTTGTGGGTTGCCAGTCTTGTCAACTCCGACGACCAGGCATTCAACTGCGTAGCTGAGATCTAATGCCTCCTTCTCCGCCTCTGTCAGGCCCACAGCCATCTTCAGCCAGAAGTGGCGAGTGGATGTCCATCTCGGCCTCCTCCCGATATCCCCACCATCACAGAAGCCAGTCTTCAGCCAATTCAATTCACTTCACTCCACGTGATATCAAGAAACGGCTGAGTGCACTGGATACAGCAAAGGCTATGGGCCCCGACAACATCCCGGCTGTAGTGCTGAAGACTTGTGCTCCAGAACTAGCTGCGCCTCTAGCCAAGTTGTTCCAGTACAGCTACAACACTGGCATCTATCCGACAATGTGGAAAATTGCCCAGGTATGTCTTGTCCACAAAAAACAGGACAAATCCAATCTGGCCAATTACTGCCCCATCAGTCTACTCTCAATCATCAGCAAAGTGATGGAAGGTGTCGTTGACAGTGCTATCAAGCGACACTTACTCACCAATAACCTGCTCACCGATGCTCAGTTTGGGTTCCGCCAGAACCACTCGGCTCCAGACCTCATTACAGCCTTGGTCCAAACATGGACAAAAGAGCTGAATTCCAGAGGTGAGGTGAGAGTGACAGCCCTTGACATCGTCAGCATTTGACCGAGTGTGGCACCAAGGAGCCCTAGTAAAATTGAAGTCAATGTGAATCAGGGGGAAGACTCTCCAGTGGCTGGAGTCATACCTTGCACAAAGGAAGATGGTAGTGGTTGTTGGAGGCCAATCATCTCAGCCCCAGATCATTGCTGCAGGAGTTCCTCAGGGCAGTGTCCTGGGCCCATCCATCTTCAGTAGCTTCATCAATAAACTTCCCTCCATCATAAGGTCAGAAATGGGGATGTTCGCTGATGACTGCATAGAGTTCAGTTCCATTCGCAACCCCTCAAATAATGAAGCAGTCCGAGCCCGCATGCAGCAAGACCTGGACAACATCCAGGCTTGGGCTGATAAGTGGCAAGTAACATTCGTGCCAGACAAGTGCCAGGCAATGACCATCTCCAACAAGAGAGAGTCTAACCACTGGGTCAAAATCCTGGAACTCCCTTCCTAACAGCACTGTGGGAGAACCTTCACGGCACGGACTGCAGCGGTTCAAGAAGGCGGCTCACCACCACCTTCTCAAGGGCAATTAGGGATGGGCAATAAATGCCGGCCTCGCCAGCGACACCCACATCCCATGAGCGAATTTAAAAAAAACTATTTGTGTAGGCCCCCCTCCCGTCCTACTCCTTTCCCGTACATTTTGCGCACTCTTCTCCTACAAGGGGAGAAAGAACAAACGTGTGAGTGGGTGAAGATGACATGATCTCCCAATGGACGCATTGCTTTGAGTGAGGCTGACAATGAAGCAGATGCATCAAAGGGTGACTATCAGACAGATTCATCACATTGCATCAGGATTGGGGTAAGTGGGATTGGTGGGGTCACAAATTGGGAGGTGAGGAAGTGCACAGAAAGAGAAGGTAAGTTAATGATAAGACTTAAGTGGTGAGCAGTGATGTGATGGAGTAGGCTTGGCAAGACAGAGTGAGTGGGGGTAAGGTGCACCGCAGGATGTAGGTGAATCAGTAACTGTATTCACATTTCCTGTCCTGGTTAGGTCATTAAATCGCTTCCCGCACTGCACTCACAACCTTGCCACCATGCTTCTGCTGCTCAGCTCCTCAGCCAGCTCTGGCCAGACCTTCATGGTGACAGAAGCAGGGCATTTCCTCTGATTAGCCGGGTATAGTATCTCCCTCCTGCTACTGACACCAGCCGGTAACTCCAGAGAAGAGTTGCTAAAGCTGGGTGCTGCCTTACACCTGTGATGCTGCTTCTCTACACATTCCTCCTTTCTCCCTCAAAATCCATGCTTGCAATGGCCCTTTAAATAGGAGTAGGAGTAGGCCATTTGGCCCTTCAAGCCTGCTCTGCCATTCAATATGATCATGGCTGATCCTTTATCTCAATACCATATTCGCACTCTCTCCCCATACCCCTTGATGCCTTTTGTGTCTAGAAATCTATCTGGCTCCTTCTTAAATATGTTCAGTGACTTGGCTTCCATAGCCTTCTGTGGTAGAGAATTCCACAGGTTCACCAATGTCTGAGTGAAGAAATTTCTCCTTATCTCAGTCCTAAATGTTCTACCCCGTATCCTGAGACTTTGTCTAATCCCTTTGATATTTTCTAAGTGTTCTGTTATCACATCCTTTATAATAGACTCTAGCATTTTCCCTACTACTGATGTTAGGCTAACCAGTCTGTAGTTCCGTTTTCTCTCTCCCTCCTTTTTTAAATAGTGGGGTTACATTTGCCACCCTCCAATCTGCAGGAACTGTTCCATAATCTATAGAATTTTGGAAGATGACAACTAATGCATCCACTATTTCCATGGCTACCTCTTTTAGTACGCTGGGATGCAGATTATCAGATCCTGGGGATTTATCGGCTTTCAGTCCCATTAATTTCTCCAGTACTATTTTTTTTACTAGTACTAATTTCTTTATTTCCTCCTTCTCACCAGCCCCTTTGTTCCCTAGCATTTCTGGGAAGTTATTTGTGTCCTCTTCCATGAAGACAGAACCAAAGTATTTGTTTAATTGCTCTGCCATTTCCCTGTTCCCCATTATAAATTCTCCCGTTTTTGACTGTAGGTTACCTACATTTGTCTTCATTAATCTTTTTCTTTTTACATACTTGTAGAAGCTTTTACAGTCCACTTTTATGTTCGTTGCAAGTTTACTCTCATACTCTATTTTTCCTCTCTTAATCAATCTCGGTACTTTTTTGCTGAATTCGAAACTGCTCCCAATCCTCAGGCTTGCTACTTTTTCTGGCAACTTTATATGACTCCTCTTTGGATCTAATACTATCCTTAATTTCTTTTGTTAGCCATGGTTGGGCCGCTTTTCCTTTTGTGTTTTTGTGCCAGAAAGGAATGTATAATTGTTGCAATTCATGCATTCGTTCTTTAAATATTAGCCATTGCCTATCCACCATCATATGCCTTTTAGTGAAGCTTCCCAATCTATCATAGCCAACTCACTCCATATACCTTCGTAGTTTCCTTTGTTTAGATTTAGGACCCTAGTTTCGGATTGAACTACTTCGCTTTCCATCTTAATGAAGAATTCTATCGTGTTCTGGTCACTCTTCCCTAAAGGAGCCCGCACAACAAGATTATTAATCATTGCACAATACCCAATCTAGGATAGCCTGTTCCCTGGTTGGCTTCTCAACATACTGGTCTAAAAAACCATCTCATACACACTCCAGGAATTCATCTTCCACAGTATTATTGCTAATTTGGTTTGGCCAGTCTACATGTAGATTAAAGTCACCCATGATTACTGTAGTCTAATTTCCTGTTTGATCCCATCCCCTACATTACCACTACTGTTTGGAGGCCTATAAACAACTCCCACCAGTGTTTTCTGCTGCTTGGCGCTTCTCAACTCCACCCAGACTGATTCTACATCTTGATTTTGAGCCAATATCCTTTCTCACTATTGCTCTGATTTCATCCTTTACTAAACGCCACCCCACCTCCTTTTCCTTTGTGCCCGTCCTTCCTAAATATCGAATACCCTTGGATATTCAGCTCCCAGCCTTGGTCACCCTGCAGCCATGTCTCTGTAATTGCTATTATATCATATTCGTTTACATGTATTTGCACTGTTAATTCATCTACCTTATTACGAATGCTTCGTGCATTCAGATACAATGCCTTCAGATTTGTCTTTTTAACATTTTTAGACATCTTAACATTTTTTTGTACTATGGCTCTATTTGTCTTATTACCATTTTTTCTTACCCAGACCCTATATGTTGTCTTTTGTTTGTACGCTCTGTCCCTTCCTGACACAATCTGGTTATCCTTACCCCAATCACTTTCCTGCACTGCTTTTTTGTCTTTTCTCTTTAGCGTTCTAGATTTCTCTCCACCGGGACCCTCCCCACCCCCCCCCCCCCCTCTCTTATTTAGTTTAAAGCCCTATCTACCTCCCTAGTTATTCGATTCGCTAGAACTCTGGTCCCAGCATAGTTCAGGTGTAGTCCGTCCCAACGGAACAACTCTCTTTCCCCAGTACTGGTGCCAGTGCCCCGCGAATCGAAACCCACTTCTCCCACACCAATCTTTGAGCCACACATTCATCTCCCTGATCCTATTGACCTTATGCCAATTTGCTCGTGGCTCAGGTGATTATTACCTTTGTGGTTCTGTTTTTTAATTTAGTCCAGTTCCCAGCATGTCATTCAGCTGCACAGTACGCCTGCTGCGCAGCTTGGAGACGCAAAACCCAGAAGTAACATTAAGGGCTTTCAATTTAGTCGCGATTGCTCAAAAAAATGCATTAAAAATTTTTCCCGGTTTCCCACCCGCTTATTGATCCCCCCCACTGAGATCCTGCTGCTAGGTTAACATTTACCCCTTGGTATCTGAGCTCTCTAAAATATCCTAAAGCACTTCACATACAATGAATTAATCTGAAGTAGAGTCATTATTCTTATGTAGAAGCCTTTTTGCACATAGTAATGTCCCACAAACAACAATGAGGTGAAATGACAAATTGATTTTTTTTTGAATGGTACTAAATTATAAGACCAAGGGTTAGAAGAATGTTTACCTGCAAAGAAGTGGATATGTAGAACATACTCCCAACAAAAGCAGTTGATTCTATTTCAATCAAAGTTTTCACAATGGAGCTGAAAACTATCTAGTTGGGAATGCCTCTGAGGATTATAGAGACAAGTACTGACCAGCATGATTATGTAATATATGGAACACATTCCTGTGATATTGGAACCAGGACACTGATCTGTGAAAAGTAGCTACTTAGGGTTAAATGGTGGAAATGTGGAGATGGATGAATATTCTGGAGTTACACTTGATGGAAGGATTCCATCTCCTTCTCTACTAGAAAAATGTTTTGAAATTTAACGAACTCTGGAACGTAGTTAATAAACTTTAACAACATTTCCCGTATTAACTTTTCACCCATCAATTCCATGCATCTCATCTTCATGTTTGTTGCATTTCTGGTGTCATAGGACCATTGGAAGAGCTGAGCTGGAATAACTGGAAATATAAGATATAGGTGGATTGCTGACTCCATCTGACGTGTGCTGTTTTCATCTTCCTAATATTTAAACTGACGAAACAAAAAATAATTATGCAATGGTTCTAAACAATTTAAAAACATGAAAGCTCAATGGAATGCTAGGACAATAGTTTGATCCAAGAATCCCACAGTGATTGCGTGCTGTCACCTGCGTCTTACGGGGGACCATTGAGTGGAGGGCGGGCATTTCCTACAAAAAGGCAGGAGAATCATCTTTTTCTGTACCTCTCTATGGCCTGTTTTATAGCTGCATTAGTAGAGGCCTAGGAGAAAGTCACCTGACTGTCATCTCCAGCTGGGGATGGTGCCAGGCACAGTGGAAACAAGAGAAGAAAATAAATCAATAAAACAATGAGTAAAAAACATTGAATAATCAACTACCCCCAAATAAACTGGCAAGAAGAGATGGGGAAAGGGGAAAAGGGAATGGAGTTTTTACAGTGTGTACAGGATTCCTTTCTTACCCAGTATGTAAAAAGTCCAACAAGAGAGGAATCACTGCTGGATCTAGTGGGAAATGAATGAGAGCAAATAAAAGAAGTAAGCATAGGAGAACATCTAAGCAATCGTGATCACAACACAATGAGGTTTAAAATAATGATTGAGAAAGACATAAGACAAAGACCAAAATAATAGATTGAAAAAATGCTAATTTTGAGGGGATGAGAATGGAACCAGGGAAGGTAAATTGGAAAAAAATGTTGACAGACAAAGAGATAGAACAGCAGTAGGAAATATTTAAAATGGTGTTCAATAGAGTTCAGGAGAAATATATTCCTCTAAAAGCAAGAAAAAAGTAGCTGAAAATTAAACACCATGAATGAATAAAGAGATACAGGTAAAATTGAAACTAAAAGAAAAAGGCATACTGTAAGTGCATAGACAATAAAGGAGAGGATGACAAAGTGGTTAGGAAAGAAGTAAAAACAAAATTAGGAAAGCAAATAGGAACTATGAAATTAAATTATCTAGGAATATAAAAAGGAATAGTATTCTACAGACATATAAATAACAAAAGAAAAATCAGAATAGGGATAGGACCACAAAGGGGTGTACAAGATAAACTCACAGGTAATGACAGCGAAGTGGCAGAAATATTGAATAATTATTTACCAGGGAGACTAACATGATGGGCAAAACATTAGAAGAGATCAAAAAATATATAAAAACATTTAAGGCAGAAAGGGAGGGGGGAGATAATTGATAAACTAATCAAACTTAGAGCGTATAAAACCCCTGGTCCAGATGGATTACATCTGTGAATATTAGAAGTTTGGGAGAAGATAGCGGTGGCATTAATACATATATATAAAAATTAATTAGAAAATGGAATAGTGCCAGAAGACTAGCGGACTGTTAATATTATTCCCATATTTAAAAAGGGAGATGGAACAAGTCCAGGGATCTGTAGACCAATTAGCTTAATGTCAGTGGTAGGAAAGATAATAGAATCTTTATTCAAATATGTAATGGAAAAACATCTAGAGAAAGAAAATATAATAAAGAATAGTCAGCATGGATTTCAGAAGGGAAAGTCATGCTTGACCAACCTTGTTGAATTCTTTGAAGAAGTAATAGAAAGAGTAAACAAGGGTAATGTAGTTGATGTAATATATTTGGATTTTCAAAAGGCCTTTGATAAGGTGCTGCATTGTAGACTCATGACTAAGGTCAGAGCAGGTGGAGTCAGAGGACAGGTAACAGAATGAATAGCAAGTTGGCTACAAAACTGAAAACAGTGAGTAAGGGTTAAGGATAGCTACTCAAACTGGCAAAAGGTGGGAAGTGGTGTTCCACAGGGATTGGTGCTGGGACCACTGTTGTTCACAATTTACATTAACGATTTGGATTCGGGAATCAGAAGTACAATTTCAAAATTTGTGCATGACATCAAATTGGGGGGTGTAATTAATACAAAGGAAGAATGCATCAAAATGCAAGAGGACATTAATAAACTTGCAGAATAGGTCTGTAATTGGCAAATTAATTTCAATATACCTAAGTGTGAGGTGGTGCATTTTGGTAGGAAGAATAAGGAGGCCACATACTACTTGGATAATAAGTCTAAATGGGATAGAGGAGCAAAGGGATCTAGGGGTACAGATACACAAATTACTAAAAGTAGCGATCCAGATTAATAAGGCCATAAAAAAGGCAAATCAAGCACTGGGGTTCATTTCTAGAGGGATAGAATTGAAAAGCAGAGAAGTTATGTTAAACTTGTGCAGAACCTTGATTAGACCACACTTGGAGTACTGTGCACAATTCTGGTCTCCATACTATGGAAAAGATATGGAGGCATTGGAGAGGGTGCAAAAAAGATTCACAAAGATGATACCAGAGCTGAGAGGTTATACTTATCAGGAAAGGCTGAACAGGCTGCACCTTTCTAGAAAAGAGAAGGCTGAGGGGTGACCTGATAGAGGTCTGTAAGATAATGAAAGGGTTTGATAGGGTAGACGCAGAGAAAACGTTTCCACCTGTGGGGGAATTAAAATGTAGAGGTCATAAATATAAAATAGTCGCTAATAAATCCCATAGGGAATTCAGGAGAAACTTCTTTACCCAAAGAGTGGTAAGAATGTGGAATGTGGTACCACAAGGAGTAGTTGAGGCAAATAGCATAGATGAACTTATGGGGAAGCTAGATAAGCACGAGGGAGAAAGGAATAGAAGGGTATGCTGATAGGGTTAGAGGAAGCTCGTGTGGAGCATTAACATCGGCATAGACAAGTTGGGCCAAATGGCCTGTTTCTGTGTTGTAGTTTCGATGTAAACTCCATAAATAAATAAAACTCTCTAACTAAACTGGGAATGAGCAGCTCAGCTTAACTGTTCGAGGCTGCATCCCCTTAAATCGTTATTTCTCTCTCCCTCCTGACACACACTCTGCTTTTCTCCTTTTCATACAGATGCACAAGAGTTGAGAAATCTTTGAAACATGTCTCCTGTGACGAAAGGTCATCAACCTGAAATGTTAATTCGGTTTCTTTCTCCACAGATGCTGCCTAACTTGCTGAGTATTTCCAGCATTTTTTGTTTTTACATCTGTGACATACTCAGGTAGGAATGATGTGGCATGTCTCCATGGATAAGACAGTTATTGATTATACTTGCTGAAAAGTTATCTGAAATGCAGGTTTACATAGTAAGTCCTATCAGCCAAATCAATATTAGACATAAGAAAGTTATACATCTCCTTGAATATTGAACTTAAGTGCTACTTGTCCTTCCATTGGTGGTTGGATTCTGAAACACTTATCTGAGAACCAGATAATCTCTGGCTATTTCATCTGGTTCCTCAGGGGTGTGAAGTCACAGTACAGCACAAAATCGTCCATAATTCTGCACTAAGCCACCAGTCTTACAGTAGTTTTTCTCTTGACAAAGACAATCAGCACATTTCATCAATAGTTCCATTCAATATAAACTTCATTTGGTTCCTTGCTCCCATGCTAATTATTTTATATTTATCTACAATTGATTGCAAATGCCATTATTGGTCCAGTTACCTAAAAGTTCCAAATTCTTCTGAATCTGGTTGCAATATTGCTCATAACTTTTGCAGTGCCTGTTTTGGTAATTGTGGAAATTTTGCTTATATATTAAAAATAGCTAGGATTCCAGGGCCAATCTTGAGTACTCAAGAACAGGGAGATTCTTTTGGTTTAACTTATATGATTTTAGATAAGTAGGGTAAATTCTTTTTAAAAATGTGTTTGACCCGCTATCTCTAGGGGAATCCCTTGTTTTACTGGCCGTGATGACAAATACGCATAACTGGCCAGATCTAGTCAGCGTAGTCAATTACAAACAGTTCTCCTGAATGGGTTTTCTTTGTTTCATGCCTTTGTTGAGAAATTAAGTGAGTCAGAAAACTGCATCTCACATCTACTTAAGTGATAAGAAATAGTTAACATTTTGATGGCCTGATCATGAAGCAGAAATTGTTTGATCATCAAAGGGAACAAAAAGCAAATAACTGCAAATGCTGAAAATCTGAAACAAAAAGAAAATGCTGGAAACATACAGATCAGCCAGCAACTCTGGCGAGAATAAACTATTTAACATTTCAGGTGTGGGCCCTTGATCAGAACTTCATTATGAAGGGCCTACACCTGATTCCACAGAAGCTGACTGACCTGCTGAGTGCCTCCAACATTTTGTTTTTGATCAAAGGAACTTGCGTCTACATCGAAGAAACAACATCCATATAAATTAAGGTTGGTCAGTAATTTCCAGTTCCCTGCTTTGCTCTGACCCTACTCATTGCTGTCCGTGGGACCTTGCTGTGTGCAAATTGGCTGCTGAATTTCCCTACATTGCAACAGTGACTACACTTCAAAACTATTTAATGGGCTGTGAAGCACTTTGAGATGTCCTGAGGTTGTGAAAGGCACTATATAAATGCAAGTTTTCTGTAGGATTGGACAGTGAGTAATGTCAAGAAAGGTGTATTATGATATTACCTACCCATCATTATTCCAGAAGGGATTTCTTCAGTTCCTTGATTTGGTAGCCATATCTAACCTAGACTGGGGCAAATTGGAGAAGACAGCTAAAACTTTTGTAGAAGAGCAGGAATCCTCAAAAAAGCTTGACCCTACTCATTATCAACTATTTAATTGTCCTGCAATGCCTATATCTGCCTAGTGATGGAATACTGTAGCTGTTTTTGTTATTAAAGAACATTTCTTATACCAGGACTTAATATTGTCAAGACTTGGTGAGTTGAGCTTATTCTATGCCAGGGTTGACCTTTTGCAAAGTTGAAGAGATATACCCAGGCTGCTAATCCTTCACAAGACTGTAGCAACACCCTGGAAATTGCAAATGGTTAAGCACACCTTCATATTAATGCAAGAGATGCTTTAGCTGCATCTCAGCATCCGATATCAATACAAAAAATCCACACATAATGCCAAGAGCAAACTTTCTAATGCTACCTCTTTCCCTGCTTTTGTACACATTGGTTAAACTCAATACTTAACAGTTGGGAAACCAGAGTTTCTAGAACATACATTAGGCTATTCAAATGTGTTATCTATAAGTATCCCAGTAAAATATCTCCAAGTCCATGTATATAACAATGACCATCATTAATTCATAAGACAACTGTCCTTGTTCCAACTGTTTCCAGCTATTGTTATGCCATATAATATGAAATATAAGGCAATGTCAGTGTCAATATGAAAATGTCACACTGGTACAATATTTGGTGCTCTTCTAAAGTTGAGAGTTAGGGCACAATAGATGGATCTTTCTAATTCTCTAATTAACCCATGCAATACCTCATCTGGGAGTGCTTGATGCTAGCAGTACAAAAACATGAAAGAAATATTAATTCACCAACAGGGGCATCCCTCACCATAAGCAGAAAAATCACCCTTAATTTTTATATGTATACACATATTATTTTATGCACACATAATCTATATTAAAAGTCTTGCATAAATGCACATAGCTGGCATTTGCCGTAAATGTCACATCAAAATTTGAAGTTTTCTTCCAAATATGATCAACTTCAAGAATCCTGATCCAGAGCTGTTCCGTTGTAAAAGTCCAGTGTGCAACACGTGCAATTGGTCACCAAAACCACTTTTTTTTTTGCAATGTATCCTAGAAAGGATACCATAATTGTAGCTATCTGAAAGCACTTGGGCTCAAAAACGCAAGTCCAAACTTTGTTTTCATTTGGAGAATTATGCATCATTCAGGAAGACCCAACTAGAATGGGCAGGTCATTTGGGAAGTTCAGATGACGCTCATAAATTATTTGTGTTTTAATCCAATGGTTTACAAATAGGTATTCATCAGTTTATTAATACACCATCTGAACCCCATGATCAGATAACTGCTGGTCACTCATGAGTGCAAAGTTCAAAACCATGAGATTTTTTTTCAGCCTGGAGGAATACATTCCCAATCAAGCTCTCTGTATACAATTCTGAGATAGGAATATAGGAACAGGAGTAGGCCATTCAGCCCCTCGAGCCTGTTTCGCCGTTCAATTAGATCATGGTTGATCTGCATCTTAATGCCATCTAACTGCCTCAGTTCCATAACCTTCAATACCCTTGCCTAACAAAAATCTATCAATTTCTGTTTTGAAATTTTCAATTGACCCCCAGCATCAACAGCTTTTTGGGGGAAGAGTTCCAGATTTCCACTACCCTTTGCATGAAGAGGTGCTTTCTGACATCATCCCTGAACAGCCTACCTCTAATTTTAAGGTTATGGTCTCTCCCACCAGAGGAAAGAGATATACCTTTTCACTGATTTATATTGGTTTGGGTTGGTATCTTCACCTACCGTCACTGTGTTTTTGGTAACAATTCTCATGTGGGCCAACATCATGTTGATATAAAAATGTTTTTGCAATATGTCCTTGGGATATTCTGTAAATTGTATATTTTACAAATCAAAACAAACACCAAGGTGTAAACAGATCTTTCTTTTATTGAGATAAATATAGATAAGCTGCAGGAACCTTATAAATCTGTACTGTCAGTATTTGGGATGAGCAATAGGTTGGGATAGCGTAGGCTTCTTTAAGGGGCAGCTACTTTCTGTATTTACTTGATGATCTCATTCAAAAAAAGAAAAATCATACCTGAATCTGTGCACCTGTGTGAGAGATTAAATAAATTATAACATGGATACATTTTTGGTGACATGCTAAACGGCAGATACAGAAACCTCATCACAGAACCAATACTCATTTTCATACATGAAATGTTAATAGGAGTAGAAATTGAATGACAAGTTTAACAGCTAAGCATCAGATTGTTCAAGTTCAAATAGCAGCACTGTCTTAATGTTAAAACTTGATTGCCACTCTATAGGTGAGGTCCGCAGTCTTTTGGGTGGGTTTGGTAATGGGAAAACTTTACAATGGTAGAGAGTCATAATGTTGATGTTGGGAAGAGACCAATTCCCTGTGGCCCTGCCCTGCTTAACAATACCTCTGGCAGGAGGATATGGAGCAGCACTGTTTGTGGAGAAGGCTGAAACTCAGATGGTTCCACCATCTAAATGCAACTATGAAAACTGGAGTCATGCTACTTTGCCAAGGTTGGCCCTCTGACACTAGTCTCACTCATTTTGCTTCCTATTGATTCCTGCAAACCCAAATGTAATACAATTTTTCTTGGTTCACTTTCCCCTTTCTACTTGGCACCATTAACTAGCTGTGCGGGCAGTTAGATTTCTGGTTCCCTCTTACACCTTTACCAATGCAAATGCCATTCTGGAATTGGCATCTGAAAGATCAGATAATTCACCTGTTGATTCTCTCTGTACATGCTTGGACTTCTGTTCAGTGCCATCTTCTGCAGCAACAGATGCAAACCCATGTCCTATTATTCTACGGCAAAGCTCATTAACATAAGCCATGACTTAATTTCTACTGATAATCCTGCGAGATGGATATGTTCATATGACTTCATCCTCATTAGAAAGAAATGACTCAAAGAGATCATCACGACTTACAAGCATGAGAAATCCCTGCATGCCAACCGCCTTATCAAAGTTGTCAGTACACAGTACAATTCCAATAATTGTTTTTTTAAAACCTTGATCATTTAGGGTTGTTTCAAAAGGGGGATCTTTATAGAAATCATTTTTTTTTTAAAAAGGAAAATGCCTGCCACCTACCATTCTGATTGATCTTAATTAGCTGTTGCATGAACTGAGGTCATCCAGATTTTTATCATCAGGCATTCCTGACATATTCCTCTATGAAAACAATACCATCTTGTAGATGTCCAAGATATGGCTTTAAAAAACCCCCAATACCAATCAACTTCTCGGACAACAGAAATTAGCTCTTAAAGGAGCACAGTCAATTCAACCCCAGTGCCCATTTTTATTCAGTGTTTAATGTGTCTCGCTATGATCCGTCGAAGCTGTTTCGTATCTGATGATGTCCAGGTGAACAGCAACTACAGTGGTTCCAGAACATCAGCAACATTATCATATCTCCATCAATCGATCATTGCCCACTATCACTTCATTCACGTGTTTTGCTGCAAGAACAAAGGGGGAAGAAACATTGAGTATAAGAGGAAAATTTAAAGAAATAAGAAATGTATGTAATATTATTAACAGTAAGTAATGCTCCCCCCAAAAAAACCGTTGTACTTACCTGAAATTTCACCTCTACTTTTACTGGTTGAAGACATGGTATAAAGTAATATGTTTTTAATGCAATAACTTATTTTGCATCGTCTAGCTGTTTTTTTTAATAGAAATCAAATCACACTAGATAGCTCAAAGCTAGACAGTCAAGGACTGTTATGTGAACATTGATATTTAATGGTGATTAATGATACACATTACAGATCAAAAGGTTGGAAGGTCACCTTTGATGTGGGAGTTTTAACCTTTCTAGATACCCTTCCTTTTCTAGGTAAAACATTTAGTGCAGGACTCCCTTTGAGAATGATTTATTTTAACTACTTCAAAAAATACTTTTCTGCCATTTGGGTTCTGAATCCCTATACCAAGCACCATCCCCTGACTAAGAGTAGTGTCAGTCATTAACACAGCTTCAGTGTGTGTGGTGTATTTGTGTTTATTCTCGCACTGTGGGACTTCAAATTACTCCCAGTCAAATCCCTGATGTCTGCATTGAGTTCTTTTTTAAAAAACAGGGCATTTTTAACTCTTAGACTGTTGGTAGCTCTAAATGATTTTCTCCCTGAGTTGGACAGTTTTGTAGGTTTTCAGCTCATGCAGTGATGCTATATTAGTAATGAAGCTATTCAAATGTCACAAATAGCTTTAGTACTGTAATATTAACCCTCAACTACAAAAATAAACATTTAAAATACAATTTTGCTGGAAAATAAAAAAAAATTGCTTGCTCTTTTGGTCACTTCCTCCATTCTCAATAGAAAGTTGTAGAGATACATGAAGTTGATCAGCATCTGAAACAGAAAAAACCTGGGGGAAAATGTTAATTATTTTCCCATTCAGATGCAGATTGACTTGCAGTGATTTTCTATTTTTATTTTAAAAATAGGCTTTAATTGGATACAAATGTCCTGTGAGTTCTTTTATCTTTGCCCATTGAAAACCAGGAGTGGAGATGATTAACATGCTTGATGTCAATCCTTGATTTGTTTTTACATATCAAAACTGATACACTTATCTGTAGCCCACAAAACAGTGTGCCCAGACAAGTATAGTTAAAATTAACAGAAATAGATAAGGAAAAATTACATTCCAGCGCAGTACGGAGAGAGTGCTGCACTGCCGGAGGTGCCGTCATTCAGATGAGACATTAAACCGAGGCCTCATCTGTCCTCTCGGGTGAATGTAAAAGATCCCATGGGATTATTTCAAAGAGCAGGGGAGTTCTCCCCGGTGTCCTGGCCAATATTTATCCCTCAACCAACATCGCTAAAAAAAATTATCTGGTCATTACCTTATTGCTGTTTTTTGGACCTTGCTGTGTGCAAATTGGCTGCCGCGTTTCCTACATTACAACAGTGACTACATTTCCATTGGCTGTAAAATACTTTGAGGCATCCTGAGGCTGTAAAAGGCGCTATATAAATGCAAGTCTTTCTTTTTTCTTGTCTAAATTATTCATACTATATACAATTTGACTTTTTAAAAGGGGTGCAAAAATAGTGACCCTTATAACAGGATCGAACCCTATATCATTAGCCTAACAACTGCTATTCTATGTTGCAGTGAACGGAAACAGTTTTGTTCATGGACAATTTATGATCTTAACCATTTTATATCAGTTGAAATTTATAATTTTCTACTAGTTCTTCATTTTTATTTTACACAAATGCAAAAAAGTGAAATAAATGTACAAAGCAACAAATGGCCTTTGCCCAGCTGTAAGGATGTCATGGTTCTCAATCTTGAACCTTGCTTGGGAATTGTACTAGAAATTAATCTTTCACCAATCATTTTAATCTATAATGAAAGGATTTCATATTGCTCATTTCTCCTCCAAAGGAAAATGACCATCAAAAGGTATTATTTAAAAATCCATGGAATTTATTTAGTTGGTGAAAGACTGGTGAGCCCACCTTGATGGGGCTCATTAGTTATCAGTCTTTCAAACTTATAAAATAAACAGTATTCCTTGCCATGGCGATCAGTTATCCTCTATCAACATTTCATAAAAGTAAAGGTGTTTCTTGATTGATCATGAGTGATGTAATGATTTATAAATTATGTCTTAAGGTGTAAAATGGTGCTACTGTGAATTAGTCATTAAGAGTGAGAAGGAAGGGGATTGTAGGATAATATTATGAATAATTCAAACCTAGTTGCGATGGTGAATAACATTAGTTTAGACTGGTTAGAGATTTAAAAGGGGTGGGGGGGGGGAGGTGTTAACGTTCTAATTGATTACAATGTGTCTTATCTTTATAGGAATGTCATTTTTCATGTAACTACATATTGTGATCTTCAGTATTAAGTTAAGGTATTTTATAGGACTGAATATTTTTGTTGGCCTGCAGAGATCTGTATTTCCTGAATTTAAGGACATTTGGACAATAAGCTTGGTCTTTGCAAGCTGAAGAAAAGCAGCACATGTAAAAAAAAAATTCAATAAAACTACTACTTCCTTTAAAAAAATCTATTTACGCAGACCTGCGTCTCCACTATCGTATCTACGATGTATTGTAAATCATTAATAATAAAAAAAATGCACTGTTTTACAAGAAAATCCCCTTGTAAAAGTCATTAAGTCAGCCTGAAATCCTGTTGTTTGAATCTGTAGAGGATAAAGGACTTGCAGCTTTTGCCAGAGCAGACACTGTTCCTGACAGATGTTAAGCTCATCTCATGATGGATCGCGCTGGCTCAGGACAATGACCCCTTTGTATGAGATTCAAATGTCAGGACAACAGAGAGCTTAGTGTAAAGCCAACTTCCCTTTACTTGGGGTGGTGGTGGGGGGCGGAAGGAGAAATCTGCTTGCAAGCTCAAGGATAGATTGCTGCTGCCTGTGATAGCTTTTAGTGTAAAAGGTTAGTTCCTAGGCCAAGACCACCAAGAAACCCATTCCCTCAGGACTAACTGCTGCAGGTTGGCTTATGCGATTAAATATACCGATTTTTGTAAACACAGTACAAAAAGACAACAAAAACATTTCATATCAGAAATAAAAATGATAATTTTTACATGCAAATTTTTCAAAGGGAAAAGTAAGGCCCAATATTGCTTTCAGCAAAAGGATTTAAATGATAAAATACTGTATCATTCTGTTATATACTTTTAGTTTTGAAAAGAAAAAACTTTTCATTACTCTGCTAGTCTATCCTCACCATTTATTTTTATTCTCCTACCATAACATGCACTACTTTATGACTAAGGAAGGAAAGCAACCTGTTCCTATGTTTCTTCCACAGCTGCTTGAGGTGGTGCCATGGTTTGAGACACATTCCAAATTCCCCTCTCAGGAGAATATCAGATTTTATAAAAGTTCTTTTCATAATTACATTTTATTTGAAGGGGTTGTAATAATCTGCAAGAATGAAAGAAAGAGAGACAGCCTCATCTTTGTTTGGCACCTCACTATAACTGTGTACCCTTTCTTTCCTATTTTCTTCCCTCCTTTCCTAAAGACAAGGGTACACATCCATGCATGATGGCAGCCCTCCAGCAACTCAAACAAGTTTGATATTTGAGCCCAGGCATTGAATACCCATAAGCTATTCAACAGTGGGTAGGCATCGCAGCTGGTGCGCAAACATGAACATCCCAACAGAAATTGTTGGATTGCAATCAGGAGTTAGAACTGTGATTAATCTTTCCACTCACTAACCTTGGGATGCTTAGGCCAATTGTAATGCCCCCGTTACCGACTTGGCTGAGATCGGCTAACTCAGGACAGATCAGGGATCAAACCTGTTTTTTCTATGCTATGTTTTATTTTAAAAGACACATAAAATCCAGAAATTTCTCTGCAGAAAGCACCCACCGACAGAAAGAATCATTAATTTTAGTCGTAGCATCTGAACGTTTTTTCTGTGTTGTGAGAATGAGGCGGAGGGTATGCTGGGAATTGGTTTATCTTGCCTGATGATCTCACTAAGATCCATTTTTGAAACCTGGCAACTCTCATTTCTTCAACTTCAAGGGAACCAAAATATATATATTTTTAAACATGCAAGGCATGTGAGTGCTGCTCCCCTGCTGCAAACTTTTCTCAGATCTTCCTTCTATCCTCAAAACCTTTGCGCTGGCTGATTCCTCACTCTCAGCAACTTTAACCTACACATGAACTCACCCTGACCCATCTCTGCCTTCTCAGTCTTTCTTGCCTCAATTTCACCAAACACAAATTTCCACCTACATACACGGCAACTTTCTTTACCTTGTTATCAAGATGGTTCACAACCTCCAAGGTCACTGACGGGGCCGTCTCTAAACACTTATCTTTTTCACCATGCATGTTCCCATGCCCGCTTCTGATCCCTCTAACCTCTCTTTCTGCCTTGGAAAAAAAACTACTCAACTCCCTTATTAGTATCCACTCTTCATTTTTATCACTTTGATCTGCAATGTCTTTTCATAGCAATTTCTGAGTCTGTATTGTCAGCATGTCATTCATATAAAAGTTGGCTGAATGGTTTTGAATGTTCTTTAATGCAGGACTAAGGGAGTGGTGAAGGAGGTAACAGGGGCTGTTAATACAGAGGTCCTTTGTGTAACTTTTTAGGGGAAGGGAATGAGCAGGTCACTGGAAGTGCTGGGCTATCAACTGATCTCTGGTAGCAAGGCGTTTTGGTGGCCTTCCTTCCTCTGCTTCTACCTCACTTTCACCCAAGTCTTCCCCATTCGATAATGACAACTGCTGCTACTCTGCCTCCTCCAACTGCAATCCTCTCTGTATTGCCACGTTGTGCTACACGCAGGAGACTTTGAGGTATATTGTAAGGAGCCCCCAGACTTATCCAGGCACCTGAACCTTTGCTTCAAGAGCATTATAGTGTGCTCAACGATGATCCTGATGGTCGAGGCGGACATTAATGGAAATTAAAGCCCTCCCTGTTGACGAAAGCTGCTGGCTGGTCTTCTGGTGCCTTGGCACCTACATGAGTGTACTCTATAGCCCCTTGGACACAATGGAAGCCTGCCACTGCTGCCAATCCCAGAGTTCTGAATGTTGTCATCCACAGGAAAGGTGATGTATTGGTTGGTCCTGGCAAATAGGGCAGTGGTGATCTGCTTGATGCACTTGTGCATTGCAGACTGGGATATGTCCCTTCAAGCACCCTGGAAGAAGCCAGTGCCAAAAAGGTTAAGGGCAGTGGTGACTTTGACAGCCATGGACAAAACCTAGCCACTTGGCCCAGCAGATCTTGTTGCAGGAGCCTGTAGAGACCAGCTACAGCCTGTCTTTAGAAGCACAGCCTTCTCATGCAGTGCTCCTCAGATATCCAGAAAACTCACTCTTGGCCTATAGACCCTGTGTATGGCTTTCTATGAGCAGCCCCCTTCACCTGCTGTCTTCTAACTGGCCCACCTGCTGCTCCTCCTGGTTGTTGAAGCTGCTGCTATTGTTGCTGCTTCTCTTCCTCCATCCAAAGCAATAAAGCAAGAATGACCCCCATGATAAGCTGTGAATGCTTATTCAGGGTGAGTAGTGCAAAATAATTCAGAACAAACAACAACCCAAGCTCAAAAGTCCTTTGGAAATTCAAAAAGCACAATATGACTCAGATCCCTAGGATCCGAGTGCCTACACCTGAATGTCCCTTTAAAAAGTGCTTCCAGTGACTCTCTGAAACCAATCCCGCTAGGTTTTACTTAGCAGGTTGAGTGCTGACGGGGCTTCCGATTTTGAGTTAAAAATGTCAGGATCCTAGTCACAGGACCTTGATTTGCATGTATTTATGAGGTTAAAACCACCCTGAATGACTCCAAATAGCAAGTGTACTTTATTATAATCTCTATAGCATATCTCTAACTTATGGGGCTCGATATTAGGAGGGCTGCGGGTTCACGGCGGCGATTGGGTAACGCGCCCGGTGAAATCAGTCTGCCCCGCGCGCGATCGCAGCCTAATTGGATCCACTTACCTGGTCTTCCGGGTTCCCCGCTGCTGACTGCGCGGCGGGCGGGCTGTGCACGCGCAGTAATGTCTGTCAGCTGGAGGAGCTCCATTTAAAGGGGCAGTCCTCCACTGACAGATGCTGCAACAAATAGGAAAAATTACAGCATGGAACAGCCCAGGGGGAAGGCTGCTCCCAGGTTTAATGATGCCTCACTCCAGCTCTTATTGGATGGGATGAGGAGGAGGGGGAGGACAGAGATCTTCCCCCCCGGTGGGCGGGAGGAAACGGCCTGCCTCTGCCACCAGGAAGCCTGGCTCAAGGTGGCAGAGGAGGTCACCTGCACTACCAACATATCGCCCACCTGCATATAGTGCAGGAGGCGCTGCAATGACCTAAGTAGGTCAGCCAAAGTGAGTACACTTACTCATTCCCCTACACTCCATCTGCCACATCACCGCCCCCACCCCACATCTCCTTCTGCACTGCCAACACTACTCTGTCACATCACCCCTCACACCCACTCAAACCTCATCCTCATCTTACCTGCACTTACTCACCTCGCCAGTACTCATCCGGCCACTACCACTCAACCCAATCCTCATACAATCTCATGGCTCTCTCTCATACTCACCCTCTCATGCATCTCTTTCACGGTCAGCCTCACTCAACCTGCCACTACCTGTGCTGCAGGCACAGGGCATGCATCACATATGTGCAGTAGGAAGCGTAAGGCAAACATGTTGTGAGCATGAAGGGGATGCACAAGGGTGTTTGAGGGTTTGTCATGGTTTTTACTTATATTTAATTTCTGACCAACTCACATCACATATTATATTGGCACCACTACTGCCACGTCTTTGCGAATCTTGTCTGGTTTGTGCAATAATGCCCTATCCTCAGGATCACAATGAAGACCCACAACTGATGCCACCCATTGTGTCACTGCAGAGTGGGTGTTGGTGTATTTGCAGGGCTCTTTTATGCAGACGACTGAGAGACATCGGTGATGTCCCCGGTGGCACCCTGGAAGGATGCGGAGGAGAAGTTGTTGAGGGCAGTGGTGACTTTGACAGCGACAGGTGCACTGCTGCTCAAAGAGGGCCAGGAAGCTGAGTCTCGGTCTGTGGACCCTGTGTCGAGGGTCGTGCCCTCTGCGAAGCATCTCTCTCTGCGGTTGCCCTCCCTCCTGCTGTGCAGGTGGATGTGTCACAGCACTGTGTTGTGGAGCTCCATGTGTCAGAGGTGGATGGCGTGGCCGGTGAGGCTGGTTGCCCTCCGAGGAGGTCATGACTGCAGCTACAGCGGCCCCCATCCGGAAGATGTACATCTGAGGGGGTCCGCAAGGTAGGTACATGTGTCTAGACCCCGGGTTAAGTGTGCAAGTTGGTGAATTTTATTGTTAGGAGGAGGGTGGTGGAGGCCAAACTTTGTCCAAATTGACAGAGTGGTCTCCTGCAATGAGTGAGGGTCACCCCCCCCCCACCTGTCAAATGGACCTTTGCAGCTGCCACAGTCTGATGGCTGCAACACGTCCATTTCAACTGGGACTGTTTCCCCCAGTACGGGAAACAGTCCCAGTTGTTTGTAAAATCCCACCCCTCCTGAAATATTCCCTTAATCAGGTCTGTTAACGACCTGAAATACCTACATAAATACTGTCAAGTGGCACCCCGCCGGCTTTAATTGCCTGCAGGAGTTCCACAGGCGGGGGCTGCGCACGCACGTCAGCGCATCTGTTGGGAACCCGGAAGTGGGCGTGTTGGAGCCAGGCTCCCGACCCGCTCGGGGTTTCCCCAATTTTTGGATCCCCCCGCCAGGAACGCACCCGATAGCGGGTGCTAATATCGGGCCCATGGTGTCCGCTTATGAAGGCTCCAAGTGGACAGCAAGGCCTGGAAACATGTTCCCAGACCTCCATTAATGCTGTTTTATGAGTGGATACCTGGAAGTGTGCAAGAGCAGTCTGTATCCCTGGATGTTCTATCCCTCCAATTTTTCCTTGTTCTGCTCAGCACCAAGACTTTCCATTCGTGTTTGTAAATTTCCATTACATTTGTCATTAAGGCCATGGAGCTTCGAGGTCCTGATGTAACTCCCTTCTGAGCATGTGATGCACATGAAAATATTTTGTCTCATCACAAGGCAGGACACGGACAGTTCCTTGCAAAATAATGCATTCTATTTTAGGAGGACATTTGCTATCCTCTGCAGAGGATATTAAATGAATGGGAGTATGTTTGTAAGACCAGAACATATTCAAGGGGTCTGAATGATATGGGGTGTGTGTCTGACTCTCATAATCATTACTAAACTACAGAACCAATTATCATGGTGATTTTACTGCCAGATTCCTGGTTCTAGTCACTTCAGGCAAGTTTGTTTTTCCACAGGCTACAAAGGATACTTTTCTTCTTTTTCTCTTTCACCCCCTCCCCCAAAAAACAAAGAGTGTACTACTTTGTACTAAAATATTGTGTGGTTTCGCAATAGTTTCTGTAATCCTGGGCCATGTAAATATCTGGAGAATGAAAATGGTTTACTGACATAGCTAATGTTAGGCTGGTCCCAGTGTTTTGTTAGATTAGCTTTGGAGTCAAGAAAGATTCCACAGAGCTTTTACTTTCTAGCAACTTTTATCCAGGATTATTCAACTTTCTTCGAACATTGGGTGGAAGTCCATGATCAGGCAAATTGGTCTGTGGAATGAACAGCTATTTTCTTCTAGTCTTTTTTTCTCAGACCTTTTAGTCAGCACAAGCACTATTTGGCAAGGCTCTTGGATCAGCTTCTGATTGTTCTCTTTAAAATTTTAAGAAACACAAACAATCCTCTGAACACATACCATGCTTACCAAAAGATTTCACCTGCTGAAAACACCCAATGAGAGTAGGAATATGCTCAAAGATTTTCTATTAAAAAAATATTTGAGTACTAGGCAAGGCGTTTGAGAACGAGAGCGAGAGCGCACAAGAGAGAAATGTTATCGTTCCCAGGGCTGGTTGCATAATGTGGATGCGGCGATTCTGCCAGCTGTCAAATGTAATTACTGTAAACCAAATGTTTAATTGTTTCATGAAAAAGTTAAATGTCCTGAAAACTTTGTATTGCAATGTTTAAACTAATAAAGGATGTTTAAAACAATAAAGCTCTGAATATTGTCTTTAAATTGTACTTATTTGTATAATAAATTCAACATATTTTCAATTAAACTAAACAATGTTTATGCTGTTGGTAATGCCATTTGCATCAATAGTAGACTATCTGGTAAACATGTAGTAAAAGAATTCAACATTTTCATTGCACAATTAAACATTTAGTATAGAGCGAAGAGATACATATTTGACAGCTGGCGGGGTGTCAAGCCCCATTCTATGGCAACCAGATCTGGGAAAGAAACAATACCAAAATATTTAGTGCAGTATTTAATTTAAATAAAATAAACAAATCGCCCAGTGCCTGATCTCAGCGAGGGCTGTTTACAGAGAGTGTCAAGTGTAGGTGATGCGCTTTGCTATAGAACGGTGAAGAAAAGTTCCTTTTTCATAAATCAGAGGAACAACAAGCCCAGGTTCATTCTTTTAGGATTTGATTCAACAGTAGCATTGGAAGAGACTTGGTAACAAGTCCTCTTAGCTATGGAACATTGTATGGTACTTGGGAGGGAGGGGACTTAAAAGAAATTTATGAGCGTATGCATATATTTTTAAATCTTAAAAGGCGCGCATTCTAACTAACATTTTAATTTCTGGAGTAACGCTTCACAAGTTTAATTATTAAAACTACTTTAACTTATGGAGTGTGTTAATTCAATTGCAACAGCTTTCAGGAAGGGTCAACAGCTACTTCAACCGAAGGAAAATTAAATGCCATGAAGAGCTGTGGGACATATCAATGGATGTGGAATTTTATATTTTAAGGAAAGCTGCTAAAAATACTTCAGGTGAGACAATGAGTTTCAAATCTCAGCCGTGTTCCCATAATTGGAATTATGGGAAAAGCAATGTCAACCTCGTGGCTGGTTTATGAGGGGTACTATCAAAGGCCTAGAAACAGATCATCTAACCACAGTTTTGGTCCTGGAATGGCACGTGGGAGAGAACAAGAAAATAACTATAAATATATATTTTTTTAAAAACTAGGTTTACAAATGGTGCTTCATCACAGTAGTTCTACACTTTCTTTGCTTGCAAGTAGAGAGTGATTATTAATAAAATTCCTTACACTCAGCATCAACACACTGTGCACTTCCCACCAGACAATCCTTGAGGTCGGCCCCTTTTCCAATGACCGCTCCACTGCAAATAACACTGCCCTGTATGCAGCACCTGCAAAATAAAACAGAGTTAAAAATATCACTAAAGAAAAGAAAATGATTTAAACAGGATACAGATTTGTACATAATCCACACAGTGAGTTGCCCATATCAGCCAGGTCATCTTCAAAAAGTGCTGAGCAGAAGCCAGGTGTTTCCCCACAAGGGACTATGAGGGAAATAGATGCTTTAAATTAGAAGGCAAATCATCCTGCCCAATCTTGCACACCTCCTTGTACTTCAATTTGGATTTAGTCCTCATGTAGAGTTCCATTCAAAATGTTAACCTATTTTTCACTTTCAGATGCTAGCATGTTGTCTAAATGTAGCATTTTTTGTTTTTATTTCTGCTTTCATGTTTTTTAAAATCTCAACGCAAAATAAGTTCTGAACAACTTTATTTTGCCCATAAAACCAAAAGCAAATTACTGAAGATGCTGTAAATCTGAAACACAAACAGAAAACATTGGAATCACTCAGCATGCCACGCAGCATCTGTAAAGAAAGGAAAAAAGTTAATGGGGGTAATCTTGACTTTGAGCGATACTGTAAAACGGATGATATCGATTAAGTCATCTGTTATACATTTGTCCTGATTTTCATTTCCATTGAAGTCAACAGGCAGCTGAATCGATATCATCCATTTTACACTATCGGCCAAAGTCAAAATGACCCCCAATGATTCAGGTATAACCCTTTGTCAGGATTCAAGAAGAATTATACCTGAAACGTCAACTTTTTTCCTTTCTTTACAGATGCTGCCTGACCTGTTGAGTATTTCTTGCACTTTCTGTTTTTGTGTATTTTTCCCATCTCAGGCATAACATAAAACAGTTCCTCTATAAAACATTCCATGCAGCATTAGGCTTGAGTTCACACAACTAATTTCCTTCTGTGAGTAATCCATAAACTTTCATGTATGTGTCACATTTTATGAATAAAATGCACATGAAGCATATGTACAGTTTAATAAAGGCCTTAAACTTGTATTAAAAAGTAATTGCTTCCATCCCTAGCCTTTACTATGTTTACATGCATAACATACAGTTGGGTACATCTTTAATAAATTTAAAGAAGGGAGTGCCACCATCAACACTCGTTATTATAATCCCCTTTTTAAAAAAAATCCTCTGCTCTTTTATGCAGTAACCCTTATGCAACAATCCAACAGGGAAGGGTCACTTAAGCTTCTCTGGCAATGGGATTTTGTAGCTGGCTTCTATGAACTTTGTGAAAATGGGCATGAGTTCATAACATAAAACTACCCACAATTTGGCACTGAATTGCAGACTCACTCAACAACTTGCATTTATATAGCACCTTTAACATAGTAAAACATTGCAAGGCGCTTCACAGGAGTGTAAATCAGACAAAAATTGACACCAAGCCAAAGGAGGAGATATTAGGGTGCGTGACTAAAAGCTTGGTCAAAGAGGTAGCTTTTAAGGAGCGTCTTAGAGGAGGAGAGATGAGAGGCGGAGAGGTTTAAGGAGGGAATTCCAGAGCTTAGGGTCTAGACGGTTGAAGGCACGTCTGCCAATCCTGGATTCTTTATATTTTTGAGCTTTCTTGAATAATTAGTGCATTATTTCTGTTGTTGTACATTGATAAAAGCATTTTCTGTAATGATAGTTAATTTTCCTTTGGGTAGTTGATACTATTGTTTAGAAATTAGAACAAGGGTCCCCAGGAATGTCAATATTTGCAGGGAAAGATGCACAGAAAGGATTGAAACTGCTGCTTATCTTGACCATCAAATAAATCAATAAAAGGCTATGGTTCCTTTTCAAACAAGTTGAGGTATTAGAAACTAGAGCCATGCTAGCTTCCAGTAAACAGTACTCTCATGAAATTATAAGCAAAATTACCTGCATGTACAGATGCTACCAGTATTTATTCTGTCTCGGTCCCTGGCAGCCTGATCAGCTCCTTGCTGCACCACCAACAGCTGATGAATAGTTTATTTTGGCACTATTGCTGTGTGAAAGACTCAGCCATTTAGGTGCCAGCTTCTGGGATGGGATCACAGGGATTGACATCTGAACTGTGGACCACCAAATAAGTAAAATGCCAAAAAAACCCACTAATTACTAGTGGTGTACACTCTCTTGCCTCCCATGTAAACAAACAATTTTGGTAGAGCACAGAGCCAATACAGTGCACAAGCAGGTCTCTGCCCCCACCCCCTCACACTATGGGTAGGTTTATTATCTATTCATCATTTATTCGTCAAATTCTGGGATCGCAGAACGAGAAACACATATCAATTTTTCTGAGTTTAAAAAAAAAATCACCCGTAAGGGTTTTCTTTCATTTAAAAAAAATTATTAGTGAGCTTTATTTAAGGTCTGGTGACTGCACTGTATGG
The DNA here is from genome assembly GCF_035084215.1 of Heptranchias perlo. Lineage (NCBI taxonomy): Eukaryota > Metazoa > Chordata > Chondrichthyes > Hexanchiformes > Hexanchidae > Heptranchias > Heptranchias perlo. The sequence continues at coordinate 28,900,034 of NC_090333.1, read as the reverse complement.
AAAAGCTAGGCAAACAGATGATGTATGTTAACTTAAAAAAAATTAAATGTGAAATGTTAGACCATTCCAGAAAGGAACTTAATATTAAACTTCAAGATGCAGCTTCCCTGACGGCCCAGTGGGTAAGAGCATCTAAGCCATAAAGACCTAAAGACCATAAGGTCCTAGGTTCAATTCCAGGTCAACACTGACTTAGCCGATCACAGCTGCGGCAATATAATTGACTTCAACACTCCTGGGCTAGGGGGAGAAAAAATTACTCAGGATTCCCACTCTTGATCGCTATCCTAAGGTTTGTGTGAGACATTAGCTTAAGAACAGTATTGGGCTCAGCTGCAATAACTCTCCATAGTCGGTTTGACACTCATTGTTTAGCCTCATTCATAAATAGCTATTTGGGTGACGTCTTGGAGGCTTCTGGCAACCAATGGAACCATATCCCAGCAAGAGTCAGCACCTTCACTACAGAAGGAGAGGAGAAAATTGAAAAAAAATGAAATAAAAAGCTTCAAGATATACTCACCATAAATTTACAATACTGTTCAATAAACACTGTGATTGCATTGCAAATCATTAAACTTTAGTGCAAGCATTCTACAACATAGAAAGTACTGAGACCCACCATCAACAAAATAAAAATAAACTCAAGACTGAAGTTCAGAATAAATATCAAAGAAATATATAACAGATATCCTGGAGTAGTCTCATGGCAGTAATGCTACCTAGTGGTCTGTCTTTTGATTCCTTCCTGTTTTTCCAATAAGTATTTGTGATGCTACAGGAGTATTCTATGAGTATGCACTATTATGGGACAGACACTCCTTCACTAATATCACTCAGTAGATCAGCTGTCACTGATTACATAAGATATAATGTTCAGGCTATTTGATAGTTACTTTCTCTTTTGTTACAGTTTTTTTGCAACAATATGTCATAAAGCCTCAAAGTGTGTTCCACATCATATTAGCAGCATTTCCATTTCCCATAACAGCATGGCCTCTCAAAGACTGAAGACAGTTTTATGTCCACTAAAAATTGCAACAAGGTTGTTTTCTGTAAGGATAGAAGAGAGATTCCCCCCTCCCAAAAATGGTATTGACTGGATTCAAAATGACAAAAGCAGTCCAGTCAACAAAGGACTAAGTTCTCACCCACAGTGCCACTCAGATCTCAACACCTCTATTAGTGTTAACTAATTTGCTAGGGGTGTCTGATATTTCCTAGGCACTGAGATTGGACAATTGGATCAACTCAATGTTACATCACATTATATTTACGAGATCCGCATTTGAGTTCTATATGTTACGTAATCATACCCTGGTGCACTCAGTGACATTCCCTCGGAGTGTCTTTCTAGTCCTGTAAATTCCTATGTTCCTATAAGTGTCTACTGAAATGGGTGATGGTAATCCTGCTCCCTTGTGCAATATTGCCAGTTTCAAATTGTGCAAAATTAAACAATCATTGTTAAAAATAATCAGTTTTGAATTATACATTACAACAGTGACTACACTTCAAAAGTATTTCATTGGCCATACATCGCTTTGGGACATCCTGAGGTTGTGAAAGGCACTATATAAATGCAAGTCTGTCTTTCTTTATAAATTTCTTGGGTTGCCAAGTGACGAGGACCGCACTGCTTTCCATAATTCAAATTTTTATGTAATTGATAATTTCTCCTATATACGTTTCCTTTTACTGGCAATTATTATGCACTTTTAATTTTTTTAAATATATCCTCAAATTTGCTAGTGCTTGGGGAACGGTCTTGGGTATTTGATGGTCAGTGAGGCACAGAGGAGTGAAGAAAAGAAAGAGAAAAAAATCAGATAGCAAAACTTAGGTAGAGAGTGAGAGAGAATAACAAATGAATAATGATTGAGAGATGGTAAAGGGTCGAGGAAAGCGTGAGAGAAAAAAGAACAAGATGGTAAGAGGGCTGAGAAAGAGAGAAAAACTGATTTTTTAAAGTTTCTAGTGGCCATTTCACGAATGCTACCTATCTCTTTGGTTATTTGCTGCCTTTAAAGTCCCAACGATGATGAAGATTTCTTCTTTTTTAAATTAATTTTTGAATTATTTTAGCATTTTAAAAAATGATAAACTCACCAGTGAGAGAGAAATACTGAATATCCGAGATGATTCACCCCGATAATAACTATACCCTCCCACAACTAATGCATTGGAAGGGGGAGATCTCCCTGGACACAACTATGTTTTTATTCATACAGCTGAACACATCTAATGCCGACCCTTTACCTCAAATGTTATTTGCGCAACAGCACTGAGTAGAAACTCTGCCCAATAGAAATGTGATGGGAGGGATCGTAGCAGCTCAATTAAGTTCAAGATATGGAGTGTAGAGGAGAACTCAGTACAAGCTAGTGAGCTCAAATGCTCCTACAGCACTGGAATCAACTGCTCTTGTCCCCCAATATCTCATTTTTCTTTCTATATACATTACCTTATAGACATCACACAGTGGGTGCAAATTAAGTAAAAGTGGTGAGCGAAGGTCAGTGCAGGCAAGAGTGAAAGGTAAGTGGGTCTTAGCACAGATAGGATGCACAGCAAAGTTTTGGACAAGTTGGCGTGTGTGTTGAGTGGAGCTCAGGAAACACTCAGGAGAACATGGGAAAAGTCATGGAAACATGGGAAATGGGTGATGAAGGCAGCAGCAATGAGAGTGAGATAGGAGTCCAGAAATCCAATGGTGCTGTTGCGCCACCAGAAGAACTTCCAACAGCCACTAACCCCACCCCAAATCCTGGGAATGTGGTCATTTACACTGGCAATGGCATAAGAGAGATGTTCAACTTAAGTTGCCAATAGAAACTTGGATCTGCATCTTACCAGCTTAAGAGGGGGAGCAAAACGCCATTCAGGCCAAAAGGGACCAGATTAAAAATAGTATTTTTTTTTGGAATCACTCAACATGTGACTCCTGTTGAAAGCGCAATCAATCCTTTTCAACTTGAGACTCCATTATAGGTCCACCATGGAACCAATGCCTGCTCTCATTGGTGCTATTGGTGGAATACCTATGAATAACCAGGACTCCTGGACACCCCCAAATTGCTGCTGGGACATAGGGGGAAGAATGGGCAGAAGAAGCACCATACCTCATTCCCGAATAGGGATTTTCTCCTTAGTACAAATGAAGGGAAATCCGGCATATCTGGGTTCTGCCCCAAATTCCACTCTCCTACCCACCAATTTCAGGTTTTTTATTTTAGAAAACATCAAAATTTGATGGCTTGATTACATTTTTTTTTATCTTAGCCTGTCATATTTTAACATCTATTTTTGTTAAAATGCTATTTAATTATTTATTTATAAACAAGAGTGATTTTTAATGTGTCCCTAGGCGCTTCACAGAGGGGAAAACGGATGCTGTGCAGTGGCAGAAGTTGAAAAAACATGGTCAAAGAGGTAGATTTGGATGAGGCTTATGAAAGTGGGGAACAGAAGTGGAAAGACACTAGAAATTGGGGAGAGTATGCCAGAGTGTGAGGCAAAAATAACTGAAGGCTCTGGCTCTGTGTACAGTTCTGGTCACCCTATTATAGAAAGGATATTATTAAACTAGAAAGAGTGCAGAAAAGATTTACTAGGATGCCACCGGGACTTGATGGTTTGACTTATAGGGAGAGGTTAGATAGACTGGGACTTTTTTCCCTGGAGAGTAGGAGGTTAAGGGGTGATCTTATAGAAGTCTATAAAATAATGAGGGGCATAGATAAGGTAGATAGTCAAAATCTTTTCCCAAAGGTAGGGGAGTCTATAACGAGGGGGCATAGATTTAAGGTGAGAGGGGAGAGATACAAAAGGGTCCAGAGGGGCAATTTTTTCACTCAAAGGGTGGTGAGTGTCTGGAACGAGCTGCCAGAGGCAGTAGTAGAGGCGGGTACAATTTTGTCTTTTAAAAAGCATTTGGACAGTTACATGGGTAAGATGGGTATAGAGGGATATGGGCCAAGTGCAGGAAATTGGGACTAGCTTAGTGGTATAAACTGGGCGACATGGACATGTTGGGCTGAAGGGCCTGTTTCCATGTTGTAACTTCTATGATTCTAGGATGCAGGGGGTAGGGGAGATGCAGAGCAGGCCAGAGTCAGAGGAGCGGAGGGCCTATAGTTGCTGGAGGCAGCAAGGCCATTTTGAATTTAATGCATTAGGGAATGGTGAGCCAATGAAGGGCAGAAAAGGCAGGGATAATAAGGGAATGGCACTGAAGTGTGGAATAGGGTGAAGACTGTGGAATTTTGAACAAGCTGGATTTTAAGAATCTCTTTGGAGCTTTACCAGTGTAGTTTCTGAGCTGGCATTTATGACAAATGTCTGTGGTTGACACACACTATCAACATTTCTAGGGCCCCTGTCTGCATGAGTGGACCAACATTCCTGCTGGCCAGCACCCCCCCACTAACACCATGCCCAAAAACCTACATGCTGGGCTCCTGCTGCACACTGTGGGCAGGAATTCCCATGACATTGGGAATTCCCGTTCACAACTGTGCAACACCATCAATTGCGGTAGAAAGGCCATCAGGTTGGATCTCGAGCGCGCTGCTTGGGGGAAGGGGGAAATTGAGAGGAGATTTTGTGGGGAGTGTGGAGAAATGCAAACACCAGGAATACCATTGGGAAGGAGGAAAAGGGTTGTATTTGAAGTGTCAATTTTTTTGGTGCTGCATCTGCTTTTTGAAGTCATGCCACATAACAGAAATGGGGTATCTTACAACATCACAATGTTACAACAGGACCATAATGGGGTTCAGCTGAAAGAAGGAGGTGGGGTTACCAGTGTGCCTTACTAATCTGGTGTACAAGTCAATAGATTTTACAGAATTTATGCCACCTTATGACTATCATTTTTAAGTTGGAGTATCTTAACGAGCAAGCTTTATATATCAATTCTGTAGCAATGAAAGTACATTAAAGGAGAAAAATACACATTAGTGAATGAAGTCTAAACCTATGAATTATAGAGCAGCAGAAAGAAAGCATGGAATAAAATAAAATGGCATGCTAATTACAACTTTTAAAAAAGTTAGAATTTCCTTTGTTGATTTTCTTTTTCTGGTAAAGGCTGTTTATACAAAAAAAGGTGCACTTCAATGAAATAATTTGAATTAATTACAGATCTAAGCATTTCTTTAAACATGTTAGTTCAGGATTATACTATAGCTCTGTGATCAAACACAGCTGTATGGAGACTCTTCTTTGAAAATAGCCAAGCAGGCTTGTTTGACTCTTTGCAAGTTGCACATTGTTTATTGATCTTCCTTTTAAACAGCAATTATGGCTGTGGGTGGGCTAGGGCAGAAGATGTAATTATGATATTAAACTGCAGTATATTACAGGAAACTTTTTTTTGTAGTTTTGGCACTGATAGTGCAAGGTTCTGTTTGGATAACAAATACTAGCAAAATCAATCATCTGAACAATGTACACAGACTTAGAAAAACAATAAAACGCACAACGTTTCCACTAAATTATAAGGTGCTACTTCTGTGTTTTCTTTTTGAAAAGTAAGATTTTTCTCTCCCAAATCACGCTTGCATAAAATCTGATTAATGTCTACTTATGTATAAAAGGCAATTTGCTGAAGTTGACTTTCAACTACTTCTCAGGTAAATAGATCAGAACTGGAGATGTTAATATTGAGAATCTTAAAGAATGGGTAACTATAGGGATAAATACTCTAAATATTAACTACTTTTCCCTGGATATGTACAAATTATTTTTTTCCACAAAATCTAACCCTAAAGTTTGAGTGCTCTTTTTTAAAAATTAATTCTTGTGAAATGCTGGTAAAGCCAAGATTTACTACCCATCCCTCATTGCCCTGAGAAGGTGGTGGTGGTGAGTCGTCTTCTTGAACCGCTGCAGTCTGTGTGATGAAAGTATTCCCACAATGCTGTTAGGTAGGGAGTTCCAGGATTCTGACTCGGCGACAATGGAGGAACGGCGATATATTTCCAAGTCAGGATGGTGTGTGACTTGGAGGGGAGCTTGCAGGTGATCGTGCTGACCTTGTCCTTCTGGGTTTTGGAGGTCATGGGTTTAGGAGGTGCTGTCGAAGAAACCACGGCAGTTTGCTGCAATGCATCCTGTAGATTATACACACTGCAGCCACGGTACACCAGTGGTGGAGTGGGTGGATGTTTAGGCGAGTGGATGAATTGCCAATCAAGCGGACTGCTTTGTCCTGGATGATGTTGAGCTCCTTGAGTGTTGTTGCAGCTGCACCCATCTAAGCAAGTGGAAAGTACTCCATCATACTCCTGACTTGTGCCTTGGTGGAGAGGCTTTGGGGAGTCAGGAGGCGAGTCACTCGCTGCAGCATTCCCAGTTCTGACGAAAGGTCTTCAACCTGAAATGTTAACTCTGTTTCTTTCTCCACAGATGCTACCTGACCTGCTGAGCTTTTCCAGGATTTTCTGTTTTTAATTCTTTCTTTCCTTACTAGCGAAACAAAAAGGCTGCTTTATTTGGATTTTTTTTTAAAAGGGGGCTGCTGAAATTTTGAAAAATTATCAGCAAATACATTTGACATCCTGATAATTTTCTGATTATTCATCTTTTGCATCATCAACTAAGATGGAAGACCACTGAATTCTGCTCCTGAATACCATCACAATTGTCCTCCAATTCTCCAGGAATGGTGGAATGAACCATCCACATTTCTCTGTGGTAGAAAAGGTAAAATGAAAAAAAGCACCTTTCCCATCTGAAACTTGAAAGCAAATTCCTATTGAATGGAATGGAAATTCCTGGTTTGAGAAGTAGTGCAGAAACCATTCACTCTGCTTAAGACATCAATGAAAGTTAGAATAGCCTCTATAGGTCAAGAGCAAAGGTGCGACATGGGCATCACTAGCAATGTGAGACACCTGACTAATCATCAAGAGACCCTTAATATTCCTTTACCTCTTGAGCCTCAAAAGGGCATTTCAGCTTCCTGTTATGCCATCAGACTGAATGCGCACATTTATTCATTGAAGTTCAATTATTCTAAACAATATTTTTTTTTATCACAACCCAATTTAATCATTTCTGTCCTCTCATTCCTGTAATTAAATTGCTATTTTTCTATTTTTTTAAAACCATGATGAATGTATGCAGTAAAGAAACCTAGAAAACTAGCAAAAGCTGGCCAACAGTTTAAAAAAAACTGATCACAGAGCACAAAAAGCTGACAACTTCAAAACAGCCATGAATATAAATGTAGGAAAGGAAGTAATTATATGGAAAGTGCAGTGGGACATCAGCTTGTAACTTAAGCTATAGGTATACTTTTACTCATATTGTGGTTGTAGGGGTTGGGGGGGGCGGGGGAGATCAGAAGTATAAAAAAGCCTAAGAACAATATAGGCAAAAAACGTACCTTCTAGGAGGTTGTGATAGGAGGGACATAGTCATGCTTCCCCACCACCCCAGAAATTTTGATTTTTGACACTTTACTTGGGGCACTTTCTACCATTTTGAATTCTACAATGACCATGGGATCTGCATTTTATTCACCTGAAAAGGAAAAAAGCATTTGCTCAACTTTATTGAAAACAACCCTCTATTTACCATTTTGGGAATTCAGCATTTTTCTTTGTATTTTAAAATTTCTTTCTCCGAGTAGCTGCAGATAATCTACTACTTGGAGAAACAGTTTTGGTCAATTTTCTTCTTTAAAAAATGCCTAATTTCAGATAGGGGATTCAATTTGGTCTGTTTGAGCATAGGTCAGGGTTATAAATAGCAAGTGTAGAATTGTACATAGTACTTTCAAATGTTGCCCCGCCAACTGGCGGTGCCTTTCTAAGGAAGGGGGGGGGGGCGGTCTTGAGACAGATCCATGCTTTTTTTCACCCCTACAGCCATTATATAGGGCAAGAATACAACTTCCTCAGTGCTGGCGACTGCATTACAACAAAAGCGAAATATCTGGAACAAGTTCTGCTTATTCAGAAGATGACAAGGGTGGCTATGAAACAGGATAAATAATGCAAGTAATTTTTTCAAGTTAAATTTTGTGAAGCACATGGGGGTGAGTGGTATGATAGCAGACTTAAATCATGACATTTTAAAAATCAGTATTCAGATATTTTCTTCCCATTGGTGCAACCTCACTCACCCTTCTTCGATAGTGACATTGTGCATGATTACTGTATTAGCAATTTTTACTTTCTCTTTGACTGTGCAGGATGCCCCGATGATTGACCGCTCGATAGAAGTCTTCTCTGCCACTTTAGTCAAATTGCCAATCATACTGTCAGCACCAACCTGTGTGGAGAAAAAATACATAATGTTAAAGTGAAAATGTATGTCTGAGTTGCTATATAATCCCAGGTATTATAAAGGACGATATGTATACATTTACTGATTAGTTCCAGGCCCTTGCTTTCTCCCAGTGTTTTATGTTTTAAAACTGTTCGTCAGATGCAGCTTATGAGCAAACATTTTTGAGTGAAAAAAGCCCCCTCTCCCTTTAATGACAATATGAAATTCAGCTCCAACTTGTCACAGTCAATGGAATTCATTCATGACACATGGTACTGTGGTCAGAGCTGCTCCAGTCATGTCAGTATAGGGGCTTTTCACTTTAGCTTCTTTCGCATCAGCTTTTTGCAGATTGTAAACATAGTGCAATGCATTTTTTAACAAAGCAGTTTTCCAGACTTCTCCGCTCTCACTGAAAACATACCTTGCTGCAACTGTGTACAATTGTTTTGCATCTTTTCTTCGAAGGTAAATAATGAGGAAACAGAACGATCAAGTGCTGATTTTCCAAGGACCTGCCTGCAGCGTGGAGCCTAAATGTTCTGACTTTGGGTGAGGCTCCATACAGGGCCTGTACCGTACCCATACAAATGTCAATTTTTGAGTTTTATTTCCTGCTGATGCTTTACTTCATCATTCTTAGTTACTGCTGGCATTTAAATTTCAATGTACAAAGTGATGAGGATGAGTAGTCCTTTAGGGGTTCCGAACATGGGGCATGATTCAGATGATGAAGAAAAGGTCATAAGGAGCCAACAAATGCAGGTGCAATGACAAATGAGATGTTTGGTCTACACTCATCGCGATGCTGAGTTCTGCATATATTGGCCCCTTTCACACCTACTTGGTCACATCCAAGAGGACATCGGTCTTTGCCACCTCCACTTCATAAGAGGGACTGACACAGAGTTGTACCATCTGCCGCAAGATGACCTACAAACAACATATGGAACAGGGACGGCTCTTCCCATGGAAGGGAAAGTTATCATAGCGTGAAGCTTCTATACCGTTGCTTCTTAAAATTCACCACCTGGGACATCTGCCATATCGGACAGTATGCAGTGCACACCTGTGTGAAACAACTGCCAAATGCTGTGTTTTCAAGGGGTAACACCATCATTCCTGTGGAAAGGAGACATCAGCTGGACAGAATACACAGTTTTCACCAGGTGGCCATTAGTGGTCATTATCCAGGAAGCAGCCACAATATCTCCAATACATCAGTGCACAGTACCCAAACTAATAGAAGAACCAACACTAGGAAATGGTTCTCAGGAAAGCAGGGGTATGTATCAATGGCTGCTGACCCCACTGAGGGCTTACCCGCCTTCGGTGTGCCTTCTGCAGCAGAAGGAGCAGTGCAGTGTCTCGACTGCACCATTGCAAACAATTGGTGAACTTTTCTATCATCAAAATGTGCCCTTTAAGAGCCACTATTTTGGCAGATTTTCCACTCCCTAGCCAACTGGGTCAGCTTTCCATGTGCCAGTAGCCTATTCAAATTATGGAAAGGACTCTCATCAAAATATATGGCACAGTGCGCCATGAGCTCCCAGTGTAGACAAGCCTGCACCATGGGCCAGCTCAAGCCCATTTTTGATGGACATGGAAAACCCGGGCTTTAATGTGAGAGATGCAGACAGTATGAAATCACAAAAAGTACAGAAGCTGTAGTATAGAGACAAAGCAGGACCGAGAACTTAGCAGACAAAAATAGGTGAGGTTGGTTTAAGTGAAAGAGTGAGAGAGATGCAAAATACAGTCAGTGAAACAGTAAAATTGGGGGGAAGAATTTTTTCTGTATTTTTTAGAAATGTGCTTTTGGAGAAGAGTGAATAGTTTGTGCACTCGTGAAAATACTGATGATTATGGATGGCTCTTCCAAAAAAACGATCACACACACCAAGATTATTTACAACATTAATAAAAATGCTATTTCTGAATTACAGTCTTGAAAAGTAACAAGAAAATAATTTTAGGTGCGTTAAAATGTAACCGGCTATATTTTTTTCAAAATGTAGCAGCAAAGCTAATATCAACAATAGTAAAAACGACTTTTGCACTCCAATGCTTCTGATCCTTTCAAATTCTCTCAAATGTACTAACGACTTCATGGAAAAGTAAAAAATAGAACAGAGTTATAAATATTTAACCATTCTATAATCTAAGTGAACAGGAGGAATAGGGTTATAATAAAGCAGAAGGCTGTCTGAAGTGGTCTGCCCTTAATTACAACCTACTGTACTCTAGTGCATCCTCTATTGCCTAACTCTGACTGTGTGTGGGCTGACAGGTTACTTGCTACAGTCAATGTTTGTTTTGTCCAGCTGAGCAATGCTTCTGGTGTTAAGATACACAAAGCCCACCCAGGGTTTTGAAAAGCAGCCCATCCGCCCCTTCTTATGTGGGATTGATGTATCTAAGGACAGGAAGTTCCTGTTACAAATCTAGTTCCAAATATTTTCCTCATTTCTTTATCCAGAAAGTCCGCCCATAAAAGCATGCATTCAAAATAAAACTGAAAAAAAGATCACTTGCAACACAGAAAATGATTACAACAGAAATGTTTTATCCATCGTTATGTTATCACCACTTAAAGAGGAAGGCAAAATAACAGTAATTGCTTTAGAAAATCCTCAGTCATTTGCTATTAGTTTCTGGCTCAAGTACCATCACTCAGAGGGTTAGATAGACAAAACTGCCCTTATAGTGTTTCCTCTATTTATTGTGGCACAGCAATTGGATGCATTAAGACCCATAGACACAAACCTTTAATTCCTCACAGAAAGATTCTCAACCTACCTGCGTCAACAAGGTGAGGCCCACAAAGGAAGATGGGGAAAAATAAACAAAAAACAGTCATCTTAGAATGCTCTCTCTGACTTCTTATCACCCCATTACAGAGCAGCCCTGGCACAGTTCACTGACATTTCTCCAGGAGAGGAATAGTGCACTGTGTGTATAATCTAAAAGCACAAAAATATAATTAAAAATGGCAATAGAAAGAAAATAAATTTCAATCATATGCCCTTTAAGTTTCTTTACATTTCACAGACCAACAAAAATCAGAAATGATAAAACTATCTCACTTCAGGTCTCTATTCACAAAGTTGCCATTCAGATGATGTCAGCTATCGCATTCAAGTAGCTCCACAGGATGAAAGACAGATTGGAATCCTTTACATTTCTGGATTTTGATCAGGTGGGCTGTACCCTTGGCTAGTGTTCAGATTTCCAGATTCAAATGTCACCCAACCAGCATCCAATTGGAAAGGAATCTTGTGCCATGGAGCTGTAGCTGACATGATCAGTGAATATAGAGGCAAAAAATGGTGGCGGCCTGCCGAGGAGGGGAAATTATATTTAATTAAAAACACCTCCTTAAGATAAGAAACATTTGTAGAGGTAATTTTATGAAATCATGCTCCGGATGTGTAGTCTCATGTGCCAGGTGCACAAGTCGGGAATTTGACCAGAAATCACCATGATTTTTCATTCATTAGTTTTAAATGGATGGAAAATTATGGAAGAGTGTGTCCAAATTCCTGAGATCAAGGCTCTATGCTGTAAGCACCTACTTGCATTTTCAGGTGAGGGAATTATTCTGCATTGAAAAGCACCTAGCTTCAGATGTTTACTTTTGCTACTTATTATGAATCAAGTAGAGGTAAGTGTATGCTTGCTACAGTAGGAAGCCCACTGGTCAATGGATTCTGAATGACTTGAGTACAGTAGAACAGACTGTATTCAGTTAGAAGGCTCAAGATTCACTGACACATTATTTGTACTCACCATACATCTGTCAGTAATTTGTGCCGAAGTGTGTATTAGCGATTCATCTTGGGATAAAGCAGACAGGAGCTTAGGAACCTGGAAGATAAAAACCAAGAGAAGGCGATCCACCTTATGCTGCATTGTGTGGAAAAAAAATAAATCACTGAACCATCATCCGGTTTTCCACAAAGAATGAACACAGGATATTGTATGATTGTTTTTGCCTAGTGATACATTCGCTGCTCCTTCATTACAGACAGAAAAAGTTCATATTGGGGTATTATTCATCACCAGTGTCACAAATATGACTGACTTACAGTCAACATCAGTTAAAATAGTACTTTTAAGTTGAAGATTCAAATTCATTGCAACATTACTAAACTACGCTGATAAATTTCAGATGTGCAGCTTCCTCTTCACCAAAACAATTGCTTGCCAAAATATATCATGTGACCATGTCAGAAGAAGCTACCATATATATTCCAACACCAAAATCAAAATGATTTGCATGTGACCAAACAATATTCTTCACTTCTGTGCCTTTCTGTAATTCTACTTACATTTATATAGTATCTTTCACGACTTCACAGCTAATTAAATACTTTTGAAGCGCAGTCACTATAGTAAAGTAGGGAAAAGCAGCAGCCAATTTGTGCAAAGCAAGGTCCCACAAATAGCAATGAGATAAATGACCAAATAATCCGTTTTAGTGGTGATTGTTGATGGATAAATGTTGTCCAGGACACCGGGAGAACTCCCTTGCCCTTTTTCAAATAGTGCCATGAGATGTTTTATATCCACCCAAGAGGATAGACAGGACCTCGCTTTAATGTCTCATCCAAAAGATGCTATCTCCAACAATGCAGCACTGTCTCAGTACTGAACTGAAGAGTCGGCCTAGATTATTTTTTGCCCAAGTCTTTGGATTGGGTCTTGAACCCACAACCTTCTGACTCAGAGGCAAGAGCTACCACTGACCTAAGGTTGACTCTTATGGTGTATAGTCTTTACAGAACAGTGTAGAGTCCACAAAGAATAGCAGATGTTTAGGGGTAATTACAAAACAGCAATCTCAGCAAGGAGTTCAGATGATGTTATTAACCATAAATAGAGGGATTGAGATTGACTGTTGGATGCCCAGGATTAAATTACAACTAGCATTTAAATAGAGCCTTTACCACAGCAAAATGTCCCAAGGAACTTCACAGGCGAAATCAGACAAAAATGGATGCTGAGCCAAAGGAAGAGATATTAGAAGGGGTGAACGAAAGCTTGACTAAAGACATGGGTTTTAAGGAGGGTCTTAAGGAGGACAGGGAGGTGTAGAGTTATAGAAATGGAATTCCAGAATGTGGGGCCTAGACAACTCAAGGCATGGCCGCCAATGATGGAGAGAAGGGAGGGGAAATGCACAAAAGCCCAGTCAGAGGAATGGATTGTTCTGGGGGTAGATCTAGGGCTGGAGAAGGTAACAAAATTAGGGAGGGTCAAGGTTATGATGGATTTTAAACACAAGGATGAGAATTTTAAATTGGAGGCGTTGAGGAACTGGGAGCCAAAGTTGATCAGGAAGGACAGGAGTGATGAGTGAGCGCGACTTGGTTTGGGATAGGATATGGGCAGCAATGTCTTGAATGAGCTTACGTTGACAGAGCTTGGAGGATGAGAGGCTGGCCAGGAGGGCATTGGAATAGTGGAGTCTGGAGGTGACAAAGGCATGGATGAGAGTTTCAACAGCAGATGGGCTGAAGCAGGGGCAGAAACATTCAATGTTAGAGGTGGAAGTAGGTGGTCTTTGTAATGGAGACAATACAGGATCAGAAGCTCAGCTCAGGTTCAAATAGGATGCCAAGGTTGCAAACAGTCTGGTTCAACCTGAGATAGTGGCCAGGGAGAGGGATGGAATTGGTGGTAAGGGTAGAGAATTTGTTGAGAGGGCCAAAGACAATGGCTTTGGTCCTACCAATGTTTAACTGGATGAAATTGTGGCTCATCTAAAACTGGATGTCGGACAATTAGTTGGACAACACAGAGGTAATGGAGGGATCGAGAGAAGTAGTGAAGAGATAGAGCTTGGAATTGTCAGTTACATGTGAAAGTTAACCCCATGTCTTTGGATGATGTTGCCAAGGGGCAACATGTAGATGAGGAAGAGGAGGGGACCAGGATAGATTCTTGGGGAACTCTCGAGGTAACAGTGCAGGGACGGGTGGAGAAGCCATTGCTGCAGATGCTCTGGCTTCGATTGGGTAGGTACGAGTGGGACTAAGCAAGAGCAATACCATTGGGCTGAACAATGGAGAAGAGGCCTTGGAAGAGGATGGTGTGGTCAACAATGTCAAAGGCTGCAGAGAGGTCGAGGAGGGTAATGCACCACAGTCATAGAGGATGTCATTTGCGACCTTCATGAAGTCCATTTCAGTTCTGTGGGGTGGAGGAGACCTGATTTCAGAGTTTCAAACATGGAATTGCAGGAAAGATGGCCACGAGTTTGGGAGATGTAAACACGTTCATGAACTTTGGAGAGGAAAGTGAGATTGGAGAGGGGGTGGTAATTTGTAAGGCAAGAGCAGTTGAGGGTGGGTTTTCTGAGCAGGGGCAGGGGAAGTAATGACTGCAATTTTGAAAAGGAGGGGGACATTAACCAAGGAGAAGACACTATTTACAATGGGACCATGTATGGAAGCTGGTTGGTCAGCAGTTTAGTGGGAATTGATACAAGGGAGCAGGAGCTGGGACTCATGGACAAGATGAGCTCAGAGAGGGCATAAGGGGAGATAGAAGAGAGACCAGAGAATGACGTGGGATCAGGGCTGTAGCAGGGGGACCCCTGGGGAGAGGTTCGGCTTGGTGAGCAAGGGTATAGAGGGGATGTAGCAGAGGCAGTTGAATGGATGGTCTCAATCTTAGTGACAAAGGAGTCCATGAGCTTCTCGCACTTATTGTTGGAGGTGAGGGTGGAGGGGGCACGGGAGAGGGGTTTAAGGATACTATAGGCAGTGGAGAAAAGAACTATGGGGTCATCTTTGCTGTTCTGAATGATCCTGGAGTAGTGGGCTGTTTTGGGAGAGGAGAGTGAGACCATATATCATTTGATAGTCCAGTCAGATCTGGTGATGGATATCTAAATCAGTTTAAAATTACACCTTAAATCATACCCAGGTATATATTAATTATAAATTACAGGGTGGAGTTTATTATGTCTGATCTGACCTCACTTTGTCTTTTTTGCTTTGGTGACTTCTTGCAATTGAGATGCTGAAGGATAAGCAATTGTGACAAAATCATTGCTAATTTATCAACTGTTACTCCAGTTGATTATAAAGAAACAATGCAGTTGTTTATCAATAAATAATGTAATTAATGTATGGTTTATTGTTTAGTAATTTACTGTCAGTACCAGTCATGATACCCTAAACTTCTAAATCACACACCATTATTAACTCTTTATTGATATCAGATTTGCTTTACAATGTGCAGCAATCACTGTATAATAATAATGAAAGTAAAAAATATTAACTTAGAAACATAAGACTATTAAGTAAAGAATAACAAATTCTTGGCAGTTTCCCACTCTGGGTTCATGATGGCATCAAAAAATTTAACTGAATTGCTATTATAGCTCATTGTTAGCTGCCTGTTATCCCATTATATCCTTCCTTAGGTAAATACTTGCCTTAGAGCCAGTGCAACGAAGGTTCACTAGATTGATTCCTGGGATGAGAGGGTTGTCCTATGAGGAGAGATTAAGTAGAATGGGCCTATACTCTCTGGAAGTTAGAAGAATGAGTGGTGATCTCATTGAAACATATAAGATTCTAAGCGGGCTTGACAGAGTAGATGCTAAGAGGATGTTTCCCCTGGCTGGAGAGTCTAGAACTAGGGCACACAGTCTCAGGATAAGGGGTTAGACATTTAGGACTGAGATGAGGAGGAATTTCTTCACTCAGAGGGTCGTGAATATTTGGAATTCTCTATCCCAGAGTCCTGTGGATGCTGAGTCATTGAGTATATTCAAGACTGAGATTAATAGATTTTTGGACTCTAACGGAATTCAGGGATTTGGGGATATGGTAGGAAAGTGGAGTTGAGGTCGAAAATCAGCCAGGATCTTATTGAATGGCGGAGCAGGCTTGAGGGGTCGTATGGCCTACGCCTGCTCCCATTTCTTATGTTCTTATGTTCATTGTTCATTAGTCTTGGTTGGGGGGGGGGGGGGGGGAGGGAAAAATCGCACTTGCTTTTGTTTATATGAAGGAAAAGTATGTGTTGGGAAAAACTGGAAAGAAAAAGGGAAGTATTAAGTAAACTAAAAAGAAAAATACCTTTAAAACAGGTCAAACAATCCTCCAGTGCAGAGTGCTAGATACATCTATGCATTATGTTTCAAACAAAAAGTTAATAAGCAGCTAGCTGTACTTATAGAATGTGTTCATTTGTAAACACTAATTTCTCTGCAATAATGTTATTCAGACAGTACAAAGACATTCTTATTGCAGTTGGTTGTCCCCATCACAAATGCAATACATGTCAACAACTCCATTTTGACTAGAGACTTATTTTCCTTTGCTATAGTCACATCTTTCCACTCACTCAAATGGTTTCTCCAACCTTCCAAGAATAAAAGAGGATAGGTGCGATTATTGGTTCAGCAAACATTTTCAAAACAATAGTTTTCCTCTTCCATTGTTTAAAACTGAAGTTTTGTGTGACTGCTTTTTAAGGAGCAGATGATCAGTTATACCTAATACAAACATATTTCTTACTTGAAGATTTAAATCAAGATTTGTACCCTATGTTCTGCAGTGAAGTACGGCTCATAAAAAATGCTTCAACTAAGTTCTTTGCTTGAACTTTGCACCCGACCTACTGAAAGTACAAATAAATAACACTCACATTTATATAGTGCTTTTCATGTCGAAATGCCTCAAATCCTTTCATACAATGAATTGCTTTATACACAACAAATTATTTCAAACCACACTGCTATCGTAAGCAAGATAGGTTTACCACAGTTCAGGCAAAAGTTAATTTGCTTGTTTATTTAAATTAAAACTGGATAACATTTTTGCCCCATCCAATTCACGTGTCTATTGAAAATGAATAGTAATCATTTTGATCCCTATCTAACCAGTATTTGATATAGAGAGCAGCAGAATTTAATTTTCAAGCAGCTTTAAAAATAAATATATATAGTTTACCATTTGTTAGTAAGTGGTGGTGTCAAAGAAGGGGCAGGAACCAGCCCATTACCATCAAGGCAGCCCTGTACTTTGAAAAATGTAGCAGTATGGTTATACTGGGTAGCCGTATCACTCTCTTGTTGCTAGTAAGTAGGAAAGAAGATGAAATAGGTGGCAATGCTGACCGATGCATCAGTCAGTTGTTTTATAAATCTGTGAGCAGCACATTGGCTGATAGAAGCTGAGCTAAAATGGTTGTGTGCACATGTAATCTTCACTGGCAGTGCCAGCCCTATGGTGCAGGTTGGCTGCAGGTGTCCTTGCAGCAGATGGCATGGCCAAACATTGTCTTCCTGCCGACCAGAAGCCTATGGAAGCCAATTCCCCATGGTCATTGTGAGGTAGGTGTATCTGGACCTTCAGATATGGATTGGTGGTCTTCTGATTAACATGTCATGCCTTACACCATCTTGTACCATGTAAATCATGAAATATTATGATTGGGTTGTTCTCTGAACATCCCCAGCATTAAGATAACAGTGACTTGCTAGATGCAGTGGCTTCTCCTCATCTGTGCCCTGTAAATCACCATTGCTATCTTGTCAAGCTCTCTTCACCTGCATCCTCTAAGATGTCTGTACCTGTGCTGGTGATTGCAAAAGTTGGAGAGAGGAATGAAGAGTGTTGTCTTGTCCTGGCCTACTGGCAGTGCTAGCAGGCTGCTGTTCTGGGCCTACAATGACAGAGTAATGGCTAATGTTACATTGCTGTCTACAAGTGACACCTTTCAATGAAGCTTGGATTACAGGATATTAACTCTGTATGCAGCTTATATGGTTGTGTGCGAGAGTGAGTAAGAAGGTGGCAAGAGATAAGAACTGGATGGTACTGACACCATAGCTTCTGGAAAGCTTGCAGTTTTAGCTTCTCTTACCTCCCCCCACCCCCACCTTCCCCCACTACGCTCATAGGCAAGGTTATCCAAGGCGGCTTCTAATTTATAAACTCTCTTCCTGTTCAAAATGTTCCTGTGTATTATTTGCCATCTTGTCATGCAAGCAGTGAAGTAGTCTTGACATGTTGTAAGTCAAAGGACCGCGAGTACAGTGATAGACACATACCAAAGCTGCTGTCCATCTTGAGTGTCATTAAGTGGCATGCATCACGCAACTGGGTTGTGCTACAGTACTTTTATGTTTGAAGTCCTTTGAAGGTGTGAGTATTCCAAGTTTTCTGCTGTAAAAAACAGCTATAATGTGTGCCCTATGCATATGTATGGATATCAATAAAATAACTGGAAGGTTATGTGAGGGCTTGACATGAGATAGCAATAAACATGCACCAGGTTGCTCGGCAGTATTCTGGCATGCATATGTAGCCAATGTATATGGCAAATAGAACTTAGTCTTATCTTAGCAGCTTCCTTAAAGTGTGCCATCTTCTTCCCAGTCTGTTCCCAGGCTTTATGGGTTAGTTTAGCCACCACCTTCTGCTAGACATGCTGTCCTGCTCTCCTCTGGGAAGGGCACACTGGAGCAGCACAGGGTGACCCTCAACGCACCCTCATGCAGAAGCACCTCCACTTCACCAGCCATCAAACATAGAAAAGATAGAAATTACAGCAAAGAGAAAGCCATTCAGCCCATTGTGGCTGTGCTAGCTTCTCATTAGAGTGTAATCCCTTTCAAGAATGTATTCAATTCTCTTTTAAATATGCTGTCCCAACAGTGACAAGTGGTAAAGTATTCTATATTTTAATAATACTCCATGGCAAAAAATTCTTTCTCACTTGATCCTTTGTTTTTCTAGTATTAATCTTGAATCTAACGCTCTTTTGTTATTGATTCACAAACCAGTGGAAAAAATATTATTTACTCTCTAAACTTTTCATAATTTTCAAAACCTCTATTAGATCCCTCGTTAACTTATCTGTTCCAGTGGAAAAACAATATCTGTAACCGCAACTTCTCATTCCTGGTGGCATTTTGAGTGAATCGTCTCTGTATCCTTTCCATGGCTCTAATTTCCTTCCTATGGTGGAGTGCTCAGAAGTACATGCAATACTCCAACCTTTGCCTAGTCAACATCTTGTACAAATTCAACATCACTTCCTTATTTTTTTATGTTCAGTGCCCAGTATCTCATTTGGCCTTTTATGGCTTTTTCTACTTACATCTTTAAAGGCTACATAATTCCACCCCTAGATCTCTCTGTTCCTCTACTCTGTTAAAAAAATCATATACCATTTAGGAGTTCATTTCCTTTCACCGTTCTTTTAAAAAAAATACTATTTTACATTTTTCTGCATTGAACGCCATTTGCCTAATCTGAGATTCTAGATCCTCCTGCCATTTCCTGTATTCCTCCTAAGTTTGTCATGTCAAGAACTTGATATCATCAGCAAACTTTAATTCCATTCCTCTGTGTCAATGTCCAAATCATTTAGATAAAATGGGAAAAAAAAGTTGTAAGCACAGACCACTGCTTATATCTGGCCAAACCAAACCATCCATTTCCCCTTATACTTTGCTTTCTGCCTCCTCGCCATCTCTCCATCCATGCAGTTACATTCCTTTTAATATCATAAGTCCCGTAATCATTATCTTATGTAACACCTTATCAACCACATTATGAAAATCCATATATAAACAGCCACTAGGTATTTCCAAACACTTCATGCTGCAAACAACTTTAAAATGCTCTAATATGCCCTTGAAATATTTACAGCCTTTTAAAGGTTAAACCAATTTTTTTGCCTCAAATGCAGCCAGAAAGAACAAACTTTCATTTATATGGGGCATTTCACAACCTCAAGCGCTTCACAGCCAATTACTGCACCCGAAACACAGCACCCGATTTACACACAGTAAGTCCCAGATAATCTGTTTTAATGATGTTGGTTGAATGATAAATATTGGCTAAGACACCGGGAGAACTCTCCTGCTCTTCTTTGAATAGTGCCTTGGAAACTTTTATGTCCACCTGAGAAAGCAGATGGGGTCTCAGTTTAACGTTTCATACGAAAGATGGCACCTCCAACAGCGCAGCACTGCCTCAGTACTGAAATGAAATGTCAACCTAAATTAGGTGCTCAAGTTCTGGAGTGTGGCCTGAACCCACGACCTACTGACTCAGAGGCGAGAGTGTTACCGTTGAGCCAAAGCTGACACCTAACTGGCTGCGTCTCTTTATATGTTGCCATAATCTTGTGTCAGAAGTTGTTTAAGAACTGCTGATGCATAAAAATCCTCCCTCCCCCACACCATCTGGATGAGCTCTCAGCGTCAGGCCCAATATAGGCTGGGACCTCACTTACATTATTACATGTTAGCTGATATTGTTAATGATTCCCTCTCTTCAGGTACTGTCCCCCTCCTCTTCAAATGTGCTGTTATTACCTCCCCCCCAACCCCTCAAAAAACCCAACGATGACCCCTCTATCCTTGCAAACTACCACCCCATCTCCAACCTATCTTTTCTCTCCAAGGTCCTTGAACGTGCTGTCGCCTCCCAAATCCGTAACCATCTTTTACGCAACTCCATGTTTCAACCTTTCCAATCAGGTTTCCGGCCCTGCCACAGCACTGAAACAGCCCATGTGAAAAGCACAAATGACATCCTATGTATCCATGACCATGGTAAACTATCCCGCCTCATCCTTCTCGACCTGTCTGCAGTCTTTGACACGGTTGACCACACCATCCTCCTCCAACGCCTCACCTCCGTCGTCCAGCTGGGTGGGAACTGCCCTCGCCTGGTTCCATTCCTATCTATCCAGTCGCAGCCAAAGAATCACCTGCAGTGGCTTCTCTTCCTCTTCCAGCACCATTACCTCTGTAGTCCCCCCAGAGTCTATCCTCAGCCCCCTCCTATTTCTCATCCACATGCAGCCCCTCGGCGACATCATCCGAAAACACATAAGGTTCCACATGTACGCTGACGACACCCAGCTCTAACTCACCACCACCTCTCCCAATCCCTCCACAGCCTACGATTGGTCATGCTGCTTGTCCGACATCCAGTATCGAATGAGCAGAAATTTCCTACAATTAAATATTGGGAAGACCCAAGCCAATGTCTTCGGTCCCCGCCACAAACTCCGTTCCCTAGCCACCGACTCCATCCCTCTCCCTGGCCACTGTCTGAGGCTGAACAAAACCGTTTGCAACCTTGGTGACCTATTTGATCCTGAGATGAGCTTCCGACCACATATCCGCTTCATCACCAAGGCCGCCTACTTTCACCTCCCTAATATCTCCAGTCTCCGCCCCAGCTCATCTGCTGCTGAAGCCCTCATCCATTCTTTTGTTACCTCCAGACTTGACTATTCCAATGCTCTCCTGGCCGGCCTCTCATCTTCCATCCTCCATAAACTTGAGCTCATCCAAAGCTCTGCTACCCTTGTACCAACTCGACCCATTCACCCATCGTCCCTGTGTTCGCTGACCTACGTTGGCTTCTGGTCCGGCAACGCCTCAATTTTACAATTCTCATCTTTGCTTTCAAATCCCTCCACGGCCTCACCCCTCCCTATCTCTGTAACCTCCTCCAGCCTTACAACCCTCAGAGATTGCTGCGCTCCACCATTCTGGTCACTTTCGCATCCCCGATTTCAATCGCTCCACCATTGGCGGCTGTGCCTTCAGAAGCTTGGGCCCTAAGCTCTGGAATTCCCTCCCTAAACCTGTCCGCCTCTCTACCTCTCTCTCCTCCTTTAAGATGCTCCTTAAAACCTACCTCTTTGAGCAAGCTTTTGGTCACCTGTCCTAATATCTCCTTATGTGGTTCGGCGTCAAAGTTTGATTGATAATGCTCCTGTGAAGCGCCTTAGGACATTTTACTATGGTAAAGGTGCTATATAAATGCAAGTTTTTGTTGTTGTAGTAATTAAGCTACGTTCTAGGGGCAACCCTCTTCCAATCAGGCAGGTGCAAATCCCACTACACTTGCTCTTGTTGGGACTAGGAATTGACCTAAAAATTGGTGCTACTGTGTCTGGCAGTATAATGGGCCTGAATCAGTATATACAGTTTAAATTCCAAAATCAAAGAAGTACATTGGTTATGGCTGTACCTCTTCGAAGTAAATTTTACTTCCCCACACTGCCAAGTTTAGATATTCTTGTCATCCAAATTCAAGGTTAAACATGAATTATTTTCAATATTTCACCCCCCAAAAAATAACAATGATCAGCAATAAGCAGCAACATCAGTTAGTCAGAATTAATTTTTAACTAATCGATTTTTATCCTCATCATGAAAAGCCCTCTTTAAATGGGCTGCCAGTGGAGAGATAGCCACTTTAAGTAAAAATAGAAACTGCACTAGTAAGATACTCCTCTTACCTGTCGATTAGCTTCAATATATGAAGCTAGAGTATTTACACGATAGCATATCCCTTCCTTCATAATATGAACATAGCAACGAAGTTTGGATCCGTGATATGGATCACTCATATCTCCATGATGATCATTCCAAAAGGATTTTTCTCTGGCTAAATTCAGTAGATCATCCTCTTTTGCATAACTGAATATATCTTAAAAAAAACACACAAACAAACCGTTAGCACAATGGATGCTGAGCAAAATGACTGCAAATAAGTAAAGAGGTAACAATTTGATCAAGAGGTCCTGCAATGACGAGGATTCACAATACCAGTGATTATTCGGGCATGAATTGAAGTTCTAACACAATCAGAGCACAGTTAAAATCCAATGCAAGTAAACCATGGAGTTCATTACTACCGTTAGGTCCCACACTAAACGTTACTTTTGTGCTTAAATCAAAATGATACACCGTTCCACTTTTGGCAGCTCTAAGTGCTCCCAGGTTAGATAGGGCACGAAACCAGATAAAGCCCCTATGCCCCATCTCCTATCATGAATGAGTACTTTTAACCCATACTCAGAAGAATATTCATCCTGTATGAGCATGAATTTTTCTATTCTCCACACTAGCTATCCTTATGTCTCGGTATGGTACTGACAATTTAATACCAATTTTAGCTGAATTATGGTCAGTTTTGTGCACCAGATCTGCACCAACTAGGAACTGGTCAATTAGGAAGGGGTTTGAAGCTGACCAAATACATTTCACATGGACTTACAACAGACATTTCCATTCCAAAAGTTGGGCCTGGATCCAAATCCAGGTTCCAGAGATAAAATGAGAGTGACTGTGGTGTTTTTTTCCCCAAATATAGTTGATCAAATTAAATACAGATAAAACAGACATCAAATGGAGTTTCAAACTGCAAAGACAGTTTATTGATGCAGTGGCAGGCAGAGCCAAAGTGAAGGGGCATTTTGTTATATCCTACATTTATAGAAATACTGTTCCTTTTTGAAAGCAATTTAAAAAAATTAAAACTATATAAATGTTTTTAACCCTTCTGATTTCAATTTTAGGGATATTACATTAATTCAGTCCCCTCACACCATCACACTTAGACACCGTTTCAACAAAAATATTCCTCTCCCAAAATACCAGTAGAAAAACTACAAAAGAATACTACAGCTAATAACAACTCTAAAGCTGTGGGTTTTTTTGACTAATGGTGAGTTTCTTTCTTTCAAGCGGTGGACTCAACTCCCCTACTCTTTCCTGCCTCCAGATTAGCTACAGTGACAGTATGAGACAATAAGCCTACCTCATCCTGTCACTCTCCCATGTTCCATCTGGGGCAAGAGATTCAGTCAACAAGTAAGTGGAGTATGTGAAAGGCCACTGCTGCAGTGTGTTCAACTGGACTGGATTCAGAATACTGGCCCTGATCTAACAGAAGGATATGCAGATAAGGCTAGATGAAGTAGGGTGTGTGGAGGCTTTTGTGGAGCATAAACACCAGCACAGCCCTGTTGGGCCAAGTGGCCTGTTTCTGTGCTGTAAATCTGCAATCGACTCAACCTGTCTGGATGCAGAATATCTATCAACTCTGGTGGGACAGTAGGCGTCCTGATCTTATTTAAATTATTTTTCGTTTTGAATTAAAGGTTTTTAAATTGCTGCTGAAGGAACCATAATATTAGGGATTTTACCACTACCACCACTAACTGCTGTGTACTTTAGGTACTGCAAAGAAAACGCCCATGGAGATCTCAGGTTAAAATACAGAGATGCTGTAGTTAGCTTACTCCGAGCTCTCCAACAACACTGCTGCATAATAGTCCACAAGGAGGTTGCAGGGGAATGGCCCACCCCAAGGAGAAAAAGCCTGATCTGTGCATGGCAGACATCAGGAATTCACTATGCAGATGTAAGCTGGGGTCATAATGATCCTCAGCTCTGCTCTTTGGAGGTTCTACTACCAACCTCAAAGAAATAGTTGTCTGGGATCAGGAAGGATAACGATCTGCACTCAATGTAATGACAACTGGTCAAAGGTCCTGTGAGACATAGGTCAGTCACAGCACATGATGTACAGCTTCTACCAGAACTGGAAAAATATCAAGCGTCTGGAACCTTTTCCTAGTGACATTACAACAGGTCCCCAGAACACATCCCTGCAGAAAGGGGATGGATTAATGCTAATGACGATACACTATCACTAGTACAGAAAAGGGGCCCCATCCCAAAAGCATCCATGGTAAGGGTAGGATTGCCCCTCTGTACCTCCACCTAAAGTGCTTTAATTATTGCATAAATATTGGCCATCAATGTACGCTCTTGTAAATGCAGTACTGAGGATATAAATTAATATTGTATCAGTGTGAAACCAGTGTACATTCTTTCTTTGTTTCAAAAAACATTATTGAAAATTTTAAATTTAAAGAATTGTTAAGTGCTTGCTTGTTTTCATGTTTCAACTTCTAATCTATTTGTTGAGAATGTTGTTTCTTGAAATAACATGGGAAAAATAAAGAGGGATCCACCACTTCTCGCCTGACCAGGGCTTTCCTTCCAGAGAGACCTATCTTGGAGTCTTTAGTGAGCTTTCTCACAATGGAAACTTAGAAACATTTTTATTTCCCAAGTGCTTAAGAGATGTGATCTTTAAATTGAAAATATTCCCCTGCAGCATTATTATTTATATTATATTCTTAGAGTAAAGTTAAAAAAATGATCAAAACGGGTTATATTTTTGATTTTGGTGCAGGTTGGGACTGCAGTCCTGATACTGTTAGAGCTCATTAAGCCCAACACAGCCCACTGAACTAACCTATTGGTTTGGTGTTTTTCTTCTGATCCTCATTTGTGTCCTCCTTAGAAAGCTGAGAAGAGCTAGGAGCAGCAAACTGCTTTCGGACCAGATATGGAATGAGCTCGCCCCGGATTGACATGATAGACCTTTGAAGAAGAAACATTATTACTAATAAATAAGAATGCTCTGCGCAGTTATGGTCTATTGCCATAGTACACTGGAATACTGAGGTGATCTGCAAGGAGTCAAGATGTAGGCTGTCCATTGCAATAATCCCACAGAGAATACCTCATCGATGGGCTGCCATAGTAAAGCAGCAAGTGGGGCAGGTTGATGGGTGGAAGTAAGGTACTTCTTTATAGGAAGAGTCAGTCCCAGCCATTCTTTTATATCTTATTCTGGCAACTGGCATTGGAAAAAGCCTGGCAACAAGTCACCTGCGTCCTCTCTCAGTTGGGTAATAAATAAAGCAAAATGAAACAGCTCTTCTCAGTAATCTAATAAAAAACATGAAATATAGCATCTTACTCCTTGAAAACCATTTATCAGGTAAAATGCAATAGTAAAGTCATTTTTGCATCAGTAAACAGGCAAGTCTTGTTGGGGTAAAGGGATCATACAGTCATTAGTTCGTACTGATATACAGAAGCAGCTATCAACAAAGCACCCCATATTCTTTTGTGGTATACATGGGCAAATTTATCATGAGCAATGATTGGCATTGATTTTCATATACTGTTGTTGGTTTTAAATGGTTAACAATCGGAGCAGATCATGGTAGAATGGTAATTTTCTAATAGCACAATTTTTGTGGATCAGGTTATTTAATGAAAGATCTTGCATTTATATAGCGCCTTTCACCTCCAACAATGCGGCACGCCCTCATTACATCGAAGTATCAGCCTAGATTATGTGCTCATAAGTCCTGGAGTGAGACTTGAACCCACAAGAGTGCTATTACTGGGCCAAGCTGCACTTCCATAACTACTCACAGCTCCAGGTGCAGATTTGGATATGTGTGAGAAGCACACTAATGGCAGGAGTAGAAAAATTGAGGCACAGTTGAAAATGAAAGGAATGTTGACAAATGAAGAGAAATTGCAAAACAGAGGGGCAAAAAAAATCTTACAGCTTTTGGAATGGCTCAAAATACATCTCAAACCATTGGCAGCCTTTGGCAAGGCTGAAGGGGAAGAAGCCTAAGAAATGACTGTCAAAAATGAAGGGAAAGGAAACCCAATGTGCAAGCATGACTCTGTAAGCAAATGACAGAACAGCCCAACACTTGACCCCTGTTTGAAGGCTAATGAAGCAGAGATGATCCTGCATGAAGTGATTGCAAGGAGGGTTGCCCTGTTTGCTACTCAAGGTTGTAGGCCATAGCTACCCATTACTGTCACTGGCTGCACCAGCCCTATTCTGCACGTTAGCTGCAGGTATCATCCGCATCTGGCTCAATATCAACCCCGAGCCTGTGAATTCCTGATGATAATTGACAGGTGGGTGCACCAAGGTCTGCAGATATGGTTAGTGGCACATTGGCTGGTGCAGTTTATCAGGCTTTTCTGGCTATTTACCCTTCTGGCATGCCTTAATTTGTGCAATACACTTAAAGCATATGATACTGTGATTGGGATGCTTCTCAACAAGCATCCAGTACTAGAGATAGTCAGGCCTCTACATGTTGTACTTGTGCCGTCAGGTCCGGTGTCATGGCCTCCCTTGGGAATTGGACTCTCTCCATTCATTAGTCCTCTGCCAAAGCAAGATGCGTGCACCTGTGTCTAATAATGTGGCAGATGGGCATATGACACCGCTGGTGCAGCCTGACCTGCCTTGCATCCTTCTGCTGGTCCTGTTCTTCCTGCTCCTCTCCCTCCAAAAAGCTACAATCTATGGGGTTTCCTCATGGAAGACTTATTGATGACCATATTGGAGCTATAGGGAAAAAAAGCAAAGCATTACCACAAAGGTTCGTGAAAACCGAAGTGGCAGCAGGAATAAAAACAAAAAATTAAGAAAACAGTGCAGAAGTGGCTTTAAAGCTATCGATTAATTCTTCTTACGCAGTAACTATATGGACTTATACATGTGTGTAATATGCACTTGGTGTCTTACATATACAAACAACTGGAAATAGCGCGTAGGATGAAATCATATCATCTGCCATTACTTTAATATAATGAAGTTCCTGCCTGTTTCAGCTGGGAGTTTCCTGCCCATTTGAAATGTCTCCATAAATGTATAAAATGCACAAAGCAGGATGGAGATCTGGACTAATGGGTCTTCATATCTTTTTTTGGTCCATTACACCCCATAAATTCATGCACATGGTGTATTACAAATAGAAAAAATGGGACCACGGTATTTTGCTTCCCAGATTTTTTTTAAAAAACTGTGGCCACGCACAATAAAGCTTTCAATATTATCGGGTTATGTGCTTCCACAATGGATAAATTAATTTATCCAGTAAGTAGCTGAGCCACGAAGGCCAAGATGGTCTGAGGTTTGAACCCCATGTGGTGCTGAATTAGCTGATCAGAGATGGGGTGACAGTAGGGAACTACATTAGCCTTAGCATCCTTAGGTTAGGGAATGGAACTTTAGCTAGAGTTGCCGCTCTTGATCTTTATCTCTAGCTTTTGCAGGTTGTCTCTTGCAGTCCAATATGATGCCGACATCAACTGGCTCACAGAAGAATATCAGAGGATATCAGTACTCATGCAGCTGTACAAAACCACAAAATCTACACTTTCAGGAAAGGACAGAAAGGAATCTCAAGAAATTATCAATATTGGAGAATCATTAGCATGAACCTCCAGTCTATGTCCTTGTGTATGACCATATTTGAAAAACAAAGCAGCCAAATGGTTTTTGGAAAATTAACTTCAGTAGGCCTGAAAATACAAAGAAGGCTCATGTATGTTAATGGTGATACAGTTCAGACTGAATTTTCAATAGTCCTCGAATGTAGACCCAACAATAAAGGAATACAACCACCATAGTCTTTCCCCTTCCCTCACCGCAGTACTTGGATGCAGTTTATAATTTCCATCTGAATAAAGGAGCTGAACAACATTTACTCTGTATTTCTTTGGCTCACAGAAGTGTCGCCCATTTGCAAATACCTGAATTAAAAACTCATACCACTTTAAAGAATAGATAACATAGTTGTAAAACACGTCTGGGACAGGGATTAGACAGATTATATTTATATAACTGGGAATATGAATTAAAATAGCAATAAAGGTTGAGAATAACAACTCAGGAGATATACACTGAGAAAAGTTCTGATACAATAAGGGGATTGAAAAGATTTGATGCAGGTAAGAGTGGTGAACACCACATACTTTTTTGAACAATACATTACGCACTGTTTGTTTCATTTCTCACAAAATGTAGTATAAGAGGAGAAGGAATGCCAAGCTACTTCCTTTATTCTTCTTTTACTTCTGCTATAACTAGACATGAGATTTAAAAAATAATTTGCACATGTATTAGGTAGATGTGAGAGAGTTGTGGTTACTGGCACACTGCAGAAAATAGTAAGTATATTTCTAAAAGAAGAAACTGAATTAAAAAAGTGTTGCTTGTGTCATGCGCAGATGTGGAATTCAGCAATTGTGGGTGAGGGGTGGAAACTGCACATTTAAATGGATACTGCATATTACACATTGGAGGTAAAATTGGACTTCGGCAGTAGCTCAAAATGGGTGATTACAAATCGGCAGCTCACTTTTCTTTTCCATTAACTAATCTTCTGCCTTTAACTTCCTTACTGAAATTATTTGAGTAGACAAACATTGGTAACCTGTGAATGGATGTTGATCTAATGCAATTGTGAAAGATGCAGTTGTTTATTGCCTTTTGTCTCAGTACAATTTCAAAGGGATTTGGATTATATTTCTCTGGGGAGCCTGTTTATCCAAAAGTCAGCCTTCAGCTTGCCATCCAACAGAAGAGCTCTGTGTTTAAGATTGCACTGATCAGCAGGGAAGCTAGACCAGTTTGAAACCAAGGCATAGTTCACAAGTGTTAGAAGTGAGCTTCAGAAGTACATTTACCCCTTCACTGCGCCAGTGTGACTTTTTCCACATTAGGTATCCTTATAGTCTCTGAGAGAAACTGCCAATTTAGAGACAGATTCATGCTGTGGTTCTGCTCATTTTCTGAGGAATCTTTTTGGCTGCCCTGCTTCTGCTCCACTCTGCTTCTCCCCAATACAGTCTCTTTGATTGAAGCAGAGGAGAGGTGTGAAATATTGGATAAGGTAAACATAACGAGAGAGGAAGTACTAGAGGGACTGTAATCCTTGAAAGTTGATAAGTCACCAGGACAAGATGGATTGTTTCCTAGGCTACTGAAGGAAGCCAGGGAGAAGATAGCGGATGCTCTGAGGATCATTTTCCAATCCTCACTAGATACAGGGGAGGTATCGGAGGACTGGAAGACTGCAAACGTAGTACCATTGTTTAAAAAGGGTACGAGGGAAAGGCCGAACAATTATAGGCCGGTCAGTCTTACCTTGGTGGTGGGCAAACTATTAGAATCAATACTGAGAGATAGGATAAACTGTCACTTGGAAAGGGATGGTTTAATCAGGGATAGTCAGCATGGATTTGTTCAGGGAAGGTCATGCCTTACAAATCTGGTTGAATTCTTTGAAGAAGTGACAAGGAGGATTGATGAGGGTGGTGCAGTTGATGTTGTCTACATGGATTTTAGTAAGGCATTTGACAAGGTCCCACATGGCAGACTGGTCAGAAAGGTAAAAGCCCAAGGGATAAAGGGAAATGTGGCAAATTGGATCCAAAATTGGCTCAGTAACAGGAAACAAAGGGTAAAAGTCAATGGATGTCTTTGCGAATGGAAATCCGTTTCCAGTGGTGTGCCACAGGGCTCAGTGTTGGGTCCCTTGCTGTTTGTGGTATATATTAATGATTTGGACTTGAATGTAGGGGGCATAATTGGCAAATTTGCAGACAACACAAAAGTTGGCCATGTAGTTGATAGTGAAGATGATAGCTGTAGGCTCCAAGAAGATATCAATGGGTTGGTGGAGCGGGCGGAAAAGTGGCAAATGGAGTTCAACCCGGAGAAGTGTGAGGTAATGCACTTAGGGAGGGCAAACAGTAAAAGGGAATACGCAGTAAACGGGAATATATTGAGAGGAGTAGAGGAAGTGAGAGACCTTGGGAGTGCATGTGCACAGGTCCCTGGAGGTGGCAGTACAGGTAGATAAGGTTGTGAAGAAGGCATACGGAATGCTCTCGATTATTAGTCAAGGTATAGAATACAAAAGCAGGGATGTAATGATGGAACTGTATAAAACGCTGGTAAGGCCACAGCTGGAGTATTGTGCTCAGTTCTGGTCACCACATTACAGGAAGGACATAATTGCTATGGAGAGAGTGCAGAGAAGATTTACAAGAATGTTGCCAGGGCTTGAAAATTGCAGCTACGAGGAGAGATTGGATACGCTGGGTTGTTTTCCTTGGAGCAGAGAAGGCTGAGGGGAGACTTGATTGAGGTGTACAAAATTATGAGGGGCCTAGATAGAGTAGACAGGAAGTACCTGTTTCCCCTAGCGGAGAGTTCAAGAACTAGAGGACATAGATTTAAGCTGATTGGCGGAAGGATTAGAGGAGACATGAGGAAAATTTTTTTTAACCGGAGGGTGGTAGGTTTATGGAATTCGCTGCCCGAATTGGTGGTAGAGGCAAGGACCCTCAACTCTTTTTAAAAGTACCTGGACCTGCACCTAAAGTGCTGTAAGCTGCAGGGCTACGTACCGGGTGCTGGAAGGTGAGATTAGAATGGGCACCTGGTTGTTCTTCGAGTCGGCGCAGACACGATGGGCCGAATCGCCCCCTTCTGTGCTGTATCTTTTCTATAGTTCTATGATTGCCCCTTGCCAAGAAGCTAGCTCTGAGGTGTCTAACTTGACCCTTTTTTAAAAAAATAAGGAAGGCAGGCTGACTTTTCTTCATATTAAACCTACTTATAGCATTGTTTTGTATACTCATACCATGTGTAAAAAAAAACTTGTGCTTTCACTCACTGAAAAAGCACCCATTGATTTTAATGACAAATCATGTAATTGCAGAGCCTGTTTACTGCACTTTTGGTAGCTGGCAAAAATTATGCATATTTAAGCAAGTTGTACACACATTGAGAAGGCACTGACTCCTTTGCTGGGGTACGGTTCCATGCATTGCTATACAACTCTTCTCCCAAGTGGCCATTATTTACGTGTGAGCCAAGTGAGTACGAGCCAACTCCAATCTTCTTGGAAGTGCATGTGTGTGAATATGGGTTACAACAGTTGTCACTGTGCAGCAACAGAAGTGGGAATCCTGTGTAATTTTCCTTTTGGCAACCCAGGATGCTGCAGCCAATTGCAGTGGCCTAAGTGAGATGAGCTAATTCAGTACAGATTGGGGATAAAATGAGCGCTTTCTAATCTTAATGGCTCAGAGATAAAGACTTGAAAAGTAATACTTAATGCTTATTTTAATTACCTACAGACATAGGTTTTCAATTTTTTTAAACTCAATATTCCAATCTTTGGAAACTCAATATTCCTGTCTTTGGAAACTATCACAGACACAGTGATAAACAAAGAGACCTGACAATTTAGTATTAATCCCTTAGATTTTAAAAAAAAGGAAGTGTGGTAGCTTTCTATTGCAGTTGCCGTATTATATATCTGGACTAAGAGTGCGTTTAGGTTATCCTCCAGATACAAAGTACAAATGTACATCCAAAAATAATGTACACATACATAACATTCATATTTCCCAGACAACTTGGGCTTCATTTTAGCACCCGCTATCGGGTGCTTTCCTGGCAGGGGGGCTCCGAAAATCGGGGAATCCTGGAGCGGGTCCGGAGCCCGGCTCCAACCCGCCGACTTCCGGGTTCCCCACAGACGCGCCAACGTGCGCGCGCAGCCCCCGCATGTGGGAATCCCGGAGGCAATTAAAGCCAGCGGGATGCCACTTGACAATATTTATCTAGCTATTTCAGGTCATTAACAGACCTGATTAAGGGATTATGTGAGGAGGGGTGGGATTTAACAAACAACTGGGGCTGTTTCCCATACTGGGGGAAACACTCACAGTTGAAATGGATGTGTTGCAGCTATCAGCCTGTGGCAGGCAAAGGTCCATTTGACGGTGGGGGGGGTGGGGGGTGGGGGGGGGGGGGGGGAGGGGAGGGGTGGGGGGAGGGGAGGGGGAGACCCTCACTCATTGCAGGAGGCCACTCTGTCACTTGGGACAAAGTTTGGCCTCCTCCTGACAAGAAAATTCACCAACTTGCACACTTACACCGGGGTCCAGTCACATGTACCTACCTTGCGGACCCCCTCAGATGTACATCTTCCGGATGGGGGCCGCTGTAGCTGCAGTCATGACCACCTCGGAGGGCGAACAGCATCACCAGCCTCGCCGGCCACCTCTGACACGTAGAGCTCCACAACAGAGTGCTGTGACACATCCACCTGCACAGCAGGAGGGAGGGCAACAGCAGAGAGAGATGTGTCGCAGAGGGCACTACCCTCGCCACAGGGTCCATAGACCGAGGCTCAGCTTCCTGGACCTCTCTGAGCAGCAGTGCACATGGAGGCTCAGAGTCACTCGACATGTAGTCGTGGACATCAGCAGCATCCTTCATGCCGAGCTGCTCCCGGTTGGCCCGAGCACCATCTTCTTACCTGTCGCTCTCAAAGTCACCACTGCCCTCAACAACTTCTCCTCCGTATCCTTCCGGGGTGCCACCGGGGACATCGCCGACATCTCCACAAAAGAGCCCTGCGAATACACGTACACCCACTCTGCAGTGACACAATGGAGTGTCATCAGTTGTGGGTCTTCACTGTGATCCTCAGGAAAGGGCATTATTGCACAAACCAGACAAGATTTGCAAAGACGTGGCAGTAGTGGTGCCAATATAATATGTGATGTGAGTTGGTCAGAAATTCAATACAAGTAAAAACCATGAAAAACCCTCAAACACCCTTGTGCATCCCCTTCATGCTCACGACACGTTTGCCTTACGCTTCCTACTGCACATATGTGATGCATGCCCTGTGGCTGCAGCACAGGTAGTGGCAGGTTGAGTGATGCTGACTGTGAAAGAGATGCACGAGAGGGTGAGTATGAGATAGAGCCATGAGATTGTATGAGGATTGGGTTGAGTGGTAGTGGCGGGATGAGTACTGGCGAGGTGAGTAAGTGCAGGTAAGATGAGGATGAGCTTTGAGTGGGTATGAGGGGTGATGTGACAGAGCAGTGTTGGCAGTGCAGAAGGAGATGTGGGGTGGGGGCGGTGATGTGGCAGATGGAGTGTAGGGGAATGAGTAAGTGTACTCACTTTGGCTGACCTACTTAGGTCATTGCAGCGCCTCCTGCAATGTATGCAGGTGGACGATATGTTGGTGGTGCAGGTGACCTCCTCTGCCACCTCGAGCCAGGCCTTCCTGGTGGCAGAGGCAGGCCGCTTCCTCCCACCCGCCGGGGGGGGGGGGGGGGGGGAGATCTCTGTCTTCCCCCTCCTCCTCACCCCATCTAATGATACCTGGGAGCAGCCTTCCCCCTGGGCTGCTCCATGCTGTAATTTTTTCTATTTGTTGCAGCATGTGACAGTGGAGGACTGCCCCTTTAAATAGAGCTCCTCCAGCTGACAGAGCTTACTGCGCATGCGCAGTCAACCCGATGCGCAGATCAGCAGTGGGGAACCCGGAAGACCAGGTAAGTGGATCCAATTAGGCTGCGATCGCGCGGGGGGCAGACTGATTTCGCTGGCCATACCCCTCCCCCCGCGAACCCGCAGCCCTGGTAACATCGAGCCCCTTGTGTCTATTGGAGGTCATCAACACATAAGCGAAAGTGAAAGATTCGCAAGCCCCCCTGAATAACCTTCATGCAAATCAAACATCTTTTTTATGCATGCTGGGCAGGTCTGTGCTTCAATGTGTGCACTCCTTACAAGGAGGCCCTGTTAGGTTTACATTAAGATGGGGTCCAGACTACACTACTAACTTTTCCCTGAGCGCCCCTTTATCACAACGGTCACATAGGTTTCCTGGCATGGCCCTTAAGCCCGGGAGGGCCTGGCAAGATTAGACGCTGGACCTGGTGGTCCAAATACAGCTGTCCAAAAGATGCGTTTCAAGAAATAATAAAAACAAATTTCTAAATGGGCCCCGAGTTTAGACTGTAAATACCTACCTGCCATCTGCAAACCGTATGTTTGGTCTTAAAGAGATATTTCATTCTAACTGCTTTTATTGTTACTAAAAAGTTGGAATTTAAATAAACATTTGTATATTAAGTTTATTTCTGTACAATTTTACATTAACAGCAAAACGAAAATTTGGAAAGAAACTCTACTGGATAGTTTCAAAGAGACAGAAACCCTTTTGTAGACCTAAGTAAACTTGTTGAGAAAATAGTATACATTTTTTTAAAAATTAAATAAAATTTCACAATGTTCTCCTGTGTTCTTTCTCAGCAATGTACTTTTAATAGCTTTGATTGTAATATGATTCTGTTTTTATTATGTTTATTTGGGAATGGGTACAGAAATATACGTATAGGCAGTCAAACCTCATTACAAACTTTTTGGGACTGGCAAAGCCTTTGTTCCACAATCCTGAAATTATGCAATGTTACCACAATGCAGCGAGTAATATGTTCCAACATGCAACTACGTGAGTTTCTGGAGAGTAAAGGGATTGAGGGATATGGGGAGCAGGTGGGGTTAAGATCACTCAAAAAGTGACAGATTTATTGACCCAAACAGCCTTTCTTTTGTTACTCGCACATTTCCTGTGGCACTGCTCCCAGTAAAGGGTATGCTGTTTTATAAAGACAGGAGCATTATACCACCTGATACATTATTCTGTTGCTAATGGGAAGCCACAAGATATGATTGAGATCAACTAGATGTTGTTTTCTGTTGTTGGGAATGTTTCTGTGAAACCAGCAGGAAATGACCTACTTTCTCTTTTTTATCCTTTTGTTCCCCAAGTGTAACATGGAAATTTGGACCTGTCACAAAGTGTGATGGGCATTGCTCAAATCTTTCATATAGATAGATTATTTTAGAATCATAGAATCATAGAAGTTACAACATGGAAACAGGCCCTTCGGCCCAACATGTCCATGTCGCCCAGTTTATACCACTAAGCTAGTCCCAATTGCCTGCACTTGGCCCATATCCCTCTATACCCATCTTACCCATGTAACTGTCCAAATGCTTTTTAAAAGACAAAATTGTACCCGCCTCTACTACTGCCTCTGGCAGCTCGTTCCAGACACTCACCACTCTTTGAGTGAAAAAATTGCCCCTCTGGACCCTTTTGTATCTCTCCCCTCTCACCTTAAATCTATGCCCCCTCGTTATAGACTCCCCTACCTTTGGGAAAAGATTTTGACTATCGACCTTATCTATGCCCCTCATTATTTTATAGACTTCGATAAGATCACCCCTTAACCTCCTACTCTCCAGGGAAAAAAGTCCCAGTCTGTCTAACCTCTCCCTGTAAGTCAAACCATCAAGTCCCGGTAGCATCCTAGTAAATCTTTTCTGCACTCTTTCTAGTTTAATAATATCCTTTCTATAATAGGGTGACCAGAACTGTACACAGTACTCCAAGTGTGGCCTCACCAATGCCCTGTACAACTTCAACAAGACATCCCAACTCCTGCATTCAATGTTCTGACCAATGAAACCAAGCATGCTGAATGCCTTCTTCACCACCCTATCCACCTGTGACTCCACTTTCAAGGAGCTATGAATCTGTACTCCCAGATCTCTTTGTTCTATAACTCTCCCCAACGCCCTACCATTAACGGAGTAGGTCCTGGCCCGATTCGATCTACCAAAATGCATCACCTCACATTTATCTAAATTAAACTCCATCTGCCATTCATCGGCCCACTGGCCCAATTTATCAAGATCCCGTTGCAATCCTAGATAACCTTCTTCACTGTCCACAATGCCACCAATCTTGGTGTCATCTGCAAGCTTACTAACCATGCCTCCTAAATTCTCATCCAAATCATTAATATAAATAACAAATAACAGCGGACCCAGCACCGATCCCTGAGGCACACCGCTGGACACAGGCATCCAGTTTGAAAAACAACCCTCTACAACCACCCTCTGTCTTCTGTCGTCAAGCCAATTTTGTATCCAATTGGCTACCTAACCTTGGATCCCATGAGATTTAACCTTATGTAACAACCTACCATGCGGTACCTTTATCAGGGGATTGTCTAAATAAGCTGCATCCTACTTTACTGAATGTAACTGAGTTTCAAGGGGGATTGTGAAAACTGTTGTTACAAAAGATGTGTAATAATAAAGGTCCTATTGTATACTTATGCAAGTGTATGGATTGAAATGTATTTTTTTATACACAGACACAGAAAAAGTATATATATATGGTTTACCCATAGAACAATGCTTATCTTCTCGGAGTGCAATCACGTGGCTGAGGCTGCTGAGGAACTAACTCACTGGGTGTTTCTGGCTTGCACTTTTATATTACAACAGTGACTATACTTCGAAAGTACTTAATTGGCTGTGAAACACTTTGGGATGTCCTGTGATTGTGAAAAGTGCTATATAAAGGCAAGTTCTTTCTTTAGTCCTCTATTTTCGGTCCTTGTCAACTGTACCAACATTTATCTGTTCCAGCAAATCAAAAGCAACTTTTGAATGGCATGGACTAAAATGGACAGTGAGAATGTGACATTTTTCATGTTTTGCACTGGATATTCTATTGGGTTCAGCATCACCAGTTGCTCTCATAAGTGGGCCTTGAGTTCACCACTATCCGACTGCACCTTTTACTACCTGATAATTAGTTATAATAGCATGACAACATTACTGACTACTAAACTATCACACATTCTGCCATGTGTATTCTCCTTGCTTTACAGAATGCAGAACAGAAAGAACTCTAGCAAGAGATGGAATGACTTCAAACTAACAGTTTTATTTTACATAAAATACAGGAATGAACTGATTATAGTTTTCTTAGTGAGAACAATTTCCTACGCACCTTAGCCTACATGAAAATAATAAACACAAAATCATATTGACCCCTTAGGCATAAACCATTTTCAAGCTTAGCTATTGCAAAACTATCTGGTCCTGACTTTCTTTAACTGACAACCAGGGCTTTTTCGTCCACTCTATCTCTGAGACACTTCTCTGATACCAGCCTTACGTCTGTGTGGTCAGGGTTCGGCCCACTGAGCTTTCAACCATTAAAGGCCCCAGACTGAGCTCATCCTTAGAACTGTGAAAACAAAACGTCAGGTTCCACATATATGCTGATGACATGTAGCTCTACCTCATCACCACTTCACTCGACCCCTCCACTGCCTCTGATTTGTTACGCTGCTTGTCCGGCATCCAGTATTGGATGAGCAGAAATTTCCTCCAACTAAATATTGGGAAGACCAAAGCCCTGCCACAATATTGGGAAGACCAAAGCCCTGCCACAAACTCCATTCCCTAGTCACCGATTCCATCCCTTGCCCTGGCCACTGTCTGAGGTTGAACCAGACCATTTGTGACCTTGGCATCCTATTTGACCCTGAGATGAGCTTCCGACCCCATATCCACTATATCACCAAGACTGCCTATTTCTAACTCCATAACATCGCCCATCTCCTCCCTTGCCTCAGCTCATCTGCCGCTGAAACACTCATCCATGCCTTTGTTACCTCTAGACGTGACTATTCCAATGCTCTCCTGGCTGGCCTCCCATCTTCTACCCTCCATAAACTTGAGCTCACCCAAAACTCTGCTGCCCGTATCCTAACTCGCACCAAGTCCTGTTCACTCATCAGCCCTGTGCTCGCTGACCTACATTGGCTCTCGGTCTGGCAACGCCTCAATTTTAAAATTCTCATCCTTGTGTTCGAATCCCTCCATGGCCTTGCCCCTCACTATCTCTGCAACCTCCTCCAGCCCTCCAACCCTAAGGATCTCTACGCTCCTCCAATTCCGGCCTCTTACATATCTCGATTTTAATTGCACCACTATTGGCGGCTGTGCCTTCAGCAGTCTAGGCCCTAAGCTCTGGAATTCCCTCCCTAAACCTCTCCGCCTCTCTACCTCTCTCTCCTCCTTTAAGATGCTCCTTAAAACCTATCTCTTTAACCAGCCTTTTAGTCACCTGTCCTAGTATCTCCTTATGTGGCTTGGTGGCAAATTTTGTTTGATATCGCTCCAGTGATGCGCTTTGGGATTTTTTGCTATGTTAAAGGCGCCATATAAATGCAAGTTGTTGTTGTGGATAAAACAACACATTTTTTATTGTTTATTTAACACAGAATAGCTACTTGTCAAGAGTGACTGGAAACAATCTTTGTTAATAGTCTAAGATGCCTGTCAAAGACTGGCCATTTCAACAGACTGATCTTCTAGGGCCTTTTTCTTGCTTCAAAGCTACAGAAACTTGCATAAATAAGCAGTATGGATGCCAGCATATCTCAGCTGTGACTCTGAGTACCTAATTTGCACAATTAATTTTGAAAAAGTACCACTGGACCTTTTATGTCATTCCCCCACAAACAGTCTGATAGGACATTGGTATAACTTTGACAACACCTCCGAGAGCGCATCACTACCTCAGTACAGTACATGAGGTGTCAGCCTAGATTGTGTATTCAAGCCCCGGAGTTGAAAACTTAACCGGCCTGGCAGGGGAGCACAGAATTTCCCAGAGCTGCTGGCAACCTAATGATTAAACACAACTTTTTATAAACATGAACATTCCCTCACTATAATGAAATCTATGTATAGGATTACATTTTTAGACCATAATTTCAACCTAGATGTTTAAAATCTATTTCCTGTCCCTGATCTTCACCAGTGACATTTTATAGACTGCTGTTCTGAGCATATTTTGAATGCCAGGGAAATTTATAACTAATTTTCACAAGAGCACTTAAGAACTAATTGTGAAATAATGGTACTATAATCTCTTACTTGTTTTCCACAAGGAAATCCAGAACCCATTTCTTCATGCAGTACAGATGGGCGTCCACAAGTGCGGTTTTTATGTGCATCCTAGGATGCCTGCGAAAAAAAAACCCAGCAATTACTGTATGTTTACCAACCATTCATTGGCACCTCATTGCAGTATGGTTCCACGAATGCCAGTCAGCATTTAGTGCCTTCTATGAGCCTCAACAGTGAATGTTGGTGGGCCTTTCTCCTCTCCTTGTGCCTGAAGATGATGGACCCTGTAAACCCCCCCAAACGAAGAATTCACCACAAAATCCCACCTCACATTCCACTCCACAGTGCTACTGAACCTCATGTTCTTCCTCCATGGTACTGCCACATCCCAGAACCATCCCTCTAATGCGATCACAGCCCAGTAGATGCCTCCACATATACAACTGCCGCTAAACCCCACAACCCACCCTTTCTCACCACTACCAAATCTCACATACCTACCTGTAATCTGTTATATATTGCCTACCATCTTCCTTCATATTCTTCACGTGAGCAGAAGTATAATACAGTGAGATTTACATGGACGCTGGGACTCAAAAAAATTCAAAATCATTTTGGCCACAAAAAAATCAGAACTCAGTAACTATAAGAAGTGATAAAAATCTATCAAAAAAAACCCAAACCAATCAAATTGCTCAAAATGTTACCCCAAACATCTTCAGCCAACATTTTTTCTCAGCAACTAAAATTTCTAATATTGCAAAAAAGGTGTGTAACATACTGAAGACATAAAAATACATTTTATACAAATTTACCGATAAAATGGTCTTTTGTGCCTTTAAGTACCATAATTAACATTTTATCCAGAAGTTTTAGCCTCTCTCAAAAGCCTGGTCATGAAGTTGATATTATTCTCAGAGTTATCACTCTCCCTGCCAACTGAAGATAGTTACCAACCATTACCTGCCTACCATTCCCAGGATGGTACAGTCTGAGCATCTACAGGGGGGATGGCAGGCAGCACACCTGCCTGATGTCATCATTCTGATGCCCTGTGAATTTTAGCTGTCAGGCCTCATTCGTACATGATTGACAAGCTACCTGCACGATGGCATCGCTGACTCCATTCACATCACTTCAACATTGGTCTCTGCATTTGCTGGAAATATCTCAATCGGGAAGATGAGGTGGAAGTAAGGCCCCAGGTTTTTTTGGTGAGGGCACGGAGGGTCATCCTCTTTCCATCAAATGGGAAAAAGATGCCAAAGCAAAAAATTCGATAGTCCTAGAGAGAGGTAGTCAACACTAGAAACATCACCCCCAGACCTCGATTCAGTGCAGGAAAAGGACCTGACCAGAGCAGCAGGGGTGAGCACAGGTCTTCATATCTCGATTTCTCTGCATTAAACTTGGCAACACCATAACCTCTCCACCCTCAACCCCGCACCCCCTCCCCCCGCTATGAACATTTTTCTCCCCTGCATCACATCCTTCTCTGCCAATCACAAGTGGACACTGCACCACCTCTTCTCATTTCAAACTCTCACACCTCTTGCTTGCTGCCTTTACAGCCACTAACTGCATTCTGTTCTCACATGATAACAATGGCAAAACAATGAACTCCTCTGATGACTCCTTTCTAACTTCAGTCAAGCCTCTTCCTTTCCACTGAACACCTCGCACCTTGCTTCTTCTTCTCAGCACAAATACTATAAACACACATACTTTATGAAGAAACCCCACGTATTTGCACATCCCTTTGCAATAGCCACTCACTAAATCTCTCTTTTTCTGCAGGAAAAATTGTCTCACAACACAAGGGAGAGGAGCAACAACAGGTGAGGACCAGCTAACATCCAGGCCCTTAGCGAAATGAAGCAGGCAGCCCTGGAGATCAGAGGCCCATTAAGAACAAAAAGTATCAGAGGTGGTGAGGCTGGCCAGGGGATGGGGGAGGGGGAGGAGGTGGTGGTGACACTGAGCAGGGTGTTTGCACAGTGAAGCCTGTTATCTGCTACTGTGCGGCCTGTCAGTGTCATGCCAACTCTTGTCTCTAGGTCCTTTTCAACACCTGGATCCCGTGAAAGAGGAATCAGAGGAGGACAATCCTCTGGAAGCAGCAGCATCATCATGTCCTCCATTCCTCCCAAGCACTCCCACAAATATTGGCACCCCGGGTGGTTTAAAGAGCAAGTTAGCGAGGTCTGCACTTGGTGGAGCAACCAGCATGAGTGAGCAGGAGCAAGGACTAGTGGAAAGTTCAGCCCAGGAGATGGCTCTCCAGAGGGCAAGCTCAGCTCGAAGCTCTACTGAAGAGGATAAAGATGCTAAATTCAGGGGTCCAGCCTTCAGAGGTAAACTCCTTTCAGGCACACATGCAATTGTCCAGTATATTGGAAAGCCCGCCAAGGAGTTGCTGTACCATATCTGATAGTTTGGAGGAGTCGGCTACCAGCTTTTGTGGCATTCGGTCACAATGCATCCGAACTCTGCACTCTACCACGAAGGGTGTGGCCACCTCAATGGATGCTGCAGCCTGACCATCACACCAGGAGTCTGTGTCCCCAACTTTTGTTGCTTTGATCAAAGCTCAAATTGCTGCCACACAGACTCTGGACTCCATCATCTGCTCACCTTGGATAGGCTGATGGACCACATTACTAGGGTCTTTAAAGGCATCACTGATCTCCTGCAGATCAGTGGAAGTGATAAGCCACAACCCCTAGTGGCACAACGGGAATGGCACATATTGCCCACCTTCAGGATGTGAACACATCTGCTCCATCACCATCCTCAACCAATGCCTGTCATGTTGCCAGAAAGCCACCTGGGCCAGACTGCCCTGGCAGCAGCCTACAGCCAGGTTTGAGCTCCCAGAGGTCACCAACCACGAGCATCTCAAGGATCCTCACTTAAGCAATAGCTGCCTTCCACCAGTTATGCTGAAGCTACCGGGGGGCACCTCATAAGAGTAGTAGGATTAGTCAAAAAAAATTGAAAAAGGCACCATTGGTTGACACTTGGGTGAGAAAGGATGTCAAAGCTCTGATTGTTGTAGAAATTAAAATATTTCACCTTGTCACATTTGGAACTTTTGCCTGCAATGTGGTTTAATTGCAGGTTATTAGTCTGCATTGTCAAGAAGGTATATATATGATAGTTGTCTCAATGGTTTTAATGTTGTTTATTGCCAGGTTAAAGGAGTGACAAAAGAGGAAATAAGAACTGTTGATGCAGAGGGGAATTGTAAAGGTTTTAGGGGAATGAGCAGGTCAACGAAAGCGCTGCGAAATCAAATCATCCCCAGCTTCTCTGGCTGCAAGATATTGTGGTAACTCTCCCTCTTCCGCTTCTTCCTTGCCTTCACCCAAGTCTTCCTCGTCAGATGAGAGGGGTTCCTACTGCATTTCTTCCTTCATGTGCAATCCTTTTTGAATTGTGCGATTGTGCAACATGCAGCACACTACCACAATGCATGAGACACTCTGTGGGCTGTATGGAAGCCAGCCCTCAGGCCTATCCAGGCACCTAAACTGTTGCTTCAAGAGCTCAAATGTGTGCTTGTTAATCATCCTGGTGGTCCCATGGCTCTGGTTACAATGGAAAGTTATTGCATATAAATTTAATGCACTCAATGGGACCTATACAACTTAATTACAATCCTTGTCACTCGTGAGAAAAAAAATCCGTGTTAATGATTATCCTCAATATTCTATTTATAGTTTGTTGAGAAATGGCAGTTTTATATAAAGTCTAAGCAATAGGTTATTGCATTTTTAATAATGTCATTGTAGTCATGCTTTTTTATATAAGTTTACAATGAACTCAATTGCTAACAGTCATCATTAAAAGGTACTTCTGGAGGTCTTTCAATACAGATGGACCACCTAGTAGCTGGATAGGGAAAAGTGCTTCACTGCTGAAGATTTTTTTTCCTCCTTGTTTTGTGGCAGCATATGGTGATTTAAACTGCTTGGAAGGCTACAATGCTATGACTGCTCAATTCATCAGTTTTACTCAATCCACCAGTGTGGATGCTTCCTTACACATAATGAATATTACTGTATGCAATCCATCAGCCGGTGCTATACATATCTCCAGTATGCAAGACAATTTTAAAAAAATTCATTCTTGGGATGTGGGCATCGCCGGCAAAACCAGCATTTATTGCCCATTCCTAGATTCCCTGACAACTGAGTGGCTTGCTTGAAAGCAACCACGCAGTTTTCCCACTGTTTACCTCTTCAGAAAGTATCCTAACAAAATTCCACAGATGACTGGGACTCTAGTGGTTAATATGCATTTTGCTCAGGTGCTTGCCCACAGTGAATAACGGAAAATTAACAGCCAAATATACCATGATTTATTCTAACGTACACCTTCGTGGATAACCCAATAGCAACATTGATGGCATTCTCAAAATAAGCTCTTTGTCTTGATTAGGGAACGGTATCAGGCACAGACACATGGTTGGTGGGAAAAGAATGGAAAAAAAGTATTTTTAAAATGGAATAATATCCCATGACAAGAACAGTCCTTTCATAAAAGATACAATTACACATTTGTATCATTGCGAATTGTCGACACAACTCGGTACTTGACCTGTGTGCATTAAAACTAGATAATGCATGGCATACTCCACAAAGACCATCTATACACCAATTTGAGTTTATAACAGGCACAGGGTTTAGTGCAAAGCTGCATTTTAAAAGTGCTCAGGTGGCCTGCTGGTCTGAGACTAGCACAAAAGGATATAATTTGGTCCATGTTTGCGCCAGTTTTTTGCTAGAGCAATCGAAAACTAATCCCACTCTTCTCCTCCTTCTTCGCTATTAGTAACAATTTTAAACTGATGATGCTTTGTCACTGACTCTCCAACCAGAAGATATTATCTTTCTACATTAATTCTATAATATTCCCTATATAAGAACATAAGAAATAGGAGCTGGAATAGGCCATATGGTCCCTTGAGCCTGCTCCGCCATTCAATCAGATCATGGCTGATCTCTGACCTCAACTCCACTTTCCTGCCCGATCCCCATATCCCTTGATTCCCCTAGAGTCCAAAAATCTATCTATCTCAACCTTCAACGACTCAGCATCCACAGCCCTCTGGGGTAGAGAATTCCAAAGATTCACAACCCTCCATGTGAAAAAATTCCTCCTCACAGCTTACTTTCCCACCTACCTTTGTATCATCAGCAAACTTGGATACATTACACTTGGTCCCTTCATCTAAGTCATTAATATAGATTATAA
This sequence comes from Heptranchias perlo, assembly GCF_035084215.1. Lineage (NCBI taxonomy): Eukaryota > Metazoa > Chordata > Chondrichthyes > Hexanchiformes > Hexanchidae > Heptranchias > Heptranchias perlo. Next base: position 28,855,410 of record NC_090333.1, on the reverse strand, counting down.
ACAGCTGAAGCCCAAGCACTGATCCTTGCGGCACCCCACTAGTTACAGCCTGCCAACCTGAAAATGACCCGTTTATCCCTACTCTCTGTTTTCTGTCTGTTAACCAATCCTCTATCCATGCTAATATATTATCCCCAGCCCCATGAGCCCTTATCTTGCATAACAACCTTTTATGTGGCACCTTATCAAAGGCCTTTTGAAAATCCAAATATACTACATCCTCTGGTTCTCCTTTATCTACCCTGCTAGTTACATCCTCAAAAAGCTCTAGTACGGTCAAGCACGGTTTCCCTTTCATAAAACCATATTGACTCTGCCTAATCATATTATGATTTTCTAAGTGTCCTGTTACCACTTCCATAATCACGGATTCCAGCATTTTCCCGATTACTGATATCAGGCTATCTGGCCTGTAGTTCCCTGTTTTCTCTCTCCCTCCTTTCTTGAATAGTGGGGTTACATTTGCTACCTTCCAATCCACTGGGACCATTCTAGAATCTAGGGAATTTTGGAAGATCCCAACCAGTGCATCCACTATCTCTGCAGCCACCTCTTTTAGAACACTCAAATGTAGGCCATCAGGTCTAGGGGATTTATCGGCTTTTAGTCCGATTAGTTTCTGAAGTACTTTTTCTCCACTGATATTAATTACTTTAAGTTCCTCATTAGCCCCTTGGTTCCCCACTATTTCTGGTATGCTTTTTGTGTCTTCTACTGTGAGGACAGATATTTGTTTAACGTCATTTCCTGATTCCCCATTATAATTTCTCCTGTCTCAGCCTCGAAGGGACTAACGTTTACTTTTGCTACTCTCTTCCTTTTTACATACTTGTAGAAGCTCTTACAATCCATTTTTATATTTCTTGCTAGTTTACTTTCATATTCCATTTTCTCCCTTTTGATCAATTTTTTGGTCATCATTTGCTGGTTTCTAAAACTTTCCCAATCCTCAGGTTTATTACTCTTCTTGGCAAATTTATAGGCCTCTTCTTTTAATCTAATACTATCCTTAACTTCTTTAGTTAGCCATGGATGGACCACTTTTCCCATGGAGTTTTTATTTCTCAGTGGAATGTACACTCATTGAGAATGTTGAAATATTTCTTTCTATAGACTCTGTTCATAATTTTAAAAGACTTCAATTAAATCTCCTCAGCCTTCTTTCCAGTGGAAATCGTACTAGTATCTCAAATCTCCCAACTATAGTTTCTCATCCATGGCATTATCCTGGTGAATTTATGTTGTACCCTCCCTACGGCCTTAACATCCTTTTTTCTAATAGGGTGCCAGAAACTGCACACAGCAGTCTGTCTCTAACTGTGATTTAACCATAGCTTCTACAAATTTATCACAACCTTTTCGTCTTGTACTCTAAGACCCTATCTACAAAATCTAAAATATTACTGACCTTTTCTTATGGTTTTATCTACCTACACTCACAGCTTCAGGCAATTATGTATTTGAACCCCTTGGTCTCTCTGTTCATCCACACCCTTCAAGCATCTTTGAAAGTTGTGTATACTCCCATTCCTTATTTTTCCTCCCAAAATGTTTTACCTCACTTCTTGGTATTAAACTGCATCTGCCACCTGTCTACCAATTTAGCTAACCTGTCTATGTCCTCTTGAAGTCTTTTACAGTCCAAAGATACTCAGTTCTGATATCGATTAAAATAGCAAGGTTTCAGTAATACTGACCTGCCTAATATTACAACAATCTTAGGGAAGAAACTTAGAGGAAGTTTAAAAAAAAATTGGATCACAGATGAATTAGAGCTTAAGTAGTGCCTAGATGCACCACTGGATCTCCTGATGGGACAGCGACGGTAATCTGTTCAGTTTGGAACCCGCAAATGAAGGGACCTCCAATGAACAATAGCCCAGATGGAAAAATTCATACACTGCTTCCATCTGTACCACAATCAGTTCTTACTACCATGATCTCCTGTTCCAGACTATGCCAGGGAACTGGGATGAATTAGTTGTAATAGCCCACAGGGAGTGGCTGATACCAATACTGCAGAATTAATGTAGGCTAGAGACAAAACCAAATACAATAAAACTGAAAAGAAAAAGAATGACAGGTAAGGGCAAAAAAAATACAAAGACAGACAGACCAGCTCCATCAAGCTAGAAAAAGGACGACAAACTATTAACACAAAAGCTATAATGTAGTGCTTATTTTTGCTCTGATGAAGTTTTCCATCCTATATCTTGCTTTCAGAAATTGCCAGACCTGCTGTGTATTTCCAATATCTTGTGATGTAATTATTTATTTCTGTTTTGTACAGTGTGCTATGATTCAGGGCACTGGAACACATTTTTGTATGAATCAGATATTTAAATCTTTATATTAAAATTTATTTTGAAAACCAAATTTAAAAAAAACGTTAATAAAAAGATCATGGTGATGTGGTGGTTTGTGGGTGCAGTATATCAGAGACGATTGGTTGACTGTGCATTCTAGCTCATAGTTCCCATATGGCGAGTTCCTTGATCTTAACCAAGCTATCTGGGGCAGGGGCAATGAGCAGAAGTAACCCATTACCCCCCACGAAAAGCAAAGCAAAACGCCTAGCAGAAAATGTCGGTATAGGTCTGGGAGTAAGGTCTTGCTTGCAATCTCATTGAGGAATGTTGTGTGTTACAGATGGAACATGAAGGTGATGTGTGGGGGTAATGAAATAGCTTAAAAACTGAAAAAGGATAAACTAAAAATAAACCTGAAACTGATCACCAGCCATGACAAATCACTGCAATAATCTGGATCTCTCAAAAAAGTGATACAGAACAAAGATAAAGATATTTTTATTAATGAGTTTGAAGTTTTACTAATTTTAGTTAAAGTGGTTGAAGCCCTAGAATGTCATAAGGAAAAATATTTTGCTTGTTGGAACAGCAAATTCTGCATTTCTTTAAAGATTACATCATTTTATATATACTCTGATGACTAACATGTGTACAATCAGGCATGTGGTATCCATGTTTCTCACAAACACTGATAAAGCTCTACAGCAAAACCATCTCTCCTTTGACCCAAGCATACCATGTAGCCACTCAATTTTCCATTGTTCTGCTGAGCAGAGATAGCACCTACTGTGCATCAGGTATTCACACATATGGAAACGGTTTGCATCTTAAAAAATCATTAATGGAAAGGTGTTCATCAAAAACAAGCTGTATTATATACTGAGGAAGAGGTGTTTCAATTTTTTTCTTTTCCATAAGTGGCAAGATGGGGATATAGGTTTGCAAACAATACATGTGCTCCAAACATGAATTATCTCCTTGATGTAAACAACTGTTGCATTTTTTTTTACACAGACCATTAGGCCATTTAGTTCTGGAGTGGATCACACTATTAAACTAAAACTACATATGCAATTGAAAAAGATGTTCTCTTTCGCAGTTCACACAGACCTGATTAACAGACAGATAAGCTGGGTCTGACCTCAAAGTTACCCGTTCCAGAACAGATTATATCAGAAGCCAACAAACAGTGTCTTTTCCCGTTGATGTCAGATTTAAGCCCAATAATAACTAAAGCAGGGATCCTTAACAGTAACACCATCAACTCTTGATATTAACAAGTTGATGATCAATGGAATTAGAAATTTAAAAATGGGTATACAACAATAATTAAAATCTATCGACACCAATTGTGTGTAATTCCAGGGCTGATTGCTGCCTCTGTTCTCTCTTCATTTCTATGTGTAACATATACTGAACGCGCACCATATCTTGCAACTCCACACGAGGTCTATTAGTATATAACTATTTCATAAGGAGCTTACTTTCTCTAATGAACCCCCATACTCAGATTAGCTTCAAGATAGTGAAGAAGCAACTTACAGGATCTATTAGGAAGCATTAAAGGGCTTTTAATTCTTACAAAAATAAAAACAAATTTGTGAAAAATAAATTTCTTTTAAGACCATCTTAAACATTCTGAAGGGGGAGGGTGAACAGCCAGAAGTCGTGGTCCATTTCAGTACCAACTACATCGGTAAAAAAAGGGGATGAGGTCCTGCAAGCAGAATATAGGGAGTTAGGAAATAAATTAAAAAGCAAGACCTCAAAGGTAGTAATCTCAGGATTACTCTCAGTGCCACGTGCTAGCGAGAGCAGAAATAGGAGACTAGGCCAGATGAATGCATGGCTTGAGAGTTGGTGTAGGAGGGAGGGGTTTAAATTCCTGAGGGATTGGGACCGATTCTGGGAAAGGTGGGACCTGTACAAGCTGAACGGGTTGCACCCAAGCAGAACCAGGACCAATATCCTCGCGGGGGCATTTGCTAGTTCTGTTGGGGAGGGTTTAAACTAGTACGGCAGGGGGATGGGAACCAAAGGGCAGGTACAGATAGGACAAATTCAGACCAGGAAACGGGAAGTAGAAAAGCAGTTAGTGACGTAGTTAGCGACTCAGAAAGGCAAAAGAAACAAAGGTTAAATAGTGTTCAGCACAGGAATTTGACAGGGTTAGAGGGTATATACTTCAATGCAAGGAGTATTACAAACAAAGCAGATGAGCTAAGGGTACAGATAGACACATGGCACATTGATATCATTGCTATAACGGAAACCTGGCTTAAAGAGGGGGATAATTGGCAGCTCAATATCCCTAGATGTATAGTTTTCAGGCAGGATAGAGTGGGTGATAAAAAAGGAGGATAGGTAGCATTATTGGTTAAAGAATCAAATACAGTTGTGAGAAGGGATGATATGCTAAATGGATCATCAATCGAGGCCATATGGGTTGAGCTAAGAAATAAAAAAAGGGGCAGTCACACTACCAGGAGTGTACTATAGACTCCCAATTGCGAAAGGGAGATAGAAGAACAAATATGTAGGAACATTTCTGAATGCAAAAATAAGAGGGCAATAATAGTAGGAGACTTCAACTACCCTAACATCAACTGGGATTCAAACAGTGTGAGGGGCACAGAGGGCGTAAAATTCTTGATTGGTGTCCAGGAGAACTTTTTTAACCAGTACGTGACAAGCCCAACAAGAGGGGATGCAATTCTAGATTTAGTCTTGGGAAATGAAGATGGGCAAGTGGGTGAAGTGACAGTGGGTGACCATATTGGGGATAGTGACCACAATTCAGTTAGTTTTAGCATTATTATGGAAAAGGACAGAGTTAAATCAGGAGTAAACGTTTTAAATTGGGGGAAGGCAAATTTTACAGAACTAAGAGGTGATTTGGCAGAAGTGGACTGGACACAACTATTTGAGGAGAAATCAGTGACAAGCCAGTGGGAGGCACTAAAAAGTGAAATTCTACGGGTACAATGCAGACACGTCCCCTCAAAGAAAAAGGGTGGCACTGCTAAATTTAGAGCCCCCTGGTTGTCTAGAAGTATACGGGGCAAGGTAAAACAGAAAAAAAAAGCTTATGACTGTCACAGAAAACTAAATACTGCAGAAAGCCTAGAGGAGTATAGAAAGTACAGGGATGACGTAAAAAAGGAAATAAGGACAGCAAAGAGAGGGCATGAAAAAATATTAGTTAGTAAAATTAAAGAAAACCCAAAGATGTTTTATCAGTACATTAAGAACAAGAGACTAGCTAAGGAAAAGGTGGGACCTATCAGGGATGATAAGGGTAACTTGTGTGTAGAAGCAGAGGATGTGGGTAGGGTTTTAAATGAATATTTTGTCTCCGTATTCACAAAGGAAAGGAATGATCCGGAAGAGGAGAGGTGTGAAATATTGGATAAGCTAAACATATCGAGAGACGAAGTACTAGAGGGACTGGAATCCTTGAAAGTTGATTATGTCATCAGGGCCAGATGGATTGTTTCCTAGGCTATAGAAGGAAGCCAGGGAGATTATAGCGGATGCTCTGAGGATCATTTTCCAATCCTCACTAGATACAGGGGAGGTACCGAAGGACTGGAAGACTGCAAACGTAGTACCATTGTTTAAAAAGGGTATGAGGGAAAGGCCGAACAATTATAGGCCAGTCAGTCTTACCTCGGTGGTGGGCAAACTATTAGAATCAATACTGAGAGATAGGATAAACTGTCACTTGGAAAGGCACGGTTTAATCAGGGATAGTCAGCATGGATTTGTTCAGGGAAGGTCATGCCTTACAAATCTGGTTGAATTCTTTGAAGAAGTGACAAGGAGGATTGATGAGGGTAGTGCAGTGGATGTTGTCTACATGGATTTTAGTAAGGCATTTGACAAGGTCCCACATGGCAGACCGGTCAGAAAGGTAAAAGCCCATGGGATAAAGGGAAATGTGGCAAATTGGATCCAAAATTGGCTCAGTAACAGGAAACAAAGGGTAAAAGTCGATGGATGTCTTTGCGAATGGAAGTCCGTTTCCAGTGGTGTGCCACAGGGCTGTGTTGGGTCCCTTGCTGTTTGTGGTATATATTAATGATTTGGACTTGAATGTAGGGGGCATGATTGGCAAATTTGCAGACGACACAAAAATTGGCCGTGTAGTTGATAGTGATGAGGATAGCTGTAGACTCCAAGAAGATATCAATGGGTTGGTGGAGTGGGCGGAAAAGTGGTAAATGGAATTTAACCCAGAGAAGTGTGAGGTAATGCACTTAGGGAGGGCAAACAGTAAAAGGGAGCACACGGTAAACGGGAATATATTGTGAGGGGTATAGGAAGTGAGAGACCTTGAAGCGCATGTGCACAGGTCCCTGAAGGTGGCAGTACAGGTAGATAAGGTTGTGAAGAAGGCATACGGAAGGCTCTCCGTTATTAGCCGAGGTATAGAATACAAAAGCAGGGATGTAATGATGGAACTGTATAAAACGCTGGTAAGGCCACAGCTGGAGTATTGTGCTCAGTTCTGGTCACCACATTACAGGAAGGACATAATTGCTATGGAGAGAGTGCAGAGAAGATTTACAAGAATGTTGCTAGGGCTTGAAAACTTGCAGCTACGAGGAGAGATTGGATACGCTGGGTTGTTTTCCTTGGAGCAGAGGAGGCTGAGGGGAGACTTGATTGAGGTGTACATAATTATGAGGGGCCCAGATAGAGTAGACAGGAAGTACCTGTTTCCCCTAGCGGAGAGTTCAAGAACTAGAGAACATAGATTTAAGCTGATTGGCGGAAGGATTAGAGGGGACATGAGGAAAAAATGTTTTACCCAGAGGGTGTATGGAATTCGCTGCCTGAATTGGTGGTAGACGCAAGGACCCTCAACTCTTTTAAAAAGTACCTGGACCTGCACCTAAAGTGCTGTAAGCTGCAGGGCTATGGACTGGGTGCTGGAAGGTGGAATTGGAATGGGCACCTGGTTGTTCTTCGAGCCGGCACGGACACGATGGGCCGAATGGCCCCCTTCTGTGCTGTATCTTTTCTATGATTCTATGTATTAACGGCTGTTGTTACACTGCACCTTTTGTATGAGACTGGTACCGCTTGCAACATAGGAACCTGTCTTTGCCCCATATTCCTTGATAACGGTACCTAACAAAAATCTATCAAGCTCAGTCTTGAAGATTCCAATTGACCCAGCATCCACAGCCTTTTGGGGGAGCATGTTCCAGAGTTCAACAACCCTATTCATGAAATAGTGCTTCTTCATTTCACCTCTAAATGGCCTAACTCTAATTTTAACATTATGCACCCTCGTTCTGGATTCTCCACTAGAGGAAATAGTTTCTGTGTATCTACCCTATCAAATCTCTTTACCATTTTAAATACCTCTACGTTGACAGGGTGAGAGGAAGTAAGGTGGGAGGAGGCTCGTGTGGAGCATAAACACCAGCATAGACCTGTTGGGTCGAATGGCCTGTTTCAGTGATGTAAAATTCTATGTAAACCAAGATGAAGGGTTTGCCCACAGTACACGCCACCAGCAAGCTTGAAAAGAGCAGGATAGAAGATGAGGTCAATCCCGAAATACTGATTAGTTGATGCCAATTTTTAAAAGCCTTTATATTGTAGGAGATAGGATAGACTGAGGAGATAAACAGATCTATAGTTCTGCTTCAGCAAAAGGATCTACTGGGAGGCGTTGAACCCATAGCTGGTTTCTGCTGACTAAGTATGAATGCTTAATTGTCAGATATGTTTTTTTTAGGCTCATACTCTAAAAGACCTGAGCATAACAGGAAGGAAAAAGTGGACAGCAGGAAAAACTAAATTCATTTCTCATTCTTCTTATCGCCACAGAAGCTGGAAGCAAGAAAGCTACTGCATAAAGAGAGAAGGAACCAATGCCGGAGCCTTTAACATCTAGACTGCCAGCAGGAATTGGTCCACTCCGTCATGAATGCAATCACTTGCACTCACCAGCCCAGATAGGTTAATTTGGGGTGATACGGATAGTCTAGATGAGGAATTGACATAGGGTAATTTACAACTCTCAAAAAAGCCAGGGGATAAAGGTGTCGGAGGTGGAGCATGATGTGCCTGAGTGGAGGCTTCAGACATCTCAAACCTTGCCTGTTGAGCATCCAGGCAATAATCTCAGGGGCCCTATCATGAAAAGATAAATGATTGCAGAACATCAGAACCAGATGAAGACACTGCAAAGACTCTCCAAAGACATGTGACAGTTGGCAGGGATAGTAGCAAAATTCAATGCCATACTTTATAGTAATATCCGAAGATGGTTTCTCCACAATATAGAGCATCCTGGAGTGAATGGCAGCTCCAAGAGCTTCTGCACATGTCCCAAAGAACAAAGATACCTTGTGACACATACCTCCATAGATATACTGAGGAATGATCTTCTGGGGCTACACACTCTGGTGGCTGGGTATGGTGGAGAAGTGGTTATGTTACTGGACTAGTAATCCAGAGGTTTGGACTAATAACTAGAGAACGCGAGTTCAAATGTTGAAAATTTGAATTCAGCTTAAAACATCTGGAAATAAAAAGCTGGTATCAGTAAAAAGGACCATGAAGCTGTCGTAAAACTAATGACCTTTAGGGAAGGAAGCCTGCCGTCCTTACCTGGTCCGGCCTATACTTGACTCCAGTCCCATACCAATCTGGCTGACTTTTAAACATTCTATAGATTCTGGAACGGTTCCTGCGGATTGGAGGGTAGAAAATGTAACCCCACTATTTAAGAAAGGAGGGAGAGAAAACAGGGAACTACAGACCTGTTAGCCTAACATCAGTAGTAGGGAAAATGCTAGAATCTACGATAAAGGATATGATAACAGGACACTTATAAAATAATAATAGGATTTGCAGAGTCAACATGGATTTATGAAAGGGAAATCATGTTGACAAACCTCTTGGAGTTCTTTGAAGATGTAACTCGTAGAATAGATATGGGGAAACCAGTGGATGTAGTGTATTTGGATTTTCAGAAGACTTTCGATAATCGATAAAGGTCCCGCACAGGAGGTTGGTGAACGAAGTCAGAGCACATGGAAGTGGGGGTAATATACTAGCATGGATTGAGAATTGGTTAACAGACAGAAAACAGAGAGTAGGAATAAACGGGTCTTTTTCAGATTGGCAGACTGCGACTAGTGGGGTACCACAGGGATCGGTGCTTGGGCCCCAGCTATTCACAATCTATATCAATGATTTGGATGAGGGGAACAAATGTAATATTTCCAAGTTTGCTGATGACACAAAACGGGGTGGGAATGTGAGTTGTGAGGAGGATGCAAAGAGGTTCAAGGGGATATAGACAGGCTAAGTGAGTAGGCAAGAACATGGCAGGTAGAATATAATGTGAAAAAATGTGAAGTTATCCACTTTGGTAGGAAAAACAGAAATGCAGAGTATTTTTTAAATGGTGAGAGATTGGGAAATGTTGATGTTCAAAGAGACCTGGATGTCTTTGTACATGAGTCACTGAAAGCTAACATGCAGGTGCAGTAAGCAATTAGGAAGGCAAATGGTAGGTTGGCCTTTATTACAAGAGGATTTGAGTACAGGAGTAAAGATGTCTTACTGCAATTATATACGGCCTTGATGAGACCGCACCTGGCGTATTGTGTACAATTTTGGTATCCTTACCTAAGAAAGGATATACTTGCCACAGAGGGAGTGCAACGGAGGTTCACCAGACTGATTCCTGGGATGGCGGGATTGTCGTATGAGGAGAGAATGAGTAGACTAGGCCTGTATTCTCTTGAGTTTACTCTCAACCTGTACTCAGGACACAGCAGACCAGCTACGATATACCGCCAAACAGACGAGGCAACGGAACTACGCTGCCTACGTGAAAACCAAGAGCAGGAAGCTTGAGAAACTCGGCATCACCACCAGCATCGACCAAGCTTCCCCTGGTACCACGGTTGCAACCACAGGGAAGTCTATCGTCAATTTGTCCGACCACACCCTTCAACCAGACGAAATCGAAGTTCTCAGCCGAGGGCTCAATTTCTGTCCCACTACCAAAATGGACCCCACTAGTCTCGTGGCAGACACAGAGGAATTCATCAGGAGAATGAGGCTCCGGGAATTCTACCACAAACCCCAAGATTTCAGCAGCGAACCCAATGAGACAATCAACGATCCGGAACAGCAGACAGAGGGATCCGTGGTACAGCAACCGAAGAGGAAAGAGTCTCACTGGACTCCTCCAGAGGGTCGCTGCCCTCAGCTTGACATGTATGCTCAAGCTGTCAGGAAATGCGCCTATGCCAGATTCATCAGCCGCACTCGGAAGACAGTCCAGAATGTCACCCGAGCACAACGCAACGCCATCAAAGCTCTCAAGACCAACCGCAACATCGTCATCAAACCAGCGGACAAAGGAGGAGCCATCGTCATACAGAACAGAACGGACTATTGCAAAGAAGCATACCGACAACTGGACAACCAGGAACACTACAGACGGTTACCCACAGACCCGACCAAAGAACACACCCATCAGCTCAACAAACTGATCAAGACCTTCGATCCAGACCTTCAAAACATCCTACGCACTCTCATCCCACATACTCCCCGCGTGGGAGACTTCTACTGCCTCCCAAAGATACACAAAGCCAACACACCCGGACGTCCTATCGGATCAGGCAACGGAACCCTGTGTGAGAACCTCTCTGGATACATCGAGGGCATCCTGAAACCCATCGTTCAGGGAACCCCCAGCTTCTGTCGCGACACTACAGACTTCCTACAAAAACTCAGTACCCACGGACCTGTTAAACCAGGAACACTTCTCACCACGATGGACGTCTCGGCACTCTACACCAGTATCCCCCACGATGACGGCATCGCTGCGACAGCATCAATACTCAACACCAACAACAGCCAATCTCCAGACGCCATCCTACAACTCATCCGCTTCATCCTGGATCACAACGTCTTCACCTTCAATAACCAGTTCTTTACCCAAACACACGGAACAGCCATGGGGACCAAATTCGCACCCCAATACGCCAACATTTTCATGTACAAGTTCGAGCACGACTTCTTCACTGCACAGGACCTCCAACCAACACTATACACCAGATACATCGACGACATTTTCTTTCTATGGACCCACGGTGAGGAATCACTAAAGAGACTACACGATAACATCAACAAGTTCCATCCCACCATCAAGCTCACCATGGACTACTCCTCAGAATCAGTTTCTTTCTTGGACACACGAATCTCCATCAAAGACGGGCACCTCAGCACCTCACTCTACCGCAAGCCCATGGACAACCTCACGATGCTCCACTTTTCCAGCTTCCACCCTAACCACGTCAGAGGCCATCCCCTATGGACAGGCCCTGCGAATACACAGGGTGCTCAGACGAGGAGGAACGCGATGGACACTTACAGACGCTGAAAGACGCCCTCGTAAGAACGGGATATGATGCTCGACTCATTGATCGACAGTTCTGACGGGCCACAGCGAAAAATCGCGTAGACCTCCTCAGAAGACTAACACGGGATGCAACCAACAGAGTACCCTTCGTTGTCCAGTACTTCCCCGGAGCGGAGAAACTACGCCATGTTCTCCGCAGCCTTCAACATGTCATCAATGATGACGAACACCTCGCTATGGCCATCCCCACACCTCCACTACTCGCCTTTAAACAGCCACTCAACCTCAAACAAACCATCGTTCGCAGCAAATTACCCAGCTTTCAGGAGAACAGCGTCCACTACACCACACAACCCTGCCACGGTAACCTCTGCAAGACATGCCAGATCATCGACACAGATACCACCATCACACGAGAGGACACCACCCACCAGGTGCACGGTTCATACTCCTGTGACTCGGCCAACGTTGTCTACCTCATACGTTGCAGGAAAGGATGCCCCAGAGCATGGTACATTGGCGAGACCATGCAGACGCTGCAACAACGGATGAAAGGACATCACGCAACAATCGCCAAACAGGCGGGTTCTCTCCCTGTCGGGGAACACTTCAGCAGTCATGGACATTCAGCCACCGACCTTCAGGTAAGCATACTCCAAGGCGGCCTTCGAGACACACGACAACGCAAAATCGTCGAGCAGAAATTGATAGCCAAGTTCCGCACCCATGAGGACGGCCTCAACCGGGATCTTGGGTTCATGTCACACTACACGTAACCCCACCAGCGAACAAATATTATCTGTTTTTAATATAACGGGTCATTGACTGTCTTCCTTCTCTCTCTCTTTTTTTGGGGGGGGTTTGTATATTCGGTGGCCTTTTAGGTGACACCTTTCTGTCTGCTCACTGTGATTGCCTTGGCAACGGGCAGTAATCACCAGGCATTGTTCTGTGATTTTCAAATGCGAAGGATTCGAAAATTTCATTTCCACACCGTTCACCTGAGGAAGGAGGAAGCCTCCGAAAGCTTGTGGAATTTAAAATAAATTTGTTGGACTATAACTTGGTGTTGTAAAATTGTTTACAATTGTCAACCCCAGTCCATCACCGGCATCTCCACATTGAGTTTAGAAGAATGAGCGGTGATCTCATTGAAACATACAAAATTCTTACAGGGCTCGACAGGGTAGATGCAAGGAGGATGTTTCCCCTGGCTGGGGAATCTAGAACCAGGGGTCAGTCCCAGAATAAGGGGTCGGCCATTTAGGAATGAGATAAGATGAAATTTCTTCACTCAGAGGGTGGTGAATCTTTGGAATTCTCTACCCCAGAGGGCTGTAGCGGCTCAATCATTGAGTACATTCAAAACAGAGATCGATAGATTTCTAGATATTAAAGGCATCAAGGGATATGGGGATGGTGCAGGAAAATGGCATTGAGGTAGAAGATCAGCCATGATCTTGTTGAATGGCGGAGCAGGTTCGAGGGGCCGGATGACCTACTTCCGCTCCTATTTCTTATATTCTTATGACCTCTGAACTGGTACCTGGTTACTTACTGACGACACTTGAACTAACCTTTTGCACCTTCTATCAACAGCATTGAAAGATAAGTAGTTACTTGCTCACCATTCTTGAATGGCACCTCGAGGCGGTAAAGTATTAGAACTGCTGTTCTAAATTCAAAACCATCTCAGTCAAGTAATAATCCAGTAAATAACAACACCGGCAGCAGGAAATAGGATAAATTCTTTTGTCAGGTTATATATTTTTAAAGTTGCACTTGTGGAATTGTGAAAATAGTATAAATATTATTCATATATATATATATATATATATATATATATAAATAATATAGAAAAATATATTTGTAGTTTAACAGGATGTGGATCCTCCATAAGCCATCTTAATAAAAATAATAAATGGCCAATATTATTCCATCTGGAAAAGCAAGCATGTAGCTCTGAAAGGTGTAAGACAGCTAGATTTTTTTTGTTCTATACAACCTGTGAATGAGCTGGTTTATAAAAGGCTTGTAAAAATATGGATGGTCATGCATGGATTTAGGGGAACAAAGCTGTATTCAGGCTGGCACTGCTGGACCCACAGTACTCATTTGTAAATGCTATTCTCCATTCGCAATGCACCAAGCCTGCCAAAAAAGAGTATTAACTAAGCAATGTCAAAAAAGGGTAGCACCAATAGTCTAGTTACGGGAGCAAGACAACCATGTTTGATACAATTTCCCAGCTACTCAACTGGCTAATATAATATTGCTCCATCTGACGGAAGGAAAAGTCTGAACTGCCAATAAACCTATCCTGTCTCACAAAGCACTAACTATGCCCAGAGATAGGTAGCAGGACTTTCCAGTGGAATTCAATCCAAGCAGTCTCACCTATATAACTGAAGATGTTAAATAATGAAATAGAAAGAGTATATCAGACATCGGCTCCCCACGTAGTGAGTTCATGCTCTCAGTTGCACAATTGGGGCAGAAGAGAGGAGGAAGAAATGCTAAGCATGCTGGAATTACTTATTTTTATACCACAGTACTACGAGCAAGGGAACTATCTTGATTTTTGAAAAGTAATCAAGTCGTTAAGAGATTTATGTATAGTTACGATTTCCCAATAGGAAGAAGAAATCAAAACATCTTTTGCCCACAAATAGCAGTCTTTAGACAAGAGTCATACTTGTTACTGCTCTTTTTTAAGTCCCCATTTATTTGAACCCATTAGTACTTGGTTTGGAGAAACAAAGAAAGGGAGTAGAGAAAGTGCTATAATTACTCACTTCTGCATCATGGATTTCCTAATGACCAGCTCGTCATCCAAGTCAGCTTCATTAGCCATGAAAAGTAGACGTTTGCACGTGTCGTCGACTCCAACAAAGTCCCTTTGTTCAGCTGCACACATCATCAAAAAATAAAAGAAAAACTTGTCATTTTAGCCATGTCATTCAAGACTTCTCGGTGATAAAGAAGCTTTGGAAAAGTTTCAGAGGAGGGCCACAAGGATGACTCCTAGCTTAAACAATCTTAGTTACTCAGATAGACTTAAAAAGTTAGAGATGCTCAGGCTTCAGGACGATTTAATAGAAGTTTAAATAGTTAAAAGATTAGATTATATTCCTATTGATAGATTATTTCATTTGATAGATTCAGATAGACCAGGAGTCATGCGTATAAGTTACGCAAAAGTAGGGCTAGGTTAGATGTTCAGCAGTTCTTTTCTCAGAGGATCGTAGACCTATGGAATAAGTTTCCGGCTCATACGGTGAGTGCTGACTCTCTAGATACTCTCAAAAGAGAGCTGGCTGGGCGGAGATCACGCCTTATAAAAGGTAGGTGAAATACGAGGTAATATAAAAGCATGGTCAATGTAGGTTTCTGGACTAGTTTCGATCGCCTAAATGGGTTGGAGAGGAATTATCCAAATTTTTCTCCTCCTGATTGGCTGTGGGTTTTTAGCTGTTTTTTTGCCTCTCCTGGGATATAACATGGCTGCTGATGGGTCGGCATCACGAATATGTGGGGCATGTTTGATGGACCAGATGGTCTTTTCCCGCCCGTCGTTTTCGTATGTTCTTAGAATAGAAACTTAAGTCATCCAAAGTGATGCATTCACCAAATGATATAAAGGGAGATATCTGCACACATACTAATGCACACTTTAAAACAATTGGCTAGCAGCAGTTTAAGAACAGATATTTAATGTTCAAATTTCCCCCGACAATGACATCATGAATGTAAACTGTGGGCAGTACTCCCTATTCATGTTGTCACTGTAAGGGAATTGTACAAAGAAGTCTGTTCCTCAACTAGACATTTCAGAAAATTGGAACAAGGGAGGACTCCGAGGCAGCAGTAAAGTAGAAGCCTCTCCCATTATCAAAGTATCATAGTATGGTACAGTACAGAACATAAGGAGGCCATTCGGCCCATTGTGCCTGTGTCCACTCTTTGAAATAGCTATCCAATTAAATCCACTCCCCTGCTCTTTCCCCATAGCCCTGTAAATTTTTTCCCTTCAAGTATATATCCAATTCCCTTTTGAAAGTTATTATTGAATCTGTTTCCACCACCCTTACAGGCAGTGCACTCCAGAGCATAACAACTTGTTGCGTAAAAAAATGTTTCCTCATGTCATCTCTGGTTCTTTAATTTTAGCATTATACCACATATGGAACATATAAGCAGTAATCTTGAGAGGCTCAGCTTCCAGCATGGAGCTGCAGTGAATAGTCCAATATAGGGCTATAACAGTATTGGGTCAATTCTGCACTCCTGTCTAGTAAGGATCCACTCCAGAAGCAGAGCCTTGCACAATTACCTTGATAACTACGCAAAAGATTTAACACTCCCACACTCCAAACAACACTTTCTGAAATACCTCACATTCCTCACCATAAAACACTGATAGACTGGACATCATTAGAGCAATCTAACATACCGACCCTATTTAAAAAGTGTATTATAACAAGCCTCAGTTAGCACTCACTGCTAGATCATTCTCTGAATAATTATGCTGCTCCTTATCATACATCAGTGTTGTCACTTGAATGATGAAAAAAACCTGCAGTACAATATAGATTCTGTCTTGGATGAAATACTTTGGGTAGACATCTCTAAGTTGAAAAATCCTAACTAATACTAGGGATATTCTATAGGATCATAGAAACAGGAGTAGGCCATTCAGCCCCATTGAGCCTCTTCCGCCATTCAATTAGCTCATGGCTGATCTGTATCTATAACTCCACCTACCCGCCTTGGTTCCGTAACCCTTAATACCCTTGCCTAACAAAAATCTATCAATCTCAGTTTTTAAATTTTCAAATGACCTCCAGCCTCAACAGCTTTTTGGGAGAAGAATGTTCCAGATTTCCCTATCCTTTGTGTGAAGAAGTGCTTACTGACATCATCCCTGAACAGCCTAGCTCTAATTTTAAGGTTATACCTCCTGTTCTGGACCTTCAGGTCAGCACAAGGAGGTCGATAGTTCGGTCTATGAAGAAATAAGAAGGGTATGTGAGAACAGGAAAGCTATTTTAATGGACGACTACAATCAACCTACTAAAAATTGAGAGAACCCAAGTTGTCTAGAGTCAGAGCTGGTAAAAGTAATATATAACTGCTTCAAAGCTTAGTCTGCTAGAGAAGCCACAAGAGGACGTACTCAACTAGACTTGGTATTCATAAATGATCCAAAGTATAAAAAATGGAAGTCACGGTACCCCTGGGCAACAGGAACCTCACCGTGATTAAGTTTAACATATCCTGGGGTTTAGAAATACCAATGACCAAGAGCCAGGTTTATTACTTTAAAAGGGTTCATTTCAAAGAAATAAGGGAACAACATAAGCAAACTGATCGGAGGAGTTTGTCCAACATTTCAGTAAAAGACATGTGGAACAACTTTAAAGGCACAATGTTCAGCATTCAGATAAATGCATAACTAAAACCAGCAGGCTCAGACTAAGTAGATGTAACACTAAATAGATTAACAAACAAATGGGGAAAAAATCTCTACAAATCCTGCAGGAGGAAAAGGGATGGAATTCACTGGGATGAATATAAGAACATGCAGAAACATGTTAAAAAGGTGACTAGAGTGGCAGAGTGACCTAGAAAAAAGCATTGTTACAGTAAGAAATTCTTTTGGTATTTCAATAGTAAGAGTGTGATCAGAGAAGAGTTAAAGTCATAAAATATGCAAACTGGCTCAAACAGAGGATAAGCACCAGACAGTAAACATTCTGAATGACTACTTCCTCCAAGTATTTATACACGAGTAACCTGCCCTCTCCAAATGGAGTAATCCAAGGCAAAATTAATTACGTTAATGTAACTGAACTGAAGTCCTAGACAGGCTAGAAAGACTCAAAAACAATAAATCCCCACTGATAGATGGTATTTATCCAAGAGCTAAAGGAGAATAGGGAGATATGTGAGGCATTAACAATCACTATGAAGAAATCACTCGATACTGGGGAGGTACCGATAGACTGGAAACAGGGAAACATGGTATCCATATTTTAAAAGGGCATTGACTAGTCTCAGGCAATAATAGGCGCTTTGTTGTTACTGCAATCCCGCGTAATTTGGCAGAACAATGGCAGATGAAGTTTAATACAGACAAATGTAAAGTACTACAAATTGGAAGGAAAAATGGGCAACACACATACTCCATGAATAATGTTGAAACAGCTACGGATGAAGTTGAAAAGACCTAGTAGTCTTAGTCAACTCAGCACTCAGAATGTCTAATCAATGCAGAGTAGCAATCAGCAAAGCCAATAGAATGTTGAATTATATAGCCAAAACAATGGAACTGAAGACAGAGGAAGTCGTGGCCAAATTGTACAGTACAGTAACCGGTGCTCTGGTTAGACCGCACCTTGACCATTGTATCCAGTTCTGGTCATCTAGACAAGAAGACATTCAAACACTAGGCTCAGTGCGGAGAAAAGCCACATAGTTGGAACCCAGTCTTAGAGGTTTGAGTTAAGTAGAAAGACTGGAGAAACTTGGGCTCTTCAACCTTGAAAGGATACGTCTGAATGATCATCATATAAGATGTATACAAGATTGTAAACAGCATAGAAAAGGTAAATCTGGAAAATTACTTTAAGTTAAACTGAAAGTAGAACTAGGTTCACAGGTTTAAACTAGCAAAAGGCAAAGTTTATACTGATATCAGCCATTTCTTCACACAAAGAGTGATCAACACATGTAACGGACTCCCAGATGTAGTGGAAGAAAAAAACCCTGAAATCATTCAAGAACCAATTGAGAGTTGCAAGGGGGACTTTAACATCTTTCTGTATGGATGAGCAGAGGATGAGCCAAATGGCCTCTCACATCCATAATTAAGTGTTAGCCTTGGCTCAGTGGTAACACTTTAACCGGAGTCAGAAGGTCGTGGGATCAAGTTCCATGCCA
Source organism: Heptranchias perlo (assembly GCF_035084215.1). Classification (NCBI taxonomy): domain Eukaryota; kingdom Metazoa; phylum Chordata; class Chondrichthyes; order Hexanchiformes; family Hexanchidae; genus Heptranchias; species Heptranchias perlo. Next base: position 28,836,756 of record NC_090333.1, on the reverse strand, counting down.
TGGATATGAGCATATAATCTAGGCTGACATTTCAGTGCAGTATTGATTGAGCGTTGCACTGTTGGAGGTGCCGTCATTCGAATGAGATGTTAAACCGTGGTCCCATTTGCCCTCAAGTGGATGTAAAAGATTCCATGGCACTACTTGAAGAAGAGCAGGGGAGTTCTCCCAATGTTCTGGCCAAAATTTATCCCTCAACCAACACTACTAGAATAGAATCATAGAATGGTTACAGCACAGAAGGCGGCCATTTGGCCATCGAGCCCCTGCCGGTTAGTCCCATTGTCTCACTCTACAAATAGCCCGTAGCCCTACAAATTTTTTCCCTTCAAATATTTATCCAATTCCTTTTTGAAAGTCACGATTGAATCTGTTTCCACCAACTTTTCAGGCAATGCATTCCAGATCCACTAAAACAGATTATCTGGTCAATTATCTCATTGCTGTTTGTGGGGCCTTGCTGTGCACAAATTGGCTGCCACATTTGCCTACTTAATAACAGTGACTATGCTTCAAAAGTAATTTATTAGCTGTGAAGTGCTTTGGGACATCCAGAGGCCGTGAAAGCCACTATAACAAAGCAAGTTATCTTGTGTCTGGAGAAAGCAGTTAGGTGCCACTAATCAAAAAACAATTTGAAGTTATAAATTAAGGCTATATCACATTAAAGGATACTAACACTGTATTAAAAGATATTAGCTTTAGTTTAATTTTTCTACAGCGCATTGATCTCAATATGCTAAACATGCCTGGTGACAACACTGTTGCATATTACTCTCAATTCATCAGCTCAATTTGAGAGACCTGTAACATCTAGTACTTCACCCCAGTGTAACATAGCTGAAAAGCTCTGATCAGACACAGCTCATACCAAAGGACAAAATCTATAATTGTACTGCTAGGTGATTTTCCACAATTGTAGTGTATACAAAAGTTTCATACACCCACCATAATATTTTATTAAAATTATAGTGACAACACTGATATACCACATGCTTTACTTGACCACTTGACATATACAGTACCACATTATAATATTTTGATATAACACTGTTTTTAGCCTTTTTGGCTCCCTAAATAACAAAATATGATACAGCCTCTCTACAACACACTGTATAATCTCTGATGTAGTCTTAATGATCTCTGATACATTAATTAGACCAATGCCCCTCTTTAATCTCTGTGACAACATGCATTGGAGCCGATTTTCGTCCCTGTTTTCAGGTGGGAACGGGTGGTAATGGGCCAAGAATTGCAGTGCAGAATTTAAGATCCCATTCTTGCCAAAGTCCGACTCGCTGCAATTTGGGAGCATGCCAGGAAACAGGCTGGAGCCTACTTACGATATGTAAATTAGGGTCCCATGCTGTATCTAGAACCCTGGTGCAATTTTGTTGTTCCACTGGGTGGAGTGTTGAGCAGCTGAACAAGCAGTCCTTAAAAGGGACTGGGTGCAGGCTGCTCTAAAAACAGCAAAAAAACCCTGCTGTGGCAGTGATCATTATGGGGCTACAAAGAGCATGAAATGAATGAATCTTCCACCCGCTATCAGTCCCTCCATTCACCTCCCCTGCCCCGGATTGCCACCTCTCCCCTACTGTCTCACTTTCGGCTCTGTTCCATAAAGGAGCCACCAGATTTCCCGCAACCCATTCCCCTACCCACTGATCAGCGAGCTGTCTAGCAGTGTTCATTCAGCACTGGCAGCTTGCTTAAATTATTCTAATGAGGCCCAACAACGAAAACTGGTTGTGCGTTGTACTGAATCTAACAGGTGAGCGGCGGACATGCAATGCCTGCCTCTTGCTCAATGGAATCGGACACACAAAAATTTTTTCTAATTTTGTCTCTGACTGACAAACCACATTAAAGATGGGGTTGGATTTTCAACTTACCACCCCAGCGTAAAACTGGTGTTGCAGATCAGTCGTCCATTATACAAATCGCCGGATTTTCACCTCCATTGATTTCAGTGGAAATCGTGTGGGTTTGCTTAATGGGCGGATGATCGGCAACACCAGTTTTGCACCTGCCGGCAAGCTGAAAATCTACCCCACTGTCTCCATGAGTATATAAAAAAAAACACTTATGGTGCAGCACTAAGAGGCTTCCATAAGGAGTTTGCATACTACCACCTATTTGATGGTATTCTCAAAAATCAATTGCTTGATTTTTCTTTCTCCTCGGAAAATTTTACCTGCTTTATTTGTTCCCTTCTGGCCTGGCACAGGTTCAGTAAAGTCATGCGCTTTACGCATCAGCATCGACATTGTGGCATCGTGTGCACGGAACAGGTCTATCACCTCATGCAGAGCTGCATCAGTGATGAGGTCACAACTGATCACTAACACATCCGTCTGTGAAAAGAAAAACGATTTTACAATTTTTTATGCAATTCAATTTTCAATACAACATGGACGTTTTGACTAGAAAATGGCTCGTGTAGGAAAAGAAGGAACAAAGGAAGAGAAAAGGACAGAAAAGAAACATAGTTACATAGTGCCTTTCATATCAGGATGCCCTGAAGTGTTCACAGTTCATTAATGAAGTCGGAAGTGTTGGTTTTGCAGTCAAACCCAGCAGTCAACTTGCACACAGCAAGATCCCTCAAACAGCGAATGAGATAAATGACCAGGTCGTCTATTTTTGATCATGTTGGTTGAGGGATACATAGTACCAGGAGAACTCCCTGCTCTTCCATAAATAGTGCCATGGGATCTTTCACGTCCACCTGGACAGTTTAATGTCTCGTCCAAAAGACAGCACCTCCAATAATGAAATACTCCCTCGGTATGCACTGAAGTGTCATCCTTTATTACGTGCTCAAGTCCTGGAGTCAAGCTGAAATCTACAACCTGCTGACTCAGAGGCAGAGCGCACTAATGTACCAAGCTGATTACTACATAAAATATGTTTTAAGGCATTAATAATTGAGATGACATAGCCATAATATACCTTAATCATTATGTACCTTTGGATCAACAATGCATCATGTGGATAATTAATTCATCCTGACCTGAAGTCATTATTGCAGTTTGTCAGCGAGTTTCAAATAGAAAAAAATGGGCTATTCCAGCCCGTTCAGATGCAGTAATGAACGTTTACCATTTGGTAACATATACAAAAACCAATTCTACAATTTCCTGATACCTGGTGCATATCTCAAGGCAATACATCAAACTAATGCCTGCTACAATAACAACAGGTTTCCACGATTTATCAACACAATCAGCCATTTTTCTGTTTTTTTTTACTCCTTTCAATCTTGGTGGTGCCTGCACCATAGGCATTGGCTTCTCAGTAATAGCAAAATAAACAGCAATTAAACTGTATTTTGCCATTGCATAATCCAATGAAGTAGTTACTAAAAGATCAAAACTGTCAGAAATTGTGTTGGGACAATGACTATCTATCAGCTCAGATAAATTGATATTTCTCTTCAGACTACATATTGGAACATGTTGTACCAATGCATGGTCCCATGCTAGGGCAGTACTTTGCTCCTTACCAATTCATACAAAACACTAATGTGCTTCCATTCTCAGGTTAAGTGATACCGTATACTTTCAGCTCCTGCATCACTTATCAGCTTTAGCCTTGTTCATTTGCACAGATCATCTCCACACAGACCTTATCTGTCACAAAATTAATTTTAAAAAACTACAATTTGATGAGTATGGGTTATATACTGACCAAAAAAAATGTTAGTAATTCTTTTCAAATGCTTATTTTATGAAAAGGTCTGACAGCGGTGCAATAAATTGGAGCACCAACATGTGCACCATAGTGATAGCTTGGAGGTTTAAGTTTGTGATCCTGCACATATTGAGATAATGATCTAAGCTATGCCACTGCTTTGCCAGAGTTTGAGGATTATGTTGTACCACTTTTGAGCATTTCCTAGCAAGCTGTTTCAAATTGGCAGAGATTTCAGACCACGTTGCCTACCTGTACTCTCTGGTGGGTATTGTGTATGGCATCAGGAGGCAAAGGAAAGGTAAGAGAGCTAACATTATAGAACAAGTAATCTCACCCTCAGTAAAAGTAAGAAAAAATATAAACAAAATAATCGTGCCAATGCAGAAAGGCCCTCTTTAAAGTGTTTGGTTTCATTTATTCGAGAACTGAAAAGAATTTCACATCATTACCCAAACCACATTACCGCTAATCACTTTGAAATTGCACATACTGTGCAATATTTTTTAAACCACACTTTAGGCAGAGCGAAATATTCTTATGCAATTTGACTGGCTGATGAAAGAAAAAAGTTTTCACCAAGTTAAATGAAGCAGTCAAATCAGCCATCCAAAACCAAACAGATCAGTAATACTCAATGACATAATTAAGGAAATAAATAAATCACAGTGCAGACTTTCCACAAACATCAAAATGCCACACTTTCTCTAGTTAGCTGGTGCATAGTATCAGCCACACAGAAAACAAATGCATAGACTTTAAAGAATGTTAAAACACCTAATTTAATCTACAGCAACAATTTTTTAAACTTTAGAAGAAATATATTCCTTTCAATTCCCTTTCCACTGCCTCAGCGTGTTGACATTTCAGGTCAGGAAGTCACCAGACAGCTGACATCAGCCACTGGCTCAGACAATGAATGAGTTCCATTGAATTAGTGCTGATCAGCATCGTTTACAGCCTGGGTGCAGATCCAGAGGCATTGATCATTTTGAAATTCACTGCCAACTAAGTACTTCTGTGTATTCTTCATCCCTTCAGTCATGTTCTCCATTAATCACAAAAAAATGATCAGGTAAACTTGTCCCCTCAACCTTTTTTCAACTTTTGAAAAATAAAAATCATGCATTTTCACATAGCTACAGAAATTATGCTGTTAACTTTTGAAGAGGAGTGAGTGTGTCTTTTAAGTAAAATTAGAGGAATTAATGAATCAAAGAATGTTTCTTAACTCAAAGTATGCTTACAATAAGAGGGACTGTCCCATAATTACAGATGCTCCAAGTTCCAAAGTAATTATTTTACCAGTTTTCAAAGAATGAGATATTAAGTTACATGCATATTTCTCATATTGAGAATGTTTCAGTGTTTGAGTTACTCAGTTCCTGTTGTCCTTTGTATAGTTAAAATACTTTAAAGTTCATCATCTTTAACAAATTACATTGCAATTTTAATCTGGAATGCTTTGAACCCTTTGATTCAAAACCCCGGGTACATTTATATTCAGTGATTAATTAAGAATCTCATTTTGGAATTTTACTTAACTTAAAATGGCTGTAATTTTTATTTTAGATTACCAGTAGATTTCCCATGGGATTGTTCACAGTGAGTCGGAGGATATGCTGTTTTTCTAAAAGAGGTGTTGTACCATGTAATGTTCAATGTATTATTGTGAAGGCCACTTATTTACTTAGACTAAAGAAGTAAAATTACATTTTTATTATATGGCATTTGGGGATTGGTGAGGTTCCCAGGAGGTAGGTTCATGCTGAAGTCTGCAAAGTATTGCAGGATTCTGGAGATAACAGTATTGGTCATGTTGAGTGAGGTGGAGAGGCAAAGGAGTTTCGGGAGAAAATACTGGAAAATAGGGCCCAGGAGGCTTAAGCACTATTCCCAATGGTGGGGTGAAGAGGAAGGGTTGCACAAGAGGCTACAGTCAGAGAAATGGAATGTTTGCGGGGGGGAATTTAGGGCACGGGAGCTTGTTCAGATAGGGCAGGGCAAGGCCGCGGAAGGATTTAAAGAAGACAAAGATTTTAAATTTCCTCATGTTGGGAGCCAGTATGTCAGTGAGGACAGAGGGATGAGTGAGAGAAACTTGGTAGGGGACAGGTTCATAGAGGGTGGAAGATGGGAGGCCAGCAAGAAAAGAATTAGAATAGTTGAGTGTGGAGGTGATGAGGGCTACATAGGAGCAGAGAAGGTAATATGGAATCTGAAGCTGGTCTGGTTTGGCCTAAGTGTGGCTGGGAGGAGATGTAATCAGTGACAAGGCAGCAGAGTTTGTGGTCAGGGCTGAAGACAAGACACATCCAAAACTGGATGTCAGACAAGTAGTTTGACAACACAGAGGCAGTCGAGAGAGCCGGTGGAGAGGTAGAGCTATTGGTCTTCCATATACATATGGAAGCTGGCCCTTTGTCTGCGAATGATGAAGCCGAGGGACAGCATGTAGGGACGGCCCAAGGATAGATCCTTGGGGAAACTCTAGAGGTGATAGTCCGGGGGTACAAAGAGAAGCCATTGTTGGAGATGCTGTGGTTACATTCAGAGAGAGGAACGTAACCATGTAAGGGCAGACGCGTGGAGCTGAATAATGGAGGAGATGCTTTGGAAGAGGATGAACAATGCACTACAGTCACAGAGGATGTAATTTATGACTTTGCTGCTATGAGAAGAGCAGAGGCTGGACTAGAGGGATTCAAATAGGGAGTTTTGGGAAAGATGAGAACACAGTTGGAGGCGGCAACATGTCAAGAAAGGGATGTTGTAAATGGGACAGTAGTTGATAGGATGAATGGGTCGAGGGTGGGATTTTTGAGGAGGGGATGATGATGAAGGTTGTAAAGAAGAAAGGGAACCATTAATAAAGTTGGTTGGCATGGGAACCTGGAAGGGGCGTTGAATGGTCTGGAATTGAATGGGAAGGGGATCAAGAAGTAGGAGGCTGGTCTCATGGACATGATGAGCTTGGAAAAGATGGTGGGAAAGATAGGTAAGAAACTACTAAAAGATGGGGTCCTGCGCTAGAATAGATGGGAAACCCTTGGAGGTTGGTGACAGGAAGGAGGCAGCTGCAAGGATGATCTTGATCTTGGAGATGAAGAAATTCATGGGCTAGTTGTAGTATTTCTTAAGACATTGATATTATTTCATATAGTTAAACTTGATTGCATTTTTTAACAGCAGACTTGAAACTATCCCTCCCTCACCCCCCGAACCATTAACTATCCCTGAAAAAAAGAAACCTTTGTCGATGCCTCTCTATAGATGATGACTAGGATATGGACGAGAGCCTCCTTCTGGTTTTCCTTGGATATCCCTCCACTAGTATCTAGCCTCCACTATGCCTGCAACCAGCACCTCAGCCGAGACATTGTTTATCATGTCAACAATGCCTCTTCTAAAAACTTTTACACATTGTGAGGATTTCGTAGGGAAATATTGCAATGAGTTCTCTGAGCACCATCCCATCACCTTTCTTATTAAAATATATTAATATATATATATATTAAAATATATTAATATTTTAATATATATATATATAAATATATTTTAATTTGGTATTTCATTCTGGTATTACTTGTAAGTCGCTATAATTTGGTAGATTGTTAAAATAACAAGTCATTCAACACATTACACAGAAGGTTAACAGTGTGGAATGTGGGACGCAAACAAGATAAAAAATGCAATTTCTGCAAAAGCAAGAATAAACAGTGAAAATTACTCAGTTAAACAGGAGTGACTACACAGGATGTAGATATCATCAAGGTTTCCGAATAGCAATTTCTATACACTTAACAGAAATATTTGCTTTTCAAGTAGTTAAGTGGATTTAAATAAAATAAGTTTTAGCATGGGGGGAGGAAGAGAGGGCATCTTTAATTGCATAATTGTTATCTTCATGAGAGTATACAGAAGGCCCAGGGTGAAGTGACAGTTTAATGTTCCATTCACAATCATACAAAGCTAATGGGCCAGATTTTGCTGCAAAAATAACGCGAGGCTAACACAACTCACCGTTATTTCTATGCAAATCGAACAGCGACTTCCGCAGTTAAACGCAGAAATCCGGAAGTTGCTGCACCGGATGCCCTGCTCCTCCGAAAGCTGCGCGAAAAAGGCATCTCGCCGCCTGGCTCCCCATTCAAATGAATGGAACAGCGTGAGGTTCATGCACTGACGTCATAGATACGGACTAATCTCGCCAGAAAAAGTTAGGGCTTGTCCATTCTGATGTAAGTACCCTTTTAATGCCGTGGTAAGTCTTAATGACTGCCAAACAACCTCTCTGGCACTGAAAATTAACTTTAACAAGTGTGGGGTCTCATTCCTTCAGATTTTAATTGTTGCTGGACATTTAAAAAAAAAGTAAATAAATTTTTGTCTCCTAATTCAATCTTTCTTTCCCTCTCTTTATTTCACTTTCTGTTCCTGATTTGACATTGAATTCACTACTCTAATTTACACTTCCTGGTTCAGCACTTCCTGTGCTGCTCATTAATGATTCTTCAATCTGATTGGTTAAGGAGACACACAGTTGCTTGCCCTGTTCACACAGATCTCAGATGCCCTGTAGAGGGTGTTGCGTTGAATGGATCTCTAATTTACAGGAAGTTGCCGTGCAAAAGCTCATAGAAAGTCTATGGGAAAGTGCAAGTCTAACAAACGGCAGGCATCGTTCGTTCGCCGCTCATAGCAAAATCCAGCCCAATATATATTTAGAATAAAATTTCTTGTACCTGTCTTATATATCAAGTACAGTAATGTAATGATAATCAAGTTTGTCATCTGTATCGAGCCATTCAATTGTCTTGTTCCATACTGGATAAAGTTTAAGCCTCTGTGGTTTTTCCTTTCTAATACAGTCCTCACCACTTATAGCAGGTGTGCTGGTGTTAACGGGATTTGCCTGCTACACGGAGTGGAAGGTGTAACCAAAATATATTAAAAAGGAGTACTCGCCTTGTTCCAAAAGGTAAAGCTCACGCGAAAGCTCACACAAGGGTAAATACACCGACTGTCTCGGGGCCGGGGCCTCAATCTACTTGGCCATTGTCCTAGAATACCTGACAGCCGAGATCCTGGAGCTGGCGGTCAAGAGGCGAGGGGCAAAAAGAAGTCGCACATCATCGCCTGCCACCTGCAGTTCACTATCTGTAATGAGGAGGAGCTCAACATGCTGCAGGTGGTGTCACCATCACCCATGGCGGCATCCTGCTCTACATCCAGGCCGTGCTCCTGCCCAAGAAACCTGGTACCAACCCGGCCGCTAGTGGCAGCAAGTCAGCCAGCAAGAAGGACTCGAAGCAGTCGCAGGAATTCTAGAGACCCTGAGGGAGATTGGGGGCAGGGACGGGGATGGTGGAGACTGGAGGCGGCAGTGCTGCCTGATCCAAGTCGCAGAAATCATGAATGGACAAAAAAGACGAGTCACTATTTACATACAGACACATCGCTAAGGTAGTGGCACTTAAAGGAGGTGCAAACAGCTGATTGAAACTGTTTGAACTGCCCAAAACAGTCAGTGCACTTAACACCTTACAAGTGGCACCTTTGTATTTGACTCCTATGGTTAGCGTTATATGCCTGATTATAGACGGCTGCCTGTGATTAGCATGTACGGTGTAAGTGGTTGGAGCTGTAGTTATTTCCTATCTTTGATATTCCCAAATCCTATTACGCAAAACTATCTTCCCAATCACATTGTACCAAAAAATTCTTCCAATCACATTCAAGTAAAAACAATCTACTGAAATACAGCTGCCACAACCGTTCCTCACCCATTCCATTATAGACCCCCAAAAATATAAATGACCGCAGAACAAAAAAATAAAATAAAATTTATTCACATCTCCCCTCGCCCCATCCTCCTCAAACAGCACCCAACAGACTTCTGAACATCCTGTACTCCAGGTGCACCCTCCCACATTCTGACCTGGCCAGTTTACTCCCCAAATTGGTGACCCAAAGTAAGCGTTGCAATGTAAACAGACAACAGGTGCATAAGTCTATCCCTAATTCAAAAGATCACAATTCCTCGGAGCTATTCTGAGGTGCTTGCTTGTGCTCTAGCATTGCTGGTCAACAACTTGCCGTGGAAGAGAACAGGGGAAAGCGAAAAGAAATAACGAACCACAGAATGGAAAAGAGGAGACAAAGAGAAGAGAGTTCGAAGAAAAGAGGAAAAGGGAGGAAAAAAAGTAAAGTGAAAAAAATTAAGAGGAAGAGAGAAGTGAGAAAGGTAGAAGTGAAGGAGGAAAGGAAAAGAAACTTAATACAATGGATCAAAGCAAGAGTGAAACAAAAATGAAGAGAGAGTTTTTTTGCAGGCTTTCTAGAGGGGCATGAGAAGCTATGAGATTTTTTGTGGGCTCAGCTAAAACATTTTTCCAACCACTGACATAAACAACAACAGCCCTGATATGCACGAATGCAAGAATCTATCTATTATAAAAATAATCCCTATTTTACTAATTTATTTCAGATGGAAGCAGCAAACAGACAAGAGTGGTTGACTGAAATCTGCACACGGATTGGGTAAGAAAATGATGACACGTGGGCACTTGAGACTCCAAGAAATTTATTTTTAATTTAGTTGCACTCGAGCAGCAGGGGGGTTAGGAGAAAGTCGGAGAGTGAGGGAACAGAAGAAAGCTACAGACAGAGGTTGACAAAAGAAACAGGGACTGGACACACAAGTTGACAGGGATTAGTGAACAGTACATAACCCAAAGAGGAAAATATTATAGAAACGACAAGAACTGGGAAACAGACAATTAGGGAAAGAGAAAAAATATTGCAGAAACTGCAGTGAGCAAGAGAGGCAGAGATAAAAACAGGGATCGAAATAGATACTCAGAAAGAGAGAACAAGTATTATATATAAAAAATAATTTTACAGTATTCTTTTAGGAGGAAGGAGGGGCATAAGCAAGAGTTCTCTCAGTATTCTTAAAAATGTGACAATAACTGGTGGCCACTTAACAGGACAATACTTTTACCTCAGAATAATGCACTACCTTAATTTTTTCATGTATCTGTCGTAAGGAGTCTGCAGTCCCCATGTCTGTGTCCTCACGAATACACACCATATCCAATTTCATTTTTGTGTCCACTGGTAGTAGTTGTTTCTGTACTTCTCTTGTTGTAACCACTATTACTTCTGGAAAAGAAAGAAAACCCTTTATAGTCATTGTCATTCTATGTGTACATACTGAGCACAGAACTTCCAAGTAATCAATCGCATATTCTTTCTTAATGATCTTACAATTGGTGAGGAGGTTTAGCTGGAATCATACACAGAGATTTGAGTAGGGTTTATGAACATTATGTCACACAAAACTGCAGTTTTGTTCCTTCCCCACTGGCTTTGGTGTGGTCTTAGTTAAAACAAAACACTCTTTCCCTCTCACCTGAATTTAGATGACTATTACGGATGCTACGCTATTAGAGTGTCTGACATGCAGAATGTGGGTCATAGTTGATCCTCAAAGTAATTAGGCGTATGCTTACATATAGGCTCGGTTTTAAAAAGGCGGCGGGATGGCAGCTGGGGGGGGGGGGGCGGGGGCGTCAATGGGCGCACAGCGAACCCCAATAATAAAAACTTACCATTCCCCAAGCGATCGCGACTTAATTGGTGGCCATTAATCTTGTTTCTGAGTTTGCCGTCTGAAAGCTGCACAATGGGCAGACTGTGTACCCGCATGACAGGCTGTCAGCTGGAGCGTCTGGATTTAAAGGGCCATTGCTCCAATGGGTTTTGCTGGAGCAAAGAGCAAGAAGACCCAATGGAGCAGCACAGGGGCAAGGCTGCTCCAAGATTCGGTGATACCTCACTTTAGGTGCTGCTGGCTGGGGTGAGGAGAAGGAGGAGGAGGAGGAGGGAACTATTTTACCCGGATGACAGGTGCCTCTGCCACCAAGAAGGCCTGGCTCGAGGTGGCAGAGGTCACCAGCAGTAGCAACATCAGCTGCACTTGGGTCGCACTTGGCAGGAAGCGTTTCAATGACCTAACAGGTCAGCAAAAGTGAGCACACTTACTGATTTTCCTGCATTCCATGTCGCATGTCACCGCCCCCCCCCCCCACCAAACTCATTCTGCACTGCCAAGACTACTCCATCACATCGCTCCTCACGCCCACTTAAGGCTCATCCTCAACTTACCTTCACTTCCTCACCTCCCCATTTGTGACCCCACCACTTCCACTCACTCCATCCTAATCCAATGTGATGTACTTGTCTGATACTCACCCTCTGACGCACCTCTTTCACGGTCAACCTCACCCAAACCAATGCATTCATCGGCTGACCACTTCACCATCACTCATTCACACGTCTGTACTTTCTCTCCTTCTAGGAGAAGACAGCACAAAATGCACGCAAGAGGGTGAGGACTGGAGGGGGCCACATGAACTGATGTTAACAATAATTGGCATGTTGAACACCTCAGCATGCTCATCGCTACATGACACTTCTGTGATGATGCTTAAAATTGCCTTCTCTTCTCCTCTTAAAGGCCCTTCAACGACTGCAGTGACAGGAGAGGGCGATTCCTCAGAGAAGCTCCCTGCCTCTGAGGGTGTACCGTCACATCTTAGCAAGCCATCCACCAGGGCAGATCCTCACGCCTCGGTGAGTCCAAGTTGTCAGTTAATTGGGTTGGCGCCTGGTGAGTCACCACACACAGGTGAGCACGAGCAGACACTGGTGGCAGGGGCAGCTGTGGAGAATCCGCATTGGTAGGCACACTCCTCTCCAGGCTCTGCTCAGCCGGACGCAGATGCTGAACCTTGGGGGCCATCCTTTAAAAGGAGAACGATCAAGGGACAGCAACACATTTGCGAGGTACAGGAACAGGTGCCATGCACACTCTCTACAATAGAGCAGAGGATGGAGGAGTCCAACTCTTGCATTAGTGGAATGGTGGCACAGGTACGGAAGGGAATCTCTGAGATAGTGTCACAGGGACGTGAGGAACTGTCTGAGATAGTGTCGCAGGTAACAGCGGAAATGTCTGAGATAGTGTCGCAGGTAAGTGTGGGAACATCTGCGATGGAGAGAAGGCTAGCCTCCATTGAGCTTCAAGCACGGATCACAAATGAGTCCATTCGGGCCCTGACAACGGCCGTTCGGACTCACTGTGAGCAACATTCTGCCACCTTAAACAGGTAGACAGAAACTTTACAACTGGGCTTCCAAGGCATCATACATGTCCTCCAAACTGTTCTCCAGGAGGGTGGGAGGAATGATGTGGGCCTGGTCAAGGAGAGGGATGATGGCGAAAGGGGTCATGGAATTGGGGATGCCACTCAAAGCACTCCCACGTCTCACCCATTGCCACCCTCTCAACCGGTACCTGCAATTGCTGTCTCCTCTCCAAGTGGCCAAGTCAGTCCCTGCACAGGTGCAGGTGGAGCAATCTTTGGAGGGGCCCTCAGGGGCTCCAAAAACCAGAGAGCGTAGGCTGAAAGCATCTAATCAGTCCGGCCATGGACATGAGCAACCTGCCACTAGCTCTGCTGCAGCCAAAGGGGATGCACCACGTAGAAGTGGTAGGAAGAGAAAGGATAAGGATTTGTGAATTTGTAATAACAAAGGGTGTGGACAAGGGTGTCTGACAGACTGTCATGTTTTACATTTATATTTGTTTTTTTGTTAAAGTCACATTAAATGTTATCATTCTCACCACTACTGCCACGTCTTGCCCATTCTTGACTGGCTTTTGTGATAGCACCCTTTCATGTGCTTCATCATGAATGGTGACACTTGATGCCACCCAGTAGGTCACTTTACAGTGGGTGTATGTGTAGTTGCAGGACTGTTTTGTGCAGGGGGCGGGATGGGGGGGCGGGCGGGCGGGCGGCTGGTGTTGGGCGTTGGTCTTCCTAGGCGGTGTGAGGATTGGACTCTTCTCACTTTCTGATGTTACGAGAACTGTTCACATACGAGTGACTCCCTGGCCTCAGGAGCAGCCAGGTAAGCTGCTGTCTCCCATGGGTTCATCCTCCTCCTCAATGTGGATGGCATATGTGGATGGTGGATGAGGGCATGGGGCCTCCTCAACCGGTACCCCTCTCTGTTATGCAGGACACAACACAACACACTACTATAATGCGACCCACTCTAGCTGGTGTGTATTGAAGCACTCCTCAGAACGATCGAGGCACCAAAATCGCAACTTCAGCAGTCCTAGCACATGTTCAATTATAGACCTAGTGGCAATGTGACTGTTGTTGCATCGACACTGTTGCTCGCTGATGGGGTTCCTCAGAGGTGTCATGAGCCATGTGTGCAGGGGGTATCCCTGGTCCCTGAGGAGCCAGCCCTTAAGGCTGTTTGGTGCATGGAAGAGGCCCCGGATGTTGGATTCCCTCAGAATGAACGAATTGTGGCAGCTGCCAGGGAATCTGCCACAATTGTGAAGAAATCTTTTGCGGTGGTCACAAACGAGCTGGGCATTGATGCAGTGATAACCCTTTCTGTTGATGAACATTCCTGGCTCGTGTAGAGGTATTCGTATTGTTATATGGATGCAATCAATTGCACCCTGTACACGTGGGAAGCCAGCCGTGGAGTGGAATCCCACTGCCCTCTCCGTCTGGCTGAGGTTGTCCATGGGGAAGTTGACGTATTGCAAGGCCCTGCGAAACAAACCGTCGATGACTTGCCTTATGCACTTGTTTGCAAATGACTGACAGACCCCAGCGACGTCACTCGTGGCACCCTGGAATGATCCGGAGACGAAGAAGTTGATGGCAGTGGTTCACTTTAACAGCAACAGGTAATGAGATGCCGCCAGGCCCAGCCGGGAGCAGCTCGGCATGAAGGAGGCTGCAGATGTCTGCGACCACCTGGCGACTCACTCTCCGCCTCCGTATGCACTGCTTCTCAGAGAAGTCCAAGAAGCTGAGCGTCGGTCTGTAGACCCTCTGACGAAGGTAGTGCCTCCTGCGACGTCACTCCCTCTGTTGTTCCCCTCTGTGCTCTTGTGCAGGTGCCTGTGGCGCAGGACTGTGTTGTAGAGCCACAAGTGGCTGAAGTGCACACCGTGCCTGGCGAGGATGGTGACGTTCCTCGTCCTCGAATGAAATGGTGAATGCAGCCATCGTGCTCCCCATCCTGATGGCGTCAGTTTGAGTGTTAACCAAGAATTTTCACACAAAGATCTCCCAGCCAAAAGTTTGTCGGAGAGAACTGAGTGCCCTGCTGCAATAACTCACCTTTTCTCCCTATCTGCCAAACAGGGGTTTAAATGTCCAAATGGCTGCCGGCTGAAACACGACTCGTTTCCCATGGCGTGTTTCACACAGCACGTGAAACACGCTGAGGCAGCATTGAAATCGCTTGCCTTCATAGCTAATCACCTTTTTGTATTTTTAAACTAGGTTAACTAGTTCAATTGCTGCTTTAAATATCGTCCTGCCGGCTTTATTTGCCGGCAGGACTTCTGGGTTCGGGAACGGCGTGCGTGCCCAGATGACTCTGGGTCACGTGCGTTCTTTGGCGGGTTGAAGTCAGGATTTCCGCCCGCTACTGGGAAATGCGATTTTCTTTGCCCCCCCCACCCCCAACGTACCCACACTTCTGTTTTAAAATCGTGCCCATAGTGTGTCTCAACATACAAATTGTCGAGCTGGAAGACCAACTAGCTAAACTGCACACTATATACATGGAGGAAGAGTATCTGGAATAGGTTTTCCATGTGATTGTCTGAGACAGTGAGAGGGAGACAGTGCAGAAAAAAAGCAAGATAGTGGTTCAGCACTTAAGGTATGTAAAAAAAAGTAGGAAGAAACAGAGGGAACCTGTGGAACTAGAGTAGTCCAACGGATTATCAGCACTAGTGGTACACAAAGATGGAACCGCAAGGTATAACCACAAGCAAGCCAATGGTACAGGAAACTAAGTGTTTGTTTAAGATGAACAGGGAACAGTTAAGATTCCAGAGTAAAAGGGATTGCTAGAATCTCCTGCAAGCTGTTACAATCTGGAGCCCCAAATCGTATAGCGCTTCCCAGGTGCCAAGGTTTGGAACATAGTGAACAGGTGGCTATAATTCTCCATTTCTTCTATCTACCTTTTTTTTCCCTCTTCTCCGGTCCACTCTTGGGCACTTCTCCCATTCTCCCCCACTTCCTGTCACATAGTCATGCCAGTGATGAGCTCTTCAGAGAATGCAGAGAGGTACAGAAGGTAGCTATGGGCTTATCCAAGGGAGAGATTCAAGGCTGGGACATCGGCAGGAGAGTAGGAAGGCAAAGTAGTGATAGGTTGGGGTAAGAATTACAGGGACAAAGTACTAAAAAAGAGAAATGAAAATGGGTAGGACATTTAGGACTGAGATGAGGAGAAATTTCTTCACTCAGAGGGTGGTGAACCTGTGGAATTCTCTACCACAGAAGGCTGTGGAGGCAAGTCACTGAATATATTTAAGAAGTAGCTCGATAGATTTCTAGACACAAAAGGTATCAAGGGGTATGGGGAGAGCGGGAATATGTATTGAGATAGAGGATCAGCCATGATCATATTGAATGGCGGAGCAGGCTCAAAGGGCCGAATGACCTACTCCTGCTCCTATTTTCTATGTTTCTAAAAGTGGCATGACTGAGTGAGAGGAAAGGGAGGAACATAAGAGAAGGGCCCAAAAGAAGAAGAAAAAAGGAGATAGAATAATAGGCTCCAGTCCAGAGCAGCAGCCAAATTGCAGACACGAATGTACACAGAAGGAATTCAGGTCATACAGGTGTGGCAGAGATTAGGAGAGGCATGTCTTGGTCATAAACAGAGGACAGGGAGGCGACGATATGAAACATTCCAAAGTTAAAGAAGGCGACAGCAGAAGTGAACTCACTAAACAAAGCAAAATATGTACAGTATTTTTGACATGCAATAAGCACTCCAAATCAGAGAAAGAAGTAAGGCTTTGTGTGTATATAGTTCAACCTGTAATAAGAATCAGAAACAACATTCTAAAAGGCCAGTAATCTAACAATCTTCTTCATTAATTTAACCGCTACATCCAAATGACTGTCAAAGTACCACATCAAACTCGGAAACTATGACTTTAAGGCCACCTTAAAGCACAGAAATGCAAAAAACCTGTCTTGACAAGAAGTAAATACTTCAAGCATATGGATTACACCATGTATCACCTTATAGATAGAGTTCACACAAGCATACTGGCACAAGATATGCTGTAGCAAGAATAGAATTAAGGTTAACTTTATCTACTTGACTGCAACCAGATAAACAATATACAGTAATGTATTCCTGCTACCTATCTTTCTGTCCTCTGCTCATTAATGGGTTTACTTAAATGAAAGAAATGACCTGGAAATATCCTGGATTCTGTCTATGTAGAATGCCAAAGCCCAATCATTAACGTGATCATTTTTTCCAATTGTGATGATAGGTAAAACAAGGTTTTAAAAAAATTGTCAAGTTTATGCTCTCCAGAAGGTGGCGAGTGCTGCTGGCCCACAACTTATGGGCTGCTGATTCCCACCGGTACATCATCCAACTGGCCATGTGTGAGTCTAGATAGTGAAAACTGGTAGCCTATCCAACCCTGGAACAGCATGTCTAAACACATTTTGTCCTCATTCAAAGTCCATTCTTGCACATTGTTCAGCAGGGTGCACTGAGTAATGATCAGAAACAGGAACCCTGGGTGTTTTTCTGCTCCCTATTTCAAAGGCACTTAAGTCATTTGTAGTACCACTACTGCCACCCTGACTGACAGCAGCTAGCTCACCACAGAACAGGAATCAAAGCTGGCATTTCCTAGCTTGTACATTTTGGTTACTTCTTGGTTAGGGGAGCCCAAACTTGGATATTATGATTTCAAAACAAATAAAGCATAGACATGAAACAAAAAGATTGATCTGGTAGTAGGACCACCATAACTGCCAAAAACAGTATGGTTTGTTCACCTCAGAGCACAAAATTTACCTACTTGACATGAAAATAAAAAGGGAAAGAAAAGGTTTTAAAGCAAGGAACTTATGATCAAACAAAACCACAATCAACAGCCCAACACTGCTCGAGTTTACAGCAGAGTGGTTCACTATTGGTGTATAAACCCAGGGAGAGAGGAGGAGATAAATTAATGATAGCCTCCACATCAGAGACTACTTTGACCAGGAATAGAGGCTTTGGTTGAAGCTTTGCAGCTGTAATGGAAAGCAGTCAGATATAGGCCTGAGGCAGGGAGTTTTTCAGGCAACAGCTTCTTTGATGTGATAAGTGCAGATGGTCTTTTAGTGGGGGATAGGCCCCGTACAATTCCCGCACCCAAAGTGTAAAACAGCAACAGATCAGATATCTATGAGACATGCCAAAAATCAGCCAAAGATAAAAGGAAAAACTGAACCAATCAAACCATTCAAAATACGTTTTGAAGTCTGTTTTTTTCCCTCAATAACTGAGATTTCTAATGTTGAAAATAAGGTTTTAACATAATATTTAATTACATATTTCACAATAACATTATTAAGCTCAACCATAAAATTGTCTTTGGTGTCTCGAGTACCTTCATTAACATTTTTACTTGGAGGCCTCGGCTTCTTTCAAAAGCCTGGGCTTTAACTTTCTTTCCAAAGTCATCACTGTAAGTGGAAGTAAGTGACCAACTACGCCTGTACTTGCAATTCCTAAGATGTTATAGTCTGGACGTATTCACTGTGAGGAGTTTTGAAGCAAACATTGGTATGATTCTCTGTGAATCTGAAAGTGAGTTTTTCCTCATGCTAAAATATAATTCCTGATTTTTCTTGCTGTTCCAAATAATTTGAAAACAATCTGCAGAATGAATTTTAAAAGCTTTTTTTTAAAAAAAAGATAAAGTTTCATATTTAAACTAACAAGGACTTATTTTTTTACTTCCAAGAAGAGAGCCTGTATACCAGTACCTGCTGTTCATTAGCCCTGCACCCTTGCAGTTTAATGGAAAAGCTCAGAGGAGTGTGTGGTAACTGATTTTTTCATGATACCATAATGATGAAATTTGGAATTTTTATCTGAGATAAATCCTATTTTTTAATGATTGATAAGACTGAGTACTTAACAGCGTTCCAGAACATATTGTTTGTAAGCGCTGGCCCTTCACTCTTTTTTCCAAGCAATTGAAAGTTGCTGCTAGGACACAGAGAATCATTTTTGGTTTCAATGCCACAGGACATCAACTAGCAATATATTAAAACAGTATGCCAGGGCACGGATGGGTCCAATGAAGACACTAAGAAAAAGACTATGGGGACAAAACTCGTGGAACCCCACTCTGCCATCGTCACTTCCTGAAGAAACCGTTACCCCCATTCCAAATCCCAGAGATAGGGTCATTTTAATAGTCAGGGCAGATGCCTACAGAGGCGGTACAATGGCCCACCTTGGAAGAGGTGCCAGAAAGTCAGAGTAGCAATCTATTGTTCCATTGGAGGAAGCCAGAAGTCCTTATGGGATCAAAGATTGGAATGTAAATTCCCCTGTAGGGAACCCAGTGCCCCATTCACGCTATGGAACATAACTCTGCTGGGCAGAATTCCCGAGGTAGTCCAGGAATACCCCAATATACGTCTCCAAGGCTGGATGAGGATGATGTGTTTACACCCTCTCTCCCCGATCAGAATTTGGGATGCATTAGTGGGGAAAAAGCCTAGCAGATCCGGGTTCTGCTCCAAATTCCTGTTCCCCATGAGGATCTGCCCAAGATGCCCTCTCTCACACCAAGAATTTCAGCCAAATATTTAATATCCAGGAACCAATGAAAAAACACTTGCTTCATAGTTTAAGTTGGAGCTCTTGCACACCTCTTCAAATTCTTTTACTCTACATGTGCACCTTTGATCCCATTTTTACACCATAGCAATTCCATCCCCGCCCCCGCCCCCCGGAACAACATAATGTTTCATTCATTATGAGCAATGGCACAGGAGACCCACAAATACTATATTGCAAATGGTACGACAGCACACCCAGACTTCCTGCTTTGTTGCAGAAGTAAAACAATCTTAAATGTTGGGTGCTTTTGAGCTGCATTATGAAACTGGCAAGCACATTCCAATCTGAAGAGATGTTTGACCAGATAGCAATTGAACTCTGAGTGACCTCAGACTGCAACTATTTAAAGCAACTAGACTTTGTAACCTCAAAGTGACAGGCCAACTTAAACATAGCTCCACCGTAGCAGCAGAATACCATATAATGTATCACATGGTCTAATACTCCTGTCATTATAAAATAGCATATCATCCAATAAGAAATGCCACGAGATTTGCTGGTATGTGTAAGTAGTCTGGAATAGCAGGCTCCAGGGTGAACAATGAATCTTTTTTATACCACTAAAGTATGCGCTGAAAATAGTATGGAACCTTGCCGTATCCACCTGATCTCTCTGGCTGGCAGCAAACCATAAGACATAATTTGAAATATATGAATCAAGTTTATTAATAAATAATATTAACAGAAGCAAGATTAAACCTGGCAAATTTCAGTTAAATACAACATTTTATTTAATTCACAATGTCTCTTTTAAAACAATAAAAGTCTTAAAGACTTTTTGCACGTATTTGTGGTATTACTTGGGTCATGTGTCCAAGCTTTTACGTTTGAAATTAACTCCATAGAGTCCTTTGTCAGCCTTCATTGATACAGCAAGAAGGGAATTGAATAACAAGTGCTATTCCCCCGGGTTACATCTTTTCTTTTCCTCTGATATTAAGTGGATATAAAAGAAAGATTGAGGTTGTTCACAATTAATCAAAGCTGAAAAACACTTCCTGCAGTGACAGACCCATCAAAAAAATTACGTTTCATAGGTATTAGGACAGTCTCCTAAGACAAGAAATTCGCACACCATCATTTTACAACCAAACTCAGACTCTTACTTATAGGATCCTCTGTTGGGACAGTTGCAAAGGACAGAGAAGTATGAGCAATAATTAGTTATTTCTATCACCCAGGTGGACTTTTTGTCTCCCAACATTTGTTAAGCAATCAACATAAACAATGCCCATTGATAAAGACATCTACATACTGTTCAGGGATGCAGATTTGCTTCACCCCCTCACAGAGGAATATTGCTCTCAAACAGCCACCACAGAAATCTACTTTTAAAAAAAAACAAGGTGGCATTGGACAGATTATCAATGAATTCAAAATATATAACATGGAGATTTTTCAGAAACAGTACAGGTCGCTGATCTGTCACAAATGTTAAATCTAGAGTGCGTTTCGTCCATCACACTTCCAGTGTCATGTGTGTCACACTTAGTTCAAATATCGTAGTCATAAAATTGCAACAAATCAGAAATGAGCAGGGACCAATCAACAACTAGCAAGCAGGAAAGAAAATAAACAAACAATCACAAAGTTCAAAAAACTTCAGTCAATGACAACTACGAATAAAAAAATGCGAGCCAATCAAATTTTCAACATATTTTTGAAAATCCTTTCACTCACCATTGTGTTCTAAACTATGCTGGGAACTAAATACTGGAAATAAGGTTTGCAACATAATAAAGGCATAACAATAACATTTAAAAATGATTAATTTTAACTAAACACCACCAATTTGTGTGTCAGAAATGCTTATAACAATGTTTTTAATCAGACAGCTGGAAGAGGCTCAGCTTGGACTTCACTGGAATTCCTCAGAGGGCTGTGGATGCTCAGTTGGTGAGTATATTCAAGACTGAGATTGACAGATTTCACTAAGGGAATTCAAGGGACATAGGGAAAGTGGAATTGAGGTAGAAGATCAGCCACAATCTTATTGAATTGAGGAGCAGGCTCGAGGGGCCGTATAGCCTACTCCTGCTCCTGTTTCATATGTTCTTAATCCCACAGCCATCATGCCCAACTGAAGAGACTCACCAGGTTTTAGGCTACAGCCCCCAGCATGCATTTGTGCTAATGACTTGCAGACTGGACATTGACAAAGCATGCCTGGACTGACTAGTTCCAAGGGCCAACTCCCTCTAGCACTCTTTTTCAATAGAATTACGGCAGATAAAAATCTTTAGGGAAGCCATTTTTAGAATCAGTTATGATAATTTGAATTTTTATTTTTTGTATAAACATCAAAGCAAAGGAAGAACTATTCAATGTTTTCTGAAGTTACTTTGAAAGCAAAAATGGTGTACACTATTTACTAGCTTATCTCTCACAACAGCAAGTACATTTACAGAGACAAACAGATTCAGATGAGGAGAAAGGAAAGAACAAACTTGCATTTGTATAGCACCTTTCATGTTCTCAGAATGTCTCAAAGCACTTCACTGCCAATGAATTACCTTGGAAGCGTAGTTTTGTAGGCAAACATGGCAGCCAAATTACACACAAACTGCCAAGTGTGGATGAATTCAGACCAGGTTTTCATATTTTGCAATGTATTCCACATGCATCAGTTGCATTCTTTTATTTATCTCAGAACTGAAAAACAACCATTATTCTTAAAGACAAGAGCAAATTCTGGGAGGATCTGCTATTATTCAAGTTGGGAGGTAGGTTCTGAATAAAAGTGCTGATTTAAACATATATAATCAAGTAGAGCCTATTGCTAATACTAAGTCATGTTGCAGAGATATTTGGTAAAGAGACAAATTAGTTTAATCTTTTCTTAAGTTTTATAAATTTTTGGCCTTTGCTATAAAAACCCACACTGTAAACTGATGGATAGTAAAGGTAAGGAGCTGTTCCAGCTTAGAGATTTATTTCTTTATGTAAAATTGAAGTCCATGGGAATCAAGGGGAAAACTCTCCAGTGGCTGGAGTCATACCTAGCACAAAGGAAGATGGTAGTGGTTGTTGGAGGCCAATCATCTCAGCCCCAGGGCATTGCTGCAGGAGTTCCTCAGGGCAGTGTCCTAGGCCCAACCATCTTCAGCTGCTTCATCAATGACCTTCCCTCCATCATAAGGTCAGAAATGGGGATGTTCGCTGATGACTGCACAGTGTTCAGTTCCATTCGCAACCCCTCAGATAATGAAGCAGTCCGAGCCCGCATGCAGCAAGACCTGGACAACATCCAGGCTTGGGCTGATAAGTGGCAAGTAACATTCGCGCCAGATAAGTGCCAGGCAATGACCATCTCCAACAAGAGAGAGTCTAACCACCTCCCCTTGACATTCAACGGCATTACCATCGCCGAATCCCCCACCATCAACATCCTGGGGGTCACCATTGACCAGAAACTGAACTGGACCAGCCATATAAATACTGTGGCTACAAGAGCAGGTCAGAGGCTGGGTATTCTGCGGCAAGTGACTCACCTCCTGACTCCCCAAAGCCTTTGCACCATCTACAAGGCACAAGTCAGGAGTGTGATGGAATACTCTCCACTTGCCTGGATGAGTGCACCTCCAACAACACTCAAGAAGCTCGACACCATCCAAGATAAAGCAGCCCGCTTGATTGGCACCCCATCCACCACCCTAAACATTCACTCCCTTCACCACCGGCGCACAGTGGCTGCAGTGTGTACCATCCACAGGATGCACTGCAGCAACTCGCCAAGGCTTCTTCGACAGCACCTCCCAAACCCGCGACCTCTACCACCTAGAAGGACAAGAGCAGCAGGCGCATGGGAACAACACCTCCTGCACGTTCCCCTCCAAGTCACACACCATCCCGACTTGGAAATATATTGCCGTTCCTTCATTGTCGCTGGGTCAAAATCCTGGAACTCCCTTCCTAACAGCACTGTGGGAGAACCGTCACCACACGGACTGCAGCGGTTCAAGAAGGCGGCTCACCACCACCTTCTCAAGGGCAATTAGGGATGGGCAATAAATGCCGGCCTCGCCAGCGACGCCCACATCCCATGAACGAATAAAGAAAAATGTAGTATTTCCGTACATGCAGTGGGTAAAGTCAACAGTACTTCCCAGAAACCAGTCAAAAAACACTCAAAGCACTGGCTCAAAGATTTCTTACAAATATCTTTCCAAATTCTTACAATGGTGATGGGCGGCACCTCCTCCCCACTTCAACATTTCAACATTCCTCATTACAACAACATAAGTTCTGACTCACTGTGGGCAATGCCAAGGGAGATCTGCTTGCAATTACAAAAAGCACTTCATATTATTCTGTAGAGGAAAACTGGTTCACTATAAAAATGTATAATGCTTCGCTGAGGGTTTTTGTGGTTTCATCCTTGTTCAAGTCCATATCATAGAAATTTCATGTGGGTTTATGATGCTGAAATGAGGAGATTGCCCTCTGACAGCAAATTTTGCTAAAAGATGGACTTAATCAGACTTAACCTAATTCATAATTCTTTTCTAGTAAAGGTCATTTTGAACTCCCAAAAATGCAATTATGGACAAATTTGCTTGAATTGAAAGGATGTCATGCAGGTGTGCAACTTTACAGCATGTGACTTTGATGAAGAGGAATGTCTACGGTACCAGAATCACTTCTGGGAAACCGCTTACAAATAAGACACCAGTACCTAGACAAATGTAAAACATTCTCTAAAATAATGCCTTCCAATAACAAGCATGATTAGCCATAAGCAGCAAATTCTCTGCAGTGCAGCCTCACTTCTAAAACAGGAGTATGTACATAGCAATTGAATGTTATCTCAATCTAGTGTGACTTACAACACGCCTGTCTCATTAGAATCTCCCTTCTACCAACAATACCACCTTTATTTTGTTTTTTAAAAATAGGACTTGAGTTTTAAAAAAAAATTTGAAGCTTATGTCATCATGAACTTCTGGCTTGCAAGATCAAAAGAAATGCCGGAAGATTTTTGGTCTGCCACCAACTTACATACTAGCAAACAGAAACACTGCCATCCATAACCACTTAGGGTGTTCCTCGGCATCTTCCACCCTTTCAAGCAGGATGGTTCTAATATTAAAGGAATAGGACTTGAGAATGGTTGTAGTATTTTTAAAAAGTTATAAAAACATACTTAAAAAGTGAATAACTATAAACTTAAATATTGCAGATTTATCTGTGGGTTAAAACAATATAGTGGTTAAGTGCAACAACACACAGGACAGGATTTTGCTTGAATTTATTAAATCTAATTTATATTTACTTGATTGCCCGATGTTCCACATTCCCTGGTGGTCAAGGCGATGCATTTTTTTTTGAGCAATATGCAATTTATTTGTGGCTCTTTTTTTTTGATTGCCATTTGAATTTGGATCACAAGCGTGATCTGATGTATCTGGATAGTGTTCAAAATACAGCCTACAAAATCACATGCTGAGCGTTAACTCATGGGCTGAACAATGCAGCCTGTAAGGTCATACTGGCCTTATACTCAAATATACCCAAATAAACCATGGTAAAATTATCCCACAACAACTGCCTTCTGACCAGAGTCATCTTTTGATTTGTACAGGCTGAGGCAACCTTAGCTCCCAGCACAACCCCTACTTCACTAAAAGCAATAAGCAATATATGGTGCTGGAAGTCAAGGCTGAAAACTGAGAAACATCATGTTTCAAGGCAAGCCAAAGAAACACCACACAAATGGTAATTATTTTCAAGCTTACAAAGTTTTTTTTATAAGAAGATTTAGCACTTGTACGTCAGTTTCTGTACTGATTCGAATGGAAGTGTAAAGTTGAATGCAACAACTAGAAATGGTAGATTTGGGAGTTATGCTGAAGGTGAGGAGATATGAAATGTACAGGGAGGAAAGTGGAAGAAACAGTTGGGCTACGGAAAAGTTGGCAGGTAATAAGTGGAAAAAGGTTGTGGCAACTGGTTGGTAAAAGAAAGTGTTGAAAAGTTTCAGAAAGAATTCAGTGATGAGACGTTGGCACATAAGAGATTAAAGGGATGAGGTCTGAGCAGGAAAGGAGAAGTTAGGGCAGTAACAATGAAGAGAATAGTGAGGGACATGTGAGTGAGGAAATGTAAAAATCATAATTATAGTGGGTGAGAGTCTTGGGACTGAAAAATAGAAACACTTGAAGTGATAGAACCATGGAAAAGATACAGCACAGAGGGGGGCCATTCGGCCCATCGTGTCCGCGCCGGCTCGAAGAACAACCAGGTGCCCATTCTCTTCCCACTTTCCAGCACCCGATCCATAGCCCTGCAGCTTACAGCACTTTAGGTGCAGGTCCAGGTACTTTATAAAAAAGAGTTGAGGGTCCCTGCCTCGGGCAGCGAATTCCATACACTCACCACCATCTGGGTAAAAACTTTTTTCCTCATGTCCCCTCTAATCCTTCCGCCAATCAGTTTAAATCTATGTCCTCTAGTTCTTGAACTCTCCGCTAGGGGAAACAGGTACTTCCTGCCTACTCTATCGAGGCCCCTCATAATTTTGTACACCTCAACCAAGTCTCCCCTCAGCCTCCTCTGCTCCAAGGAAAACAACCCCAGCCTATCCAATCTCTCCTCGTAGCTGCAATTTTCAAGCCCTGGCAACATTCTTGTAAATCTTCTCCGCACTCTCTCCAGAGCAATTACGTCCTTTCTGTAATGTGGTGACCAGAACTGCGCACAATACTCTAGCTGTGACCTTACCAGCGTTCCATCATTACATCCCTGCTTTTGTATTCTATACCTTGGCTAATAACGGAGAGCATTCCGTAAGCCTTCTTCACAAGCTTATCTACCTGTCACCGGCCACCTTCAGGCTATGCACATGCACTCCAAGGTCTCTCACTTCCTCTACCCCTCTCAATATATTCCCATTTACTGCATATTCCCTAAGTGCATTACCTCACACTTCTCCGGGTTAAACTCCATTTGCCACTTTTCCGCCCACTCCACCAACCCATTGATATCTTCTTGGAATCTACAGCTATCCTCTTCACTATCAACTACGCGGCCAACTTTTGTGTCGTTTGCAAATTTGCCAATAATGCCCCCTACATTCAAGTCCAATTCATTAATATATACCACAAACAGCAAGGGACCCAACATTGAGCCCTGTGGCACACCACTGGAATCGGATTTTCATTCACAAAGACATCCATTGACTTTTACCCTTTGTTTCCTGTTACTGAGCCAATTTTGGATCCAATTCACCACATTTCCCTGTATCCCATGGGCTTTTACCTTTCTGACCAGTCTGCCATGTGGGACCTTGTCAAATGCCTTACTAAAATCCATGTAGACAACATCCACTGCACCACCCTCATCAATCCTCCTTGACACTTCCTCAAAGAATTCAATCAGATTTGTAAGGCATGACCTTCCCTGAACAAATCCATGCTGACTATCCCTGATTAAACCATCCCTTTCCAAGTGACAGTTTATCCTATCTCTCAGTATTGATTCTAATAGTTTGCCCACCACCGAGGTAAGACTGACCGGCCTATAATTGTTCGGCCTTTCCCTCGTACCCTTTTTAAACAATGGTACTACGTTTGCAGTCTTCCAGTCCTCCGGAACCTTCCCTGTATCTAGTGAAGATTGGAAAATGATCCTCAGAGCATCCGCTATTTCCTTCCTGGCTTCCATCAATAGCCTAGGAAATAATCCATCTGGCCCTGGTGACTTATTAACTTTCAAGGATTCCAGTCCCTCTGGTACTTCGTCTCTCGTTATGTTTACCTTATCCAATATTTCACACCTCTTCTCTTTAACTACTACTTCCGGATCATCCCTTTCCTTTGTGAATACGGAGACAAAATATTCATTTTAAACCCTACCCACATCCTCTGCTTCTACACACAAGTTACCCTTATCATCTCTGATAGGTCCCACCTTTTCCTTAGCTAGCCTCTTGTTCTTAATGTACTGATAAAACATCTTTGGGTTTTCTTCAATCTTACTAGCTAATATTTTTTCATGCCCTCTCTTTGCTTTCCTTATTTCCTTTTTTCCATCATCCCTGTACTTTCTATACGCGTCTAGGCTTTATGCAGTATTTAGCTTTCTGTGACAGTCATAAGCTTTCTTTTTCTGCTTTATCTTGCCCTGTATACGTCTAGACAACCAGGGAGCTCTAAATTTGGCAGTGCCACCCTTTTTCTGAGGGGACGTGTCTGCATTGTACCCGTAGAATTTCACTTTTTAGTGCCTCCCACTGGCTTGTCACTGATTTCTCCTCAAATAGTTGTGTCCAGTCCACTTCTGCCAAATCACCTTAGTTCTGTAAAATTTGCCTTCCCCCAATTTAAAACGTTTACTCCTGATTTAACTCTGTCCTTTTCCATAATAATGCTAAAACTAACTGAATTGTGGTCATTATCCCCAATATGGTCACCCACTGTCACTTCACCCACTTGCCCATCTTCATTTCCCAAGACTAAATCTAGAATTGCATCCCCTCTTGTTGGGCTTGTCACGTACTGGCTAAAAAAGTTCTCCTGGACACCAATCAAGAATTTTACGCCCTCTGTGCCCCTCACACTGTTTGAATCCCAATTGATGTTAGGCTGGTTGAAGTCCCCTACTATTATTGCCCTCTTATTTTTGCATTCAGAAATGTTCCTACATATTTGTTCTTCTGTCTCCCTTTCGCTATTCGGGGGTCTATAGTAGGTCTATCTACTCCTGGTAGTGTGACTGCCCCTTTTTTTATTTCTTAGCTCAACCCATATGGCCTCGGTTGATGATCCATTTAGCATATCATCCCTTCTCACAACTGTAATTGATTCTTTAACCAATAATGCTACCCCCCCTCCATCCTGCCTGAAAACTCTATATCCAGGGATATTGAGCTGCCGATTATCCCCCTCTTTAAGCCAGGTTTCCGTTATAGTAATGATATCATGCTGCCATGTGTCTATCTGTGCCCTTAGCTCATCTGCTTTGTTTGTAATACTTGTAAATGATTCATAATTGATGGTAAAGAGAGAATTGGAAAAAGACTAAAAAATAAATCAGTAACACTGGGGAAGGGAACTTAAAACCAAACAGGAAAAATGTACTTAGAAACAAACACAGAGTGGCACTGGAAAAAGCTGTACTGACAGTAAAAAAATACCCACAAATGTCCAGGGTGGGAATAAAAGCAAGTAACAGATCTAGTAAAAAAAAACTGGAAGCGAGAGTTAAAAGGAAACAGAGCTATACTTAGAAACAGAAATGCTAGGAGTAAGAGTAAAAGAATACACAAATAAAAAGCAAAATACTGCAGACACTGGAAATCTGAAACAAAAATTGAAATATCAGGAAACTCACAACAGCACAGTCAGCATCTGTTCAGAGAACAAATAAGTTGACATTTCGCATGCAGACCCTCTTCACAACTGGAACAAAAGAGGTGGACTGGTATGCAACCATGTTTTAGCAAAGACTACAAGTCTGTAAACAGATTTTAAAAACACATCTGATCCAATTCTATACAATGGATGCAAAACAAGAGAATCCCTGTACCTTGTATTGCTCGCATGTCTACTCCAGTGAAATATAAATACGCAAGAACACAAGGGAGGATTGTAAATGTGATATTGATAGATATAGAGAGAAAAACAAGTTATTTTGGATTTATGTTGGGATTTATACACGGTTTGCCATTCCTTGTAGTTATTCCTTTAAGTGCAGTAAACAGTACTTACCTTCAAACCCAAGTCTTTCTATAAGATTGAGAGGATACCATATCAGTGGTTTGTTTCCAACCGGTAGGAGAGGCTTTGGGATATTGGAGGTTAGATCCATCATGCGGGAGCCACCACCGGCTGCCATCAACACTGCCTGGAACTCCATCTTACGAATTTTCTATAAAATATATATTTAAACAAAACGCACATTAGCTTTTAAGGTACTGTACTGAAGGTGTTCTACAACTTTCAATTGAGACATCCATTTTATGAGTCCATGCTATGCTTCATTAGAGATGAAAATCTCACAACTATGGGAATGATACAATATTCATATGATTGTCTTCATGATATTTTTGACAATCAACAACAGCCAGTAATTGCATCCTTTCATCAACCACTTGCTCAGACTTAATCAGGCCATGCAAAACCTTGACATCCTGTTCAACCCACTGCTGACCTTCAAACCATATAACCTATACATCACCAAAACTGCTTACTTCCACCTCCGCAACTTCATCCACCTCCAACCCTAATCATCCCCAAAACACTTATCCACACTTTCACCACGATTACTCGATTTTTCAAATGTCTTCCTTCCCCGCACCCTCAATAAATTCCAACTTTGTCCAAAACTCAGTTGCCTGCATCATGCCCCACATTAGATTCCGTGCACCCTCAAGCCTCATCTGTACTACTCTACACTGGCTTCTTGTCCTCCCTCACATTGGATTTAAATCCTCACCTTCAAATCCCAACATACCTTTACAGTACCCTAATTCTGCAACTTTCTCTAGTATTATATTTTACATTCTCTCCCACACCATTTTGTCCTCGAACTCTAGCCAACTGTGCATCCCCTACCTCCCATCACACTACCATTCACCTGACGAAGGAGAAAGCCTCCAAAAGCTTGTGATTTTCAAATAAAACTGTTGGACTATAACCTGGTGTTGTAAGATTCCTTACACTACCATTTTTGGCAAAGGCTTTAACCACTTCATACGGTCTGGAGTTCCCTCATTACTTCCCTCTCCATCTTTTAAAACCTTTTCGACCAAGCTTTCGGTCATCTCTCCAAATTCTTCCATCATGGCTTAACATCTGTTTATTTTTATTTTTTGCCTCAGTAAAGCACCTTGGGACATGTTTCTTTGTTAAAGGTGGTATCTGTATGCAAATTGTTGTTGTTGATAGCTATGATCTAATGTAGAAGCTGTGAATCCCAATTCAAAGCAATTCTTCAGCATCAAAGTCCTCTATGCCCATAATGATGTGGAGATGCCGGTGGCATCTTTTATGCTGTGGCATTATGCCCATAATGCCACAGCATAAAAGCAACAAATGCTGTTGATAGAGACTGCAAGAGTGACTTCTATATCATGTGGAGAAGTGTCAGAACTTATTAATACCAACATGGTTCTTTGTACATAAGTTTACTTCATTTAGATTTCTTGCTATCTTTTACTCTTTTTTAAAAAATAGGGAATTGTTGCTCAATTCTCTATGGTTCTACAATATGTTATCACACTGATTACAGATCACTTTTTTTATTCATTCATGGGATGTGGGCATCGCTGGCAAGACCAGCATTTATTCCCCACCCCTAATTGCCCTTGAGAAGGTGGTGGTGAGCTGCCTTCTTGAACCGCTGCAGTCCGTGTGGTGAAGGTTCTCCCACAGTGCTGTTAGGAAGGGAGTTCCAGGATTTTGACCCAGCCACGATGAAGGAACGGCGATATATTTCCAAGTCGGGATGGTGTGTGACTTGGAGGGGAACATGCAGGTGGTGTTGTTCCCATGCGCCTGCTGCTCTTGTCCTTCTAGGTGGTAGAAGTGGCGGGTTTGGGAGGTGCTGTCGAAGAAGCCTTCGATGATATAGACTTTATTTTAGAGTTAATCGCAAAAAAAATAGATTTATTTGATTCTTGTCGAACTTCAGTTTATATTACTCATGCTCAGCGCTGATGACCCACTCCCCTGTGTGAGGAGGACAGTGCCGATTACTCTCACTCCAGTGAGGAAGGCAATGCTGATGACCCACTCCCCAGGCTCAGCCCACCCCTCCTCCAGCTCTCCTCTCCCCGGACTCGGGTTCAGACTCGGGCCCGCTCTCCCGTCCACGGACTCGGGCCCGCTCTCCCGTCCCCGGGCCGGCTCTCCCGTCCCCGGACTCGGGTTCAGACTCGGGCCGGCTCTCCCGTCCCCGGACCCGGGTTCAGACTCGGGCCGGCTCTCCTCTCCCCGGACTCGGGTTCAGACTCGGGCCCGCTCTCCTGTCCCCGGACTCGGGTTCAGACTCGGGCCCGCTCTCCTGTCCCCGGACTCGGGTTCAGACTCGGGCCCGCTCTCCTCTCCCCGGACTCGGGTTCAGACTCGGGCCCGCTCTCCTGTCCCCGGACTCGGGTTCAGACTCGGGCCCGCTCTCCTGTCCCCGGACTCGGGTTCAGACTCGGGCCCGCTCTCCTGTCCCCGGACTCGGGCCCGCTCTCCTCTCCCCGGACTCGGGTTCAGACTCGAGCCGGCTCTCCTGTCCCCGGACTCGGGTTCAGACTCGGGCCCGCTCTCCTCTCCCCGGACTCGGGTTCAGACTCGGGCCCGCTCTCCTGTCCCCGGACTCGGGTTCAGACTCGGGCCCGCTCTCCTCTCCCCGGACTCGGGCCCGCTCTCCTCTCCCCGGACTCGGGCCCGCTCTCCTCTCCCCGGACTCGGGTTCAGACTCGGGCCCGCTCTCCTGTCCCCGGACTCGGGTTCAGACTCGGGCCCGCTCTCCTGTCCCCGGACTCGGGTTCAGACTCGGGCCCGCTCTCCTCTCCCCGGACTCGGGTTCAGACTCGGGCCGGCTCTCCTGTCCCCGGACTCGGGTTCAGACTCGGGCCCGCTCTCCTCTCCCCGGACTCGGGTTCAGACTCGGGCCCGCTCTCCTCTCCCCGGACTCGGGTTCAGACTCGAGCCGGCTCTCCTGTCCCCGGACTCGGGTTCAGACTCGGGCCCGCTCTCCTCTCCCCGGACTCGGGTTCAGACTCGGGCCCGCTCTCCTGTCCCCGGACTCGGGTTCAGACTCGGGCCCGCTCTCCTGTCCCCGGACTCGGGTTCAGACTCGGGCCCGCTCTCCTCTCCCCGGACTCGGGTTCAGACTCGGGCCCGCTCTCCTGTCCCCGGACTCGGGTTCAGACTCGGGCCCGCTCTCCTGTCCCCGGACTCGGGTTCAGACTCGGGCCCGCTCTCCTGTCCCCGGACTCGGGTTCAGACTCGGGCCCGCTCTCCTCTCCCCGGACTCGGGTTCAGACTCGGGCCCGCTCTCCTGTCCCCGGACTCGGGTTCAGACTCGGGCCGGCTCTCCTCTCCCCGGACTCGGGTTCAGACTCGGGCCCGCTCTCCTCTCCCCGGACTCGGGTTCAGACTCGGGCCCGCTCTCCTCTCCCCGGACTCGGGTTCAGACTCGGGCCCGCTCTTCTGTCTCCGGACTCGGGTTCAGACTCGGGCCCGCTCTCCTGTCCCCGGACTCGGGTTCAGACTCGGGCCCGCTCTCCTCTCCCCGGACTCGGGTTCAGACTCGGGCCCGCTCTCCTCTCCCCGGACTCGGGTTCAGACTCGGGCCCGCTCTCCTCTCCCCGGACTCGGGTTCAGACTCGGGCCCGCTCTCCTGTCCCCGGACTCGGGTTCAGACTCGGGCCCGCTCTCCTGTCCCCGGACTCGGGTTCAGACTCGGGCCGGCTCTCCTGTCCCCGGACTCGGGTTCAGACTCGGGCCCGCTCTCCTCTCCCCGGACTCGGGTTCAGACTCGGGCCCGCTCTCCTGTCCCCGGACTCGGGTTCAGACTCGGGCCCGCTCTCCTCTCCCCGGACTCGGGTTCAGACTCGGGCCCGCTCTCCTGTCCCCGGACTCGGGTTCAGACTCGGGCCCGCTCTCCTGTCCCCGGACTCGGGTTCAGACTCGGGCCCGCTCTCCTGTTACCTTCTCGACGTTTCTATGGCGCCTCCTCGCGCAGCCACGCTCTGCTAACGGAACACGGCCGCCTCCGCCGATGTCGCAAAACAAAGCCGGCGGGCGAGTGAAGGGAAGGATCGCAGTTCACCCGAAGGTTTGAGTGTCCGGTGTTTTCAAACGGTGGCGGTCTGGGTCTGTCGCGGGATGTGTGCTTGGTGTTCGGGGGAATCGTGTCCCGCTCGAAGCTGAGGAATGGAGAGAAGTGACCCTCATTGCACAGTCAGCACAAAACGACAGCTCTGGGGCTTCCCACACACACACACACACACACAACTCAAACCCTGACCAAAAACACAAGGTGCAGCTCAAGAACAACCCTGAACAAATGCTTATTACCAAGGTGACTGAAGTTAAAACTATTTACATTACATTGTATTTCAGGATTTTTAATCAGTGTTTTGGGCTCACGTTCCACAATTCATTTTGCTTTTCTGTGAAAACTGAAACCCAAGGGTCTCAAGTATGACTTTTTTTTAAAAAAAAGTAGTTACAATGGGAGTGCAGAGGAACATGAAATTGTCATGACTTAAACGATAGCTCTGTTCATTAAACTTATTCTGGCATTGCCAGGCTGTGCATGGAATGGTAGAGTAGACACTCACTGCTGTGGATATTTCTTTGTATTCCCTCTGGGTAGTATTCCTTGGGATCCTGCAGTGCTCAGTCACAAAGTGTATCTCCCTTTTCTGCGTCTCACATCCTGCCACAGTGTTTCCACTGCCAATCAGAGAACTTCCTGCTGACCTGGGAGCTTTTCTGAAAATGTAAGATCAGTAATGATGAATCCTGCCCCTTTAAGGTGCAGCAGCACACTGTTTCCTGCACCCAGACCAGCGAGCTCTGAATCTGATAATTTTTTAACACCTGGAGCTTGCCCAAAAATTATAATGAGATTAATCCCCTCTCCGCTCCTCCGTGCGCGCGCCCCCCCCCCCCCCCTCAAAAGAAATTACAGCGGGGTCAACACTCATTAGAACTGCACTTTTGAGAAAGCCACCAGCAGTCTGATTTGGATATAAGGCTAGATGGAGTGGTGTCCAAATTTGCAGATGATACTAAAATAGAAAACTGTAAACAATTTTACAACACCAAGTTATAGTCCAGCAATTTTATTTTAAATTCACAAGCTTTCGGAGACTTCCTCCTTCCTCAGGTAAATGTTTCAGGAGCTCCTTGAAGCTACGCATTTATACATATAGAACAATACACTGGGTTCCCTCCCAGATACCACCATCACACGAGAGGACACCACCCACCAGGTGCATGGTTCATACTCCTGTGACTCGGCCAACGTTGTCTACCTCATACGTTGCAGGAAAGGATGCCCCAGAGCATGGTACATTGGCGAGACCATGCAGACGCTGCGACAACGGATGAACGGACACCACGCAACAATCGCCAAACAGGAGGGTTCCCTCCCAGTCGGGGAACACTTCAGCAGTCATGGACATTCATCCACCGACCTTCGGGTAAGCGTACTCCAAGGCGGCCTTCGAGACACACGACAACGCAAAATCGTCGAGCAGAAATTGATAGCCAAGTTCCGCACCCATGAGGACGGCCTCAACCGGGATCTTGGGTTCATGTCACGCTACACGTTACCCCACCAGCGAACAAATGTTATCTGTTTTTAATATAATGGGTCATTTGCTGGCTCTCTCTGCCTTCCGGATGTTTCTGCCTCTCTCTGTTTTTTTTCTCTGTTTTTTTTTCCCTGTTTGTTTTTTTGTTGAATGTGTATTCGGGGGTTCTGCAGGTGACACCTCTCTGTCTGAACACGGTGATTGCCTTGGCAACGGGCAGTTGCAGGGGCAGTCTGTAAACACCATGTATTGTTCTATATGTATAAATGCGTAGGCTTCAAGGAGCTCCTGAAACATTTACCTGAGGAAGGAGGAAGTCTCCGAAAGCTTGTGAATTTAAAATAAAATTGCTGGACTATAACTTGGTGTTGTAAAATTGTTTACAATTGTCAACCCCAGTCCATCACCGGCATCTCCACATCACTAAAATAGAAGGCATAGTAAATCATTCTGAGGACCAAGGGAATGTTGATAAGATGGTGGAATGGGCAAAAAAGTGGAAGATGGGATTCGGACATTAAGTTTGAGGTGGTACATTTTAGTTAAAAAATGTAATAATTATACTTTGGAAGGTTGGATGGTGTGGTACAGCAGAGGGATTTTGAGGTTTCATGTTCACAAAACATTAAAAGCAGCACCTCAAATGGATAAGGCCATTAAAAAAAACTAATGGTTTTATGGCAAGAGGTATAGAATATAAAAATCGAGATGTAACGGTGACCCTTAGTAACAATAACAATAACAATAAGCACCTTTAACAGAGAAAGAGTCCCAAGGCACTTCACAGAAGCGTAATCAGACAAAAAAAATTGAGCCAAAGAGGGAGATATTAGGAGGGATGACCAAAAGCTTGGTCAAACAGGTGGAGTTTAAGAAGAGGAGAGGGAGGTGGAGGGGGTTAGGGAGGGACCTAGCCTATGAAGGCACGGAGTGAAGGGAGAGAGCAATGCACAAAAGACCAAAGTTAGAGGAATGGAGTTCAACTAAGACCACTGTGCAGTTTTGGGATTCACACTATAGGAAGGATAAGGCAATAGAAAGGATATAGTGCAGATTCACTAGGATGCTGCCTGATATGAGGAAGTACAAATTTGAAGAAAGACTTGAAAAACTGTGTCTGCTTTTATTAGAACAGAGGAGATTACGGGATGGTTTGATAGACACGTTTAAAGATATGACGGCATGGGACAGGGTAGAGAGAAACTGTTTCCAGTGGTTCAGGGTTCTAGAAGGAGGGGACATAGATATAAGATTAAATGTAAGAGATTTAGGGCAGCAAGCAGGAGAAATTTTTTTTACAGAGGGTTTTAAGAATGTGGAATACTCTACAGGTGTTAGTGATTGAAGCAGAGACCATTTTAACATTTAAGAATAGGTTATATCGGTTCATGAAGGAGTAGGGGATAAAGGGATGAGGGAACACGGTGCACATTGGATTAGGACTACTGCTCATTTGAAGTATAAACACCAACACAGACTGGTTGGGCCAAATGGCCTGCTTTCATGTTGTAATTTCCATGTATTGTGAGAGCCAACGGAGCAGTCTCAGAATCTGCAGTTAGAGAGCCAGCCAGAGTGGGAGAAACATGAAAATCAGGTGTGCAGCAAATGTATAAGGTACAGTTGAATCTTCCTGTAAAGTTTTTAATTCATATATTAGTCTCTTGTTGATGCTTCTGCCAGACTTCTATATTAATGAAGAACTTTACCGTAAAAGCCTTACATCCCTCACTCCCAATCCTGACAATCATGTCTCTCCGACTCCTGTACTTTCTCCCTGCTGGTGCCTCTCTCCTTTCTGGTAGCTCTCTTGCTCCTGCCACCTCTCCCATTCCTGGAGCCTTTCTCGCTCCTGCCGGCTCTCTAGTTGCAGTTTCTGTCACTGCCTTTCTGCTGCTACTTCAGCAAGGAAGAAATTCTGTTGGGGAACCAAAAAGTGAACTTGTCCACAAAAATCTAAAGTGTGTATATGCCATATACCAGCGCATGTAACCTCAATTACAGTTTTGGATCACATTGTTTCAGTAATAACTAAGAAAAAAATTCTGAAAACACGTTCAAAAATAGTGAATTGTAATTGTAATAGTGAACTGTGATTAGACTCTACCTTAGGGGATAGCTCCCGAGGACATCAATGGTACATGGTTTGAACGAGGTCTTGTGGCAAATATTGAGCCTGTCACAATACTCCTACGATACCAACAACTTGACAATAGCAGACATGCATAAAAAGCAACAAACTCACTTACACACATTACTCTATGGCTTGTGTATGTTTTAGTTTTGGTTTCAGTATACACACTGGGTTAAAGGTGGCATTCACTCCCACCCAGTGCTGTATGTACAGCATGCACTAGGTAAAAGGAAACAATTCATTCACATCTGTTACTGTGAGGTTTGTTAAAACCCCTGTGTGTATACAACACAACAGGTAAAAGGAAATAAAAGAAAGAACATGCATTTATAAAGTGCCCATCACATCCTCAGGATGTCCCAAAGTGCTTTACAGTCAATGAAGTACTTCTGAAGTATAGTTGCTGTCGTAGGGAAACACAGCAGCCAATCTGCGCACAGCAAGGTTCCACAAACAGCAATGAGATGAATGACCAGATAATATTTTTTAGTGGTGCTAGTTGAAGGATAAATACTGGCCCGGATACCGGGAGAACTCCCAGCTCTTCTTCGAATAGTGCCGTAAGATCTTTTACGTCCACCTGAGAGGGCAGACAGGGCCTTGGTTTAACATCTCACCTGAAAGATAGCATTTCCGAAAATGTAGTACTCCCTCAGTACTGCACTGTGAAATGTCAGCCTAGATTATGTGCTCAAGTCTCTGGAGTGCAGCTTGAACCCATGCACTTCATAATTTAGTCACTTTTGGTTCTATACAAGTCATTCATATTTTAGTGTCAATCCTTCTGTTTGTACAACATACACTGAGTAAATATAACATATTCACTCATCTGGTATAGCAGAGCTTGTGTATGTCTCCTGTACTTGTATTTCATTCAGGGCCTGTCAAGTGAATTGTCTCCTTTTATATAGTGCACACAGTAGGCATGGAGTGCATAGAAGGTCAGGTCTTAGCCATATGAGGAATTAGTGGTCATTCGGCATTACTGGCATCCTGCTGCTCCCTGTTAGTGCCAACCTGTTGTGCCACTTAATACCAAACAAGTTTTTAACAGCTAAGCTTTATTGACCACTAGCAATGTGTTGGGGTGATAAATATTTGAGACAGGTTTGGGGCATGTGGTTCATTGGGAGCTAATAAAAGTTCTCAGGAAGGGTTCAAGATGAGATTTTTTTTAAGAGAAAACAGGAAATGGATGACTGAGGTCCAGTGCAACATATTCCCACAGAGAATAATAATGAGGTACAGAATGAAGTAACTGTTGATGTCATTTATTATCGTGCCTGATCTACATTCCCTCTCAAAGAAAGTCAGTGTTTACAGCCCATTTATAGTAAATTAGTGCCGAGGTATCAGATCTACAGACTGCCAAAATAAGTGGTGCAATTATGGGAAGTACAGATTGGGGGAGGGGATTAAATGTAAAATGTTTTCAGGCTAATTCTTTGTAATGGTTCTGAAATTGTTGCCATCATCAGGAAGACAAATCACTGGAAACAATGTGGCAATTAAAAAGACAAGAAAATGGTGATGTGGTTGTGCAGTTTATTGTAATGTCAATATGATGAAGGGAGCTGGTGCCCACAGTTCTTCCCCACTCAGTGATTTCCTGATCTTTTTCCACACGGTTGTGGGCAAGACACTGAGCTGTTGGACCAGGTTGCTGTATTGTTCGCATCCTACTTGCCAATTATAAAGTGACATTTCCAGAGGCATTTTTTTATTCATTCATGGGATGTGGGTGTCGCTGGCAAGGTCAGCATTTATTGCCCATCCCTAATTGCCCTTGAGAAGGTGGTGGTAAGCCGCCTTGTTGAACAACTGAGTGGCTTGCTAGGCCATTTCAGAGGGCAGTTAAGAATCAACCACATTGCTGTGGGTCTGAAAACTCATAGGCCAGACCGGGTAAGGATGGCAGGTTTCCTTCCCTAAAGGACATTAGTGAAACCAGATGGGTTTTTACAACAATCCAGTAGTTTCATGGTCTTTATTACTGATACTAGCTTTTTATTCCAGATTTTATTTAATTAATTGAATTTAAATTCCCCAGCTGCCGTGGCAGGATTTAAACTCATGTTTCCGGATTACTAGTCCAGCAACATAACCACTATGCTATTATACCCGTCTCCTTAGCTCCAGAAAGGCCGTTTGGCCTACCGGGACCTAAAGGAAGGGGAATAAGGAAAAATTAAATCTAAAATAAATCTTAAAATGCTAAGTAAAACAGCTGATCCCCTTTAGGCTATTTTATTATTATCTTTGGGCTATTCTAATATCTTAAAAAAGTACTCTATCATGGACTGTACCTCATGGCCCGGCATATCCCTCATTCCTTGATCAGCATAAAACCAGGAAATCAACCTTGGTTCAATGTGGAGTGTAGAAGGCTGTGCCAGGAGCAGCACCTTGCATACTTTAGAATGAGGTATGGAACCTAGCGAAGCTACAACACAGGGCTATGTACCTGCTAATCATTAAAAGCAGAAGGCCACAGGCAGAGTTAAGCAGTCCCACAACTAACCAATCAGAGCAAAGCTCTGTACAGCTATCACGTCCAGTCAAGAAGATGGTGGCCAATCAGGAAACTAACAGTAAGATGAGGCTCTATGAACATCTCAATCTTCAAGTGTGGCGAGTGCAAGAGACAAAGCAAAAGTGTTTGCAGGGGCTTAATTTTAAAACCTAGCCGGGAAGGGGGCAGGGGGGGTCAAATTGAGGTTGGGAAACCCATTAGTACGGGTTTCCCGGACGTCCTTCCGATTTTGATGTAAGGACGTCTTTTATTTCTTTTTGTCGGTTTCCCTTCTGACTGACTGGCTTGATTGACAGGCTGGTCTCAGACGGACGGGAGACCATCCAGGGAGAGGACTTCTTCAGGTAAGTGTGCAGGTAAGTCTTTGTTTGTATGTATGGGGGGAGGCGAGGGGCATGAGTAGGCATAGAAAGGCATGGGTGGGCATAGGTTGTTACAGGGGTCGTGAGTCATTGGGGATGGAATCGGGGATCAGTCACGGGTGGGGTGTCAGGATCAGGGGTCATCGCGGGGGTCCGCAATCGTTGAGGGAGAGGGTCGGAGGATTGGAGTGGGAGGGAGGGTCGGGTGTCGGAGAATCGGAGTAGGGGGAGGATCGGGTGTCGGGGAATCGGAGTAGGGGGAGGATCGGGATAGGAGGATCGGAATTGGGGGAGGATTGGGGGTTGGGGTTCAGAGGATCGGAATGGGGGGAGGATCGGGGTTGAGGGTCCGTGATCGGGGGCCGAGGGTCTGTGATCGGGGATCTGGGGTCCGTGATCGGGGGGGGGTTCCGCAATTGTTGGGGGGTTGGTGCAGGTAGGTTTGTTGGGCCTGGGGGAAGCACTCCTGCTCCTCCGGGCCCACAAGCTGTGCCTTTCTAGGCACCTGCCTGTTAGTCTTGGGCCTTCTCGCCTCCTTTCATGAGGAGTAAAACAGAAGGCCCGGGAATCCCAGCCCTCTGGGATTGAAATCAGGAAGTCCAGAAAAATGGAGGCCTGAAACCTACTTGAAAGGTTTTAAGGCCCAACCCGCCTCCTGGGAGCGGGTTGGTCGCCTGGCCCTCTTCCCGCACCGGTGAAAACCGAAAATGGGTGGGTTGGGGGTGGGTCTGAAATGGTGGCAATTTTCAATGCCTCCCGCCCCTAACCCACCCGTTTTTCAATGTTAAAATTGAGGCCCAAGTATCTGCAGCTTACTCGGCCTAGTCCCTAGGTCCCCACCATCATAGATACCAATGTCCAGTTCACTCCATGTGACATTAAGAAGTGGCTAAGTGCACCAGACATAGCAGAGTCTATGGGCCCTGACAACGTTCCAGCTGTAGTGCTGATGTCCTGCGCAGCAGATCTAGCTGCTCCCCTAACCAAGCAGTTCCAACTATGACACAGGTATCTACGCAACATTGTATAAGATTGCCCAGACATGTGCTACCCGTGCAAAAAAAGATAAATCTAACCTGGCCAAATACTGCCCTATCAGCACACTCCCAATCATCAGTAAAGTGATGGAAGGAGTCATCAGGAGACACCTACTCACCTGCTCACAGATGCTTTGTTTGGGTTTCACCAGAACCACTCAGATTCATACCTCCTCACAGTCTTGATTCAGATGTGGATGGAAGAGCTGAATGCAGAGGAGAGGTGAAAGTAGTTGCCCTCGACATCAAGGCAGCATTACAATGAGTATGGCATCAAGAAGCCCTAGAAAAGCTGATCAATAATTGTCAAATGGAAAACTCCAGTAGCTGAAGTCACACCTAATGCAAAGAAAGATGATTGCACTTGTTGGAGACACTCGTTTCAGCCCCCGGATATCACTGCACAAGTTCCTCAGAGAAGCGTCCTTGGCCGAACCATCTTCAGCTGCTTCATCAATAATCTTCTCTTCATCATAAGGTCAGTAGTGGGGCTGTTCAGTGATGATTCCACAGTGTTCAGCTCCGTTGACAATTCCTCCAATAATGAAGCAACCTGTGGCAACCTAGAGCAGGACTTGGATAACATCCAGGCTTGGGCTGACAAGTGGTAGGTAACATTCATGCCACATAAGTGCCAGGAAAACCATCTTCACAAGAGAAATCCCAGCCATCTCCCCTTGACCTTCGGTGGCACCACCATTTCCAAGTTCCTCACCATCAACATCTTAGGGGTTACCATTGACCAGAAGCTTAACTGGGGACCAGACATATCAACAAATTTTCTACAAGAGCAGGGAAGTGGCTGCGTACTCTGTGACAATTGGCTCACTTTCTGTTCCCTCAAAGCCTCGTCACCATCTTTGGTAAACCAATATACCCAGAACTAATTATTGTATTAATGAGATGACTGTAATTAGATTATGTGACCACACAAGGGGAAGATTTCTTCCCTCTATGCTTGTGCAACAAAATTGTAAATCTGTTTCTAAATAACAATTTTATGATTTTGCTATCTGTAATGCATAAAGGATTCTGTCACCTGGAATGTTATACCTATAAGTCAGCAAATGTCTTATATATGAAAAAAATAAAAGCAAAGTAAAGTCTCTATATTAGACCAAAATTACTACAATCTTAGCAGTAAAACTATTTTTGAAGAACTTATATAGTGTAACCTTCAAATTTAAGCTTTCTTTCAACACACAGACCTACGTGTAGGATTCATAATCTGAACAGATATTTTCCAGCCAGGAGACTTAATATGGAATACAGTTCGTACTGTATTGTTCTGCACCCCAGCAGGCCAGTCCCCTTGTGAGAAAGTGCCCTCTGCAGTGTGAGACAAGAGAGAGAACGGTTTGCTGGTAAGCTCGGGTTGGCAGCAGTCTTGTGCGATTTGTCAGTAGAAGAGACCTTCGACCTCTTGGATGTAGGGGAAACATCATCGCAGGGAGCTGCTGAGACAGAAGTAGGTGTATTAAAGTTGCTCACAGCTAGAGATGGAATGCCTTCTGCTTCCCCATAAGTACAGAGTTACCAGCCCCTGGTACACCCCTGGGGATCACAGCATGAAGAGGTGGATTAGGACCCATAGGTTTGAGAAGAAGAACTAGGATCATAAGAGCACGGTGATCTGTACACACAGTAAACTAATCGTACAATCATAGAAAGGAATGGAATGAGGCCATTCAGCCCATCGAGTCCGCGCTGGCTCTATGAAAGAGCAATCCAGCTAGTTTCTCTCCCCCACCCGAAATGTGTAGCCCTGCAAATTTTTTTGCTTTCAACTACATATCCAGTTCCCTTTTGAAGGCTATGATTGAACCTGCCTCCACCACCCCCTCGGGCAGTGCATTCCAGATCCTAATCACTCGCTATGTAAAAAAGTTTTTCCTCATGTCACTTTTGGTTCTTTTGCCAATCAACCTAAATCTATGTCCTCTGGATCTTGACCCTTCCACCAATGGGAACAGTTTCTCTCTATCTACTCTGTCTAGACCCTTCATGATTTTGAACACCTCTATCAAATCTCCTCACAACTGTCTCTGTTCCAAGGAGAACAACCCCAGCTTCTCCAATCTACCCACATAACTAAAGTCCCTCATCCCTGGAATCATTCTAGTAAATCTCTTCTGCACCCTCTCTAAGGCCTTCACATCTTTTCTAAAATGCGGTGCCCAGAACTGGACACAAAACTCCAGTTGTGGCCGAACCAGCGTTTTATAAAGGTTCATCATGGTTTCCATATTTTAGTACTCTATGCCTCTATTTATAAAGCCCAGGATCCCGTATGCTTTTTTAACCGCTTTCTCAACCTGCCCTGCCACCTTCAACGATTTGTGCATAAATAATCCCAGATCACTCTGTTCCTGTACTCCTTTTAGAGTTGTGCCCTCCAGTTTATATTGCCTCTCCTCGTTCTTCCTACCGAAATGTATCACGTCGCATTTTTCTGCGTTAAATTTCA
The DNA here is from genome assembly GCF_035084215.1 of Heptranchias perlo. Classification (NCBI taxonomy): domain Eukaryota; kingdom Metazoa; phylum Chordata; class Chondrichthyes; order Hexanchiformes; family Hexanchidae; genus Heptranchias; species Heptranchias perlo. The sequence goes on along the minus strand of NC_090333.1, from coordinate 28,793,479 downwards.
TCTGCCACGTGTCTATCCATGCCACCAGCTTGTCTATATCCTCTTGAAGTCTATCACTATCCTCCTCACTGTTTACTACCGTTCCAAGTTTTGTATCATCTGCAAATTTTGAAATTGTGGCCTGTACACCCAAATCCAAGTCATTAATATAGATCAAGAAAAGCAGTGGTCCCAGCACTGACCCCCTGGGGAACACAACTGTACACCTGCCTCCAGTTTGAAAAACAACCGTTCACCACTACTCTCTGTTTCCTGTCCCTTAGCCAATTTTATATCCATGTTGCTATTGCTCCCTTTAGTCCATGGGCCGCAATCCTGATGATAAGCCTACCGTGCGGCACTTTATCAAACGCCTTTTGAAAATCCATATACACGTCAACTGCATTGCCCTCATCTACCCTCTCTGTTACCTCATCAAAAAACTCTTATCAGGTTTGTTAAACATGATTTGCCTTTAGCAAATCCATGCTGGCTTTCCCTAATCAATCCACACTCATCCAAGTGACTGTTAATTCTGTCCTGGATTATCGTTTCTAAAAGTTTCCCCACCACTGAGGTTAAACTGACTGGCCTGTAGTTGCTGGGTTTATCCTTACACCCTTTGAACAAGGGTGTAACATTTGCAATTCTCCAGTCCTCTGGCACCATCCCCGTACCTATGGATGTTTGGAAGATTATGGCCAGTACCTCCGTAATTTCCACCCTTACTACCCTCAACAACCTAGGATGCATCCCATCCGGACCGGGTGACTTATCTACTTTAAGTACAGCTAGCCTTTCAAATACCTCTTCATCATCAATTTTTAGCCCATCCAGTATCTCAACTATATCGTCCTTTACTGAGGCTCTGGCAGCATCTTCTTCCTTGGTAAAGACAGATGCAAAGTACTCATTTAGTACGTCGGCCATCCCCTCTGCCTCCATGAGTAGATCTCCTTTATGGTCCCTAATCGGCCCCACCCCTCCTCTTACTACCTGTTTACTGTTTACATGCCTGTTGAAGACTTTTGGACTCCCTTTTATGTTGGCCGCCAGTCTATTCTCATACTCTCTCTTTGCCCCTCTTATTTCCTTTTCCACTTCCCCTCTGAACTTTCTATATTCAGCCTGGTTCTCACTTGTGTTATCAACCTGACATCTGTCATACGTCCCTTTTTTCTATTTCATCTTACTCACTATCTCTTTTGTCACCCAGGGAGCTCTGGCTTAAGTTGCCCTACCTTTCTGCCTCCTGGGAATGTGCCTAGACTATACCCGAATCATCTTCTCTTTAAAGGCCGTCCATTGTTCAATTACAGTTTTGCCTGCCAATCTTTGATTCCAATTTACCCGGGCCAGATCTGTTCTCATCCCATTGAAAATGGCCCTCCTCCAATTGAGTGGTTTTCCTTTCGAGTCGACTGTGTCCTTTTCCATAGCTATTCTAAACCTTATGATACTATGATTGCCGTTCCCTAAATGATCCCCCACTGACACTTGCTCCACTTGGCCCACCTCATTCCCTAGAACCAAGTCCAGCAATGCCTCCTTTCTCGTTGGGCCGGAAACGAACTGGTTAAGAAAGTTATCCTGATCACATTTCAAAACTGCTTTCCCCTCTTTGCCCCTTATAATATTATTATCCCAGTCTATATTAGGATAGTTATGGTCCCATTCACTTGGTGGTGCCCAGATCCATTATGTCATACATAAATAAACCTTGTCACACATCACAGTTCTGTGCATACACACCATTAAAGGCACAGAGATACTTATGGCATATACACAGACTTGTACAGTAATGCAAACCAAACTAAACATTGCTACTAATTAAGCAGGCTATGCCTGTTCTGTAAACACCAATGGATGTGCATGTTGATGAGCTACTGGTTAGGTGCAGAGCAACAGAGGACAAGCAGATAGGACAGACCCAACACAAAAGAAGCATCCCCCATTTTCCATTTGGTGTAATATATTCTACAACAAAGGTCAGGAGCAATGTTCACTAGTAGATAACTTATTGCATCAATCAGTATTGACAGCAATTAACAAAGCCTTAACTGGTATTGGCAAACCAGTCAGCATTAAAATAATGAGTGCACATTAGTGCTAATAAATATTTTTTTCACAGAGCAGAAAACTGATAATAGTAGTGATGCTGCTGTTGTTTTTCTCCCAGTTTTCTGCCCCTTTTAACAGTAACTCCCAAGGATGCTGGCAACAGAAAACACAGGAATGTACTACTCTTAACGGGTCTTGATGTTATCAGAACTCTTTTTAAAAGGAAGTGAATATTTTCTGTTCATTAAAGTGAAGGGTTCCTGCACAGTTATAGAGTGGTCAAATGCAGAGTAAAAGCTCCTTTTATGTGGGATGATTATCTATATTAAAGGTGATATCTAGATGTAAATTGTTGTACTCGGCTCCAGCCTCAGCCAAGCACTCTCCACTCAAGCACCATGCCAATTCCATTTTCTACATCAGCCATCCTTGAACCCAATGAGACTGCCATTATGGGCAGTTTTTGTAATATGGATCCTTATTTATTTGGAGTTGGGCTGAAACCATCCCACATTCATTTTGCTTAGAACCATTGCAACCATAAGTGAGAGATTTTCAATCCATCCACAAGTGGCTCAGATTGCAGCATACTAATGTTCTGAGAAGCTTTGTGACAAAATAGCAGGATATCAATTTTCTTCTACAATTCTACAATTTCCTCCAAAAGAACTGTGGGAAGGATGTCAACGTACCCCACTCTAATTTACCAGTAAATTATAGAACGATATCAGCAGAGACCCGGCATTGCCCATCTGTTCTCTCATTTAGGAAAATGACATTTGATATAAGGGGAATCTGAAAAGACCAAGGAAGAAACAAATAAAAATGAGGAGAAAATAGTTACATTCATTTTCTTTGAGAGGCACCATCTTCATGAAAAATGGTTGGCAAATTCTGTTTACAAGCTCATGATGTGATGTGCAAATTACTTCAAAAAGCCTCATAGTGCCATATGCGTGTAGCAATATTGTGATGAAAATAACACAATTCTCCTGGCTCTTCTCCCTCTCCAAACAGAAGCAAGTTTGCCAAACACTTTTTCATGAAGACAATTTCCTTTTAAATGTAGCCATGAAGAAAATAAGAATGACCAGATGCAACTTGTAGAACAACTGCATCTCACTGCTGTTTGGCAATAAACTAGGGAGGGATAAATCTCCCAATCAATGAGGGTGGGGGAGTACATACCACTATTAAGTTAATGTTGATGTTATGTTTTAACTTTGTTTTTAATTTAATTTAATTTACATACTATTATAAAAATGATTACAAGCAAAAGGAACTAACTCATAATTCCAGAAGGGGTCATTGCTGAGCAAAATGGTTCCTCATGTTCTGAGACTGTGCGACTTTAATGAATAGTACACGAGCACCATGTACTTGGGTGATCAATTACATGAGTTACTGTGCTAGTCAGCATAATAATTTACATGCTTTAGATACTGTCTGGGAAGGAACTTAGGGAAGCCTGGCCTTCGACCTTTTAAACACCCGAGTCTGCTTAAAGTGACAGAGAAAAATTAGAAGCATGCAAAACTGCTACTTGGGAAATTCTCAATTGATGACTAAATAATCTACATCCATTGTTTACAGCTGCTTTGCCACCCACAACTGCTCACTTATACTGCTCTCTAGGGCAGCCTAGTAGCACTTGTGCTAGAGCCAGTGTCTGCAGAGTGAAAAGAGGGCAGCCAAGGCAACCTAGGCAGCTACCTCAGAAAGTTATATTTGCTTCTTGATTTGTAAACATAAGTAATACTATTCCATCAGGACTGTGTGAGGAATGTAGACCTTGAAATTATGCTGTGTGATATTAGTGTACGATTACTTAATGCATTCGTATGAAATTTCTCTGTCCATCATTTTAATGGGGACATTAACCCATTTATTCTAAGGACTTTAATAACTTCCTGCAATATAGAATGGCAGAGAAAGTTTTTTATCTCCCAAATGGTACAAGACTAACAAATGTTAGCATCAGTAAATCCGTGACCCTGACAATGGTCCTGGGTTTGGTGCTCCCCGTTCCATGTTATTTTTAACCGTGATCAAAGGTACACCTTTTGGCCTGTTCTGAGATGGGATAAAATGAAAACAGTAATTCCTACAATGCTGTGCTTGTCGTGTAGAAAATTTTGGTTGCAGTAGGCACCAAAAAATTTTCAAAGCTAGAAACTAGTTTATGGTTGTAACTCAGTGGTACACACATCCTGGGTGAGAGTTTTCCACAAGTGAGGTGCGGCAAAGAAATAAAGTCTGAGCTGTAATGAATGAAACAGCAGCCTGTATGGTGATGCACAGTTTGTAGGACTGCTTTGCAAAAAGTCCCAGTGGATGTTCACTGCAGCCCTGTCTGGACTGGAGTGCTGCCAGTGTCATAACAAAGCAAGCTGCTGCTTGAAGCTCTGTTTTCTACTTATCACAACAATGTATTAGAGTGGAGCAGGTGGCCATTCATTCATTTCAACACAGAAATAGCGGCTTAGAAACTCGTTGATGCTGCACCCATTTTACAGGTGTAAAAGGGCGTCTAGGCGTCCAACATGACCGGCGGCATGCGCATGCACATTCTGCACTGGAAGTGCACCTCCTGTCATATTGGTAAAGGCTAAAGTATAGGTGTCCAGGACATGTGCCTGAAACTGGTGTTAGGCCCTACGCATGTGCAAATAGGGGGTTTATTGCCTGTTCAGAACTCCGTCCCAAAATTGGGCTGCCCTGAACACAGCCAGCACCAGGCTGGCTGCGTTCAGGATAACCAAGTCTACATGCGGCTTAACTTCCAGTTCTTAAAAAGACTGCTGGAGGCTGCCACCAAAAAGATAGGTTTAAAAAAAAGTACCTACCTGAACGTGGAGCCGGGAGCAGGCCCCTCTCCTGATCGCCGCATCCCTCCCGATCGCCTTCCTCTCTCCCGATCACTTCCCCCTCTCCCGATCGCCTCCACCCGTCTCCCGATCATCTACCCCCCTCCCAGGACCTACCTGAGGGCCACTGCCGGTAATGCAGGGGCTCAAAATTTAACTTTGCCTCACCAACAAGCTGTCTGGGGACACACAGCAGGCAGCTGAAGCTCGCTGATCTAATTTAAGTGAGGCCCGAGGCCCAATATCGAGTGTGCCTTGGATGTACCAGTGCAGGGATCGTTCCCTGCGCCCAGCTCACGCCGGCTGGTCAGTGCTATCCAATTTCACCCTCAGCATGTTTATCTGTCTCACCATCAAAATGTATTCTTTGATACCCCATGTGCAGATCCTGTGTAAGTTAAAACCACATGCCGATCATAAAGGCCTGGGTACTAATCATGCCAGGCAATAGGCACAAAATAACTGGGATTAAAGACCAGGAAGCCAGGTAACATAGAAATGATATGAAAGTGATGTTATAGGAACAGAAAACATCATAAAGTAGTTACATATTTATATATATTAAAACTGGACAGTTTATCCAGCGTTGATTTACTCCTATCAGGTTTCTTGCGTAATAAATACTCTATCAGATTATATTTTAAAAGCAAATAGCATTCAATTCATTATAATATAGGTTGCAACTGAGGACTGGTGTCAGCAATCACCCTATACTATTTTACATTCAGCCAGGAATCCAGATCATACAAAAACTGATCAATACCAGGTACGGTAGAGGAGACAAAAACTCTGGAGGCATTTAAGAGGCAGTTAAATGCTATATCATGATGGGGAGAGATCATGGGTTTTTATAGGATAACCTAGATGGGCCAAATAGCCTTCTTTATTGTCTGAGTGTTGTCTAGATGCTCCCCATGTAAGTAGATCAAAAAACTTGACTGAGAAAAATGAATTCAAATGTTTTCTTCTAGAAAGGATAACAGTGCTCTATGGGAGGTATTACATATATTGTGAGTGATTCTCTAGTGATGCTTTTATGATGTGTGGTTAATGCAGATACCACTAATTTTATTTGTAACCCTCTGAATGTAGTTAAAAGTATCACAATCAATGATTAAAAAAAGGCAGGAGTATGAAAGCACAGAAACCCAGTCGGCTTAAATACCCAGAATTGTTCAATCACACGCCACTGCTTACAACAAACTGTAATGCCTCTGCCTTTTCAATTCAAAATGTTATAAGCATTATATTAGCATTGCCAAATTTTGCAGTGTTGGGCCAAGTTCAGTTTTGTTTGCATTTTCTTAATAAATGCCTATGTTGCATTTCACAAAGCAAACACATTTTGTCACAGTGCAAAAAGAATGACCTTATTGAATTGTATCCCTCATTCCTACAGCATGGGGTAAATTTTAACATAGCGGTGGGATCTCAGCTGGGGGTGGGGGGGTGTCAATACCTGGGTGGGAACCCGGGAAAACATTTTTGTGCGTTTACTCGCGTGATCGCGACCTAATTGAAGGGCCTTACTGCGACTTCTTGGTTTCGCGTCTTCAAGCTGCGCAGCGGGCGTACTGTGCACCGAATGACCTGCTGGGAGTTGGATTATTTAAAGGGACATTGCAACCATGGATTTTGAGTGAGAAGAGAGCAATTTAAAGAAATTGAACACAAAGGACAAAGCCATCACCCTGCTTTACTGACTCCTCACTTGAGATACTACTGGCCGGTGTGAGGAGCAGGAGGGAAGTCCTAGACACCCGGGATACAAATGGAGGTGGGGGAGGGGTGGGGTGTTGGTGGTTCCAGGTGGTCTGAGTATTCACTATCTTCACTTTGCAGATCTCCTTATGAGAATCTATCAAATATGAGTGACTCCCTGGCATCACGAGCAGCCAGGTGTGCGGCTGCTCTGCCAATGGGTTGCCCATCATCCTCCTCTTCATCCTTGTCTTCTTCAATGTTGATGGCAGGTGTGGATGCTTCATGAGTACATGGGACCTCATCCACCTGTAACCCACTCTGTTGAGTGATGTTGTGCAGGATGCAACACATGACTATTATTCAACACACCCTCGCCGGTGAGTACTGAAGGGATTCCTCAGATCGATCCAGGCACCTGAAGCGCATCTTGAGCATTGCTATGGCTTGTTCAATGACAGACCTGGTGGTGATGTGACTGTCGTTGTACTGCTGCTGTGCCTCGCTGGTGGGGTTTCTCAAAGGTGTCATGAGCCACATCTGCAGGGGGTATCTCTTGTCTCCAAGGAGCCAGCCCTTAAGTCTGTCCTGTGTGTGGAAGAGGGCCGGGATGTTGGATTCGCACAAAATGAAGGAATCTCGCTGCTGCCAGGGAATTTGGCGCACACCTGCAGAAACCTCTTCCGGTGTTCACAAACCAGCTGTGCATTGATGGAGTGATATCCCTTTAGGTTGATGAACAGTCCTGGCTCGTGCAGGTTCTCGGATTGTTACGTGTGTGCAAACAATTGTGCCCTATATCCGTGGGAAGCCAGCCAGAGAGTGGAAACCCACTGCCCTCTCAGTCCGACTGATGTCGTCGATGGGGAAGTTGACGTGGTCGGATGCCCTGGCAAACAAGCCATCCGTGACCTGTCGTATACACTTATGGACAGACGACTGAGAGATCCTGATGATGTCACCGGTGGCGCCCTGGAAGGATCCAGAGGTGAAGAAATTGAGGGCACTGGTGACTTTAACTGCGACGGGCGATGTATGGCCACCAGGCCCAGCCGGGAGCAGCTCTGCATGAAGGAGCCTGCAGATGTCTACGACCACCTGGTGATTCAATCTGAGCCTTCGTTGGCACTGCTCCTCAGAGAGGTCCAGGAAGCTCAGCCTCAGTCTGTAGACCCTCTCATGTGGATAGTGCCTCCTATGACTTCGGCCCCTCCATTGGTCCCCTCTCTGCCCTTCTGCAGGCCCTTGTGGCGCACCCGTCTTGTGGAGCTGCAACTCCCAGAACTGCACGCCTTGCCTGCCGCGGATGGTGATGTGCCTCCTCCTCAGATGTAATGCTGAATGAAACCATTGTGCCCCTCATCCTGATGGTGTCAATTTGAGTGTGTCCAAAATGTAGGTAAACATGTATGAACACAAGAATTCTGAGTGTGAACGAAGAAATCTCAGTCTAAACACAAAGAACTCCCAGCCAAAGGTTTGTCTGAGAACTGATTGCCCTGCTGCAAAAACTTCACGTCAGTCACTGGTTTAAAGTTCCAAATGGGTGCCGGCTGCTACTCGCCTCCATTTCCATGGCGTGTTTCAGAGGCCATGGGAGACAGATTCAGAAGCAGTTAAAATGGCTTGTGTAGTTCAAACCACAAAAATTTAACATCCTTAAGTAGTTTAAATATCTTAATTGGCCCTTTAAATAAAAGCCAGCGGGACTTCCGGGTTTCAGAAGCGCGCACGGATCCAGATGCGTCTGGGTCAAACCCGGAAGTCGGCGGGTTGGAGCCGGGATGCGTTACCGCTCCCAAAACCGACAATTTTCACTGCCCCCTGCCCCCAATCCACCCGTTCTTTGGGGTTAAAATTTACCTCCATGTCTCTACTATAGCATCCCATGAAGGGTGGGGGGAGCAGATGAGAGCCAAAGCTTAGTGTATATTGTGCTCATGGGCTGCTAACTCAAGATTATTTAACTTTACGCAGTGCACTTGCCTTAACTACCATGCCACATGAAACCCCACTTTTGTGTTGAGAAACAGCAACACTTTTATTAAAAATATGTTTTGACGACACCTAATCCCAATAGGTAAAGCATCCATATATTGCAGCATTTACTTCTTTTTATGTGAACTCCTTCACATTTTTTTTTAAAATGGCCGGAGGAAAATGCCCTTGGCATTTGTGCTGCACCCATGCAAGACCTCACTCACCACTAAACCGTGATGACCCTCTGAAATTACGGATTGTCAAAAGAAAAGCTACTGATATCTCTGCAGCTGTCTCTGTAGCAGGCCTGTATCGCCTAGAAATACGGTAATTCAAGAGGCAGATGTTTGCAGGGGAATGCAGGACATAGATACAGAAAAACATATTTGCTGTATCAACGGCTAGGACCTGCATGCAGCAATGTTTATTTCCTTGACTTCTTACCAGGAAGAAGGAGAAGAATATTTACAACTTATTTATCTGCCCTTTTTCTCCCTTCCCTCCTGTACTGCATCCACCACAGTCCAGCAGAAAGTGCAGACATACACCCTGCACACAGGCTCTGGGAGAGGTCCACGGGGGATTTTTTTTTCACGTTCTGCTGTGCGTGATGGGGAAAATGACCTTCTCTTCATTTAATTCCTCCTGCCCGGAAAATTACCTTCCCTCCTCACAGCCACGAAGACAAATTGGCTATGTATAAAATCACAAACCCACATCCTATGTTCTGTGCGAGCTAGAGTACCAGTAGCTGTCAGGTCACCTTGTTGCCTATTTTAACATTTTTTTCAATTACAAAAGCATTGCTTCCCTCAAAGGGTTAAAACCACAGCCTCTGTGCTCTAGTGTGATAAAGAAAAGGGATACTGTTGCATTCACATGCAGTTCAATCACTTTAAATTGGCTAATTTAGGTGAAATGTGGAGCTCAGAGGGTGAGCTGAACGCCTCCAGAAATCCCAGATTTGCAGCTTGACTTCCCATCATGGCCTAAAGCACTTGTAAATCAGATTCAATTCCCCAGAACAAGCATCGCAATCTCATTGGCTGGGACCATAAACACAGCTGAATGGACCACCCAAGCTGTAGGCCGTGACAGCTGCCTTTCCCCTGGGGTCCCTGTGGCTAACACACAATTTGCTCAGTGTGTGTCTCTGTTATTATCCTGGTTTATGTGATGCTCATACACATAAACTCTGTACTGCGTTGAGTAGAAATCAAAGCCTGATAGCAGAAGGGAAAGGCAGAGGCAGGCCTTGGCGTTGATGTCAGAGCCATCAATGGCCATTTTTTTTTGTGTGTGCAAACATCTGTTTCTTCCATACATTTTAGGGTCACGAGCAGAAAGATTGATTAATTAGTTCAACAAGAATTTCATTTCATATCTAAAGTAGAATGTGAAGTTGTGGATAATGTGCTACATGCAACATGTATACAGAGAAACATTAGTACAAAGCACTCTGCTAAAGATTAGATCTGATTTTCCAGAAATTTTATATACTTAAAAAAAACAGGCAAACTTTTTTTTAAATGCAATTTTGCATCTATGTTATATAGTCCGAATGAGAACGAGGGGCAGGTGATCTGCTTCCTGTCTTCTGTCACTCACTTGGTAACCCCTCTCAATTCCACTTAGATAAGTATGAAAGTGATTGACATTCCCTCAAAATGTATCCTCCTTGTGGAAACGTGCTTTACCTTAATGCAATGATACTCCTGATGATCTGGCTGAGACCTTGAAATCCTAATATATGACAGAGTTTAACCACACGGAGCCCATGGTTTGAAACAACTTAGAGGATCAATTTGTCCAGTTTATTTATATTAAAAATATAAATGCATTTTTAAAAATTTGCTTTAAATTTGGAGTCTCTAGGGCCATGTGGAAGTCCTCTCTGATGTGTATACTGATGAAAGTATGAAAAGGTAAAGAAAAATGGAGAGTAAGGAAATTAATGAAGAAAATCAAAGGTGAGAAGAAAAAAGACAAATTGTAAAAGTTTCTGCTATAGCAGTTGAAGCATTTCATTCACAGCATTTGTAATAACTGTTGGGAATTGCACTCTTAGGGGTTATATTTTTAAAAAGTCATTTGTATATAATTGTATTTTCATTTTTCAGCTAGGTACATTCCAAGTAAAAATGATCCAAGTTGTATTCCTATTTAATGTTTTAAAAGTGCATAGAATCTTTAGTGAAGATTTTTGTATTTCTATCGTTCAGAGTAACCAGCATAAAATTAATTTGATCAGAAAAAATAAACATCTTCTCAGGAATCACATTTTTGAAACTAGGATGCTTTGAATTTGATGACACCCAGTGGTGAAAAGTCATTTACATCTTTGAAAAGAACTAATCTGGTGTCAACTGTAAGAGCAGCCTCTACAGGGCTTTTAGTTCACAGCATCTTGGACTGAACTGTGAATGTTCAATAAGAGCTCCCTCTACAGAACTTAGAACAGACAACCAATTGACGTTACAAGTTCTGTGCTATTAGTTTGCATTCACTGGGAACTGGACGAGACTCTATGAGCTCGCTTACTTAGAATCTTTTGCCTTTTTGCCTTTCAGTCTGGGAGATTCAAATTCAACCCCCATCCTGCTGCATCATCCAGTTCCCATGCTGGATTTCAACCTATCGAAGGCATATTGTTGACGCAAAGTAGTGGGAACTTTGTAATGCATCTGGCTCATGTCAGCCTATCCTGAAAGTGCTTGATGTTGACCCTGGATGCCCAAAAGTGTTCCATTCCTCTTGACTAAAAATCTTCTCTTTCACGAGAACAAAAATTTGCTGAATTAAACATACAGTAGAATCTGATTATAGTGATCAATTTGCCCAGTAGCCCAAATGATCACTATAACCAGCTGATCATCACAGCCAATTCCCCAGGCTTTCGGCAGCTCACTGTGTGATATTAAAGCATTAGATCCTAAACTTAAAGCACGTTTGAATAACATATATGTATCCAAATATTGTAAGATAAATTGAGTTTTAAAAGCAATTCTCTGAAACTGCTCAGAATGCCAGTTTGCTCATTACTCAGCAGCTTAACTTTGAGGGTTTCTTCACTCAGAGGGTTGTGAATCTTTGGAATTTTGTACCCCAGAGGGCTGTGCATGCTCATTCGTTGAGTATATTCAAGACTGAGATCGATAGATCTTTGGAGGCTGAGGGAATCAAGGGATATGGGGATAGGGCAGGAAAGTGGAGTTGAGGTACAAGATCAGCCATGATCATATTGAATGACGGAGCAGGCTCGAGGAGCCGTATGGCCTATTCTTGCTCCTATTTTTTTATGTTCTTATGTTCTTAAGGTTCCGGTTAGCATTGAACAGCCTGGTTTCAGCGAATTGATTATAAAACTCAGTTTATCTGGCAACATTAGGATGAATATATCTTGTACGAATATGCTTAAGTTTAGGACCTTCCACTTATACTCATCTAATGGCTACTTTGGATCACACAACCTATAAATTTGTTTTCTTTAAATTGCTGGTTAGCATCTGAGCAGCCCTGCTTCAGATCAGTAACTGATCTAACAATAACTTATCAGTACAACCAGGGAAAACCTTCATATAAGGTTCAAATTTTTGGCAATCGTGATTTGAGTATTATCACTAAAAGTAGATTCTATTCTAAATAAAAAGAGAATTAATAAAAAACTAAAACAAATCAACTAATAATAAGATTTCGGGGTCTTTGAGAATCAACTTTAGTTTCTGCTTTGGAGATTTTTGTGAAGTTGAGGATCTAATCCCACTCGAGACTTGTTGACCTTTAGCCCAGAAGAGAAGAGATGTGTACTCATTGCATTGCCCTCTCTCCAACATACAGCCAAGGGAATTGGACACGTATTCACTTCTATAACATTACGGTCTGACTGTAGATCCTCTCCTAGATTGATCAGCCAGGGAAAACAAATGCAAATTTCTCACTCAATTCCCTCCCCAGGTATCGCAATCACCCGTCCCCTTTCTAAAAGACCATCAGAGATCGTTTCCCCTTGCTAAAGCTGCAGGGCAGGGAATGCCACAGAATGTCTAGTGACCAGATAACTTAAAAAAAAAACTACTACCGCTGCTGCAGCTCCAGCAACAAAACTGTTGCTTGAGTGAATTGGGTAAATTTAGAGTGCTCGTGGAATAAACCAAAATAACCTGATTTGGCCATTTTTTACTTATGAGTTTGGCTCAATCAACCAAACAAAGCATGCAGACCTAACAGAACATATTTTGAGGAACAGCAAAACAAAGCATTGTGTCAACTTTGTGGAAAAATAAATGCCACCTGAAGTTACAGGGGAAAAAAAAATCATTATGCGTTGAACATTCTGTAAGTCTTCAATCAGAAGATAATGTACAGAAGAAAAACTTCTGTAAGGGGCATTGTTGAAAAATCACGAATATCCTGGATGAATTACACCTCGTATGAAAATCAGGCCGAATATGCTGTGTAAACCTTCACCCGGATTGTAAAAAATATGTAATTGTGTCATGGGAGAACACACCACATGGCATTTGGGCACAGTTCAAATGGGTGGAGATATGGCATGATGATGTGGCACATTTTGATCAAACAGCCTGAGAGGGCAGAGTTATTGAGCCTACCCAAAAACTCCCCAGTCAGGCAACAATGCACCTTTAACCCATCTAGTAATGATGTATGCCTTCTTGGAATCCTGCATTTAGTGGAACAACAAATAAAAGCTAACATAAAGCTTTGTGATTACATAGTACCAACAGTGATGTTGACAGACATCCCTCAGGGAAGCCTTCTGTTGCAAGTTACTACTTGGGGACTTTAAGGGTTGGGCAGGACAATTTCCTGCCTGTAGTGCTGTGGTCTCATGGGTGGTTTCCAGAGCCAGTCTCCAGAGTCCTATCAGCTCTTCAAGCAACAGTACATAAATCCTTCTTTAGCCTTAGGGAGTATATAAACAGCTATGGAAGGAAACCTAATGAACTTTGATGCAGTTCTGGGTGACCCAGAAAATGGCGGTTATCAGGGAATGCCATATATAATTGACCTGGGATATCTGTGGTTATAGTAGTGGTGGTCTGAGGGTGGAAAAGCTGCTAAGTGCTACTGGCATTTGTCACCATTTGCCCTTTAGGCTCATAACACTATGCATCAGTCAATCAGAAGCTTTCATTAAAAATTCAACTGCCTAATGTAGTGATTGCTGTAAAGATTTAAATGGGATAGTTGGCAGCGTCCTTTAAAGTAAGAAAAAGTATCATCTTCTGATATTGTTTCTGTACTTTGTTACTTGTTTTGATGTCTGCCTTCTTTTTTTTTATTGTTTGAGTATTTTTCACTTGTAAACTAGAAACCTCTACTTATAATTGCTCTGGTAGTATGGCATTATCACATTGAGCTCTTTATGTAAAGTCACCACAGAATCAACTTTTCCCTATAGAGACTAGTTTGTTACCACTTTTTCCCAATTCTAGCAGCCAGTTTATCAAATTTTCCAATGCAAAACATGGGCTCTATTATTAGTAATTACACACTGAAGTTGGAAAACCTTAACTGGCTGACACAATTTGTAGGAGGGTGTTATCTTATGAAAAATGTTCACACTTTTTTTGCAATAGTTTAATATCTAAATAGCCAATTGTGAGAAGTGTTATAACATGTAATTAAGACCTGAGAATTTGTCAAAGTTAGTGAACAGTATGATTTTGATTGCAACTGGCATTTTTGTTGATAAACTAGTTGCTGAAACTTTCTGATGACTTAGCGGATCAATTATTAACCAGTATTGAACTGACCAGAAAGTCCTTGGTTCAATCGTTGGTCCGTGCTGAGTTAGCTGACAGCTGTAAGGATGTTACATTTGATCTCAGTGCCTGGGGGCTCAGAGGAGGAAACTCAGGCCTTGTTCTTGCTCCTGGTTGTCTTCCATTAGTCGCTGTTGGTAAGTGCACATGTGTGGGCATTGTATGAGGTCAGGATTGTGCTCATCTGTGATGTCCACCACTGTGAATCGCCTGAAGGTCATACATGAAGGATGGCCACCCGGTGAAGTACTGGAGGGTGACTGCCACCTGTGAAACAATTTTACTCATGCTCATTCACAACTCCAATGCCATATAAAAATTGTGTTAAAATAAAGTAGCAGAAAAAAATCTATATATGTGGCATGATATAGAAAATTTATTTCCTCACTTCATTTTAAATATATTTTTATGACATGAGAAGTATTATTAGGAGCAAGTGGAATGGAAACCATTGATATGGAGGGTGGAACAGTTGAAGGATGCTGGGAAGCAGATGCGCTGGCAACAGCCATGTTATTTATGGTGTAAATGGAGCCGTTTAATGAAAGGAGGCGGTGTCTCCAAATTCTTGGATCTGGATTCCAGCTCAAGTGCTGAGCATAAATAGCTTCTGTATATGCCCAGCGCACATTGGGTAAAAGAGTAATACTTCACTCACGTCTATTGCTATATGATTGTGTGCGCCTGCATATATATTCATACAGTGCACACTAGGTAAAAGCAGACAATTCACTTATGTCTGGTACTCTACATCTCAGTATGAATTCCCAAACTTCCAAAGTGACGACACCACCCATTTAAACATTTTAGCCTGGAGACAGACAATTGTCCAGAAACTGGATGTGTGACTATTTTGACAGTATTAAAAGCAAATAGAAAATGTTGGGGTTTTAAGATTGATCGTTGACAGCATCAGCAATACAACTCTGTCCATTGGACTGACTTCAGTGCAGTAAGAATTAAAGCTTTCTCCGCCTGAGTCTGCCTGTCTGTGTCTGTGGGTGGTCTGATTCTGTTAATTACATACTAGACTTTTTGTTTGAGTTTTGTGGGGAGGGGAAGGCTAGCAGGAAACGGAAATACATGTAGCTGGCAATGACCCACAGCTTGTTCATCTGCTGGCTGACTGGATGCTGTAACCTAGGCAGGAAATTATGACGGATGTGAGAGAAAAAAATGAAATGTGGACTTTCGTTTTCTTTGAGTCCAGCTGAGTATTAGTCATCCAGTAAGTGAGAGCTATTGGTTACTGAGGAAACTATAAAATACAGTGGATTCTTTCTGTTATCAGAGTGCAGGAGCAGGGATGTCTTACTGCAGTTATACAGGGCCTTGGTGAGACCATACCTGGAGTATTGTGTGCAGTTTCAATCTCCTTACCTAAGAAATGATGTCCTTGCCATAGAGGGAGTGCAGCGAAGGTTCACCAGACTGATTCCTGGGACGGCAGGACTGTCGTATAAGGAGAGATTGGGTCGACTAGGCCTGTATTCACTAGAGTTTAGAAGAATGAGAGAGGATCTTATTGAAACGTAAAAAATTCTGACATGGCTAGACAGACTGGATGCAGGGAGGATGTTTCCCCTGGCTGGGGGGTCCAGAACAAGGGGTCACAGTCTCAGGATACGGGGTAGGACATTTAGGACTGAGATGAGGAGAAATGTCTTCACTCAGAGAGTGGTGAACCTGTAGAATTCTCTACCACAGAAGGCTGTGGAGGCCAAGTCACTGAATATATTTAAGAAGGAGATAGATAGATTTCTAGACACAGAAGGCATCAAGGGATATGGGGAGAGAGCAGGAATATGATATTGAGGTAGAGGATCAGCCATGATCATATTGAATGGTGGAGCAGGCTCTGAGGGCCGAATGGCCTACTCCTGCTCTTATTTTCTATGTTTCTATGTAAGAGTTGGCAGGCTCTTCTACTGTGGGGGCATCACAACCAAGGCTAATCATGTTCTCATCTGATATCCATACACACACACATATACTTCCTTCTGGAGTCACTGGATAGCGACCATGAGTAAGATTTTCTCCTCCCTAACACAGAGGCACTGGGGCCTATTGCACAGCTCCTACTTCTGACCCCATTGAGCTCAGATAACTCAGCATTGACCTGGGACCAAACCCGGAACTGTCTTGAGCTCTGTATGGCTCAGCTATTCACTGAACAAGCTCGATGAGCTATCGAGAGAGTCTAACTAATTTGTTTTAACTATAAAATATAGTGGCCTGCAGTTTCCATGTTATTTGCGCCCAGAGACACGCGTAATCTGGGCACAAACCAATTACATGGCTTAAAAGATCACAGAACTTTGGGCATAAATGAGTCATATGCGTCACCACAATACGCCTAAGTCACCTCGATCTTTTATGGCCGTCCATCAAACCCTCTGCCACAAAACCGGCCATGCCCCCGATACTCAAATGTGAGGATCCTCCAATTGCTTTTGATCGGAGGGTCTTCACATTGCGACCAGAATTTCAGGCACAGCTGGAAATAAAGTAATTCATCTGGTGTTTAATTGCAATTTTTTGAGCTTTTAAAAAGAATTTATATTCACTGAGACCTGCTAAGTATTTTCTGTCTTTGTGGAATAGGTAAAAGTCACATTAAAAATTGAAACGCTTCCCTGATTGCAGGTTCTTAAACATGTATGCCTGGTGTGCATAAATGATGGTTGAGTGAGTTGAAACTTCAATTTTCATACCGAAAGAATAAATATATGTAGGTTTGGCGCTTTCCTTGGGCCCTGATTGTTTACGCTGATTTCCGCCCATTTTAAGTTTGGGTGTATTCTAATGAGATTGGGAAGATATTTGGGTGTAACTTGACATTGGCAAAATGGGCGGGACATTGGGCGCATTTTCAGGTTTAACTTCTGTATTGCGTCAATAGAGGAAACTCCAGGCCTCAAGAAGCATTTGTGAGTCATCAGTAAACAATTTCTCCTTTTGTAACATTTAGGATTTATTGGTATTTCAGTAAGATACACTTCCCCTTTAATGACATCTGATTCTGAAGCCCAGAGTTTTCCTTTGAATTAAAAGCCATACTTAGTTACAGAACAGTGTCCAAATTCCTGTTGTGCTTTCAACAGTTGCATACCAAAACCCATCTGCATGCCTCTGTGAGGTTGAGCCTATCATGCTAAACCTACCATAACATACATTTTCATTCATCCTTGCTTCGGTAACCTCTTTATCCAGCTGTACAAGGAAATTACAGCATATAAATCAATGTATAAATCATTTTTTACAATAACAATAGAATACCCACTTTCCTCCCTAACCCCCAAAATTTAAAAATCCAGACTAAACCAAGGGGACGCATTAATCACTGAATCATTGAACCACACACAGGCACAAAAATAAAATGTCATTTTTCCGGCAGCCTCAGCAGTCATATTGTATCATGATTGATGATCCACTTTCAGCTCGCAAGTTACAAAGGTGGCAATTTGGAATTCATTTCACACACATATGTGAAACAACAACCAGCCAAGGATGGATTACAGAGGTGTAAGTGGTATCATGATAGTTTTGAGTCCTTTACACGTAAGTAACTAATCCTCAACCACTTATTACTTTATAAAGTGTACAGCACAATTGACTCTAATTTCCATTTAAGAATGAATTTGTTTCTTCCATCGAGTTCTCACTTCATAATTTTAATTGAGAACATACAGAAGTATAGAAGAAGTCGGTTTGGCCCATTGAGGCCAAGCCTTGTACAATAAACTGAACATGATTTGCACGATTGCAGATTTTTCTTTAGTACTTGACTGTAAATGAGGAAGAAGTCTACAAGTATCAGAAGGAAGGTGAGAATAAGCATGCTCCTCACTTTCACATACACTTCTTGTGGATTCAAGAAGCATGGCACAAACCTAAGTTGAGAACTCTTGCACCTTCTGGGAGTTACTATTTAAACCATTACATACAACCATTTCTCTTTTGCATACACTCTTACATTGTTTCAAAACTCAACTTTTTTTGAAAGTGGAGAACAGCAGGATGCCCAGGATTCCAGGCTGAACTTCTCCTCTACTGTGAAGGGATATCTCAGCTATGGGTGCAGAAGAAAGCCCTGGTTCCCTAAAAGCCACTCTGTTTCATCACCTTCAAATAATTTCATTATGCCTCAGGTGGTTGCTTTCTGGATAATAACTATTGACATACATAATAATGTTTCTGTAGTCAGATATCATTTGAGAATTAATGGAGTGTAAACTCCTTCAGTTCATGTTGGCCACGTGGTTGATATGCCCACCTGGGTGGCAGCCACAATGTCTTGCACGTGAGAAAATTCTGCTCCCCCACTGAAATCTCTGTGTCCTGTGACACCTTCTTTCCATAGGCAAAGTGGTTAAGGTGCAAAGGCTGGAAATCACCCTTTGCAAATGTAGCAGGCTCAATTTTGAAATGGAACGGGGAAGGGGGCGGGGGTTAAATTTAAGGTCAGGAAACCCATTAGTGCGGGTTTCCCAGACCTCCTTACGATTTTGATGTAAGGACGTCTTTTATTTTTTTTGTCGGTTTCCCGTCCGACTGACCGGCTGATTGACAGGCTGGTCTCAGTTGGACGGGAGACCAGCCAGGGAGAGGATGTCTGCAGGTAAGTCTTTGTTTGCATGGAGGTGGGGGGGGCATAGTTGGGCAAGGGGCATAGGTGAGCAAGGGGCACAGGTGAACAAAGGGCATAGGTGGACAAGGGGCATAGGTGGGTAGGGGTGGGCAAGGGGCATAGGTGGGTAAGGGTGAGCATAAGTGAGCACGGGGGCTGAGTCATGGGGGGTGGGATCGGAGGTCAATCATGGGGGGGTGGGATTGTGGGTCATCGCGGGGTCCACGATTGTTGAGGGGGAGGGTCAGGGAATCGGGGTCGGGGGATTGGGGATGGGGGTTCAGGGCCGTGGGTCAGGGTCGGAGCGGGAGGATCAGGGTTGGATGATCGGGGTTGGGGGTCTGCGATTGGGGGGGCTCCGCGATGGGGGGGGGGGGGGGTGTCGGTGCAGGTAGGCTTGTTGGGCCTGGGGGAAGCACTCCTGCTCCTCCGGGCCCACAAGCTGTGCCTTTGTAGGCACTTACCTGCAGTCTCGGGCTTTCTCGCCTCCTTTCATCAGGTGTAAAACAGAAGGCCCGGGAATCCTGTCCCCGAGGGGTTGAAATCGGGAATTGGTTAAAAATGGAGTCCTGAAGCCTCCTTGAAAGGTTTTAAGGCCCAACACGCCTCCTGGAAGCGGGTTGGCCGCCCGCCCCTCGTCCCGCCCCAGTGAAAACCAGAAATGGGCGGGTTGGAGGCAGGTTTTGGGCCGCCTCCAACCCGCCCATTTTCAATTTTCAATGCCCCCCCCCCACCCCAACCCACCTGTTTTTTTACTTTTAAAATCGAGCCCAGTGTTTCTCCCTTGCTTGATGTAAGTGTGCATTACAGAATGCTCAACATAGTATATTGTCCCTTGCATAGGCTTGAAAGAATTCAATTGCATAAAAACCTCATGCTGTAACTAACCTTCCCTTCCAAATAAAGAGCCATTCCTGTTCTGGATATTGTCTGCAACTCATCCTGCAACATATGGTACAACTCTGTGACAGCCTGGGGCTGATTTTGAAGTAGCGCCCAAAATGAGCGCAAAGTTGATGGAGTGGCTGCTCCGCCTATCGTTTGTGGCGGAATGAGGCCTGATCCAGTTCGAGGCTGAGGCCTCATTAGCAGGCAGCCGGTAAGCTGCAGGCGGCAGGCAAGTGCCCTGCTGCAACTTGCTGATTCTGGGAGGGCTGGAAATCACAGTTTATGCCACTTTTCCGAGGCTTTCGTGGCTCTTCTATTGAAGTTATTGTGAATGGGCGGAAGAATCCCCACAGTAATTCCTCCCAAAGTTACTTGATTTATCCTTTTCTTCCTTCTTGAACAGAGGTACTATATCAGTTACTCTACAATCCCACAGCACAATTTGCATATTTAAGGGGGTTGAAAAATTGTGACCAGAGCCTCTGCTATCTCCTCTTTGACTTCTTTCAACAGCCTAGGATCCAGGCCATCAGTGCCTGGTGACTTATCCACCTTGAGTTCTGCTAATTATTTTCAGATCCAATTTTTTTACTACAGTTACCTCCAACAATTGTTGCATACCCTCCTATCGTACTGCTACATTCTCACTTTCACCATAATTTATAAAAACCCATCCAAAAATATTTATTTAATCTCTCTGCCATACTTTAATCCTCCATGGCTAAACTCTCACTTTCATCTCTGAATGGTTCTACACTCTCTTTAATTAATCTTTCATGTTTTATATGCTTTTAAAATCCCATATTATTTCTTTTATATTATCTGCTAGTCTTTTTCACATTCCCCATTATCCCTTCAAACCTCCCTTTTTACTTCCCCATTGCAATGTCTATATTTCTCATGATTACTTTTAATATTGTTAGCCCTAACCTTATCATATTGCCCCCCTTTTAAGTTTCAGTTTAGTTTTGATGTCCCTATTTATCCACAGAACTCTATACTTTGATTCACCCCCTTTTCATCTTATAAGAATGTATTTATTTTGTACTCTATTGATCTTATTTCTGAAGATATACCACTGCTGATCTATGAACTTGTTTACTAACTTTTCTGGCCAGCTATTTTAGACCATAACCCCTTTTTATCTCACCAAAATTTCCCTTTTTCCAGTCCAGTACCCTTATCTTTGATGTTTCATTATCCTTTTCTTTTCTTACATTAAACCTATGTTATAGCTAATATTTCTCAATTGTTTTACTCGCATTTGCCTCACTTCATTTCCCAGAACTAAATCAAGAAAACTTCTATCTTTGTGGACTAGAAACATACTGATCTAGGAAGTAGGCCCGGATGCATTCTAAAAAGCATTTCCCACTTTGATATTAACTTTATTTCAATCTATCTTGGGATAGTTAAAATCTCGCAGTATTATTGTTCCGTTCTTCTTACATATCTGCCTGAACTGCCTACAGATCTCCACTGCTATGTATCTCCACTGTTTGGTGGCCTATAATACACGCCAAGAATTGTGCCATTTCCCTTTCTAATTCCCTTATGGATTCGATCTTAACATAACCCCTTAGGGCATCCTTATTTAGTGCTATGACAGCATTTTTCACCAACACTGCCACCCCACTCCCTATTTTCCCTCCTTATCACTCCCGAAAATGTTATAACCAGGAATAGAGAAGTGTTGGCAGAAAAAAAATGTAAAAATGGCAGACTAACCAGCAAAACCAATGAATACATGGAGGAGGATGCAATTGTAAATAAAATAAAACACTTTTAACAGCAACTCAAACAATAATCCTTTAAGAAGCCTTCTTTGTGAGCAAGCCAGGTTGCAGGATTCTCAATGTGGCCATTCAGTATAGGTGAGGTGTGTGCTGTGTGTTGAACCTCACCCATACTGAATGGCTAAATCAGGAATTCTGGAATTTTAAATTGCAACTTAATTTTACAAAGTATTCAGTTTAATGATGCTTGCGCTTGCTATTGAATATTGGTGAGGTAATACATCTGATTTTAATGCCTCATACTCACCACCAGCACAGCTCTGTGCCGCTGATAGAGCCTTGTAAAATTTATACAACTGTAATCTTTACAACTGAGGCTGGATATTCTGCAAGGCCGTGATCCCTCCCGGAAGTATGGCCCACTCAACATCATGAGCATTGACCCTGCCTTAGTTTATGAGGTCAGCGAGATTGACTTAATTTAGGCTAGATCCAGGCATTGGAAACATCTGTCACTGGGAGTTTCTCATTTGGTGGTCATAAATATGGGCTATAAAGACCTGCAGCAGTTCAAAGGGTCACAACACCAAACTTCCTTTTGGCTGCTCAAAAGCAATTTCTTCATCTAAAAATGTCAGAGATGACAGCTTTGAAGATTCTAATATTGAAGTGCTGCTTTAAGAGGTTAAGCTTAGGAAGGGGGCCCTCTTTGGAACTGATAAAAGGGGGGCCCCAAGGAGAGCTGCAGTACATTAGTGGAGGGAAGTGGCCAGGGTTGTCAGTGCCATTTCTACATTTGATGTACAGCCAGTCAGTGCTGAAAGGAGTTTAATGATCTTACCAGGTCAGGCCAGGTAAGAGGACTCAGTTACATCTTTCAAGAATGTACTGTTCTGAGCATGTTTACAATCACCTCCACCACCGTGTGCTAAAGTGCTTGAATCAACATTAATGAGGTCGTGTGGTGCTTTTTACACCGCCTAGCCTTTACCGAAAAGTGTTCTTTTACTCATATCCTTACATGCATTCAACTCACAAGAAGCCTCGTATGGTATGCAATTGTTGCATGCACCTGTCCATTATGCCCATTTATGGGCTGTGTGCCAATATCTGGGTTTTACTGCATGTCATGGTTATTGAAGCTAATTCGATCCTTTTGGGTTTTACACAAAACAAGGCAGCCCACAACAGCTAAGAGAGGTCAACCACAGATGACACCCCTTCAACCAGGTAAGTCCAAACTCCTATGAGGAGGAAGCATGTACACATCTTGGGAAGAGAGGCCATTGAAGGTATCAGAGAGATGGGGAAGTAGACAAGACTTGGCAGGATTTTCTTCCAGTTTAGTGCCTGTTTTCAAGTGTTACCTGGGTGGGTATGGCAGAAGATTGTGAGAGAACCTGTACTTCCATATCCCCACCCACCTGTATAGTCATACCAATCTTCTGGTGTCACTTCTGCTGGATGCTGGTGATGTTACTGGACTAGTAATCCAGAAAAAGTGAGTTCAAATCCCACCATGGCAATTTAAGAATGTGAATTCAGTTTAATAAATGTAGAAATAATAAGTTGGCATCAATGAAAGTGATCATGAAACTGTCGGATTGACGTAAAATCCCAACAGGAAACCCGCTGTCCATACCCGGCCCGGTCTGGTCTTTATGCGACTCCTGTCCCACATGAATTTGGTTGACTATTAACTGCCCTCTGAAGTGGCCTAGCAAGCCATTCAGTTGTATCACCACCTTCTCAGGGAAAGTAGGGATGGGCAATAAATGCTGGCCTCATCAGCGATGGTCACACCCCAAGATTGAATTTTAAAAATGTGGCCTAACCAAGGTCTTGTACAAGGACAAGATGGTGTGTTTTATTTTAGATTGAACAGTTATATTAATACAAACTAATATCTATTTGCTTTGCCTACGGCTTGTCGGCATTGATCAAGAACCTTAAGTGAATTATGGACTAAAACACCAAGATCCTTTTCTCTCTCAACCGATTTCCATTCTGTTCCATGTAAAGTGTAAGTGTACTTGGTGTTGCTCCTGCCCAAATGCATAACACTGCACTTATCTAGGTTAAATAGCTTTTGCCAGAGTTTGGCCCAGTCTCTCACCGCATCTCCTCCACAGTCCTAACATACATACGAACATACGAAATAAGAGCAGGAGTAGGCCATTCAGCCCCTCGAGCCTGCTCTGCCATTTGATAAGATCATGGCTGATATGATTGCGACCTCAACACTACTTTCCCGTCTACCTACTATAATCTTTGACTCCCTTGTTAATCAGGAATCTATCTAACTCCGCCTTAAAAATATTCAATGACCCAGCCTCCACCGCTCTCTGGGGAAGGGAGTTCCACAGACTCATGACCCTCTGAGAGAAAAAAATTCTCCTCATCTCCATCTTAAATGGGAGACCCCTTATGTTTAAACTGTGGCCCCTAGTTCTAGTCTCTCCCAGAACAAGAAACATCCTCTCAGCATCTACCCTTCTAGTCCCCTCAGGATCTTATATGTTTCAATAAGATCACCTCTCATTCTTCTAAACTCCAGTGTATACAGGCCCAACTTGTCCAACCTTTCCTCATAAGATAACCCCCTCATCCCAGGAATCAGTCGAGTGAACCTTCTCTGAACCTCCTCCAAAGCAATTATATCCTTTCTTAAATAAGGAGACCAAAACTACA
Source organism: Heptranchias perlo (assembly GCF_035084215.1). Classification (NCBI taxonomy): domain Eukaryota; kingdom Metazoa; phylum Chordata; class Chondrichthyes; order Hexanchiformes; family Hexanchidae; genus Heptranchias; species Heptranchias perlo. The sequence continues at coordinate 28,769,160 of NC_090333.1, read as the reverse complement.
CTCAGTATTCGAAATGTAGTCTCACCAATGCCCTGTACAACTGTAGTAAAACATCTCTACTTTTATATTCCATTCCTCTTGCAATAAATGACAACACTCCATTTGCCTTCCTAATCACTTGCTGTACCTGCATACTAACTTTTTGTGATTCATGTACTACGACACCCAGATCCCTCTGTACCTCAGAGTTCTGCAATCTCTCTCTATTTAAATAATATATTGCTTTTCTATTCCTCCTGCCAAAGTGGACAAGTTCACATTTTCCCACATTATATTCCATCTGCCAAATTTTTGCCCACTCACTTAACCTATCTATATCCCTTTGCAGACTCCTTATGTCCTCTTCACAACTTACTTTCCTACCTACCTTTGTGTCATCAGCAAATTTAGCAACCATACATTCGGTCTCCATCCAAGTCATTGATATAGATTGTAAATAATTGAGGCTCAAGCAGTGATCCCTGTGACACTCCACTCGTTACATCTTGCCAACTTGAAAATGACCGCTTTATGCCTACTCTCTGTTTCCTGTTAGCTAACCAATCCTTTATCCATGCTAATATGTTACCCCCTACACCATGAGTTCTTATCTTGTGTAGTAGCCTTTGATGTGGCACCTTGTCAAAAGCCTTCTGGAAATCCCAGTACACCACATCCACAGGATCCCCTTTATCCTTGTTGCTTGTTACTTACTCAAAGAACTCTAATAAATTAGTCAAACACGATTTCCCTTTCACAAAGCCATGTTGACACTGCCTGATTGCATTGAGATTTTCTAAGTGCCCTGCTATAACCTCCTTAATAATAGATTCTAGTATTTTCCCTATGATAGATGTTGAGCTAACTGGCCTATAGTTTCCTGCTTTCTGTCTCCCTCCTTTCTTGAATAGAGGAGTTACATTCGCTATTTTCCAATCTGATGGGACCCTTCCAGAATCTAGGGAATTTTGGAAAATTAATACCAATGCATCTACTATCTCTGCAGCCACTTCTTTTAAGACCCCAGGATGAAGTCCATCAGGACCTGGGGACTTGTCAGCTTTTAGTTCTAATTTTTTTTCAAAACCCTTTCCCTGGTGATTGTAAATGTTTTAAGTTCCTCCCTCCCTTTCACCTCGATCCACAATTATTTCTGGCATGTTATTTGTATCCTCTATGGTGAAGACGGATGCAAAATATCTGTTCAATTCATCCACCATTTCCTTATTCTCCATTATTAATTCCCCAGACTCACTCTCTAGAGGACCAACGCTCACTTTACTCACTCTTTTCCTTTTTAAAAACCTGTAGAAACTCTTACTATCTGTTTTTATGTTTCTAGCTAGCTTTCTCTCGTACTCTAATTTCTCCCTCCTTATTATTCTTTTAGTCATTCTTTGCTGTTTTTTATATTCTGTCCAATCTTCTGACCTGCCACTAATCTTCATGGAATTTTCTGCTTTTTCTTTTAATTTGATATTATCTTTAACTTCCTTAGTTAGCCACGGATGGTACGTCCTTCTCCTAGAGTCTTTCTTTCTCACTGGAATGTATCTTTGCTGAGTGTTGTGAAATATCTTATTAAATGTCTGCCACTGCATCTCTACTGACCCTTCCCTTAACCTAATTTCCCAGTTCACTTTAGCCAGCTCTGTCTTCATGCCCTCATAATTGCCCTTATTTAAGTTTAAAACACTAGTCTCAGACTTACTCTTCTCTCCCTCAAACTGAATGCGAAATTCAATCATATTGTGATCACTGCTACCTAGAGGCTCCTTTACAATGAGGTCATCAAGTAATCCTGTCTCATTACACATTACCAGATCTAGAAAACACTCGCACAAATTTTCGGATCATCTGTGAACTTGCGGTCCATTCCCCAAACACTTACATCTAGGTCATTTATGAAAATAGTAAAAAGCAGTGGTCCTGACACCGATCCCTGTGGGACACCATTGGTAATCGGCCTCTAATCCTTGAGGAAGTAAATTAAATTGCTAGGTCTGGTAAACCATGGATCTGCGACTTGTGCACAACTGACTGTCTAATGTTAGTAATGTATCCAGTCACAGCCTGGAATGACTTTGTAGTGTAAAAGTTCAAGGCAGTTGTGACCTTTCTAAGCATTGGCGGTGAATGTAGGTTGGGTTGCCGCATGTGGTATAATTCATTGATAATTTCCTTTATCAATGGATGTGCAGCCTCTGCAGATACTGGAAGTAAGAGCTCCTTGGTCTGTAGATACTCATGTGCGTTACTGCCAGGTGGTGCTGTGCATCTCTGGCGTTGCCTGACTACCTTGGCATTAGTCTATTGCTCCTCTTCTTCCTCCAAAAAAACAAAGAAATAGGGGTATTCCCAGTGGGAAGCCCTTTGTGACTTCTGTGCGAATGTGAGTTGGGGCTGGGGGAAATAGCAACTGTGCAACAAAGGCACAAAGGTTAAAGGTGAAGTTCTTGTCAACACCAAAAAAAATCATCAAAATTGCCTGAGAAATAAGTTTTCTATAAATTCTTAGAGGGTACTTTTCAGCTCTTTAAATCCATTTCTGCTTTTCCTCTAATGCTTCACAATTCTGGGTGTCTGTTTCATCTAGGCGAGAACATGACTAGGTGCAATTGAGGCAGTAAAGCACTTCTGCCACCTGCTGGATATGATGGTGAAAAATGGGCAAAAGTGGGTGGTGATCCAGTGTAATGGATTCCATGGGGTCGATTTTGAAATGGTGGTGGGTTGACAGTGGGGGGGTGAAGATGCGCGTGGCAAACCCGCATAAACAAAACTTACCGTTTCCGACGCAATCGCATGTTGATTGCTGATAATTGACGTCCTCTCCGGGTTTTGCGTCCAGCAGCCAGCCTGATTGAGGGGTGGGGGGTGGTGGTGAAGAGTGGGACATCGGGGGGGGTGAAGAGTGGGACATCAGGAGGACATTGTGGGGGGTGAAGAGTGGAACATTGGAGAGGGAGACATCGGACATCGGAGCAGGGGGCAAAGGTAGATTCACTTTGAGTTTACATTTCCGTCTGTGGTTTTTTATTTAATTTATTTAGTTTCTTGTTCCCTGATCCGGCGGTGGGCAAGCCACCCAGGTAAGTTAAAAATCATTCTAATCACTTACTCTGTCACAGGTAAAGTGCCTTAACTACCTCAATGAGGTACATTTGACTCTGCGGGACTTTCGTTTTCGGGTTGCCCGCACGCACACAGTTGGGTCCCTGGGAAACTCGGAAGTTGGTGTGTTGGAGCTGGCTTCCGAACCCGAACGGGATTTCTGGAATTTTTGGAGTCCCCCCTGCTCCCAACGCACCTGCAATTGCCCCCTAAAATTGAGCCCATGTTTTGCCCCTGCCATACTGCCTGAAAATTGGGGAAAACGCAGAAAATCTAGGTTTTGTTGTTCTTAATAAAAAGAATTTTCATTTGGAGTATCTTTGCTTTAGTTACTTAGTATTTATTCTTTTTATATGTCTGTATTTGTTGATGCAATTTGATTTCATCCTTTAGGTAACTGCCTGTTTTTGCTATTTTGTGTCCAAGCACAGTGCTCTGTCTTACAAATGTCCTTGCCAGCTCTATTCTCTATATGAGCTTGTCTGCTTGACCTCATATATACGTTTAGAATATTAGAAGAAATATTTTCACACAGGTTATTAGAATGTTGAATGCTTTACCACACGTAGTTATTGAGGCAGGGACTGTAACAACTTTCTAAAGAGAATTGGACAAGGGTTTTAAAAAGGAAGAATATAGAAGGAAAAGGGATGAGAGTAGATAGCTCCAGCTGAAGATTTAGCATCAGTACAGGCAAGATGGGCTTCTGTACTGTAATTTCTATAATTCTATCATCTCCACTCCATATTTGCTCAATCATTTTGTCTGTTCCATTCTATGATCCTGTCTACTTTAAATCCAGGATTTTCCGTACTACATTCTGATTTGTTGCACTTATGTAAATGGATTCATTTTGTGCACTCTGAATTTTATGTTGAGTTCATCTTTTGGCCAATTCAAGGTATTTCACAATTATCATAAATTCGTAGAAAATTTACGGAACAGAAGGAGGCCATTCGGCCCATCGTGTCCGCGCTGGCTGAGAAACGAGCCACCCAGCCTAATCCCACTTTCCCGCATTTGGTCCGTAGCCCTGCAGGTCACGGCTCTTTAGGTGCACATTCAGGTATTTTTTAAATGAGTTGAGGGTTTCTGCTACCAAATCTCACAATCATTTTCTTTTTCCGAAGTTCCATTTAGTTAGTAACCAATCCATTTAATGACCGGTTAAAACTCTCCTGGTAGCACAAGTTTGCTCATTAGTTTCAGCCTTTGGATTTGTGGAAGACTTGGCTGCTGTACCAGTATCTAATGGTTTGTTTTCAGGTAAGCTATTCTTTTGAGTCTTTTGGACAATTCATCTTATCTAAGTTTTGAACAGATGCCAATGCACTCATTCAGTGAAGGTTTCTGCTCTGGAACGTTTTACATTAATTCCAAAATTGGCCTCTTACCTGTTGATTTACGGGATTCTGAGATCTCTGTGGAACCATCTGGCACGGTCTTCGTCAGCAATCAAGGAAAAAGAGATACAAGGCTACTACTTCCCCCTTTATGAGTTGGATTGAGGTCTGAAGTTATTAATTACTCTTTGAGTTTGAAGTCTGAAGTTATTAATGAGTCTGTGGAAATGTTCTGAATCATTACGATAAATGATCTCATGTATATCTTACTTAAATCTCCCACTAGCTTTTTGAGGTTTATGGCAATGATTTCCCCGATGATTCCAAATTAACAGAGATATATGTCTACTGCAATGGAGGAAGCTAGTAACTCATTGCTAAACCATTACTTTGTCTTTGTAAGTAGTTACTAGATGAGAAATAGGGTACTAGGTAGGCAACAATGTAAGAGGTCAACAGTGGTATTGTAACGAAGTAAATATTTTTCTGTTAGATTTGCACCTGCTTTGAGCATGGTTTCTATCACCGAGATGACGTCCAAGACTTGGGTATTTGTATGCAGATATGTTACAGCTTTGGAACCTAACTTATGTCTGGATTCTGTTTCAACACTGTGATGCTTGGCTTGGCTTCTGTTAGATTCTGGATTCTGAAATTTGAGCCCCGATTTTAATTTGGGGTGAGCCAATACAAACAAACACAAATTGGCTGCAGTTGAGGGGCAAACTGCTCCCAGAAAAACCTGGTGCTGCTGATATCAGGGCTGTCATTGAGGCACGATCTCTCTTAAGGGACAGGCTGGTATTGCCAAGAAATGTCTATTTTTGGCTTTTTCAATAAAAATAATTTTTTGCTGCTTCTGTACTTGCTACAGAATTGTGATAGCGTTTTACAGTGTTAGAGGCAGTATTTAGTACTGTGCCACCTGCCCTTTTACACTATGGCTTATTTGGGAGCAGAGAAGGGGAAACAGCCACCCTAAAACCTCTCCTTGACAGCTACAGAGGTCATTCGCCGGGACCTCCCCTGAGCCATTAACACTCTTTCCCTACCACAGAGAAAGGAACCCCTCTCCCTGACCAACTGCCCTATGCCACCTGAAATAAAAGAGAAGCCTCAGAGTCAATCCAGCACCCACCTCCTATTCCTGTAATATAATTTTCCATACCCACACTCGATATCAAGGCGTGGTGCCGGAGGATTGGAGGGCTGCTAAGTTGTGCCATTGTTTAAAAAGGGAGCAAGGGATAGATCGAGTAACTACAGGCCAGTCAGTCTGACCTTGGTGGTGGGCAAATTATTGGAATCCATTCTGAGGGACAGGATAAACCGTCACATAGAAAGGCACGGAGTAATCAAGAACAGTCAGCATGAATTTGTTAAGGGAAGGTCGTGTCTGACAAACTTGATTGAATTTTTTGAGGAGGTAACAAGGAAGGTCGATGAGGGTAGTGCATTTGATGTAGTCTACATGGATTTTAGCAAGGCTTTTGAAAAGGTCGCACATGCAGATTGGTCAAAAAAGTACAAGCCCATGGGATCCAAGGGAGAGTGGCAAGTTGGATCCAAAATTGGCTCAGTCACAGGAACCAAAGGGTAATGGTCGATGGGTGTTTTTGTGACTGGAAGGCTGTTTCCAGTGGGGTTCCGCAGGGCTCAGTACTAGGTCCCTTGCTTTTTGTGATATATATTAATGATTTGAACTTAAATGTAGGGGGCATGATTAAAAGTTTGCAGATGATACAAAAATTGGCCGTGTGGGTGATAGTGAGGAGAAAAGCTGTAGACTGCAGGAAGATATCAATGCACTGGTCAGACGGGCAGAAAAGTGGCAAATGGAATTAAATCCGGAGAAGTGTGAGGTAATGCATTTGGGGAGGGCAAACAAAGCAAGGGAGTACACAATAAATGGGAGGGTGCTGAACGGTCTAGAGGAAGTGAGGGACCTTGGAGTGCATGTCCACAAATCCCTGAAGGTAGCAGGATAGGTAGATAAGGTGGTTAAGAAGGCATATGGGATACTTTCCTTTATTAGCCGAGGCATAGAATATAAGAACAGGGAGGTTGTTCTGGAACTGTATAAAACACTGGTTAGGCCACAGCTTGAGTACTGTGTACAGTTCTGGTCACCACATTACAGGAAGGATGTAATTGCACTGGAGGGGGTACAGAGGAGATTTATGAGGAGGTTGCCAGGACTGGAGAATTTTAGCTATGAGGAAAGATGGAACAGGCTGGGGTTGTTCTCTTTGGAACAGAGGAGGCTGAGGGGTGATTTAATTGAGGTGTACAAAATTATGAGGGGCCTGGATAGAGTGGACAGGAAGGATCTATTTCTCTTAGCAGAGAGGGCAATAACCAGGGGGCATAGATTTAAAGTGATTGGTAGAAGGATTAGAGGGGAGCTGAGGAAAGGTTTTTTCACCCAGATGGTGTTAGGGGTCTGGAATTCACTGCCTGAAAGGGTGGTAGAGGCAGAAACCCTCAACTCATTTAAAAAGTACCTGGATGTACACCTGAAGTGCCGTGACCCACAAAGCTACGGATCATGTGCTGGAAAGTGGGATTAGGCTGGGTGGCTCATTGTCGGCCAGCGTGGACACGATGGGCCGAGTGGCCTCCTTCTGTGCCGTAAATTTTCTATGACTCTATGATTCTATCCCTATTCTTCCACCTACTTCTTGGCACAACAGTGCCAGCTTCTTACCAGTTGCCTCCAAGCCAGACTGTAGGGGCATCCAGGCTGCTGCTTGGGGTGTGGCTGCCATCCCAGCCATGGCACAGCAGCACGGACTCATTCATAGCCTTTAAATAAACCTGAAGCCCACCGACATGCAATTTACAACTGGCACAAATACATTAAATTAAAAATTTACAATTCTTCGTCAGATGGTGTCCAGATAATAATCCTGCCCCATCACCTGCATGAATACTCCTTCTGGTTCTCCCGTGGGGTTTTAACAATGCCTGTTCCTTTAATCGTGTTGCTGCCTTTAAAGCACAGGATGCGCCGAGGTGTCCTCTTTTGTTTGGCCAATGCCCAGTAATGTTTCCCATATATGCCCATTGCGCACTCCTAATATTTAAATTATGCCCGACAGGAAGTTCAGGCTTTGTGAGTGGTTTTACATATAGTAAAATAAGAGAATACAAAGATATGGAACACATTGTCTATTTTGGCGCATCATATACATATGGCTAATCTGGATTATGTGTCCTTGGACCACACATCAGTCGATAGCTGGATAACCAATTGCTTCTATCCTCTGCCTATGGTCAACTACAAAGGCATGCACAGTCAGGCGATTCATCAGGCTGATGAGACTGCATAATGTGCCTCGGAGGAATAAGGAAGCAGCTTCCAATGTAGCAACTCTCCAATCTCAGTCCCTACCATCAACAGAAGCCAGAGGCACATTATGCAGTCTCATCAGCAGCCTGTTGAATCACCTAACTATGTATGCCTTTGTAGTTGGTATTTTCATAGATTGGACATATAACCATGACTGAAGAGGACAAAGAGGAGACATTGACCAAAAAAAACAGCCTGAAGAAACATACAAGACGCCATCCTCTTTAGACAGCATACTTAAATACATTTCCATCCGTGAAGAGCCTGCCTTTCTGATCTGTTTGTGAATGAATGCTGACATGCACCAGCCTAGGCCTCTACACTGCTTTATAAACCACATGCAATCTTTAAAAATAATCAGTAAAATTCCAAGCAGTGAATTCAATGCAGCGCTTGGTAGTAGCAACAGCTATTGTCCATTATGGGAATACTATACTGTTAAATGAAAACCACATTAAGAGTCCCAAGCCTAATGTAAATCAAGTTTTAACTAGGTTAGCACAATTGCTCTACTGTGACATTTCTTGGTGCAGTAGTTTACAAGGTAAACGACTCCTTTTAGTTGTGCACAAGTACAATATTTAAAGTAACAACACTAGCAAAAGAAAACTGAGAGAAATTGCAATTGTATTTTATAACTATACATACTAGAGATCTGGGTGGTACTATTGGTTAGAATGCTGTTCTTTCAAATCCAGGCCAGATTGATGAAGTGGATGTCTCCTTTCTTGATGCCTATAAATTTCACAAGTTAAGTAACTTTGAGCAATTTCTAGTACTTAACATAAGTCTACCCAGGAGAGGGGAAGGAATGTTATTGTGGAACAGCACATCTGTGCTCCAACAATCTGTAATGTTCAGTGGTGGAACAAATTAGTGCCTGTGGCTGCTCATTTTGAGAGATTTTAATCTTGGTTATCTTGCTTAGGGAGGTGCAGGATGGATACCAATGAAGGTTGGAGAATGAGCCACCTCAAAACCTCTCTTTCACACAGTGGCAAAGGCCCATAGAAAACTCCTACTAACTATTCACTTTCCTGGATATGTCCCACTATCCTTAGGAACAAAGGAGTCTACAGGACTGGAAGAAATAATTTCCAGCCTTAGGGCCTGACCCAAAGTTCAAACACTACATACCTCAACCATACCCATCAGTAGCCCTGCCTGCCAAAAATGTATCCACCTTCTTCTTGAAATTAATAACATCCTTTGTTGTCATTACCACCCTGTGTAGATTTTACCATACATTCAACACCTGCTGCATGAAAAAGTTATAGAGGTGATTCCATGAACCCGAGTCTCCAGTGAAGAGCTGCATTTGAATGGAACGTAGGTTGGAGATAGGGCTACAAAGCTGTAGAACTGATTTCTGACCTGTGCTCCTTTTGAATTATCCCTTTTATCAATTTCACCATTGCTTTAGGATCTGATTTATCTATTCCATTTAGGATCTTAAATACCTCAATAAGATCATCTCTTCCCCCAATGTAAACATCCTTTGTAGTCTTTTATCTCAGTACAGATGCAGAATCCCATTTATCAACTAGTTGCCCTCCAAATTAACAGAGATATATGTCTACTGCAATGGAGGAAGCTAGTAACTCATTGCTAAACCATTACTTTTTGTAAGTAGTTACTAGATGAGAAATAAGGTACTAGGTAGGCAACAATGTAAGAGGTCAACAGTGGTATTGTAACGAAGTAAATATTTTTCTGTTAGATTTGCACCTGCTTTGAGCATGGTTTCTATCACCGAGATGACGTCCAAGACTTGGGTATTTGTATGCAGATATGTTACAGCAATGTAAACATCCTTTGTAGTCTTTTGTCTCAGTACAGATGCAGAATCCCATTTATCAACTAGTTGCCCTCCAAAGCCAAAATGTTCACCCTGTAGTATGTTACCTAGAACTGTACACAATACTGAAAGCAGGTGTGGATCAATACTTTGCTCTGCGGGCTTAGCGGGTAAAAGCACTGATCACTGGTCTGTTGTGACTTCCTGATTGTTTAGTAGGTAAAGGCACCAATCCTCGGTCTGTGCTGATATATTAAAAAGAATACAGATGCACTGTAGTCTTTACAGGGCAGTAATCTAAACTAAAGCTTTTAGATTATGGAAGTCATCTGAAATGCTTAATTGGATTATTGTCTTGCAATCCATTTTATTCTATGTACGATCCAGACCCACAATTTAAAATTCAGTCAAGGGAATACATCTTCCTCAGCTACAATGATTGTCATTGTTTCCAGTGAAAGACCGCATCAAAATCATCTCAATAGTTACAATGTTAAGCGATGTGAGTTTATATTACTGATCTCAAATAGTGTTCCGTTGTGCTTCCTTGGGAAAAAAGGTAGGTGTTTCACCAGTCTTGACTGGGTAGATGGGTAGTCAGAGGGCAAAGGAAGGTCTTTCCGTAGACTATTCAAACACACCTCCTCATGGGTTAATTAGGAGGCAGAATTGATCATGTCCATGGAACTGTCCAAGCCCTGGGTCCTATTGACCAAGGAGGGTGGTGTGTGTAGAGGTGGAGAAGGGATGAAAGATTGCACAACGGGAGTAGCCCAGTTGAAATTCACACTTGATCGAAGGACAGCAGTGACCAAAGTAAAACATTCCAAATTATCTGACTCACTCTGTGCACAGAGGTCCTGATCCAAACATAATCAAGTTCCAAGCATAACATTCTTAGCAACCCAGCTGTGCTTATATATCAAAATTCAACCACACTTCTCTGCACATGGTGAGGTAATCCTGTTCAGGGAATGAAAACATCCAGCTGATTAATAATTTAAAATAAACTTCTATAATATTGTACTTCGAAATTCTAATTATAAAAAAGTTAAACAGATTTAAGGTGATTGGCAAAAGAACCAAAGGCGACATGAGGAAAAACTTTTTATGCAGCAAGTAGTTATGATCTGGAATGCGCTGCCTTAACGGGTGGTGGAAGCAGATTCAATCGTGGCTTTCAAAAAGGAATTGGATAAATACTTGAAGGGCAAAAATTTGCAGGGCTACAGGAAAGAATGGGGGAATGGGACTAACTGGATTGCTCTTACAAAGAGCGGCACGGGCTCGATGGGCCGAATGGCCTTCTTCTGCGCTGTAACCATTCTACAATTTGTTGGACTACAGGTGTATGTTAGGCTGTGTCCTTTGAACTATGGCAACCTTGTCACAAAAGAAAAAAAAGTTATGACCAAGGAGAGGAAATAAGGGTAAAAACTCTACTTCTTAAATAAAGTTCAAATCTCTTCTAAACAATATTGGTTTGCAAAGAAATGTAATCCTTTAATGGGGATTATTTTTGAATCAGATTTTCTTTTGACTTCTATGAAAGACAATAAATGTGCAGCATTTGTATCTCAAATCCATTCATTTAGTCTGCAAAATCAATGGGAACAACAATGAAAAAAAAATCATGAGAAATATCATGAGAGCGAAACCTCAACTTTGTCCCTATTTTATCACTGTTATAACTAAAAATATAGTTATCATTTGCTCTTTGAGTCATAATAACCTCTGATACTCCAGATGTGTGGGCTCTGTAATGTTTTCATTAAGCCCATAAGGCGCTTTATAAGTCAAAATGTTCCAAGATGTGTTATTACCAAGAGCAAATTGTCGTACAATCTGGTGCATGTACACAGGAGGGACGGGGAACAGACAGAGATTACACTGAAAGGAAACTGTTTCCAATATAAAAATATTTAGCTTGAATTGGAATGTGCTTAAAGAAAAGATGAACTTTCTCAGTAAGCTGTCTAGATTTAAGTGAAACTAAAAACATCTCACTGCACTCTGCAGTCTCTGGAACAAATCAGGCTCTACAGATCTAGAAGGTTTCTTTGCCCAAATTGATTTCCTACGGAAATTTTCAAGAACTACCTCAATTTACGTAGCAGAAGGAGTACTACAACTTCTGGAGAACTACTGGCATTCTATGGGACACAAGTGGTGAAAATGGCAAGTGCCTGCCGAGAATTGCATTTTCTACCACTTGGCCTCTCTCCTCAGCTCTAACTGAACCGTACTAGTCAACGAACTGCCTCTCTAATAAGTTCACTTGAATCAAACTGGACTCACAAGATATAGACACTTAAAGGCTCAATTTTAAACCCGAATTGCGGGTGCATTGGGGGGCAGGGTGGCTACAAAAATTGCAGAAATGCAGAGCGGGTTCGGAAGCCGGCTCCAACCCACCAACTTCCGAGTTTCCTACAGACGGACCTGTGTGCGTGCGGGCGTCCTGAATCCGGAAGTCCCGCCGGCTTTAATTGTGGGCAGGATGATAGTTAATGAACCAAATGTACCTCACTGAGGTACTTAAGGCACTTTACTTGTGACATATTAAGTAGTTAGAACGATTTTCAACTTACCTGGGCGGCTTTCCTATGGCTTCTGATTCAAGGGCCGGATCAGGCAAAAAGAAACAAAATAAATGAAATAACAAACCATTGCAAGAAGTTAAAACACAAAATCAACCTACCTTTCCACCCTGCTCCGATGTCCAATGTCTCCCTTTCCAATCTCCCCCTCTTCCCCCAACCCCGATATCCCTCTGATCTTCCCCTGTCCGTCCCATGCCCCCCCGATCTTCCCCTCTCCCACCGACATTTCACTCTCCCCGCCCCCATGTCCCCCCAATCTTTCCCTCTACCCCCCGATCTTCCCGTCTCCTGCCCCGATCTTCCCCTGTCACCCACCAATCTTCCGATCCAGCGCCGATGACTTCTCGTTCTCTCCCCCCATCTCTCCCCTCGGCATTGCAGCTCCTGTCGATAGCCAGCCTGTCAATCAGATGCACCTTCACCCCCCCCTCCCCCGCTGGCAACCCGCCACCATTTCAAAATTGAGCCCTTATTGGGTAATACACTAACCTGGAGGCTTCTCAACATTAGTCAACCAATCTCCCAGATTTTGGAGCATGTTTTACTTTAACCAATCTGTTGTTCTATTCTCCACATGCAACGAAGAGAGTACTAGGCTCTATACAAACATTTTGAAGAATAAAACTTAAAAAGGATCATGGAGACAATGTATGGGTAAATGCTTGCCACTGATGCTATTTACCCTATTTGCATATTGGGTATCAGCTGTGAATATCACATTCTCTTACTAGGAGATTTACAACACAAAATGGGGTTAAAATTGGATCTCATTGCACCCATTTTCTGCCCAGAGGCCCAATTTAGACGGCCAACCTCCCGCTTCCGAACATGTTGGAAACGCATCCGAAGTCATATAGGTTCGGGTGCAACAGAGGCATCCATGGCAGCCACATAAGAAAGGCATTAGGCCGCTTGGATATGTTAATATGGGACCTAATGCCTGTTTTAGGACTCAAACTGGAAATTGGTTTATATTGAACGCAGGAGGCCACCACCACTGAGATAAGTTTCGTTAAAAAAAAACTTACCTTAATATAGAGCCAGGAGGAGCAAGGTGTGCTCCTCCCAGCTCCACAGTAAAACTACGGGTCACTGCCGGCCACCGCTCACCTCCTCCCCAAGATTTATTTTAGGCGCGGCCGACCTTGCTCCCCTCCATGATTGACAAGCTACCTCTGGGGCCGCAATGGGTGTCCATAGTCTGTCGCTGGCCTCCTTAGGAGCGTACAGCATGCGCTGCACCGGGAGCGCACGTTGTACGCATGATTTGGGCGCGATGTGATTTCCAGACCAATATTTCTTCTCTCCCACCCTCATATTCCTGTAAATTAATCTATAGTGGTAGAAGATTATCCTCATCTCTTGCAGAGGTCGAGTAACCTGAATTATAACTGATGTACTTTCTCACGCTACTGTTCTTTTTGATTGCAATACGTATCTGTTTTGGACAAGATGTTCAGAAACTGGAATTACTTTGCAGGATGACTAAATTGGAATCTTCTTTGGCCTGCTCCAGCTCCTAAGAAGAGAGGCAGTCTTTGGATGTCACACTTTAAATATTTTATTAACCAAGTTTAATTGTGGGCTTAAGTTGGAAAACGAAATTCAAACCCAGTTCCAAATGTAATGTAAAGAATTTTTGTTAGTAGGGGTATCATTGGATATGGAGCAAAGGTGGGTAAATAGAGTTGACATACAGATCAGCCATGATCTAATTGAATTTCAGAATAGGCTCTAGGGCTGAATGGCCTACTCCTGTTTCTGTGTTCCTATGCTCCCATGTAAAACACATACGTGGAATTCTGGCCTGCTTAGTACAGGATTTGAGCCGTGTCTGATCGGAGTCGGGATATTTTACTACCAGTATGCCTGTCATGTCGTGGTCATCACCACAGTTCTGAAACAAACAATTTGGAAATAGTGGCATAGCCCTAATTACTCTCTTCCTCCCATACTGGCAGTCATCCATGACCAGGGTGGAAAAAATGGCAAGATACTATTACTAGTAGTAAAGCACTTAGGAAAATCATTATATGCATTTACTGCCCAGCAGAAATTCAAGCCCTTTGTTATCTGCATTGTTTATACAAAAGTATATTTAAATCCGAAGAATGACAAAGTTAATCTTAATATTTATATTTTCTTTCTTTGAAAGGGGACTGAGTTTTCAGTACTCTAGAGCAGGGATGTTCAATTGGAGTGAGTAGAGACCTACTTACCAAAAACGTTAGTGAGCCTGAGGTCTGCTGGCAAAGTGGACCTTGAAGGATATATTAATATTGATCTAATTATACTGTATCGATTTAATGGTATATTATGAATTCTTTAATATATTTATTCTGAATGATGTTACTCCCCACTCAGATTACACAAAAAGGAAAGCTTGGACATGGACAGGCATGGACTGACATTGGACACAGCATTTTTTGTATAAAAGATATATACTAGTGGTATCCCATGATGTTGCTTGCAGTTGGGTGTGAGGTCTCACTGAGGTAGCCTCAGTCAGGTGGTGAGCAGATGGCGGGAATGTTGTTTGTAGAGTGGGAAGGAAGGAAAAGTGGGCAGTCTTTGGGTAGCGACAGACCTTTCGATGAGGGTGGAAGATTGGGAACCTGAAAGGGGCAATACATGTGTAGGAAGGCTGCAAGAGCAGACACAATTCAGGATGGAAATATCAATTTAAAAACAAAATTTATTAATTTGAGTGTGTAGCTTATTCATTTATAAATCTGTTTAACTTTAATAATGACCTTTAATAATTGCCGAGACTGGCAAGCTATCATGGCAGCCAAATGATACACAAATGTTTCTTTTGGTACAATGTGATGTCAGTTTTGTGATAAACCAATCAGAAATGACATTATTGACACCAAACAGAAATAGGAGAAACACCAAACCAATCAGAAAGATTGGGCACGAGCCCATATGTAACAAATCAGAAAGTACCCCCGCATAAGACTTCAGATAGACAGACAGACAGGACACGAGGAGCAGAAAAAAAATATTCCTAACACATATATTTTCATCCAGGCAGTTATAAAACATGATGGTGTTCATTGTTGTGTCTGCAGCTGCAGCTGACCTGAAGACAGGAGGGTTGACTGTATCAGGGTGTTTAGTCATCTAACTGCAAAAATGAAAGATGATAATATAGCTTTTATAAAGGGTTGTTAAAGCATTGAAACAAACAAAAAGGAATGAATTAAAATGCCTTGCTACTTCTCCCTTCAAAACCTACTTCTTTGGTTATGCTTTTACTCACCTCCTGTTGGTGCTCAGTGTTTAGTTTTGTGAAGTTCCTTGGGTTGTTTCACTACATTAGTTGTTATACAATGTCAAGTATAACCAATTCGCTACCAAATCACAGCAGGAAAGAGCAGCATATTTTAGAAGTCTAGTCACGTTTGTATATAGTCTGTATTGTTCAGCATTTCAGTTATTTTAGATTGACTCGCTGAATGAATGATTCATTGTGTTATAGCCCAAAGATGTGCCAATTGGCTCTGCTTATTCCTGTTTTTATAGAAATCCTGATCCAAGGATAATTCAAATATAACATGTCTTGGCAAACTCATCATTCATCTATTAAGATTTTAACGTAATAGGAGTAAATGGGAAATTATTTGGTTTTTGGGATTTTATTTCTTCAGTTTCATGCTTTGATTGTCTATCTGGCGTCAACTGAATAAGATCTGCATTGTTATTAATCCAGACTACAGTGGCGAATACCTGACATGTTGATACATTACTTCCTCTTGCAGTGTTTAAGCCACATATTCAACATTTGCTCTCTACAGCAAACTCTCAGGAGGGGGCCTGCCTACAAAGACAAATTGTCTTGGAAGTTCTACAATATTTTTCTTTAAACAAAACTGTGGACTGTATATAGCTGGTTTAATTTTTAACAAAGTTAACAATTGTGAATCAATAACCGTCAATTGATAGATTCAACATTATTACATTCCAAGGAAAACACTTCTGGGGTTGGGTTGGCTCTTTTTAATGTCAAAAAGACAGTAATCTGCCCTTTCTCTTATCCTTTCCATACCTTAGTTCAACCTGTCATTTGCATTTGGTCCTTTGTCATGGGGTGGAGCACAATTACATTTGATTGGATCTGTTTGGGCATTAGAGAATCTACAAGAAAGTCTGTCTGAAGGACATAAATCCTTCTGTATCACAGTAATGTTGGGGCAGCTTGTATTAGCGTGTTCTTTAAATAAAGTGCCAAATAAAATCAGTCGTGATGGATATAGATTTTTAGGCATATTCATAAAGCTCCCTAGCATTCAAGGCAATGTAAAGTAATTAGAACCTGCAAACATGTAAACGGACTAACTTTAAATTGATCAGTGATTTGTACCTCTTGAAACCTCTAGAGGTCCAAAAGCAATGCAGGTTTGGAACCAATGTGGCTATTTGTTTCCCCTGCCAGTATTCCTTAAATTGTCTCCTTTCTTGGACCTAGCCACCTCTGCACATGTCGCCTGCTCAGCATTAAGGAAGTGAGTTTCTGGGTGTTGTGCATTAGGTCTCTCAACAATGGAATTGCTCATGAAAGCCGTTCAATGCATGAACTTGCAGCAACAGCAGCGTGATACTCATCGTTCAGAAATGTGTTCCACTGAATCAGGATCAGCTGCGATAATCAAAATTTCATACTTTAACAACAGGAAATGAGCCCCTTCACCCATTTAAGAAATGATCAGTTCAGTAATCCAGACATGCTGATCTAAAGCTCGTGAAAGGCCCCTTTCACGGACATGGACACGTCCTTCATTGTACAGGACGTAATGCCCAAGAAAGCAGCAATTTTCAGCTCAAGCCCAGACCTTTCTAATGTCAAAAAACAAGCCTGCAAGGAGATAACCAGCTGGTCAACACTATCTTCACTGCTCCTTCAGAACAAACTGAAAATCCCCAATTGAATGAGCTACCTTTCAGCAGAAAGATAGCAGCTATACATGAGTGTGGGGTAAGAATAGCACACAGGTTTTAGGCCAGAGGTGGGGGGGCATTCACTTAAATAGCACAAGAAATGTTTTTAGTTCACCATCTTTGCTTTGTCTTCTCTGTAACGTTCATTTCTGATAAGGCATGGAGGCAACAGTAAGTTCAGGTAATGAGAATGGTTGCTGTGTAGCACCAGAAGAAAGAAAAACTATTCTATGGCACTTAATTTATTTTATCCTCTGGTAATTACATGTATTTAAGGTTAATTTGATGGATCAGTATGTTTAATCTAGTGTGAGCAAGAAGAATGCCTTAACTGAAATTGGTGGCAATCAGATTGTCTCCAACCTCCCTTGCCAGTGCTATCAAATTTTCTTCTCTTAGAATCCTTCATCATCCATGGCCATGGCATAAGTACTTAGGTTATTCATGTTAGACACTGCAAATGAATGACAACGTTATGTAGCATGCAGTGGACACTAACTATTGTGCATACTTTTGATGACTCATATTATATTAGCCCCACAACTGATTAAGGACACAAAAAATTACTACAAGGGTATTGTATAGCAGTTGTATGACAGATACTTACAACTGTATGTATCATCTTGTATTCCTGGTTTTAATCTCTGTTCTGCTGGCATTTACAATAGGTTATTGGCCGTAACTTTAGCCCATAACCCATATCCTCCAACAGCCTTTCATTGTTTCAGATGCCACAGGCAAAGGCAACTAGCTGAGGATGTAGGAGTTATGTGTTGATCCTAAGTAATGAGCATTCATCTGTAAAGACCCTTCATTGTGCATCAGATGTGAACTGAATGGAACCTTTGCTGGTTGACGTAAGCCATGAGAATGAATTTGTGCTCTCTTATCTCAACACAAAACAATCCCTTCCACAGTCTTGGGAAAAGCAGCAATGGTGAAGGATTGTTGTCTCTTGAACTGTTGATCCTCACCACTGTGATTCCTCTGGGATAGTATAAAGGTCACCTCTTGAATGTCGGTGGACATAAATTATTTAGTAAATGCCCAAGAAATCCATTTTGGGTGATTAGAATGATACAGCATTAGAAACATTTTCTTTGCCTTCAGGTTCACCATCCTATTCCAAGAAATGCACCATTCCTCAGTTGAGAGGACCAGCAGACAACCGATCTACTCCTAGGCTCCTGTCGATGGTGATCTGAAACAGATGGCTAAGGAGGTATGTGGCTGGCAGCGTCCTCAAAAGGGGGTTGAGTCACCTTCTCAGTTTTCCCTTCTTGAATTTGAAGAAGTGTCTGGCAGTTTTCCTTTCCTCCTTCACTTGCTCTGGTTTGAGATTAGAAACTCCTTGTATTAGATTGTGGGAGAGAAGTCAAGTCCTACCACTGCAGGATTGCAATTTCATTTCTTCGCCAAAAAGAGGGTAAACTGGAGGTGCTTCTGCCATAAATCAGAAGGAGGGGGCAATGGCTTTTTGGTTCTGCAGGAATAAATGCTTCTGCTTTTTTCTTATTTGTTTCATAATTTCAAATTGTTACTTGCAACTATATTACTTTCAAATGCAGGTAGTTCGTATCATTTTTCGTATCAGAGTCCAGAACATACAGGAATAAAGTCAACAGCAAAAAGGAAAGTGAGCAGCATAAACACTGGTTTCTAGCTGTAAATGACTATTAACCAAATGCAAAGACACTTATGACAAGAAACAAGAATTAGAGAGAGGGCAGAAAACAGCAAATTGGAAGTCTCTATAAAGTATAAAAAATGAAGACTGAGCTTTTAACCTACAGTTTCTGAATTAGGATCAATTTGGACTCTAACAAAAATAAGAGACATGAGACTAAAATATAACTTCAATAACTAGAAAGATGCTTTGTTTCCCTTTTTGCTGTTTCCAGGCAGACTCTTCAACAATTTACATTTCTATATTACTCATTATGTACAAAAGAGATGTCTCAGAGAGGTGGAGAGTGGGCATGCGAAGGTGTCCAAATTATCTGCAATTACAAACATACACCTTTATCAAACAATTAATTTTATGCCCTATTCTAGCCTATTGCTTCACCCAGCGATTCCTGACTTCTTCCAGATCAGTGGGAGAGGCAAACACAATGATAAACATATATTTCATCATTTCTGTGTTGTGGTGGTGTTTGTAATGTAAATGAATATACTTAATAAACATTATCTATATTGAACAAGGTCAATGTTTCGGTACCTTCTTAATGTTTTTATTTTGCTTTGACAGTATACAGAAAAGTATCCGCAAAGATGTAAGCCACACAGGAACACAGAAATGTTTTGATAAAACACTAATCATGATCTGGAGCTCTGATTAATAGTCACAGGGTAAAATACTTCACATTTTTGGACAATGTTCTAAAACAACAAGGTTTTGTCCAGTGTAAAATTCTTACTATTTCACAATGCGTGCTCCTGATATGTGAATAAAATGTGGTGGAAAACAAGTTATTCACTGAACAGGAATGCATTGTAAATGTAAACGCAAATAATCAAATATAACAGAAAATTAGATTGGATCAAACTTAATTATTTAAGTCCAAATTATCCACCCAATACCGAAAAATGTCATTTGTCAATTGGAGGATTCCAGGTTTCTTTTACTTAGAAGCGAGGCTTGGTCCTGTTTGAGGTAAATCAAAGTAATTCTTTGCTGACAATGACGAGTCTTTTCTAGTCTTCTGAGCTCAATCTGGGAAAAGATATAAGACAGCACTGGTCAGTAAAAAGAAAGAACTTGCATTTATATAGCACCTTTCGTGACATCAGGATGTTCCAAAGCGCTTTACAGCCAATTAAGTACTTTGTGAAGTGTAGTCACTGTTGTAATGTAAAAAACCCGGCAGTCAATTTGCATACAGCAAGGTCCCACAAACAGCAATCAAACAAATGACTAGATAATCTGTTTAAGCGATGTTGGTTGAGGGGTAAATATTGGTCAGCACACGGAGAGAACTCACCTGCTCTTCTTCGAAATAGTGCCATGGGATCTTTTACGTCCACTTGAGAGGGCAGAGGGGGCCTCGGTTTAATGTCTCATCCAAAAGACGCAGGTAAGAATGAACAACAATCTTTCAGTGTTTAATTCACTGCCACTTCTCTTCCAAGAATGCCCACCTTGAAGTTTTGCTCTTCTCTCCGTCAGGATTTCCATTCGTCTCTTTTACCTTGTTCACCTTCATTGCTTTCTGTTTCCCGTCTCATGTTTGAACAGGTATCTACTATTTTCTTAGGCAGCATCCGAATGAATCTGTGTTGTACCCCTTCTAAAGCTTCAATATTCTTTCTATAGTGTGGAACTCAGTATTTTAACTGATATTATTAAGGCTTTAAATAGTCTCATCATTACCTCTTGGCTTTCATATTCTACATCTCTTGAGATAAAACCAAGAATTCCACTAGCTTTTGTTTTGAAATAGGCTCATGAACCTGAGGTGCTGCCTTAAATGTCCTGTGAACCTGTACCCCCAAACCCTTCTAATCTTCCACAGCAGGAGCCTACTTCAATTCAGAGCATAATTATTACTGTTATTTGTTTTACCAAAATGCAACACCTCACACTCACTCATTGAATTCCATGGGCCACATATATATATACACACACACACATATATCCTTTTGCATCTTCCTTTGGTATTCTGAAGAATTAACTATGCCTCCTAAGATATTTAAAATGTTCACCCATTTTTGGATGGCTGTATTGAAATAATATGCAAATTATGTAAATTCACCTAATGGTTCCTGGCACTCAGTATTGCTATGGGTGGTGCAGTGGCCATTTAAAATTTAATTGTTCCAAAAGCTTATGCGGACCATTGCTCTGTATTCCTAGGTATTAATTTTTTTTTTAAGTTAAAACTTTTAATTTCCACCAGCAACACAGAGGCTGCCAGTAACACTACTCTGAGGTAATTGTAAACAATTTTACAACACCAAGTTATAGTCCAGCAATTTTATTTTAAATTCACAAGCTTTCGGAGGCTTCCTCCTTCGTCAGGTAAATGTTCAGGAGCTCCTGAAGTAAGAGGTAAGTTTCAGAACTCTGAGGTAAGTTTCAGAAGCCCCAACTTTGACCCCCGCCACCCCACTCCACACCAACCCGAGCAGACTCCCAGGTAGAGGCTGGAGAGCACACATAAAACATTTAAATGGCCCAGAGACTGGAAATTTGGCTGGTGTCTTGTCATACTGAAAATGTGGTCTAATTCTATTAAAGTACAATATTTATTCTACTGTGTCCATCATTGTCTCCTTGTAGCATGTGAAACAATGGGGGGGGGGGGGGTGGGGGGGGCAGGGTGCGGGGCTGGTGAGTAGCTCAAGTCTGCTCAGCTCTGGTGATATTGAAAATGTCTGCACTGGTGGATTTTGAGATTAATCAACAATATAATAATTATTTTATGAAAGTTTAACTGATGGATTATTGGAAGTAGAGTTGCATTGTTCATGATTCTCTTACTACTAATATGGAGGTGTAAAGCTTCTTTAATTCATTATAGAGATATGAGTTAATTGCACCTGATTTTGGTTGCTGTGTGAATGTATGGTAGAAACCTTCTTTCTGCCCATTCTACGCTGTTGAAAATTGTGAGGAGCATAAATGTGGTCTGACTTGCATGGTGAAGGCCACTGTGAATCAACGTTGCAAGATTCTGTGAAGCAATTATTGGCTGATTTGATGGAAACTGATTTGACGGCCTCCCTTCTTGGTTGGTCTTTCAGTGGAAGCTTCTTAGGGGAGCCTGAAAGCAAGAATTGAAATACATAATGTGCAAGTCATTGTCCTTTTCCATTTTAACCCTACTGCACTTCCTCATCTTCCTCTCCTACATTTGTCAACCCATCATTATTTTCCTGAGATTTATATTCTCCAGTCCAGTTTTCAAAGCAAGCAGATTTTCATTTTGCTGTGCCTTTAACAAGTATTTTTCATTTTCCCTCATTAGCTCCCCACATGCCATGCACATTCCCCGACTAAGGACACAGGTAGGCAACTTATTCTGAGGTTTCTGTCTGTGCCACTTTGTAATTGGTTGCAAGGAGTTATGTAAGATAAGCCCAGGCTGACTTGTCCAATGATATTTCCTCCCTCCCCCTTCAAAGAAATATCACACGACCGGCCTGTGTTTCCTTTCTTCCAACAGCCCAACTGAGATCTGGAACTCAGTGTGTGGAGAACTGTGTGTGAGCTGGCAATCCACTACTCCATGGCACTACCTAGACATAAAACATTTTTTTAATATAATTGTATTAACTAAGTTTCATGCTCAGATCAGTATCCCGTCTATTTTTAAGGCAAGACCAAGAACTTGTATCAAATTATTAGCTTATGTTTTGGGTTTGTGCTCACAAGGAACTGGGTTGAAAGTGCCCAAGCTCCTTTCACATGGAACTATTGTAGCTGGTGAAAATGGACACTTCTTGGGTTGGTGAACGCACTTCCGGTTGGGGAATATTCTTCAGGTTGGGGAATATTCTTCCGGTTGGGGGCATACATTCCTTAGGCACCAATATCCCTCAGTTTGACAAAACCAGAATTTATAATGTAGAACCATTAGCATAGTGTAAAGTCTTGATGTTGGGGAGATCACCTACCAAGCGATAGTTAACATAGTAGGTACAGCACAGGAGGAGGCCATTCAACCCATGGTGCCTATGCCGGCTCCTTGAAAGAGCTATCCAATTAGTCCCATTCCCCTGCTCCTTCCCCATAGTCCTGTAAATGTTTTCCCTTCAAGTATTTATCCAATTCCCTTTTGAAAGTAACTATTGAAGCTGCTTCTACCACACTTTCAGGCACTGTATTGCAAATCATTACAACTCGCTGCGTAAAAAATGTTTCCTCATGTCACCTCAGGCTGTTTTGCCAATCACCTTAAATCTGTGTCCTCTGGTTACCAAGCCTTCTGCCACTGGAAACAGTTTCTCCTTATTTACTCTGTCAAAACCGTTCATGACTTTGAACACTTCTATCAAATCTCCCCTTAACCTTCTCTGTTCTAAGGATGTGGAGATGCCGGTGATGGACTGGGGTGGACAAATGTAAGGAATCTTACAACACCAGGTTATAAGGAGAACAACCCCATCTTCTCCAGTCTCTCCACATAACTGAAGTCATTCATCCCAGGTACCATTGCATTAAATCTCTTCTGCACTCTCTCTAAGGCCTTGACATCCTTTCTAAAATGTGGTACCCAGAATTGAACACAATACTCCAGCTGAGGGATAACCAGTGCTATATAAAGGTTTAGCATAACTTCCTTGCTTTTGCACTGAATGCCTCCAGCAATAAAACCCCAGATCCCATGTGCTTTTTTAACAGCCTTCTCAACTTGTCCTGCCACCTTCAAAGATTTCTGTACATACACCCTCAGCTCTCTCTGTTCCTGCACTCCTTCTAAAATTGTGTCATTTTGTTTATATTGTCTCCCCTCATTCTTCCTACCAAAATGTATCACTTCACACTTCTCTGCATTAAATTCCATCTGCCATGTGTCTGCCCATTTCACCAGTCTGTCTATGTCCTCCTGAAGTCTGTTACTATCCTCCACATTGTTTACTACATTTCAGAGTTTCGTGTCATCTGCAAACTTTGAATTAACGCCCTCTATAAAAAAAAAATTTCCCTTCAAGTAATTATCCAATTCCCTTTTGAAAGTTAGTATTGAAACTGCTTCCACCACCCTTGTAATTGCTGGGTTTATCACTCTCCCCTTTTTTGAACGGGTGTCCAACACTTGCAATCCTCCAGTCCTCTGGCAAAGTCCCTATATCCAAGGAGGTTTGGACAATAGACTATAGAGTAGTGATAATGGGGGACTTAAATTATCCCAATATAGCCTGGGATAGCAACAGTGGGGAGGAAGTGGGCAAAAATGGGGAGGAATTCCTGAAATTTGTACAAGTATTCATTGCGAAGTATTCATTTAGTACCTCAGCCATGCCCTCTGCCTCCACAAGAAGTTTTCCTTTTTTGTTCCGAATCGGACCCACGCTTTCTTTGACTACTCTTTTACTATTTATATGTTTATAAAAGATTCTTGGGTTCCTTTTTATGTTAGTCACTAATCTATTCTCATACTCTCTCTTTGCCCCTCTTATTTCCTTTTTTAGATCTCCTTTGCACTTTCTATATTCAGCCTGGTTCTCTAATGTATTATGAACCTTACATTTGTCATAAGCCTCCTTTTTTTGTTTAATTTTAATCTCTATATGTTTAGTCATCCAGGGAGCTCCAGCTTTGGATGCTCCTCCTTTCCCCCTCGTGGGAATGTGTCTACTCTATACCCAAACCATCTCCGCCCTGAAGGCCTCCCATTGTCCAATTACTCTTTTGCCAACCAATTTTTGATTCCAATCCACCTGGGCAAAGTCCCTTTTTAACTCACTGAAATTAACACTCCTCCAGTTAAGTATTTTCACATTTGATTGTTCCTTGTCCTTTTCCATAGCTATTCTAAAACTAAAGATATTATGATCACTGTTCCCCAAAAGCTCCCCCACTGAAACATGCTCCATTTGCCCCACTTCATTCCCCAGAACTACATCCAGCAATGTATCCTTCCTCGTTCAGCTGGAAACACACTTTTCAAGAAAGTTCTCTTGTACAAATTTCAGGAATTCCTCCCCATTTTTGCCCACTTCCTCCCCACTGTTGCTATCCCAGGCTATATTGGGATAATTTAAGTCCCCCATTATCACTACTCTATAGTTCTTGTATCTTTCTGTAATTTGTCTGCAGATTTGCTTCTCTATCTCCTTCCCACTATTTGGTGGCCTATAGTATACACCCAGTAGCGTAACAGCTCCTCTATTGTTCCTTAATTCTAACCAAATAGATTCTGTCTTTGACCTCTGAGCTACATCATCCCTTTCCAGTGCTATAATAGTTTCTTTGATCGATTCTGCCGCCCTGCTCCTTTCTTTCCTTCCCCACCTTTCCTGAATTCCTTGTAGTCAGGAATATTAAGTAAGCAATCCTCCCCTACTTTGAGCCAGGTCTCTGTTATTGCCACTATATCATAGTCCCGTGTGGCAACTTGAGCCGCAGCTCACCAATCTTATTTACCACGCCAGTTGCTTTTACACACATGCATTCCACAAACTCATCTTAGATCTTCGGGTACGGTAGCATAGTGGTTATGCTACTGGACCAGTAATCCAGAGGCCTGGACTAATCCAGAGTCATGAGTTCAAATCCCGCCATAGCAGCTGAGGAATTTAAATTCAATTAATTAAATAAAATCTGGAAAACAAAAACTAGTATCAATAATGGCAGCCATGAAACTACCAGATTGTCATAAAAACTCATCTGGTTCACTAATGTCCTTTATGGAAGGAAACCTGCCGTCCTTACCCGGTCTGGCCTATATGTGACTCCAGACACACAGCAATGTGGTTGATTCTTAATCGCCTTCTAAAATGGCCGAGCAAGCCACTCGGTTGTACAATCTTGCTACAGAAAGTCACAATAAGAATAAAACTGGACGGGACCACTAGGCACCGGACACGACAAAGGCAAACAAGCCCAGTCGACCCTGCAAGGTCCTCCTCACTAATGACTGGGGACTTGTGCCAAAATTGGGAGAGCTGTCCCACAGACTAGTAAACAACAGCCTGACATAGCCATACTCACAGAATCATACCTTTCAGCCAACGTCCCAGACTCTTCCATCACCATCCGTGGGTATGTCCTGTCCCACCGGCAGGACAGACCCATCAGAGGTGGGGGTACAGTGATATACAGTCAGGAGGGAGTGGCCCTGAGAGTCCTCATGAAATCTCATGGCATCAGGTCAAACATGGGCAAGGAAACCTCCTGCTGATTACCACCTACCACCCTCCCTCAGCTGATGAATCAGTCCTCCTCCATGTTGAGCACCACTTGGAGGAAGCACTGAGGGTAGCAAGGGCACAGAATGTACTCTGGTGGGGGACTTCAATGTCAATCACCAAGAGAGGCTCGGTAGCACCACTACTGGCCAAGTCCTGAAGGTCATAGCTGCCAGACTGGGCCTGCGGCAGGTGGTGAGCGAACCAACATGAGGGAAAAACCTACTTGACCTCATCCTCATCAATCTACCTGTCGCAAATGCATCTGTCCATGACAGTATTGGTAGGAGTGACCACCGCACAATCCTTGTGGAGACGAAGTCCGGTCTTCACCAAGGACACCATCCAACATGTTGTGTGGCATTACCACCATGCTAAATGGGATAGATTTAGAACAGATCTAGCAGCTCAAAACTGGGCATCCATGAGGCGTTGTGGGCCATCAGCAGCAGCAGAATTGTATTCCAGCACAATCTGTAACCTCATGGCCCAGCATATTCCTCACTCTACCATTACCAACAAGCCAGGGGATCAACCCTGGTTCAATGAGGAGTGTAGAAGAGCATGCCAGGAGCAGCACCAGGCGTACCTAAAAATGAGGTGCTAACCTGGTGAAGTTACAACTCAGGACTACATGCATGCTAAACTGCGGAAGCAACATGCTATAGACAGAACTAAGTGATTCCACAACCAACGGATCAGATCAAAGCTCTGCAGTCCTGCCACATCCAGTCGTGAATGGTGGTGGACAATTAAACAACTAATGGGAGGAGGAGGCTCCGTGAACATCCCCATCCACAATGATGGCAGAGTCCAGCACGTGAGTGCAAAAGACAAGACTGAAGTGTTTGCAATCATCTTCAGCCAGAAGCGCCGAGTGAATGATCCATCTCAGCCTCCACCCGAGATCCCCACCATCACGGAGGCCAGTCTTCAGCCATTTCGATTCACCCTACGTGATATCAAGAAACGGCTGAGTGCACTGGATACAGCAAAGGCAATGGGCCCTGACAATATCCCGGCTGCAGTGCTGAAGACTTGTGTTCCAGAACTAGCCGCGCCTCTAGCCAAACTGTTCCAGTACAGCTACAACACTGGCATCTACCCGACAATGTGGAAAATTGCCCAGGTATGTCCTGTCCACAAAAAGCAGGACAAATCCAATCCGGCCAATTACCGCCCCGTCAGTCTACTCTCAATCATCAGCAAAGTGATGGAAGGTGTCGTCGACAGTGCTATCAAGCGGCACTTACTCACCAATAACCTGCTCATCGATGCTCAGTTTGGGTTCCGCCAGGAGCACACTCGGCTCCAGACCTCATTACAGCCTTGGGTCCAAACATTGACAAAAGAGCTGAATTCCAGAGGTGAGGTGAGAGTGACTGCCCTTGACATCAAGGCAGCATTTGACCGAGTGTGGCACCAAGAAGCCCTAGTAAAATTGAAGTCAATGGAAATCGGGGAAAACTCTCCAGTGGCTGGAGCCATACCTAGCACAAAGGAAGATGGTAGTGGTTGTTGGAGGCCAATCATCTCAGCCCCAGGACATTGCTGCAGGAGTTCCTCAGGGCAGTGTCCTGGGCCCAACCATCTTCAACTGCTTCAACAATGACCTTCCCTCCATCATAAGGTCAGAAGTGGGGATGTTTGCTGATGATTGCACAGTGTTCAGTTCCATTTGCAACCCCTCAGATAATGAGGAAGTCTGTGCCCGCATGCAGCAAGACCTGGACAACATCCAGGCTTGGGCTGATAAGTAGCAAGTAACATTCGCGCCAGACAAGTGCCAGGCAATGACCAGCTCCAACCACCTCCTCTTGACATTCAACGGCATTACCATCAACATCCTGGGGGTCATCATTGACCTAGAAACTTAACTGGACCAGCCACATAAATACTGTGGCTACAAGGGCAGGTCAGAGGCTGGCTATTCTGCGGCGAGTGACTCACCTCCTGACTCCCCAAAGCCTTTCCACCATCTGCAAGGCACCATCCAGGACAAAGCAGCCCACTTGTTTGGCACTCCATCCACAACCCTAAACATTCACTCCCTTCACTACCGGTGCACCGTGGCTGCAGTGTGTACCAACTACAGGATGCACTGCAGCAACTCGCCAAGGCTTCTTCAACAGCACCTCCCAAACCCGCGACCTCTACAACCTAGAAGGACAAGGGCAGCAGACACATGGGAACAACACCACCTGCGCATTCCCCTCCAAGTCACACACCATCCTGACTTGGATATACATTGCCATTCCTTCGTCGTCACTGGGACAAAATCCTTGAACTCCCTACCTACCAGCACTGTGGGAGAACCTTCACCACACAGACAGCAGCGGTTCAAGAAGGCGGCTCACCGCCACCTTCTTAAGGGCAATTAGGGATGGGCAATAAATGCTCGCCATGCCAACGACGCCCACATCTCATGAACAAATTAAAAAAAAGACTGCCATGCATTTGCCCCCTGTCTGATCTCTCTTATTTCTGAACTATTCTTTACTCTGATGCTATTTGTCCCTCCCAGTCCTCTGTGCACCTTGTTTCTCCTCCCTAATATATCACCCAGTTGGAAGAAGTGTTAGGGAAGTTGGCTGAAAGCATAGTCAGAAAGGTGGGCTTTGAGGTGGTTTTCACAGATGGAGAAAGATGTAGCAAGGATGTAGGTTGAGGAAGAGAATTCCAGATTGCTTCATAGTGGACAGCTTACTACTATCAATGGAGCATGGGAGTGGGGGTCACAAGTAGGCCAGAGTCGGAAAAGCAAAACATACAGGTTAGGATATAGGGAGGACTGGACGAGATTGCAGAGGTAAGGAAGTGCAAGGTCTTGGGGGGATTTGTAGATGAGGATGCGAATGAGAGTTTTGAAATCAATGTTCTGTGGGATCCAGAAGCAGGTCAACAAGTACAGGGGTGACAGGTGAGCATGATAAGATGTAGGCAGTGATGGGTGAGGCAGGGACAAAAGTGTAAGTTAGCAGACTTGGCGTTAGAACCAGGTAATGGAGATTCAAACTCATAATAAGATCAAGAAAGTGCATTGTCATGTTCAGTCGAAGCAAGCAGCTGGGAAGGGGGATGGAATTGAGGGCAAGGTTGCAGAATTTTTGGCAGGAGCCATCCCCAAAAAATTATGAATTTTAGTTTTTAAACTTTTCTCTTTGTACTTTTTGCCACTGCTCTTCTGTTCTCGGCTGTCTCTGGTGGGCCACTTTTCCATGCTTCAATACATTCCTCCTGATAGGACGACGCGCTGTCCGGCCGCCTCTCGTTATTGTGGGAGGGCAGATTACAGGCTTCATTGCACCAGTTCCCTGTCGAATACTTCATAACGTACCTGTTCACAATACACAGTACCACACAAGAGAAATATTAATTTGCCTTTATTGTACCAACTTAAGCTTGGATTAAAAATCATGATTCTTTGCCTGATGTATATAAAAAATTTCAGCTCCAGTTCCAATGGATGCTGTAATCGCAATAAAAATGCTTTTTGGATCTTGGTCTTAAATATTATGGGCTGGAATTTTTCTATCTGCCACATAGCACTTGACCCATGACTTAGAAAAACCGGCGCTGCGCAGACATCTAAGGCCCCAAAATGGCGGGCAGGGAGCACACACACATTTCCGTCCGGAAGTGAACTGCCCACCATATTAGCAAATGACAAACAAAAACAGTCCTTTACCCATGCCTGAAGCAGGCGTTAGGCCCTTTGCATTTCCTTTCCCAACCCACGGTCACGGGGAGGGGATGGGAGAACATTGGCAATGAAACATAAAAAAATCTTGCAAGTTAAGAAATACACATTAAGGAGTGGCACACCCCTTTGGTATTGACAAATGAATTGCCAGAATTTGCTGGAGTGGGGCATCTCGCGGTATGCCCCCTTCACCCTTCAGCTTGAAAAGTTTTGGGGCTGCAAATTGCTGGAACTGCAAGGCGATAACGGGGTCAACAAGGCATCTGGGACCCCAGTCAACGACGGGACTAATAGTTTATCTCTTGAACCAATGAACTTTAAGGATAGAGAAAGAAACAGAGCAATGATGGAAAATAGGATGAATTGGAGTCCAATTAGGTACAGAAAGAGAAATAAAGAGAGGGGAAGAAAGATCAGATGAAGAGAGAGAAAAAAAGAGACAGAAAGGAAAAGTAAGAACATTTTTTTAAAATTTATTACCAACAAGAAAGAGACTCCACAGTTTCAACAGTTCCATTTCTGGGCTGGAGAGCTTGAGTGGCATTGCAGGAACATAAATCTAGTCATTAAAAGGGTCCTTACGTTGTTAAGTACCAGCCCTAACATTCTACAGCGAGTTTAATTCATTTTAACAGCGCAAATGCAGCAATTTCTTGAAACTCACGGGGAGGTTGACAGCTTTGCAAAAGCCAGAGCTCGCCAACAGCGGAGAAGTGCAAATCGTCCAGCAATTTGTGGAGATTTACAATTCAGGGGGTGTCTCTTCCTCACCACAAATTGCTGGCTTATTTACACACTAATAATGCATGCGTATTAAACGGCGTTATTTTCCCAGCAAATTCTGGACCAATGTTTTCGTTCTCAATTCTGTTTATTTCAGAACTGAGTACTGAATTTCAACCACTTTTGAGCTGAGGGCAGTTTTTATTCATACAGCTAAGTCTACCATAAGAATTCATGTTCACATTACCTTTCTTTACTTTTTGTCTGTTTATTCTGTTTTTCAGATGTTCCAGAATGTTCTGTTGAATCATCAGCTGCAGCAGGCTCGACCTAAAATAAAAATTTAAGCTGATTCTCGTTCTCCCACTTACAGATATTCCCATATGGCTTCTCTTATAAGAACATAAGAAATAGGAGCAGGAGTAGGCCATTTGGCCCATCGAGCCTGCTCCGCCATTCAATCAGATCATGGTGCCAGAGGACTGGAGAACTGCAAATGTTACACCCTTGTTCAAAAAAAAGTGTGAGGATAAACCCAGCAACTACAGGCCAGTCAGTTTAACCTCAGTGTTGGGGAAACTTCTAGAAATGATAAGTTGGGACAGAATTAACAGTCACTTAGATGAGGGTGGATTGATTAGGGAAAGCCAGCATGGATTTGTTAAAGGCAAATTGTGTTAAACTAACCTGATAGAGTTTTTTGATGAGGTAACAGAGAGGGTAGATATGGGAAATGCAGTTGACGTGTATATGGACTTTCAAAAGGCGTTTGATAAAGTGCCGCACGGTAGGCTTATCATCAAGATTGCGGCCCATGGAATAAAGGGGGCAGTAGCAACATGTATACAGAATTGGCTAAGGGACAGGAAACAGAGAATAGTGGTGAACGGTTGTTTTTCAAACTGGAGGCAGGTGTACAGTGGTGTTCCCCAGGGGTCAGTGCTGGGGCCACTGCTTTTCTTGATATATGTTAATGACTTGGACTTGGGTGTACAGGCCACAATTTCAAAATTTGCAGATGACACAAAACTTGGAATGGTAATAAACAGTGAGGAGGATAGTGATAGACTTTGAGAGGATATAGACAGGCTAGTGGCATGGGCGGCACGTGGCAGATGAAATTTAACGCAGAAAAATGTGAAGTGATACATTTCAGTAGGAAGATCAAGGAGAGGCAATATAAACTAGAGTGTACAATTCTAAAAGGGGTACAGGAACAGAGAGATCTAGGGGTATATGTGCACAAATCGTTGAAGGTGGCAGGGCAGGTTGAGAAAGCGGTTAAAAAAGCATACGGGATCTTGGGCTTTATAAATAGAGGCATAGAGTACAAAAGAATGGAAGTCATGATGAACCTTTATAAAACACTGGTTCAGCCACAACTGGAGTATTGTGTCCAGTTCTGGGCACCACACTTTAGGAAAGATGTGAAGGCCTTAGAGAGGGTGCAGAAGAGATAAACTGGAATGATTCCAGGAATGAGGGACTTTTAGTTACGTGGATAGACTGGAGAAGCTGGGGTTGTTCTCCTTGGAACAGAGGTGGTTGCGAGGAGATTTGATAGTGGTATTCAAAATCATGAATGGTCTAGATGGAGTAGATAGAGAGAAACTGTTCCTATTGGTGAAAGGATCAAGAACCAGAGGACATAGATTTAAGGTGATTGGCAAAAGAACCAAAGGTGACATGAGGAAAAACTTTTTTACACAGCGAGTGGTTAGGATCTGGAATGCACTGCCAGGGGGGTGGTGGAGGCAAATTCAATCATGGCCTTCAAAAGGGAACTGGATAAGTACTTGAAAGGAAAAATATTGCAGGGCTACGGGGACAGGGCGGGGGAGTGGGACTAACTGGATTGTTCTTGCATAGACCCAGCGCGGACTCGATGGGCTGAATGGCCTCCTTCCGTGCTGTAACCTTTCTATGATTCTATTCTATGGCTGATCTTCAACCTCAACTCCACTTTCCTGCCCAATCCCCATATTCCTTAATTCCCTTTGAGTCCAAAAATTTATCTATCTCAGCCTTGAATATACTCAATGACTCAACATCCACTGCCCTCTGGGATAAATTCCAAAGATTCACAACCCTCTGAGTGAAGAAATGCCTCCTCGTCTCAGTCTTAAATGGCCGATCCCTAATCCTGTTATTATGCCCTCTAGTTCTAGATTCTTATTCCCAGAATACACTTTACATGCTCAGTGCAGTTACTATATCACTGCCAACAGCTAGTAATGATGTGGAGATGCTGGTGATGGACTGGGGTTGACAAATGTACAGAATCATACAACACCAGGTTATAGTCCAACAATTTTATTTGAAAATCACAAGAAGCCTCCGAAAGCTTGTGATTTTCAAATAAAATTGTTGGACTATAACCTGGTGTTGTAAGATTCTGTACAACAGCTAGTAAATACAACAGTCTATTAGAGCGAGAGCGGGAGGCGATAAAGCCCGAGAGTAGAGCGGGAGCGGGAGATGATAAAGCCCGAGAGTAGAGCGGGAGCGGGAGATGATAAAGCCCGGGAGTGGAGCGGGAGATGATAAAGCCTGGGAGTGGAGCGGGAGATGATAAAGCCTGGGAGTGGAGTGGGAGATGATAAAGCCCGGGAGTGGAGCGGGAGATGATAAAGCCCGGGAGTGGAGTGGGAGATGATAAAGCCTGGGAGTGGAGCGGGAGATGATAAAGCCCGGGAGTGGAGTGGGAGATGATAAAGCCCGGGAGTGGAGCGGGAGATGATAAAGCCCGGGAGTGGAGTGGGAGATGATAAAGCCTGGGAGTGGAGCGGGAGATGATAAAGCCCGGGAGTGGAGCGGGAGATGATAAAGCCTGGGAGTGGAGCGGGAGATGATAAAGCCCGGGAGTGGATTGGTTGGTGAGTATTACTGTTTTTTTCTCTTTAAGTTAGGGCAGGGGTTTAACTAAGAACTTAAATCAATAACTTTAACTAGATAAATTAATTAGTTAATAAAATGAAATATAGCGAGAGAGTAAAATCTCTATAAAGTATATAAATAAATTCTGGTTTGACAACGATGGCAGGGCAGGTGGTGTGTCGTAACTGCAGCATGTGGGAGTAGGTGGAGACCAGTGAAATCCTGGGCGACCACATCAGCAGTAAATGTCTGCAACTCAAGGAACTTCGGCTCAGAGTTGTTGAGCTTGAGTCAGCTGCAAATATTGCGATGCATCAGGGAGGGGGAGAGTTACCTGAACACTTTGATCCAGGAGGCAGTCACACCCCTTAGATTAAATAGTACTTTAGATTTGTTCAGTGCTCGGGGGAGGAGGATGTGACTGCGAGTCAGGCAGGTATGGGGACTCAGGATGCAGTGATGGAGGAGACACAGCCCTTGACCTTGTCCAACAGGTATGAGGCACTTGCTACCTTTGTGGATGAGAACAAAGACTGCAGGGAGGATGGGCAAACTGCCCACTGCACTGTGGTACAAGAGGCCATTCAAGTGGGAGGAGTAAAAAGGAATGTGGTAGTGGTAGGGGATAGTATAGTCAGGGGGATAGATTCTTTTCTCTGTAGCCGCGACCAAGAGTCCCGAAGGCTGTGTTACCTGCCCAGTGCAAGGGTTAAGGACATCTCGCGACAGGAAAAGAACTTGGAGGATGGAGGAGGAGGATCCAGATGTCGTGGTCCATATAGGAACCAATGACATAGGTAGAACTAAGAATGAGGTTGTGCTGAGACAGGTTGAGGAGCTAGGCAGTAAATTAATAAGCAGAACCTCAAAGATAATAATCTCTGGATTACTACCTAAGCCACACGCAAATTGGCATAGGGACAAACAGATCAGAGAGTTAAATGCGTGGCTCAAAGAGTGGTGTGGGAGACAGGGGTTTTGATTCATGGGGCACTGGCACCAGTACTGGGGAAAGAGGGAGATGTTCTGACAGGATGGGCTCCAGTTATTCGATTCGCCAGCATCCTGGCAAATCGAATAACTAGGGCTGTAGAAAGGACTTTAAACTAAGAAGTGGGAGGGGGGTGGGTCAGGTGAGGGGAAATTTAGAAATCTAATGAGAAAAGTTAAGACAATAGAACAGTGTAGTGACTTGGGTAAAGATAAGCAGAGTGTGGCAGGAAGGGACAGAAAGTTTACCAATAATAGTGCAACAACAATTAAGGTCAAAGAAGGAAAAAATGGTAAAAAGTCAATATTAAAGGCTCTTTATCTGAATGCACGGAGCATTCGTAACAAGATAGATGAATTCATTGCACAAATAGAGATAAATGGGTTTGACCTAATAGCCATTACAGAGACATGGTTTCAAAATGACCAAGGTTGGGAACTAAATATTCCAGGGTACATGACATTTAGAAAAGACAGGCAGAATGGAAAAGGAGGTGGGGGGGGGGGTAGCTCTAATAATAAAGGACATAAGGACAGTGGTGAGAAAGGATCTTGGCTCGGAAGATCAGGAAGTAGAATCAGTATGGGTGGAAATTAGAAATAACCAGGGGCAGAAAACATTGGTGGGCGTAGTTTATAGGCTCCCTAATAGTAGCTATACCATTGGACATAGTATCAATCATGAAATAATGGGAGCTTGTAACAAAGGTAATGCAGTCATCATGGGGGACTTTAATCTGCATATAGACTGGGCAAATCAAATCGGCAAAGGTTGTTTGGAAGACGAGTTCATGGAATATATTCGAGATAGTTTCCTAGAGCAATACGTCATGCAACCAACCAGGGAACAAGCTATTTTAGATCTTCTATTATGTAATGAGGTAGGGTTAATTGGTAATCTCACAGTAAAGGATCCTCTGGGGAAGAGTGATTATAATATGAAAGAATTTCACATTGAGTTTGAAAGTAACGTACTTAAGTCAGAAACGAGAGTCTTAAACTTAAATAAAGCCAATTACATAGGTATGAGGGGGGAGTTTCAAAGGTAAATTAGGAAATTAAATTAAAGAGTTTGACAGTTGAAAAGCAATGGCAAACATTTAAAGAAATATTTCAATATTCTCAACAAGTATACATTCTATTGAGAAATAAAAACTCCATGGGAAAAGTGATCCACCCGTGGCTAACTAAAGAAGCTAAGGAGAGTATTACATTGAAAGAAGAGGCCTATAATGTTGCCAAGAAGAGTACTAAGTCTAAGGATTGTGAGAGTTTTAGAAACCAACAAAGGACGACCAAAAAATTGATATAAGGGGAGAAAATAGAATATGGAAGTAAACTAGCAAGAAATATAAAAACAGATTGTAAGAGCTTCTACAAGTATGTAAAAAGGAAGAGAGTAGCAAAAGTAAACGTTGGTCCCTTAGAGGCTGAGACAGGAGAAATTATAATGGGGAATCAGGAAATGACAGATGCGTTAAACAAATATTTTGTATCTATCTTCACGGTAGAAGAAGCAAAAAGCACATCAAAAATAGTGGGGAACCAAGGGGCAAATGAGAGTGAGGAACTTAAAACAATTAATATCACTAGAGAAAAAGTACTGGTCAAACTAATGGGACTAAAAGCCAACAAATCTCCTGGACCTGATGCATCCTAGGGTCTAAAAGAGGTGGCTGCAAAGATAAGGATGCATTGGTTATGATCTTCCAAAATTCCCTAGAATCTGGAATGGTCCCAGTGGACTGGAAGGTAGCAAATGTTACCCCGCTATTCAAGAAGGGAGGGAGAAAGAAAAAACAGGGAACTACAGGCCAGTTAGCCTGACATCAGTTGTCGGGAAAATGCTGGAATCCATTATTAATTGATAACAGGGCACTTAGAAAATCATAATATGATTAGGCAGAATCAACATGGTTTTATGAAAGGGAAATCATGTTTTACAAATTTATTAGAGTTTTTTTGAGAATGTAACTAGCAGGGTAGATAAAGGGGAACCAGTGCATGTTGTATATTTGGATTTTCAAAAGGCATTCGATAAGGTGCTACATAAAAGGTTGTTACACAAGGTAAGGGCTCATGGGGTTGGGGGTAATATATTAGCATGGATAGAGGATTGGTTAACGGACAGAAAACAGAGAGTAGGGAAAAACGGGTCATTCTCAGGTTGGCAGGCTGTAAATAGTGGGGTGCCGCAAGGATCAGTGCTTGGGCCTCAGCTATTTACAATCTATATTAATGACTTAGATGAAGGGACCAAGTGTAATGTATCCACGTTTGCTG
Source organism: Heptranchias perlo (assembly GCF_035084215.1). Lineage (NCBI taxonomy): Eukaryota > Metazoa > Chordata > Chondrichthyes > Hexanchiformes > Hexanchidae > Heptranchias > Heptranchias perlo. Next base: position 28,732,598 of record NC_090333.1, on the reverse strand, counting down.
ATGATACAAAGCTGGGTGGAAAAGTAAGCTGTGAGGAGGACACAAAGAGTATGCAAAGGGATATAGACAGGTTAAGTGAGTGGGGAAGAAGGTGGCAGATGGAGTATAATGTGAGGAATTGTGAGGTCATTCACTTTGTTAGGAAGAATAGAAAAACAGAATATTTTTAAAATGGTGAGAAACTATTAAATGTTGGTGTTCAGAGAGACTTGGGTGTCCTTGTACAAGAAACACAAAAAGTTAGTATGTAGGTACAGCAAGCAATTAGGAAAGCAAAGGCATATTGGCCTTTGTTGCAAAGGGGTTGGAGTACAAGAGTAAGGAAGTCTTACTACAGTAGTACAGGGCTTTAGTGAGACCTCACCTGCAGTACTGCGTACAGTTTTGGTCTCCTTATCTAAGGAAGGATATACTTACTTTGGAGGCAGTACAACTAAGGTTCACTAGATTAATTCCTGGGATGAGAGGGTTGTCCTATGAAGAGAGGTTAAGTAGAATGGGCCTATATCCCCTGAGTTTAGAAGAATGAGAGGTGATCCCTTTGAAACATGTAAGATTCTGAGGGGGCTTGACAGGGTAGATGCTGAGAGATTGTTTCCACTGGCTAGAGAGTTTAGAACTAGGGGGCATAGTCTCAGGATAAGGGGTCGGCCATTCAAGACTGAGATGAGGAGGAATTTCTTCATGCAAAGGGTTGTGAATCTTTGGAATTCTCTACCCCAGAGGGGTATGCTGTGATGCTGAGTCATTGAATATACTCACGGCTGAGATGGATAGATTTTTGGACTCTAGGGGAATCAAGGGATATGTGGATCGGGCAGAAAAGTGGAGTTGAGGTCGAAGATCAGCCATGATCTTATTGAATGGCGGAGCAGGCTCGATGGGCCATATGGCCTACTCCTGCTCCTATTTCTTATGTTTTTAGAAATGCACGTAGAATATGCCTTAATTTAGCTGGTGTCAATAGGAGATGCAGAGCTGTTTAGATGGTTTAAACTTTTGCACTCATTGCAACATTTCAACAAACAACAGCATCTTTCCAAATAAATTATTTTTGTATTACATTGTAAGAATAAACAAGACATAAAATGAGACCATCAATCCTTCCCTTCTACAAACCATGTACAATCTAGCTATTGCGGATTCTATTCCACCTATTGAATCTCCTGAAGGAAAGTTCTACATCAATATTCCCTGAACATCAATGGTAACCATGCAGAACACACAAACTATTGACTGTGATGGACTGGGGTTGACAATTGTAAACAATTTTACAACACCAAGTTATAGTCCAGCAATTTTATTTTAAATTCTATGTTTCTACCTCTCTATCTCTGTTTTTTTTTGTTTGTTGTTTTTTTTGGTGATTTGTATATTCTGAGACCTGGCAGGTAACACCTGTCTGTCTGCACACTGATTGCCTTGGCAACGGGCAGTTGAAAAAACTGTCTGTTATCACCAGCATTGTTCTGTGAATTATAAATGCGACTTCATTTCGAGGACTTCATTTCCACATCGTTCACCTGAGGAAGGAGGTAGCCTCCGAAAGCTTGTGAATTTAAAATAAAATTGCTGGACTATAACTTGGTGTTGTAAAATTGTTTAAAACTATTGACTGTTAGTGAAAAATCGTGAGCAGGAGTAGGGTGTTGGTACGATTTGTGGCCATCTAATGTGAAGTGACAAACCCTGCTATAGTTAGCCTAATTTGAATAAATCAGGATGAACTCCAGCCATCTGGACAGTCAGTGAATAGGAGCTTACTTATTGGGAGTATAGAGTACAAAGTTTTCTTTACCAAAATGTGTGCTAGGTCTATAGTTAGGCATAGAGCCTTCAAGTTCTTTGATGGAGCTATTAAAATGCTGCTGGATGAATTACGTCAGAGGAAGGAGGCTCAGATTGGTACAGAGTGACACAGAGTCCCAAGGAGAGCTGCTCAGTAATAGTGGAAGGAGGAACCCAGTGCAGTCACTACCCATGCATAGCAACTCAGCATCAGATAAAGGTTAATAACCTTATCAGATTAGGTAAGGTAAGAGGAGCCATCTACACCTCCCATGAATGTACTGCACAAAGCATGTCTGCCAGTCATTGTGACCTCCTCTCACACTGTGTTAAAATGCCTGAATTGATAATCATCAATGCCCAGGAGGCAGTGCTGTTCCTTATCACCTCCAGCCTTCAACTTGAAGTGTTCCTTAACTCACAGCCTTTCATGCAATCAGCCTCCTGAAAACCTCAGATGGAATCCAATTGTTTCGTGCTTGCATCTGACATGCCATGATAGGCTGCATGCTGACACCTGGGTTTTACAAGGAGAGGACAGCCCAAACAACAACAACTTACATTTATACAGTGCTGTTCACGTAGTAAAAGACCTCAAGGCGCTTCACAGGAGCGTAATCAGATAAAAGTTGACACCGAGCCAAAGGAGGAGATATTAGAACAGGTGACCAAAAGCTTGGTCAAAGAGGTAGGTTTTAAGGAGCACCTTAAAGGAGGAGAGCGAGCTGGGGACGCAGAGAGGATTAGGGAGGGAATTCCAGAGTTTCAGGTCTAGACAGCTGAAGGCACGGCCGCCAATGGTGGAGCAAAAGAAGTGGGGAATGCACAAGGGGCCACAGTTGGAGGAACACACTCAGAGTTCTCGGAGGGTTGTAGAGCTGGAGGAGGTTACAGAGATAAGAAAGAGTGAGGCATGGAGGGATTTGAACACGAGGATGAGAATTTTTAAAATCGAGGAGTTGGTGGACCGGGAGCCAATGTAGGTCAGCGAGTACAGGGGTGATGGGTGAATGGGACTTGGTGCGAGTTAGGATACAGGCAGCAGAATTTTTGGATGAGCTCAAATTTACGGAGGGCGGAAGATGGAAGGCCAGTCAGGAGAGCACTGGAACAGTCGAGTCTGGAGGTAAGAAAAGCATGGATGAAGGTTTCAGCAGAAGATGGGCTGAGGCAGGGGCAGTGACGTATGAGACAGGGGCATATTATGGAGGTGGAAATCGGGGGTCTTTGTGATGGAGAGGATATGGGATGGAAGCTTAGATATGCATCAAATAGGCAGCCGAGGTTGCAAACAATCTAGTTCAGCCTGAGACAATGGCCAGAGAGCAGGTTGGAATCGGTGGCTAGGGAATGGAGTGAGAACTAAGACAGGTGTCGGAGGATTCTCAAACATCCGCCTTCACACCCTCTACAAGGAAGAAGCTCTCCAAATTCTGGGGAAGAAGATGATAGAGATTATCAGTGTGAAAGAAAGAGGTGGATAAATGCCAGCTGGCTTCATGGCTACAGTGTGTACTGTCTACAGGATGGACTGCAGCAACTCGCCAAGGCTTCTTTGACAGCACCCCCCAAACCCATGACTTCCACCACGTAGAAGGACAAGGGCAGCAGGTGGATGGAAACACCAGCACCCTGACTTGGACATATATCACCGTTCCTTCATTGTTGCTGGGTCAAAATCCTGGAACTCCTTACCTAATGCATTGCAGGAGTACCTTCACCACACGGACTGCAATGGTTCATAAAGAAGGCCCACTGCCATTTTCTCAAGGGCAACTAGGGATGGGCAATAAATGCTGACCTTGCTAGAGACCCCCATATCCTGAGAATACAATTTTAAAAAGCTGCTGGTTTATGATGATACACGATCTATCAGCATGCAGCCAGCCACAAGAAAAATCCTTACTTTTTTTTTTGATTACAGTATCTGGGCCAACAACATAAGAATGGGATCCTATATGCTGTTTTCACACGTGGTAATCCTCAGAATTATTAACCCTTTGTTATATATGCTAATTTCACTATCTCCACAAGGCACATTTTTCTTTGCTTTTAGACTTTTATTGTTTCTCAATGGGAATGTGTGCCAGCATGAAACTATTTTTAAAAAATCCTATAAAATATTGTAAATCCCACAAGAGCATTACGATGAAGATCTCTGCTCTGATTGTCCATATGATGAATTTCCATTCCAGACAAAACAATGATCTAGGCTGTTGGCAGAGGCCAAGGGAAGATGTCACCTGCCTGCTCTCTTGGCCAGAACATTGGGCACAGTGAAAGGGAATTATAAAGAGTGAGAATGGATGTAAAATACAAAAGGAATTAAATAACAATTGTTTTTCCAGTGTACAGACTCCATAATACTAAAAATGGGCCACTTAATCCTCTTCAAAAATTCAAGGACTGTATAAAATTTAAAAGAATGGAATAACATGTTTCAGATTCATTTAGAAGGAGTTTTATATAGAGTCAGGGCTTATTGTCATTAATCCCTACCTCGGGCTTACAAACATTTTGCATTTCTGAAGAGGCCTTTTGTTTCTCGATCATCAGCAATGAGTCAATATCAAGCACAAGCTTTTCTTTCTCCTCACTTTGTAATGGTAAGGGACTGAATATAGAAAGACAGAGAAAGTGTAAATGTTAGCTTGAGAAGCCATCTTCATTTAACCATTCCAATACTGACCATCATTCCCATTTTCACCAGGTACATGTATATATTCTATTGATTTTTAAAATTTAATTTCCACCATTTTTGGTTATTTCCTATCTCCTTGATGGATTTCCCCACTCCCTCTATATGTCATTTATTAGACACAGGTAAGAAAGACACCCTGCTTCTCAGCCTTTTCAAATACTGGTCTGTAACACTAGTTAGGTGATACACAAGATCAGCCTGGGTAGCTCACTTTTCAATTTTTTTCTTATCTTCCCCTGTTTGCTGCTTCTTCCCCAACAGTACATCCAGACAGGAAACTCACCGTGTGAAACATTGCAGAGTGTATCCATACACCAGTACTTTGTGACGCAGCTGTACACTAACCTCGATTTCCCAATCCCAGCAGTGTGGAGCCTGTCCTGACCAAGTGTCGATATTAGGCCTTTCCCCTTAATGTGAATGGGCTCCCTGGAAAACATACGTAAGGAGTCAGACCTGGAAGCTAGTTGGCTGCATATATAAAAAAAACAGCCTCTCTTAAAAGCTTTGCTGCTATCCCTTACAGTTAAGTCATGCTGCAGCTGGGTGTGTAGCAAATGTTCTGTATTGTGTGCCATGGTTGGCCATGGGAAAGACTCTCACTTTTAGTAATGATGCCTCAGAGGTGTGGTGAAGGAGAATGGTACTGTATGGAGCAGAAGGCCATCCACCTCTTAAAGCAAAGGCCCAAGATGCCTGAGAGCAGGTTGTGGGGTGACTGAATGCAATGTCCCACATTTGCTGGACCTGGGAAGAAATGAAGAAGTTCAGTGGCATCAAAAAAATGTATGAATGGCATCCAATCTATGTGATTGAAAGGAACGTTTTTTTTTATTCGGTCATGGGATGTGGGCCTCGCTGGAAAGGCCAGCATTTATTGCCCATCCCTAATTGCCCTTGAGAAGGTGGTGGTGAGTCGCCTTCTTGAACCGCTGCAGTCCGTGTGGTGAAGGTTCTCCCACAGTGCTGTTCGGAAGGGAGTTCCAGGATTTTGACCCAGCGACGATGAAGGAACGGCGATATATTTCCAAGTCGGGATAGTGTGTGACTTGGAGGGGAATGTGCAGGTGGTGTTGTTCCCATGTACCTGCTGCTCTTGTCCTTCTAGGTGGTAGAGGTCGCGGGTTTGGGAGGTGCTGTCGAAGAAGCCTTGGCGAATTGCTGCAGTGCATCCTGTGGATGGTACACACTGCAGCCACTGTGCGCCAGTGGTGAAGGGAGTGAATGTTTATGGTAGTGGACGGGGTGCCAATCAAGCAGGCTGCTTTGTCCTGGATGGTGTTGAACTTCTTGAGTGTTGTTGGAGCTGCACTCATCCAGGTAAGTGGAGAGTATTCCATCACACTCCTGACTTGTGCCTTGTAGATAGTGGAAAGGCTTTGGGGAGTCAGGAGATGAGTCACTTGCTGCAGAATACCCAGCCTCTGACCTGCTCTTGTAGCCACAGTATTTATGTGGCTGGTCCAGTTAAGTTTCTGGTCAATGGTGACCCCCAGGATGTTGATGGTGGGGGATTCGGCGATGGTAATGCCGTTGAATGTCAAGGGGAGGTGGTTAGACTCTCTCTTGTTGGAGATGGTCATTGCCTGGCACTTGTCTGGCGCGAATGTTACTTGCCACTTATGAGCCCAAGCCTGGATGTTGTCCAGGTCTTGCTGCATGCGGGCTTGCACTGCCTCATTATTTGAGGGGTTGCGAATGTTAATGTTCTTTGTTTGAATCAAAGAATCAGCCTGGAGTGGTGATTTTGATTGACGGCTGTGTGTGAGAATGGAGGAAAAAGGCAGGGTCAATGATTAGCTGTGGTCCTTTTGATTGACAGTTCTGTGGCTGGAAATTTCTAGAACGGCCTTTTAACTGTAGCGGTGGACCAGAAAAACAATCAATCTGTAACCAACAGAAACCAAGCTCATTTGAGCCTGACAGTGATTCACCATGTAAGAAGTAAATGTCAGTTTTCATGGTTCAATATATGTTGATAGGTCACGGAAAAGCATATTTTATTGTTTTAATAAACATTATAGAGGTAATTAAAATTTAAAATTGCAGTAATGAGTACTGTTCATTTACTTGTTCTGTTAAATAAATTCTGTTGGTTTATAGCCTGAGCCTCTTTTTGATAAAATGTATATTCATCTGCCTTCAGAAGATAAGGATCATCATCTGGTGGCACATAGTACATTCCAGTAAGCTGTTGTATATGTATGTATATATATTATATATACACACACACAAAGTGGCTAGGATTCCCTTATTACTATTGTTTACCTAGATATGGGGCAGCTGCTGGATTGTAGAAGATGCACAGTATGCTAGGGAAAATATTAGTTGCCACTAAGCCACTTCAGTGCACCTTTTTTCAGGGGGTGGGGCGGGGGGCACGGAGAGCTACAAGTCAATATATGATCAAGGAAAGAACAAGAGAAAGGGTCTTTTACCATATTTCTGCCTTAGTTGCTTTATCTGTTTGTTCAACGTTGTCATTTATATACAGGGTTTCCAGCTCTGTTTGTCCCTGTTGAGCACAAATAGAAAACATAACAAATACAATCAAGGCAAGTGAAGAAGAATCCTGGTCAGTTAGAGGATCCTGTGTTTTTGAACTTCTTTTGGGACAGTGTTGTAGTTTTGGGAAATTTCTGAACAAGCTCAATTAGCTTCAGATTTGCCATATTGGAAGCTCTGAAAGTTTGCACTGGAGCAGATGTGATAGTCACATGAATAACTCAATTATTGAAGATATTTCTAAAACACAGCAGTCCCAGTGGCAGACATGACAATGTTATGATGGCAAGTGTCACTTCATTCTACCAGGACAACCGATTCTCTTTCAGGAGGAATAAGAATTTTGCATACAAAAAGGATGATACCTCCAAGCTGAGGAACTTTCAGACAGATTCAGTTGCTGCTCCATGTTCTAAACAAGCATGGCGAACATACATCATACCAGATGCTACAATCCAGTGCAATATACATTTTTTGCAAATTTAAATATTGTTTTTTCATTGAAAGTATGATTCTATTTAAACAACCTATTTGATTCATTTTTCTTTTTAATAAAGAGCTTAAAATAATTTCTGAGGCTTCTGATAGCTCAGCTAGTTAAGGTAATGAGTAGCTGTGAAATATTGAACAGTAGTGTTCCAGATTGGATTCCTGGCCTATGTTGAAATAGCTAGTCCCAACTGGGCCAGTAGTAGGGGTCAGAATGGAACAATCAGCCAGAGTTCCTACTCCTGATTGCCATCCAGGGATTCCTACTGGAAGTGCACATGATTCAGCTGTGATGATTTGTGGCCAAATAGCCTGCTGACACTTAAGGGGCAATTTTAACCTTGCCTGCTCGGCAAAAACCAAGTGGGCAGGAAGTTATAATCACCCGTGGAACTCACCCACCAATGTCCTACACCCATCCTGCTGTTCCAATTTTAACCTGCTCTTCTGAGCAGATGAGAGGGACATCTGCCAGAAACCCACAAAACAGAAGAGGTTCTATACATCTCAACATTTCTGATTCTGCAGCAGTGTTTGTCATTATGATGGTCTGTGGTTTCATTCCCACTTTGTTCTCTGCTTTTGCTTTACAATCACATTCGACCCATGGAGTTTGCTTAAATGATGCTGACATGGGCCGTACAGATGGCTGAGATGACTGTTGAAAACAGAAGGGTCAGAGATAACGAGTGTTGTGGCAGTTAAGCACTTAATCTGTACTTAAATCACACATTCATATAAAGACTGCCATACACCATATTTATTTATATATTGCTAGAATGTAGAACATTCTCTGCCCACTCATTATGAATGGATGGTGCACATAGCCCTAGTAGGTATATAGTGAAGTATACATTAGTGTTAAACTCTACACTGGAGGATAGTTTGGCAGATTGGGTATTCATTGTATTTAATACTTAAACCTCCTAAAGAAAGCTGTAGCCATTTTTTTTGCCCCTCCCATTTTCTTCTTTCCTGTCCTGAAGGTGCACACGTATTGGAGTACAGTTGAACTGAAATTTTCTAATTGGTATCAAATAAATTGGGCCACCACCACCACTAAAATAACCCTGCAAAACTCAATGTTTTGCTCATCCTGTATGTTGCGTCTTTAATAACACAACTGAGGTGAGCTGGTAAACAGCAGAAATCAGGGCTATTAAAAAGCAACTGGCAACAGATTTCAAATTATCAATATTCTTAACTCATTGCCTAGTGTACTCCAATTACAGGCAGCCAGATGTAACTAATGATAAGGCCATCACTGTGCAGCTGCGGTCTGCTCAACTCTGGTCATATTGAAAATGTCTGCACTGGTGGATCTTGAGATTCCTCAACAATAGAATAATTCTTTTAAAGAGGTTTAACTGATGGATTATTGGAAGTACAATTACACTCTCAGTGTTCTCTTACCACTAGTGTGGAGGTGTAAAGCTCCTTTAAACCATTATAGAGATATGAGTTAATTGCACCTGATTTTGGTTGTTGTGTGAATGTACAATAGAACATCTCTTTCTGCCCATTCTGTGCTGTTGAAGATCGTGAGGAGCATAAATGGGGTCTGACTTGCATGGTGAAGGCCACTGTGTATCAACGTTGCAAGATTCTGTGAAGCAATTATCGGCTGATTTAATGGAAACTGAATTGACGGCCTCTCTTCTTGGTTGGTCTTTCAGTGGAAGCTTCTTATGGGAGCCATTAACAACTGAAAGCAAGAATTGAAATACATAACATGCAAGTCATTGTCTTTTTCCATTTTTACCCTTCCTCCTACTGCACTTCCTCACCTTCCCCACAAACATTTAACTGTCTCCCACATTTGTCAAGCCATCATTATTTTTCTGAGAATTCGATCCTCCAGTCCTGTTTTCAAGATATTTTTCATTTTGAAGCAAGCAGATTTTCATTTCTACTGTGTCTTTTTCAAATATTTTTTCCTTTTCCCCCATTAGGTCTCCATGGCACTAACTAGACATAAAACATTTTTTTCTAATTATATGGAGTAAGTTTCTGCTCAGAAGAGCATCCCCCCAATAACAATGTGGTATTTTCAAGGTAAGACCAAGATCTTGTGCCAAATTATTGGCTTATTGTGATTTGCACTGGTGCTCACAAGGAGCTGGGTTGAAAGTGCCCAAGCTCCTTTCATATGGAACTCATAGTTGGTGAAAATGGACACTTCTTGGGTTGGTGAATGCTTTTCAGGTTAGGGTATGTTTTTTAGTTTGGGTGCATACGTGAGAATGCTTAATACATCCCTCAAGCACCAATATCCCTCAGTTTGACAAATACAGAATTTATAATGTAGAACCATTAGCATAGTGTAAAGTCCTGATGTTGGGGGGTCACATACCAAATGGTAGTTGGAGGAAGTATTAGGGCAACTAGCCGAAAGCATGGTCAGAAAGGTGTGCTTTGAGGTGATTTTTGAAGGTGGAGAAAGATGTAGCAAGGCAGTTACGTTGAGAAAGAGAATTCCAGATTGCATCATGGTGGAAGGCTCTGCTATCATTGATGGAGCATGGGGGTGGGGGAGCCACAAGTAGGCCAGAGTCAGAAGATCAAAGAGTACAGGTTGGGATGTAGGGAGGACTGGACGAGATTGCAGAGGTAAGGAAGTGCAAGGTCATGGGGGGATTTGTAGATGAGGATGTGAATGACAGTTTTGAAATCAATGTTCTGTGGGATCCAGAAGCAGGTCAACAAGCACAGGGGTGACAGGTGAGCATGATAAGATGTAGGCAGTGATGGGTGAGGCAGGGACAAAAGTGTAAGTTAGCAGTCTTGGCGTTAGACCAGGTAATGGAGATTCAAACTCACAATAAGATCAAGAAAGCGTATTGTCATTTTCAGCCTAAGCAAGCAGTTGGGAAGGGGGGTGGAATTGAGGGCAAAGGTGCAGAATTTTTGGCAGGACCCATCTTCAAACAATTATAGGTTTTAGTTTTTAAACTTCTCTCTTTGTACTTTTTACCACTGGTCTTCTGTTCTCGGATGTCTCTGGGGGACCACTTTTCCATGCTTCAATACAATTCTTCTGATAGGATGATACGCAGTCTGGCTGCCTCTGCTTATTGTGGGAGGGCAAATTACAGCGTTCATTGCACCAGTTCACTGCAGAATACTTCATAAAGTGCCTGTTCACAATACACAGTACCACATAAGAGAAATGTAAATTTGCCTTTATTGTACCAACTTTAGCATTGGATTAACAATTGTGTTTTTTTCTCCCCCATGTAGAAAAAAAATGACAGCTCCAGTTCCAAAGTGACTATTCCTAGATGCTGCAATTGGAATTAAAGTCATGATTTTTCTTGTGCTGTTTGAATTTTGGTCTTACATATTACGGGCTGGAATTGTTCTGTGCACCATAAAGCACCTGACCCCATGTCTGATGGTTACTGAAGTGGAGGTGGTGCTGCAGGAGGCTTGTAAGGAGGGTTGCTCTCTGTGCCCATTACACCATAGGTCAATATTGCAGCATGTCTGCAAGGAGATGGAGCCAAGTTTCAGGCCACAGCTGACCATTACTCTCACTGATGTGTCAGACCTATACTATGTGGTAGCTGCAGGCATCTTTTCAGCAGATGGCACAGCTGTGCATCTGCCCCTCTATTTACCCAAACGCTGTGGAGGCAGTTCTCCATGGTCACAGCCAGATAGGTGTGCCAGGGCCTGCAGATATGTTGGTCACATTTTAGCAACACAATAACATTGGTCAATCTGGCACCTCTTGGTTCATGCACTGCCACTGAAAGCATGGTGCTTTGTGGTCGAGGTGGTTCCAAGAAAGCATCCAATATTATAGTTAGTCAATATCTTAGTGGTACCGTCAGGTCTGCTGTCTCAGCTTCCTTTAGGAAGAGGAGCATCTATATCCACTAATCTACAAAACCATGGTCAGATGCAGATGTGTGGGTCCTGGTAGATCAGGACAGAGCAGCTTTTGTGCAGCTTGATGTGCCTGGCATCTCTCTATTGGTCTTCTTAACCATCCAAACACATAGTTTCCCATTAGGAACTCTTTGGTGGTGGTAATGGTGCAGAGGGGGAAACATATATTCAGAGAATTGTTACAAATGCTCATGAGAAGCTAAGTGCCAGCAGAAAAATAAAACAAAAAAAATTAAATGAAAACAATCAGAAATGAATGAAATACTAAGAATTAAAGTTACATATCTGGACCCTTGAAATCGGCAACCTGGAAGGCATCCTCTAGAATTGATGTCTTTGCTCGCCCAAAATTGAGGAAATAGTATGCAGGATGTTCATGTGTTAACAAAATGCCCACCCGTCTGACGCCCCTCCCCAGAAACTTTGTCATTAGGCAAAGTAGGGGAAGTTCTGGCACGACAGAACTCAAATCCATGTTCCATTACCAGCCACCCTATTAACAGCTGCACAACAGGTGGCCAGTAGCAGCAAATCCAAAATTCACTATCAAGACCCACATGTGAATAATCGCCACTTTGGTGAGGTACCGATTACTGCCTGCGGAACCAGACCCAAGGAAAAGGAGGGAAGGGAGGGGATGGGAGAACATTGGCAATGAAACATAAAAGAAATCTTGCAAATTAAGAAATACACAGAAAGAAGTGGCACACCCCTGAGGTATTGACAAATTAATGTTTTCATTCTCAATTCTAGTTGTTTGAGAACTCAGAACTGAATTTCTCCCAGTGTTGAGCCGAGGGAAGTTTCTGTTCATACAGCTAAGTCTACTATAAGAATTCACGTTCACATTACCTCTCTTTACTTTTTGTCTGTTTATTCTGTTTTTCAGATGTTCCAGAATTATCAATTGAATTATCAGCTGCAGCAGACACAACCTGAATGAGAAATTTAAGCTGATTAAATGCACTCATTCTCCCACTTTCAGATAATCCCATATGGCTTCTCTTATTCCTAGAATGCACTCTACATGCTTGGTGCTGTTGCTATATCACTGCCAACAGAAAGTAAACAAAATACTCTAAAGAATCATAGAATCATAGAATGGGACAGCACAGAAGGAGGCCAGTTGGCCCATCGTGCCTGCTCTTTGAAAGAGCTATCCAATTAGTCCTACTCCTTTGCTCTTTCTCTACAGCCCTACAAATATTTCCCCTTCAAGTATTTATCCAATTCCCTTTTGAAAGTTATTATTGAACCTGCTTCCACCACCCTTTCTGCAATGCATTCTAGATAATAATAACTCGCTGTGTAACATTTTTTTTCCTCATGTCACCTCTGGTTCTTTTGCCAATTACCATAAATCTGTGTCGTCTGGTTACCAACACTTCTGCCACTGGAAACAGTTTCTCCTTATTTACTCTGTCAAAACCCTTCATGATTTTAAATACCCTTATCAAATCTCCCCTGAACCTTCTCTGTTCTAAGGAGAACAACCCCAGTTTCTCCACATAACTGAAGTCCCTCATCCCTGGTACCATTCTAATAAGTTTCCTCTGCACCCCCACTAAAGGCCTTGACATTAGGGTTAAGGTTAGGGTTGAATACAATACTCCATCCTGGGCCTAATCATTGTTTTATAAAGGTTTAGCATAACTTCCTTGTTTTTGTACTCTATGCTTCTATTTATAAAGCCAAGGATCCTGTATGCCTTTTTAACAGCCTTCTCAACTTGTCTTGCCACCTTCAAAGACTTATGTACATACACCCCCAGGTCTCTCCGTTCCTGCATCCCCATTAAAATTGTACCATTTAGTTTATATTGACCCTCCTCACTCTTCTTACCAAAATGAATCTCTGCATTAAATTTCATCTGCCATGGGTCTGCCCATTTCACCAGTCTATCTATGTCCTCCTGAAGTCTGTTACGATCCTTCTCACTGTTTACTACATTTCCAAGTTTCGTATCATCTGCAAACTTTGAAATTTTGCCATGTATACCCAAGTCCAGGTCATTAATATATATCAAAAAGAGCAGTGGCCCCAAAACCAACCCCTGGGGGACACCACTGTATACTTCCCTCCAGTCTGAAACATAAACGTTCACCTTTATTCTCTGCTTTATGTCCCTTAGCCAATTTCGTATCCATGCCCACTGCAGCTTTAATTCCATGAACTTCAATTTTGCTAACAAGTCTATTATGTGGTACTTTATCAAATGCCTTTTGAAAGTCCATATGCACAACATCAACCCTCTCCATTACTTCATCAAAGAACCCAATCAAGCTAGTCAAACACGATTTGCTTTGAACAAATCTGTGCTGACTTTCATTTATTTTTCCAAGTGCCAATTAATTTTGTCCTGGATTATTGGCCAGGATTTTGACCTGGAGCCGTGAAGGGGGCGGACGGGGGGTTGAATCGCGGATGGGAAATCCGGAAGTATGGGTGAAAAGGTAAATGTTCAGGTAAGTCTTAGATTGTATGGATGGGGGAGGGGGGGGAGGGGGGAATCATGGGTGGGGTGTCAGTCATCCCGGGTGGTGGGGGGGTGTTGGGAGGTCAGTCATCAGTAGTCAGTCACTGGGGGAGTCAGTCATGGGGGGTTGGGGGGCGATCTCGAGTCAGTCACCGAGATGGGTGGGGAGGGGGGGAATCGGAACCGGGGTCATCGCGGGGGGACGTGATCATTCGGGGGTGGGGGTTCAAAATCGTTGTGGGGGGTTGGGGCATCGCGATCGTTGTGCTGGGGGGGCTGGTCGCTGCAGGTAAGCTTGTTGGGCCTGAGGGAGGCACTCCTGCTCCTCCGGGCCCACAAGCTGTGGCAGAAAGACACTTAGCTGCAGTTTCGGCCTTCTCACCTCCTCTCATGTGGCGTGAAGGAGAAGGCCCTGGAATTCTGGCCCCCAGGGTTGCAATTGCAAAACCTTTCAAAATGGAGGCCCGCAGCCTCCTTGAAAGGTTTTAGTGACCAACCCGCCTCCTGAGAGCAGGTTGGTTGCCTGCCGCTCATCCCACCCCGGTGAAAACCAGAAATGGGCGGGTTGGAGGCGGGTCTGAAATTGTTGCAATTTTCAATGCCCCCCCACCCCCCGCTCCCAACCCACCCATTTTTCACAGTTAAAATCCTGCCCAATGCCTCATCACAACATTGGGCTGACTGGCCAGTAATTGCCAGGTTTATCCCTCTCCCCTTATTTAACTTTTCAGAAATGCAAGTAGAATATGCCTTAATTTAGTTAGTGCCAACGGGAGATGCAGAGCTGTTCAAATGGTTCAAACTTTAGCACTTATTGTAACATTTCAACTAAAAAAAAGTATCTTTCCAAATAAGCTATTTTTGAATTACTTTGTATGAAAAAACAAGTCATGGAATGAGACCATCGATCCTTCCCTTCTATAAACCATGTACAATTTAGCTATTGTGGATTCTATTCGCTGCAGGACATTCTGGAGGGGGAGGGTGAACAGCCAGTTGTCGTGGTGCATATAGGTACCAACGATATAGGTAAAAAACAGGATGAGGTCCTACAAGCTGAATTTAGGGAGTTAGGGGTTAAACTAAAGAGTAGGACCTCAAAGGTAGTAATCTCAGGATTGCTACCAGTGCCACAGGCTAGTCAGAGTAGGAATGACAGGATAGCTAGGAAGAATACGTGGCTTGAGAAATGGTGCAAGAGGGAGGAATTCAAATTCCTGGGCCATTGGAACCGGTTCTGGGGGAGGTGGGACCAGTACAAATTGGAAGATCTGCATCTGGGCAGGACTGGAACCAATGTCCTAGGGGGAGTGTTTGCTAGTGCTGTTGGGGAGGGTTTAAACTAATGTGGCAGGGGGATGGGAACCAATGCAGGAAGTCAGTGGGAAGTAAAGTGGTGACAGAAACAAAAGGCAGTAAGGGAGAGTGTACAGAACATGACCGGACAGATGGTCTGAGAAAGCAGGGCAAAGACCAAGGGAAGTCCAGATTAAACTGCATTTATTTCAATGCAAGAAGTCTGATGGGCAAGGCAGATGAACTCAGGGCATGGATGGGTACATGGGACTGGGATGTTATAGCTATTACTGAAGCATGGCTAAGGGAGGGGCAGGACTGGCAGCTCAATGTTCCAGGGTACAGATGCTATAGGAAAGATAGAGCAGGAGGTAAGAGAGGAGGAGGAGTTGCGTTCTTGATTAGGGAGAACATCACGGCAGTAGTGAGAGGGGATATATCCGAGGGTTCGCCCACTGAGTCTATATGGGTAGAACTGAAAAATAAGAAGGGAGAGATCACTTTGATAGGATTGTACTACAGACCCCCAAATAGTCAACGGGAAATTGAGGAGCAAATATGTAAGGAGATTACAGACAGCTGCAAGAAAAATAGGGTGGTAATAGTAGGGGACTTTAACTTTCCCAACATTGACTGGGACAGCCATAGCATTAGGGGCTTGGATGGAGAGAAATTTGTTGAGTGTATTCAGGAGGAATTTCTCATTCAGTATGTGGATGGCCTGACTAGAGAGGGGGCAAAACTTGAACTCCTCTTGGGAAATAAGGAAGGGCAGGTGACAGAAGTGTTAGTGAGGGATCACTTTGGGACCAGTGATCATAATTCCATTAGTTTTAAGATAGCTATGGAGAATGATAGGTCTGGCCCAAAAGTTAAAATTCTAAATTGGGGAAAGGCCAATTTTGATGGTATTAGACAGGAACTTTCAGAAGTTGATTGGGAGAGTCTGTTGGCAGGCAAAGGGACGTCTGGTAAGTGGGAGGCTTTCAAAAGTGTGTTAACCAGGGTTCAGGGTAAGCACATTCCTTATAAAGTGAAGGGCAAGGCTGGTAGAAGTAGGGAACCTTGGATGACTCGGGAGATTGTGGCCCTGGTCAAAAAGAAGAAGGAGGCATATGACATGCATAGGCAGCTGGGATCAAGTGGATCCCTTGAAGAGTATAGAGATTGCTGGAGTGGAGTTAAGAGAGAAATCAGGAGGGCAAAAAGGGGACATGAGATTGCTTTGGCAGATAAGGCAAAGGAGAATCCAAAGAGCTTCTACAAATACATAAAGGGCAAAAGAGTAACTAGGGAGAGAGTAGGGCCTCTTAAGGATCAACAAGGTCATCTATGTGCGGAACCACAAGAGATGGGTGAGATCCTGAATGAATATTTCACATCGGTATTTACGGTTGAGAAAGGCATGGATGTTAGGGAACTTGGGGAAATAAATAGTGATGTCTTGAGGAGTGTACATATTACAGAGAGGGAGGTGCTGGAAGTCTTAACGCGCATCAAGGTAGATAAATCTCCGGGACCTGGTGAAATGTATCCCAGGACGTTATGGGAGGTTAGGGAGGAAATTGCGGGTCCCCGAGCAGAGATATTTGAATCATCGACAGCTACAGGTGAGGTGCCTGAAGATTGGAGGGTAGCAAATGTTGTGCCTTTGTTTAAGAAGGGTGGCAGGGAAAAGCCTGGGAACTACAGACCGGTGAGCCTGACATCTGTAGTGGGTAAGTTGTTGGAGGGTATTATGAGAGACAGGATCTACAGGCATTTGGAGAGGCAGGGACTGATTAGGAACAGTCAGCATGGTTTTGTGAGAGGAAAATCATGTCTCACGAATTTGATTGAGTTTTTTGAAGGGGTAACCAAGAAGATAGATGAGGGCTGTGCAGTAGACGTGGTCTACATGGACTTCAGCAAAGCCTTTGACAAGGTACCGCATGGTAGGTTGTTACATAAGGTTAAATCTCATGGGATCAAAGGTGAGGTAGCCAATTGGATACAAAATTGGATTGACGACAGAAGACAGAGGGTGGTTGTAGAGGGTTGTTTTTCAAACTGGAGGCCTGTGTCCAGCGGTGTGCCTCAGGGATCGGTGCTGGGTCCGCTGTTATTTGTTATTTATATTAATGATTTGGATGAGAATTTAGGAGGCATGGTTAGTAAGTTTGCAGATGACACCAAGATTGGTGGCATTGTGGACAGTGAAGAAGGTTATCTAGGATTGCAACGGGATCTTGATAAATTGGGCCAGTGGACCGATGAATGGCAGATGGAGTTTAATTTAGATAAATGTGAGGTGATACATTTTGGTAGATCGAATCGGGCCAGGACCTACTCCGTTAATGGTAGGGCGTTGGGGAGAGTTATAGAACAAAGAGATCTTGGAGTACAGGTTCATAGCTCCTTGAAAGTGGAGTCACAGGTGGATAGGGTGGTGAAGAAGGCATTCAGCATGCTTGGTTTCATTGGTCAGAACATTGAATACAGGAGTTGGGATGTCTTGTTGAAGTTGTACAAGACATTAGTAAGGCCACACTTGGAATACTGTGTACAGTTCTGGTCACCCTATTATAGAAAGGATATTATTAAACTAGAAAGAGTGCAGAAAAGATTTACTAGGATGCTACCGGGACTTGATGGTTTGACTTATAGGGAGAGGTTAGATTGACTGAGACTTTTTTCCCTGGAGAGTAGGAGGTTTAGGGGTGATCTTATAGAAGTCTATAAAATAATGAGGGGCATAGATAAGGTAGATAGTCAAAATCTTTTCCCAAAGGTAGGGGAGTCTATAACGAGGGGACATAGATTTAAGGTGAGAGGGGAGAGATACAAAAGGGTCCAGAGGGGCAATTTTTTCACTCAAAGGGTGGTGAGTGTCTGGAACGAGCTGCCAGAGGCAGTAGTAGAGGCGGGTACAATTTTGTCTTTTAAAAAGCATTTGGACAGTTACATGGGTAAGATGGGTATAGAGGGATATGGGCCAAGTGCAGGCAATTGGGACTAGCTTAGTGGTATAAACTGGGCGACATGGACATGTTGGGCCGAAGGGCCTGTTTCCATGTTGTAACTTCTATGATTCTATGATTGAATCTCCTGAAGGAAATTTCTACATCAATATTCCCTGAACATCAATGGTAACCATACAGAAAATAGGATTCATTAGCCTAGTGTCTGCTCATGAATAATCCCGAGCAGAAGTAGGAAGTTATGTGATTTGTGGCCATCCAATGAGAAGTGAGAAACCTTGCTGTAGTTAGCCTAATTTGAATAAATCAGGATGAGCTCCAACGATCTGGACCATCAGTGAATAGGAGCTTGCTTATTGGGAGTAGAGTCCAAAGGTTTCTTTCTTGTGTGCTAGGTCTATAGTTAGGCGTAGAGCCTCCAAGTTCTCTGATGGAGCTATTGAAATGCTGCTGGATAAATTACAGCAGAGGAAGGAGGCTCAGATTGGTACAGAGTGACAGAGTCCCAAGAAAAGTTGCTTAGGAGTCGTGGAAGGAGGTGCCCATTACAGTCACTACCAATGCCAACACCCCATGCATAGCAACTCAGTGTCATTAAAAGGTTAATAACCTTACCAGATTAGGCAAGGTAAGAAGAGTCAGCTACACCTTCCATTAATGCACCATATTAAACGTGTCTGGCAGCCACAGTGATCTCCTCTCCCGTGTTAAAATGCTTGAATTGGTAACCATCAATGCATTGGAGGCAGTGCAGTTCCTTACCACCTCCAGCCTTCAACTGGAAGTGTTCCTTAACATATAGCCTGAAATGCAATCAGCCTCCTGAAAACCTCAGATGGAATCTAATTCTTTAGTGCATGCACCTGTCATGCCAAGATGGACTGCACGTTGACACCTGGGTTTTACAAGGAGAGAACTGCAACAGTTGGCAGCAGATCCTCAAACCTCTGTTCTCACACCCTCTACAAGGAGGAAGCTCTGAATCCTGGGGAAGGACGTGATAGAGGCTATCAGAGACAAGGAAGGAGTTGGACAGATGCCAGCAGCTGGTTTATGATGACACAGGTTCATCAGTATCCAACCAGTCACAAGAAAAATCATTACTTATTTTGTGATTACAATATGTGGGCCAATGACTTAGCAACTGGATCCTATATGCTATTTTTACATGTGGTAATACTGTACCCAGAATATTTATCTCCTGGTTAAAGAAAAGGTACATTTTCTTCCCATTTAGACTTTTATCGTTTCTCAATGGGAATGTGGGCCAGCATGAAACTATTTTTCTGAATCCTAAGGAGCTGGCATCTGCCCAACTCCTTCTCCTGAAGGGGAAAAAATTGCTGGGCTATGGGGAAAGGATGGGGAATGGGACTAATTGGATAGCTCTTTCAAAGAGCCAGCACAGGCACGATGGGCCAAATGGCAGTTTCAGCCATTCTGTATCATTCTATGATTCTATAAAATATTGTAAATAGTATGGGGGCGAAATTGGGTTGTTTAATGCCCCTATTGTAGGCGCTATGCGGACATCCAAGTCCCGAAAATGGCGCCTGAGATGTGTGTGCACACTTCCGATGGAAAGTGCGCAGGACACAATCTTGGCAGCAAGCAGAGTAGGGAGATGATGACACGAATCAGTGTGCAACGCTGGTGTGAAGAAACCGGTGAAATTTTGGAACTCCACACTCCAGCCAACGCACTGTACGAGCCTCGTACAGCTGAACATGACTGAAATGGCATGAAGGACCCCCCCCACCACCCACCACCAGCGCTATTTAAAGGGATCATGAAGTACTTACAGGTTAGTTGCTGGATTATTTATTCTGGCTGCTGGTGCAATTGTACATGTTTTTGGATGTTTCCGATACTTGGCTAAAGTTTCAATATTCTATAGAGTGGTCTGGCTGGTCTTACAGTACCTTTAGTGACGTTTAAAATATAGTACTGAAAAATGTTGCTTCCAGACATGGGTGGCCTGCTATGGCTTCCTCAGGGAATTGAACATGACTGGGAGAATGAAGAGAGGCCAAGCAGAGCAGGACAAGCTACCAGAAGAGGGAGGAGAAGGAGAAGCAGGGCACTCAGCAGGAGGCCATATCCGCGGAGGGTCTTCAGGGACGAATTCTCTTACCTCATCTTCAGCGACGACCAGTGTATCAGACGTCTGCGGTTCACTAAAGAGGTCGTGACTGAAATTTGACAACTGATGCAGCCACAACTGCAGCCTCAAAGCAGGTCAAGGACAGCATTGCCTGTGGCTGTCAAGGTGACCGTGTCTCTTAATTTTTATGGCTCTGGCTCCTTTCAGGCTGCTGCTGGCGATATAAGCCACATCTCGCAGTTTGCAGTGCACTGCTGTATAAGGGAGGTCACTGAGACTCTCTACACAATGAGAAACAGATTCATCTCATTCCCTCTTGCCAGAGACGAGCAGCAGGAGTGAGCAAGAGGGTTTGCTCGCATTGCAGGCTCTCCCATTGTGCAGGGTGTCATTGACTACGCATTTGCCATGTGTGCTCCACGTCTGAACTCAGCCATTTTCATGAACAGAAAGGGATTCCACTCCCTCAATGTATAGTTGGTGTGCGACCACAGGCAGTGAATCATGCAGGTTAATGCCCGCTATCCTGGCAGCAGTCATGATTCCTTCATCCTGCGGCAGTCCTCTGTTCCACCTGTATTTCAACCAGCACGGTTAGTCAAAGGCTGGCTACTGGGCGACAAGGGTAATCCCCTCATGTTGTGGCTCATGACTCCGGTCAGGAACCCACACACACAAGTGCACAGCAGGCCTACAACAAGAGCCATGCTGCTACACGCAACATCATAGAGTACACCATAGGCATCCTCAAACAACGCTTTCACTGCCTGGACCGCTTTGGAGAAGCCCTGCAGTACTCAGTTGAGTGGGTATCAAGATTTGTCATGAACGCTGCATGTTGCACAGCCTCGCCATTATGAGGGAACAGC
Organism: Heptranchias perlo; assembly: GCF_035084215.1. Lineage (NCBI taxonomy): Eukaryota > Metazoa > Chordata > Chondrichthyes > Hexanchiformes > Hexanchidae > Heptranchias > Heptranchias perlo. Next base: position 28,711,516 of record NC_090333.1, on the reverse strand, counting down.
CCTTGCCCCCGCCTATCAGGCGAGAAACTGAGCAAGAGGAAGTGGCAGAGGAAGAGGAGGAAGAGACGGAGGAGAAAAGACAGAGGAGGAAGTGGAGGAGGAGGAAGAGGCAGAAAGACTACAAGGTAGACAGGCCCTGTGTGCCAGGGCTCTGCATGATCAGGTTATTAATGAGCCTCCACATTCATGCAACAGTCCCACACTCCTTACCTCTCCACTCCCACATGACCATCAAATCATCCTCCTTATGATTATACATTGCTTCCACCCTCAGCTCATCACAGAAATAAAAACCACCACCAAATCCAAATTCAAATCCACATTTATAAATTAACACATGAAATTATGCAAACAAAATGAGACTATTCACCCTTGTGCATTCCCTTAGTGCCTGTTGTTCGTGTGCCTGTACCTTTCCTAGTGCTCTTACGAGGTGCTTCCCCAGTGGCTGGAGCATGGGTGGTGGAATGCTGCTGGCCTTCAATTGAAGAGAGTGCAGATGGTCTTGGAGGACGACCTCAAGCAGCTCTGGGCTGAGAGGGCCCGGCTTCAGACTGCACCATCTTGGCCTGGGCTACAGCAGTCTGGCCTGGCTGGCTGACAGGCAACAGCAAGGGCACTGGCGGAGTGGCAGGGGTGGGAGCAGGAATGCTGTCATCCTGAGAGTGGACAGCGGGTTCGTCTTCCATGGCACCACTGTCTCTCTCCTGGGTTGGTGCCTCAGCAATCCTAGTGATCTGTTGGAGAACAGATTGCTTGGACTGCTGTGATGTCCTGGATGCCTCTTTCAACAGCGGTACCCAGAACCATGATAGCAGCAGTCAGACCTTTGATGGCAGATGTTTGTGCTGCAATGGAAGCTGTGACATTGGTCATCAGACGCTACATCATGGTGGGTTACACAGGTGTGCTGATGGAGGCGACCACCCTTTCCATGGGAAAGGATGGGCTCCAAGCTATGTGCAAAGCCTTGTGCCAAGTTGGAGCTGGACTCCTCCATGCTCCTTGACATTGTGCGCAGGCTTTCTGGCAGGCTTTTCAGTGGACCAACCATTTGGTGGTGTATGCTCATCAGCCTTCTTCTGTAGGCTAGCCCATCGAATTCATCATCTGACTCCTCTGCAGCAGAACTAATGTGCGACCTCACCCTCCAGCGAGCTGGCACCTGCGGTATCCATTCCCCCCGCCTTGGCTCCTGTGCACTTGTGCCCGGTGTCTCACCATGTGCAGATCCCTCCTCTATCCTTGCCTCCAAACTACGCGCAGTGTCAGTCTCTGAGCTGGTGGCTGGGAGTGTAAGATTGAGTGACGGTGTGTCTGCATCATCACTGTTGTCTTCCTCCTCTGCCTGGACAGGTTCCAGTTCTTGGGTATTTGAAATGACAAAGGGACACGGGTTGAGTTGTGGTGAGGGGATAGGAGAAAGTAAGACGTGTGTGCTTACACCATCTGCAGCATCTGAGTCAGAAAAGATTGGGGGATGAGGGAGAAGTGGGAAGTGAGGAGGAGGATTAGGTATGCAGAGAACCTCATCATCGATCCCTCCAGCACCGCCAGTGGCCATGACCTCAGCATGAAATCTCATGGCATCAGGTCAAACATGGGCAAGGAAACCTCCTGCTGATTACTAACTACCGCCCTCCCTCAGCTGATGAATCAGTCCTCCTCCATGTTGAACACCATTTGGAGGAAGTACTGAGGGTAAGCAAGGGCACAGAATGTACTCTGGGTGGGGGACTTCAATATCCATCACCAAGAGAGGCTCGGTAGCACCATTACTGACAGAGCTGGCCGAGTCCTGAAGAACATAGCTGCCAGACTGGGCATGCAGCAGGTAGTGAGCGAACTAACACGAGGGAAAAACTTACTTGACCTCGTCCTCACCAATCTACCTGTCGCAAATGCATCTGTCCATGACAGTATTGGTAGGAGTGACCACTGCACAGTCCTCGTGGAGATGAAGTCCTGTCTTCGCACTAATGACACCATCCAACGTGTTGTGTGGCACTACCACCATGCTAAATGGGATAGATTCAGAACAGATCTAGCAGCTCAAAACTGGACATCCATGAGACGCTGTGGGCCATCAGCAGCAGCAGAATTGTATTCCAGCACAATTGGTAACCTCATGGCCCGGTACATTCCTCACTCTACCATTACCAACAAGCCAGGAGATCAACCCTGGTTCAATGAAGAGTGTAGAAGAGCATGCCAGGAGCAGCACCAGGCGTACCTAAAAATGAGGTGCCAACCTGGTGAAGCTACAACTCAGGAATACATGCATGCTAAACAGCGGAAGCAACATGCTATGGACGGAGCTAAGCGATTCCACAACCAACGGATCAGATCAAAGCTTTGCAGACCTGCCACATCCAGTCGTGAATGGTGGTGGACAATTAAACAACTAACGGGAGGAGGAGGGTCTGCAAACATCCCCATCCTCAATGATGGCGGAGTCCAGCACGTGAGTGCAAAAGACAAGGCTGAAGCGTTTGCAACCATCTTCAGCCAGAAGTGCCGAGTGGATGATCCATCTCGGCCTCCTCCCGATATCCCCACCATCACAGAAGCCAGTCTTCAGCCAATTCGATTCACTCCACGTGATATCAAGAAACGGCTGAGTGCACTGGATACAGCAAAGGCTATGGGCCCCGACAACATCCCAGCTGTAGTGCTGAAGACTTGTGCTCCAGAACTAGCCGAGCCTCTAGCCAAGGTGTTCCAGTACAGCTACAACACTGGCATCTACCCGACAGTGTGGAAAATTGCCCAGGTATGTCGTGTCCAAAAAAGCAGGACAAATCCAATCCGGCCAATTACCGCCCCATCAGTATAGTCTCAATCATCAGCAAAGTGATGGAAGGTGTCGTCAACAGTGCTATCAAGCGGCACTTACTCACCAATAACCTGCTCACCGATGCTCAGTTTGGGTTCTGCCAGGACCACTCGGCTCCAGATCTCATTTCAGCCTTGGTCCAAACATGGACAAAAGAGCTGAATTCCAGAGGTGAGGTGAGAGTGACTGCCCTTGACATCAAGGCAGCATTTGATCGAGTGTGGCACCAAGGAGCCCAAGTAAAATTGAAATGGGAAGCAGGGGGAAAACTCTCCAGTGGCTGCAATCATATCTAGCACAAAGGAAGATGGTAGTGGTTGTTGGAGGCCAATCATCTCAGCCCCAGGACATTGCTGCAGAGTTCCCCAGGGCAGTGTCCTAGGCCCAACCATCTTCAGCTGCTTCATCAATGACCTTCCCTCCATCATAAGGTCAGAAATGGAGATGTTCGCTGATGATTGCACAGTGTTCAGTTCCATTCGCAACCCCTCAGATAATGAAGCAGTCCATGCCCGCATGCAGCAAGACCTGGAAAACATCCAGGCTTGGGCTGATAAGTGGCAAGTAACATTCGCGCCAGACAAGTGCCAGGCAATGATTATCTCCAACAAGAGAGAGTCTAACCACCTCCCCTTGACATTCAACGGCATTACCATCGCCAAATCCCCCACCATCAACATCCTGGGGGTCACCATTGACCAGAAACTTAACTGGACCAGCCATATAAATACAGTGGCTACAAGAGCCGGTCAGAGGCTGGGTATTCTGCAGCAAGTGACTCACCTCCTGACTCCCCAAAGCCTTTCCACCATCTACAAGGCACAAGTCAGGAGTGTGATGGAATACTCTCCACTTGCCTGGATGAGTGCAGCTCCAACAACACTCAAGAAGCTCGATACCATCCAAGATAAAGCAGCCCACTTGATTGGCACCCCATCCACCACCCTAAACATTCACTCCCTTCACCACCGGCGCACTGTGGCTGCAGTGTGCACCATCCACAGGATGCACTGGAGCAACTCAGCAAGGCTTCTTCGACAGCACCTCCCAAACCCGCGACCTCTACCACCTAGAAGGACAAGAGCAGCAGGCACATGGGAACAACACCACCTGCACGCTCCCCTCCAAGTCACACACCATCCTGACTTGGAAATATATCGCCGTTCCTTCATTGTCACTGGGTCAAAATCCTGGAACTCCCTTCCTAACAGCACTGTAGGAGAACCTTCATCACACAGACTGCAGCGGTTCAAGAAGGCGGCTCACCACCACCTTCTCAATGGCAATTAGGGATGGGCAATAAATGCCGGCCTCGCCAGCGACACCCACATCCCATGAATGAATAAAAAAAAGCGGTGGCCCTTCCAATGATGGCCAGCACTGTCTCCTACATGAGGGTTAAAACATGTAGGTGTGCTTGTCCTCCTCCAGTTCTTTCCTGCTGCCTACTGTTATGTGCCACTTTCTCCTGAAAGAAAGAGGGAAGTGTGTCAGTGAATGTCCTGCAAGATGTTTAGGTTATGTGGCTGTCATGGTTGAATAGCTGTCAGTGTGTGTGACCTGTGAGTTGTGGGTTTGAGGCTTGCAACAGTGATAATGTGTGAAGGTGAGATGAAGCATCTGATTTGAAGGATTGAATACTGATTGATAAAGTTTGTTGGTAGGTGGGTGATGGGGGTGTAGTGAATTGAGCAGTGGGTGAGGCTAGTGGTGCAGTTGGTAGGAAATGCCACTTGAAACTTGAACTCACTCACCTTGACAACTCGTTTTAAATCACTGAACTTCTTCCTGCACTGCATCCATGTTCTTGGAGCTGTGCTCCTGGCATTTATCTCGTCCACCACTTCCTCCCACTGCCACTTGCCCCCTGCGGATACAGAATGCCCCTCCTTCTCTCCACCTCTCGCACATAGGCTTCTAGTGCATCAGAGAACCTTGGTGCATGCTCTCTCGCAGGTGCAGCCATTCTTCCAAGTATTACAGTCCAGGGATCACATCTCAAATGACTCCCACCACTTCTTGCAGCCACACTGTACCTCCCCTTTAAGAGGTGCAGGCTGCCTTTAAGAAGCGCGAGCCACTCACGATATTGGGGCTCCCTGCTGCTGCATGCAGTCAATCAACAGCACAGGTAGCGCTGGCTGCACATAGCAATCATTTAAAACAGCGGGCAGCACGAATATTACATGCTGCCTGTATCGCAACGAACGGGCGCGGGTACCGCAGTCCCAACGCCCATTTTCGGGGATTATCCAATTTAACCCCCTGTAAGGCCACAGTTCAGTAGGATGCAGATCTCTGCATTGATTGTCCATATGATGAATTTCCATTCTCGACAAGACAATGAACTAGGCTGTTGGCAGAGGCCAAGGGAAGATGTCACCAGCCTGCTCTCTTGGCCAGAACATTGGGCACATTGAAGGGAATGATAAAGAGTGAGAATGAATATAAAATGCAAAGGGAAATAAATAATAACTGTTTTTTCATGGTATAGACTCTATAATACTGAAAATGGGCCACTTTTCGAAAAGTCAAGAACTGTATAAAATTTAAAAGAATGGAGTAAAATGTCTTATGGATTAACTTAGAAGGAGTTCTATATAGAGTCAGGGCTTATTGTCATTAATCCCTACCTCGGGCTTACAAACATTTTGCATTTCTGAAGAGACCTTTTGTTTCTCAATCATCAGCAATGAGGTAATATCAAGCAGAATCTTTTCTTTCTCCTCACTTTTTAATGGTAAGGGACTGAATATAGAAAGACAGAGAAAGTGTAAATGTTAGCTTGAGAAAGCCATCTTCATTTAACCATTCCAATACTGATCATCGTTCCCACTTTCACCAGGTACATGTATATATTCTACTGAATTTTTACATTTAATTTCAACCATTTTCAGTTATTTCCTAGCCCCTCTATGGATTTCCCCTTTGTCATTTATTAGACACGGGTAAGAAAGACAACCTGCTTCTCAGCCACTTTAAATGCTGGTCTGTAACCAACCACTAGGAGATACACAAGACCAGCCTGGGTAGCTCACTGTTAGGTTGCAGGGTGACTGAATGCAATCTCCTAGGTTTGCTGGACCTGGGAGGAAATGAGGAACTTCAGTGGCATCAAAAAATGTAAGAATGGCAACCAATTAAAAGAAACTAGGCTGTTAATGACTTTTGTTTGAATCAAATTCAATTGGTACAATTCTAAAGGGGGTGCAGGAATGGAGAGACCTGAGGGTATATGTGCACAAATCTTTGAAGGTGGCAGGTCAGGTTGAGAAAGTGGTTAAAAAAGCATTTGGGATCCTGGCTTTATAAATAGAGGCATAGGGTACAAAAGTAAGGAAGTCATGTTCAACCTTTAGAAAGCACTGTTTCAGCCAGCATTTATTGCCCATTCCCAGTTGCTATTGAGAAGGTGGTGGTAGGTCTTCTTCATGAACCTCTGCAGTCCATGTGGTGAAGGTATTCCCACAATGTTGTTAGGTCGGGAGTTCCAGGATTTTGATCCAGCAACAATGAAGGAACGGCGATATATGTCAATAAATAAATATTAAAAACAAATGTAACAAAACTACTTTGTGTTCTGGCTCCAACCTAGCATGGTGGCAATATATAATTGATGTAGCCAGAACTACTGGACTGGATGAAGTTGGCCTGATCTACACCCAGGAGTCCATCCTATCCAACTCTGGAAATATGTGACCGGACTGCCAGGTGAATTTTCTAGTTCTCAAGTCTAGAATACAAAAACTGTTGCAGTGCACAAAAACATTCTGCATTAGGTCAATGAATTCCAGGAGCATAGAGCTTTACACAATGCTTGTCCTGTCCATCTATTGTGAACACTTATCAACCTTTTTGTATCCAATTCTTCATGTGTACCTGCTATACACAAAGAAGACAGCTTGAAATGCATTTCTCTTTCCTATACCATACATTATTCTATCACCTGAGGGAGCAGGCTTTTCAATATCAGGCTATAACCAGCTGCTAGAATGTGCAGTGATTGTCCTAGAAATGAGTGTGACTTTTCCCAGCATTTCTATTGGGGAGCATCTGGCCTGAGCTTAAAGAAAAGACCATATTGCTATCTTGCTGTGGGATGGTGCAGAGTGCATGCCAAACAACATGCCTCAGAGATGGGAGGGGAAAAAATAGTTACCAATAAACCATTGAAGTGGACTTTTATTGTGTGGGGGGAGGGGAGGCAGAGGGCGGCAGGGAGAGAGCTACAACAAGTCAATATATGATCAAGGAAAGAACAAGAGAAAGGGTCTTTTACCATGTTTCTGCCTTAGTTGCTTTATCTGTTTGTTCAGCGTTGTCATTTATATACAGGGTTTCCAGCTTTGTTTGTCCCTGTTGAGCACAAATAGAAAACATAACAAATACAATCAAGGCAAGTGAAGAAGAATCCTGGTCATTTAGAGGATCCTGTGTTTTTGAACTTCTTTCGGGACAGTGTTGTAGTTTTGGGAAATTTCTGAACAAGCTCAATTAGCTTCAGATTTGCCATATTGGAAGCTCTGAAAGTTTGCACTGGAGCAGATGTGATATTCACATGAATAACTCAATTATTGAAGATATTTCTAAAACACAGCAGTCCCAGTGGCAGACATGACAATGTTATGATGGCAAGTGTCACTTCATTCTACCAGGACAACCGATTCTCTTTAAAGAGGAATAAGAATATTGCATACAAAAAGGATGATACATAGAGACATAGAAAATTTACAGAACAGAAGGAGGCCATTCGGCCCATCGTGTCCGTGCCGATCGAAATAGAGCTACCCAGCCTAATCCCACTTTCCAGCACTTGGTCCGTAGCCTTGTAGGTTATGGCACTTCAAGTGCAGATCCAAGTACTTTTTAAATGTGATGAGGGTTTCTGCCTCTACCATACTTTCAAGCAGTGAGTTCCAGACCCCCACCAGCCTCTGGGTGAAAATTATTTTCCTCAGCTCCCCTCTAATCCTTCCATCAATCACTTTAAATCTATGCCCCCTAGTTATTGACCTCTCTGCTAAGGGAAATAGGTCCTTCCTGTCCACTCTATCTGGGCCCCTCATCATTTTATACACCTCAATTAAATCACCCCTCAGCCTCCTCTGTTCCAAAGAAAACAACCCCAGCCTATCCAATCTTTCCTCATAGCTAAAATTCTCCAGTCCTGGCAACATCCTCGTAAATCTCCTCTGCACCCTCTCAAGTGCAATCACATCTTTCCTGCAATGTGGTGACCAGAACTGTACGCAGTACTCAAGCTGTGGCCTAACTAGTGTTTTATACAGTTCTAGCATAACCTCAGCTAATAAAGGAAAGTATCCCGTATGCCTTCTTAACCAGCTTATCTACCTGTCCTGCTACCTTCAGGAATCTGTGCACATGCACTCCAAGGTCCCTCTCTTCCTCTACACCTCTCAGCACCCTCCCATTTATTGTGTATTCCCTTGCTTTGTTTGACCTCCCCAAATGCTTTCCTCCTCACCATCAATTTTGTATCATCTGCAAACTTCTTAATCATGCCCCCTACATTTAAGTCTAATACGTCCAAGCTGAGGAACTTTCAGATAGATTCAGTTGCGGCTCAATTTTCTAAACAAACATGGCGAATATACATCATACCAGATGCTACAATCCAGTGCAATGTACATTTTTTGTACATTTAAACAATGATTTTTAATTAAAAGTATGATTAAAATATATTACTGCAGACATAATTTGTAATACAATGATTTAATTGCATTGACCATTACTTTATCATAAAGCCAAACACATCATTACCCTTTGTTTTGTTTGCAACAAACTCAATAGAGGAAATATGGCAGTCCAGTGATTTATATTAAATAAACCATTGTGTTGTTTGTGTTGTGTTCATTATAGTGGTCATGTCATAAATGGTTTATTTTCCATGATTTTAACACAGATATTCTACTTAAACAACCCATTTGATTCATTTTTTTAAAAAAAGAGCTTAAATTAATTTCTGAGGCTTTCTGATAGCTCAGCCGGTTAAGGCAATGAGTAAATGAGTCACATTGAACAGTAAAGATCCAGGTTGGATTCCTGGCCCATGCTGAACTAGGTAATTCCAGCTGGGCCAACGGTAAGCGTAGGAACGGAACAATCAGCCAGGTATCCTGCTCCAGATTCCTAGCGAAAGTGCACATGATTCAGCAGTTATAATTTGTGGTCAAATAGCCCGCTGACACTCAAGGGGCAATTTTAACCTTGCCTGCTCGGCTGAAACTGAGTGGGTAGGCAGTTAAAATTTAAAAAAAGATGACCAGCCCAAGGAGGCTGGAGTATCCCTTGACCTGTTTGTAGTGCAAAGGTTACAAATGCATGTCTGCCTTTCTTTCTCAAACTCTCAATCCCACACGTTATGTTTCCACCCATCCCCTCTAAGTAATAATGCACATAGGTAATTTACTCCTGTCCTTGCAATTGCCTCGTGCTATTATATACAACTAAAAGATAAAACCATAAACCTATATGGTTTAAAAGTAGATGTCTGCACACTTGCTGAGTCTTGTATTTTGTGCTTTAAGTCCGTTGATTAGAGGTAGCTGAGAGCAGATTGGCATTCTGGGTAGAATTAGTTTCTGCAGTGACATCATGAAATTCCATTCCAGTCACATCACAAATTAGTGGAAGTGGGCTGCGTTATAAATTAATGCAGTATTTTATAAAAAGCATGACACACTGAAACAGCATGCAGGTTTTGCTATCAGAGAATAGGGGCCTTTTGTACAGTAGTTTGAGCTGAATTCTAACCCCACCCCCAAAGATGAGAGCACGGTATCAGGGTGCTACCCAGTCCCTCAGCTGCTGCTCTTGTGGTCTCACTGAGGGTATCTGGCCACCAGAGCCTCCTAGTTCAAATGGAAAAGTTATATTTGACATAGAAGCAAGGCACTAAACAACAAATCAATACATCTCACCATTTCTGATTCTGCAGGAATGTTTATCATTATGGGGGTCCGTGGTTTCATCCCCACTTCGCTCTCTGCTTTTGCTTTACAATCCCATTCGTCCCACAAAGTTTGCTTATATGATGCTGAGAAGGGTTGTAGATATGGCTGAGAAGGCTGTTGAAAACAGCAGACTTACAGATAATGAGTGTTGTGGCAGTTAAACATTTCATCTATACTAAAATCACACATTCTTATAAAGACTGCCATAACCTATATTTATTTATTTTTACTGCTAGAATGTAGGACATTCCCTGCCCACTCACCATGATTGGATGGTGCACATAGCCCTAGTAGGTATATAGTGAAGTGTACATTAGTGTAAAACCCTCCACTGAGGTTAGTTTGGCAGATTGGGTAGTCATTGTATTTAATACTCACTCAAACCTCCTAAAGAAAGCTGTAGCCTTTTTTTTGTCCCTCCCATTTTCTTCCTTCTTGTCCTGAAGGTGCACACATATTGGAGTACAGTTGAACCGAGATTTTCTAATTGGTGTTATTTTAAATAAATGGGTTACCATCACCACTAAAACAACCCTGTAAAACTCACCAATCCTGCATGTTGCATCTTTCGAAGTGAAACAACTACTGAGGCGATTTGGTAGACTGCAAAAATCAGGGCTATTAAACAGCAACTGGCAACAGGTTTCAAATTAGCAATATTCTTAAGTCATTGCCTAGATAACTCCAATTACAGGCAGCCAGATGTAACTGCTGATAAGTCCATCACTGGCCAGACTCTCAAATTAAGAACGATTACTTGAGTGTGGTATTGGAGGGTACCTCCTGCTTATGAAGCACACCCCAGCAAGGAGCTTTCACCATCAGAATAGAAGGATGTGAGGGGAGAAAAACTGGCCAAAGAAAGAGGAAGAAAAAGATTTAAAAGTAAGAGTCTTGAAGAGCAAACTCCAATGTAGCAGCAACAATTAAATCCACTGTAATTTTCAAATAGCTCAGAATATGTTATGTATATAGTATCTTTGAAACTTAAAAAAATGTTCTTGTGAAACATAAATTACTAATAAATTTTTTACATTCTGACCTTATTAAAATTTGAGTACATAATCTAAACTGATGCTACCTTCAACACTGAGGGCGTGCTGCATTGCTGGATGAGAGATTAAACCGAGACCCTATCTGTTCAGGTGGTTGCCAAAGATCCTATGGCATTATTCAAAGAAGGAGCAGGGGGTTCTGTCATTGTGTTCCCCCAACCAACACCACCCAAAAAAAATTGTATGTAAAACGGCTGACACATTTGACTACACAGTAAAAGTGACAATATGCAAAACCTTGCAATGTCCTTAGAGACATGATAAGGCATTATACAAATGCAAGTTCTTTCTAAAGGTTTAAAACCCTGACTATGCTCATCTAAATTTATTGCCAAACACATGTCATCCCCTTCCCCCCTCCCCCTTTCAATGAATCAATCCACTGATGTTATGGGTTGAAATTTTGTGTTATTAATAATTTGTATTATTTATCTAAAGCATATTATCTAATGGAATGCCTCACATATTAAATGGAGAGTGGTTTAATTTTGAACAATTTAGTTTTAACAAGGAATCGGTCAGCTGTCATAATTTGAAACGTATACTTTTAGCCTTTAAAGCCAATATGGCTTAAAGTAGATCAGGCTAAAAGCCACATTAGTTGGATTGAATTATGATGGTAGAATTGAAGCAGGTTGGATTACCCCCTCCCCCCTCCCCAACAGTTTTGTTTTGTTTTACTTTCCCACCTTTTTCCAAGATTTGACAGTTGCTGAGTGCTTATCGAGCTTCTTCTTAATCTTGGGCTTAGCATGTGCTTCTTCTGTACCTGAAACATAAACATACCGATGTTGGCTGGCGTGCATTCATCATTTGGTGGAAGTAGTCCCACGTATTAAGGCAGGGAAGAATATCAAAGTTAACAAAAGAGCAAAAAAATGTGAAATGATTACAAAACTTTGAGGCAGATTTGATGGAAAATTAGGAAGGCTCCCTTACAGGGTGTGCTCCTCTCTGCTTGATTTTCCTGTGTTTGCAACGCCAAGGAGAGCCAACATCTTCCGCTAAAAATATTAGGAGAACAAAACTTTAAACTGGCTCATTTTTCATTAAATGCGAGTGCTTATTTTGAAGGAGGCTGGACTCTGCTCAAAGTTATTATTATTTTTACTGGTCTTGGTCTCGCTGCTAAAATAAATTGTCCAAGTCTCCCCAACCAAATCTCCTTCCTTATTTTTGTCCAAACACAAACATCCCCTGATCAGCAGCCATTTGGGAATCAAATCACCTTATATCAGATGTGTCATTCAACACATTGCTGTCACTTTCGCCCTCCACTGTACTTATTTTACTAAAATCTCGCACTACAGTCACACGTGGTGTAAGTAAGTAACGGATTTCAGACACAATAGATTACCTAAAACCACAGCTGCTGATGGACTACATATTGCCCTGGCTCTTGAGGCTGTCATGATGTGGAGATGCCGGTGATGGACTGGGGTTGACAATTGTAAACAATTTTACAACACCAAGTTATAGTCCAGCAATTTTATTTTAAATTCACAAGCTTTCGGAGATTTTCTCCTTCCTCAGGTAAATTTCTTGAGGCTGTGATTATGTAGCTGCTGGAGCTTGGTACTGTGTTTTTAGTGAACCATTGCTCTCTATCATGTATTCTCCATGCAACATTGTCACAGGATTTTAAAAAATAATAAACTCAGGAAATAGCCAGAGTTATAAAAATATATAATTGGATTCCATATTGTAGCTAAAGAGAGCACTCAAGTCTTTCGAACCCTACTGTGTATTGATGATAGCTGGTAAGAATAAAACCCTTTGAAACTTTCAGTGGAAGCTGAAAGGGGAATGTTTTGTAACACTTTATTAAAGAAAGATTTTTGTTTTGTGTTTATGGCAAACAGACAGGTTTCATAAGCCGACCAACTCTCCTTCAAATCAAAATCTGCTCCTTTGTACATGTGTGGGCTAATAATTACATGCTAAATCTATTACTGGAGAATATATAGGGTGCCTACCACATTCTCTTGTCCCTTGTGATAAGTGGAAAATAACATCAAACCAATGTGTACAGGCTAACCTATTTGAGCAGATTTATTTACAGGTTGAATAGGGAATTGGTTAGGAGGTAGGAGACAGAGAGTAGGATAATGGGAATGTACTCCAATTGGCAGGATGTGAATAGTGGTGTTTCCCAGGGATCTGTACTGAGGCCTCAGCTTTTCACCATATTTATCAATGACTAAGATGAAGGAATAGAGAGCCGTATATCCGAGTTTGCTGACGACACTAAGTTAGGTTGCACAGTAAGTAGTGTAGGTGGGAGTAGAAAGTTCCAAAGGCACATTGATAGATTAAGTGAGTGGGTAAAACTGTGACAGATGGAGTTCAATGTGGGGATATGTGAGGTCATCCACTTTGGACCCAAGAAAGATAGATCAGAGTATTTTCTAAATGGTAAGAAGCTAGGAACTGTGAAGGAGCAGAGAGATTTAGGTGTTCATGTACAGAAATCACTAAAAGCTAGTGGGTAGGTACAAAAAATAATTAAAAAGGCTAATGGAATGTTAGCTTTTATCTCAAGGGGGCTGGAATACAAAGGGGTGGAAGTTATGCTAGAGTTGTATAAAGCTTTGGTTAGCCCGCATCTGGGCACCGCACCTCAGGAAGGACATATTGGCTTTGGAGCGGGTGCAGCGCAGATTCACCAGAATGATACCGGGGTTAAAAGGGTTAAATTATGAGGACAGATTGCGTAGACTAGACTTGTATTCCCTTAAGTATAGAAGATTAAGGGGCGATCTAATTGAGATGATTAAAGGATTTGATAAGGTAGATACAGAGAAACTATTTCCTCTGGTGGGAGAGTCCAGAATAAGGGGGCATAACCTTAAAATTAGAGCTATGCCATTCAGGGGTGATGTCAGGAAGCACTTCTTCTCACAAAGGGTAATGGAAATCTGGAACTCTCTCCCTCAAAAAACTGTTGAGGCTAGGTCAATTGAAAAAGTCAAAACTGAGATGGATAGATTTTTGTTAGGTAAGGGTATTAAGGGATATGGAGCAAAGGCAGGTAAATTGAGGTACAGGTCAGCCATGATCTAATTGAATGGCGGAACAGGCTCGAGAGGCTGAATGGCCTACTCCTGTTCCTATGTATTATACATTGAAGCAGTAAGACAGCAAGATACTGAGACAGCACAAATTAAAAACAATACAATTAGCATAATTCCACAAGGTGTTAATATACCCTTTTTCAAAACGTGCTTCTCACAGAGTGAACAACAGGACTTTTGGATGCAATCAGGTTTAGTAGACTATTAAGCTGCAATGTTGTACTTAAATAAAGCAAATTCTAGTTCATTCATGGAGTTCAGGTATCTTTCCAGAACTAAAAACTACAGACGAATCCCACAGTTATCACAGTTTTAAGGGCCTCTTGAGACAGTGCTAACAATCGCTCATGATCAAAGATACAATAAGTAGGGACAATTACATTGAATGCTAATGAACCTTACCACACCTCGCCTGAAGATGTTATGCTGATAGAAAAGCAGCATGAGAAAATTGAACTTGCTTCACAATAACAATTTTGTGTGTAAAAACTGAAGAGATTTTCAGTTTATCTAAAGAAATTTATTATTAAGGTTTTAATAAGATTTTAATCACTTCACCATTGGCAGCCGTGCCTTCAGCTGCCTAGGCCCTCAGCTGCCTAAGCCCTAACCTCTCCGCCTCTTTACGTCTCTCTCCTCCTTTAAGACGCTACTTAAAACCTCTCTCTTTCTGTCCTAATATCTCCTTATGTGGCTCATATCAAATTTTGTTTGATAACACTCCTGTGAAGCACCTTTGGGTGTTTCACTATGTTAAAGGAGCTATATAAATGCAAGTTGTTGTTGTTAATTAGTCCATTAATGAGGACTTTTCTTATTCAATTTATGATTCATATTGCATTCGCTAATACTTGTCAAATGTTTTATGATTTGTATCCTTATTTAGTTATAAATAAATGTATTAGTTATTATGGTCAGTTTAATATCCACCAATCCAAGCCACCTTTCAAACATAAGTATGCACAAGACTACATTTGATGCAGTAAACTGATTACTGCAAGTAAGGTAATTGTCAACCCTCATTCAATGAATCTCTGTAAAAGGAAGATTATCAACAAAAATTTAGCTTCCAGATCACAGGAGGAAGGTCTGCTTGCAGAAACTGCTATGAACCTGTTGAGAGAGAAAACGGTTCTGTAAAAAACAGAAATTAGAGCACTGACCCAGTTGAAACAATACAATTCAGGTCAGCCTGAGCTTATTCTCATCCTTAAGGATTTAAGTGAAAAACAGCAAATCAAATCCATATGTGTGCATCCCACTAGAAGCAAATTTCTTGCAATGTCCAGATACATGCAAATTGTGACCAACTTCTAAATGTATCCCTTACAGTACACAATAGGTGAAGGCTGATCATAGAAACTACAGCACAGAAGGAGTTCATTCAGCCCATCACTCCTGTGCTAGATCTTTTAACTAGAACTATCCATCTCATCCCATTTTCCTGTCCTTTGCTTGTTTCCTTTTATATTCTCCTTTAAGAACCAGGAACTCCATTGCCAGGTATAAGATGAGTGCAGAATCATAGAATATTATGGCACAGGAGGCCATTTGGCTCGTCTTGCCTATGCCGGCTCTTTGAGAGACCTGTCCAATTTAGTCCCGCATCCCAGCTTTTCCCGCAAAACCCTGCAAATTAGTCCTCTTCAAGTACATGTCCAATTGCCTTTTGAAAGTTCCTATGGAATCTGCTTCCACCACTCTTCCAGGTAGTGCATTCCAGATCTTACCAACCCTCTGTGCGAAATAATTTCTCTTCATGTGTTTACCGACCCACTTGTCAGAGGGAATAGTTTCTCCCTACTTGCTCTATCAAAACCTCTCATAATTTTGAATACCTCTTTAGGTCTCCCATTAACCTTCTCTGCTCTAAGAAGAACAATCCCAGCTTCTCCGATCTCTCCACATAACTGAAATCCCTCATCCCTGGTATCATCCTGGTAAACCTCCTCTGTACCCTCTCCAAGACCTTGACATTCTTCCTAAAGTGTGATGCCCAGAATTGTATACAATACTCCAGCTGGGTATTTTCACCTTTGATTTTTTTTCTCCCTTTCCATAACTACTTTAAATCTAATTATATTATGATCACGATTACCCAGATGTTCTCCCACTAAAACATACTCTACTTACCCTTACTTTATTCCCCAGAACAAAATCCAGCACTGCTTCCTTCCTCGTTGGGCTAAAAACATACTGATTCTTCACCCATTGAAGTCCCCTACTATTACAGCTCTATTATGTTTACATTTCTCTGAAACTTGCCTACAGATTTACTCCTCTATCTCCTTCTCACTATTTGGGGGTCTATAGTAAACACCCAGCAATTTAACAGCTATTTTTCTGGTCGTAACTCTAACCAAATAGATTCAGTCTTTGAACCCTCTAGTATATCGTCCCTCTTTAGGACTGTAATATTATCCTTGATCAGTACTGCCACCTCCCTTCTCTTTTTTCCTCCCTATCTCTCCTGAATACACTTAGCCAGGAATGTTTAGTTCCCATTCCTGCCCATGTTTAAGCCAGCTCTCCGTTATAGCCATTATATCATAACCCCATGTGGCAATTTGTGCCTGCAGTTCATCAACCTTATTTGTAACACTCCTCACATTAACACACATGCATTCCAATACCATACTAGTCGGCTTTGCTGCTTTCCTCCATCCAATCCCTGCTCTTGCTACTCTAGTCTTTATCTGTGTTTTTTATTTGTTCATGGGATGTGGGCATCGCTGGCAAGGCCAGTATTTATTGCCCATCCCTAATTGCCCTCGAGAAGGTGGTGGTGAGCCGCCTTCTTGAACTGCTGCAGTCCATGTGGTGAAGGTTCTCCCATAGTGCTGTTAGGTAGGGAGTTCCAGGATTTTGACCCAGCGACAATGAAGGAACGGCGATATATTTCCAAGTCGGGATGGTGTGTGACTTGGAGGGGAACGTGCAGGTGGTGTTGTTCCCATGTGCCTGCTGCCCTTGTCCTTCTAGGTGGTAGAGGTCACGGGTTTGGGAGGTGCTGTCGAAGAAGCCTTGGCGAGTTGCCGCAGTGTATCCTGTGGATGGTACACACTGCAGCCATGGTGTGCCGGTGGTGAAGGGAGTGAATGTTTAGGGTGGTGGATGGAGTGCCAATCAAGCGGGCTGCTTT
The DNA here is from genome assembly GCF_035084215.1 of Heptranchias perlo. NCBI lineage: Eukaryota > Metazoa > Chordata > Chondrichthyes > Hexanchiformes > Hexanchidae > Heptranchias > Heptranchias perlo. The sequence goes on along the minus strand of NC_090333.1, from coordinate 28,694,435 downwards.
GTCCTGGATGGTGTTGAGCTTCTTGAGTGTTGTTGGAGCTGCACTCATCCAAGCAAGTGGAGAGTATTCCATCACACTCCTGACTTGTGCCTTGTAGATGGTGGAAAGGCTTTGGGGAGTCAGGAGGTGAGTCACTCGCCGCAGAATACCCAGCCTCTGTCCTGCTCTTGTAGCCACAGTATTTATGTGGCTGGTTCAGTTAAGTTTCTGGTCAATGGTGACCCCCAGAATGTTGATGGTGGAGGATTCGGCGATGGTAATGCCGTTGAATGTCATGGGGAGGTGGTTAGACTCTCTCTTGTTGGAGATGGTCATTGCCTGGCACTTGTCTGGCGCAAATGTTACTTGCCACTTATCAGCCCAAGCCTGGATGTTGTCCAGGTCTTGCTGCATGTGGGCTCGGACTGCTTCATTATCTGAGGGGTTGCGAATGGAACTGAACACTGTGCAATCATCAGCAAACATCCCCATTTCTGACCTTATGATGGAGGGAAGGTCATTGATGAAGAAGCCGAAGATGGTTGGGCCTGAGGAACTCCTGCAGCATTGCTATTTGCCCCTCTCAGTAATCTATGCATCTTGTCTCTCCTCTTTGCTGCTATATCATGGTTCCCCTCCCCCTACCAAATTAGTTTAAACCCTCTCCCACAGCATTCGAATAGGACATCATATTTCTACTGGGAACATTGATGAGTCAAGCATTTGCTGCAAGGCTGAGCCTCATAGATTGGCATTTACAGTAGTGACAACGCTGCTATTCAAGTCCTGTGGGTTATAATTAATTGAAAACTGTAATGGTAAATATTAAAGTAGAATCAGGCAGCTGCACGGAATTACAAAACATTTCTTTCCTCATTGTCTGAATAATGTAAACAAACTAATCTTGTTATATTTTTGACATCATTGCAGAAATGCTACAGAGGTTCTACAAAAAAAAAGGCTATCATCAATTGTACCTTCACAACTGGAGTTCAAGTCATCATCAGCTTCGTCCCCAGGCACCCAGAAAGTGAATCTGCAGAAAGAAGTACCATCATTTTCACCTGAACTCAGCACACTTCAATCCATAAAAAGCATGTGTGCGAAGCAACCTGAATCATCACATCTAAGAGACTGGATCCAACATTCAACCAAGTATGGCATCAGGGAGCCATAACAAAACTGAGGTCAATAAAGCAGTGCATGCCAGCCTACAGCAGGAGTTGGACAACATCCGGGTTTGGATTGGCAAGTGACAGGTAATATTCGCATCACATAAAGGCCAGGTAGTGATCACCTCGAACAAGAGTAAGCACAGCCATCTTGGCCTGTCCTTCAATAGCACCAGCATTGCTGACTTTCCCAGGAGGGGTGACCAAAAGCTTGGTCAAAGAAATGGGCTTTAAGGAGGGTCTTAAAGGAAAGGTAGGTGGAGGGGTTTAGGGAAGGAATTCCACAATGTGGAGCCTAAGTGACTGAATGTGCAGCTGCCAATGGTGGAGCAAAGGGGGCAGGGATATTCAAGAGGCCATAGTTCGGGGGAGAGTAGGTTGTAGGATTGGAGAAGATTACAGAGATAGGGAGGGGGCAAGGCCATTAAGGAATTTAAAAACAAGTGTGAGAATTTAAAATTTAAGGCATTAGGGGTTGGGAGCCAATGTAGGTGAGCAAGGATCGGTGTAATGGATGAATAGGATATAGGAAAGGATATTGGCAGCAGAGTTTTGGATGAGCTGAAGTTTACAGAAGGTAATGGTTAGAAAGCCAGCTAGGAGAGCATTTGAATAGTTGAGTTGACAAAGGCACGGTTGAGGGTTTCAGTGGCAGGTGGACTGAGGTAGGGGTGGAAACAGGCAATTTAGAGATGGAAGTAGGCATCAGTAGGTAGTAGAGAGTACTGGGTTGGAAGCTCAGTTCAGGCTCAAAGAGGATGTCGAGGTTTCAAATAGTCTGGTTCAGCCTGAGGAAGTGGCCAAGGAGAGGGATGGAGTCATTAGCATGGGTGCAGAGACTGTGGAGGAGGCAGAAGACAATAGCTTCAATCATCCCAATATTTAGATGGAGGAAATTGTGGCTCATCCAAGACTGGATATCAGACAAGCAGTCTGTTAGCACAGTGGCAATGGAGGGGTCGAGAGATGGTCCTGGATATCATCTACGTGCAAGTGAAAGCTGAGCCTGTGTCTGCAGATGATAATGCCTAAGGGCAGCATGTAGATGAGGAAGAGGAGGGGGACAAGGCCTAACATTTTTATATGAACATATGTTTGAGCTCAATTGTTTATAAAAATCATTTGAAGAAAGGCTAGAGAACAAATTTGATAAGCTTTATCCAGGTAACGTTTATCGGAAGTGTTTTTTTTAGTTCAGAGAAGACAGATAAAAAATGTAAACCTTCTAATTACTAACACCTGTGAGACAGAGAGCGAGAGATAGAAAGAGAGAGAGAGAAAAAAAGAGAAACAGAGCGAGGCAGCCAGACAGATTTTCAATCATCCTAATTTTACTATTTTTAAAAAAAAAACGTGCAAGTTGAATTTTGATAGCAAACTATACCTCCTAGAGGGAACCAGAAAGGAAGGGAGGCTACAATGGCAATAGGTTGACAGTGATGGTGAAGAGTGTATGGAGGGTTAAGGATGAGGTCAATGACAGCACAGCAAGGGGGAAGGAAGGATACAGGTGTTAAGTACGTGGATCAAAGCAGCAGCGATAAGAGTGAGGAGGGGGAATGAGGGTAAGGTAAGAAGGGAGAGTAGGGGACATAATAAGAGCAAAGGGACAGGGGAAAGCGTGAATGATGGGGATAAGCGGTTTGTAAGGAGCCGTGGAGAATGTAGTCTGGAGCCCTTGGCATCTCCTTTCCCTGAACTTCCCACCTGAAAGGGAAGAAAGAGGAGGAAGCAGAAGAGGAGAGAGAGAGAGATGCAAAAAGTTATGGAGAGAGAGAGAGAGGGGCAGAAACAAAAAGAGAAAGGTAGAGAAATAGAAGGTGAAAATGGGCCGTGTAGCACCCGTTTTGTAGACAGTACGGACAACTAAGTCCCGAAAATGGCGTCCGAGATGTGTGCGCACGCTTCTGACGGGAAGTGCGGAGGACACCATCTTGCTAAAGGTGTTTACGTGTGCGCACCTAACGACCGCCGGCAGCATGTAGAGTAGGGCGATGAACACACGAATCAGTGTGCAACGCTGCTTTGATGCAACTGGTGAAATTTTGGAACTCCACACTCCAACCAACGCACCATCTTAACCTCGCACAGCTGAACATGTCTTAAACGGCAGGAAGGACCCCCCCAACAATACTATTTAAAGGGAGCATGAAGTACTCAGTTGGTGGATTATTAATTCTGGCTGCTGGTGAAATTGTACATGTTTTTGGACGTTTCCTACACTTGGCTAAAGTTTCAATATTCTACAGAGAGTGGTCTGGCTGGTCATGGAGTACTTTTAGTGGCATTTAAAATATAGTGCTGAAAATAGTTGCTTCCAGACATGGGTGGCCTGCCAGGGCTTCCTTTGGGAATTGAACATGACCGGGAGAATGAAGAGAGGCCACGCAGAGCAGGACAAGCTACCAGAAGAGGGAGGAAGAGGAGTAGAAGCAGGGCACTCAGCAGGAGGCCATATCCGTGGAGGGACTTCAGGGACCAATTCTCTTACCTCAACTTCAGCGACGACCAGTGTATCAGACGTCTGCGGTTCACTAAAGAGGTCGTGACTGAAATTTGTCAACTGCTGCAGCCACAACTGCAGCCACAAAGCAGGGCAAGGACAGCATTGCCTGTGGCCGTCAGGGTATCCGTGTCGCTTAATTTTTACGGCTCTGGCTCCTTTCAGGCTGCAGCTGGAGATATAAGCAACATCTTGCAGTTTGCAGTGCACTGCTGTATAAGGGAGATCACTGAGGCTCTGTATGCAATGAGAAACAGATTCATCTCATTCCCTCTTGCCAGAGACAAGCAGCAGCAGTGAGCACGAGGGATTGCTCACATTGCAGGCTCCCCCATGGTGCAGGGTGCCATTGACTGCACGCATATTGCCATGTGTGCTCCACGTCTGAACTCGGCCATATTCACGAACAGAAAGGGATTCCACTCCCTCACTGTGCAATTGGTGTGCGACCACAGGCAGCGCATCATGCAGGATAATGCCCGCTATCCTGGCAGCTGTATTGATTCCTTCATCCTGCACTAGTTCTCTGTTCAACTCTATTTCAACCAGCACGGTTAGTCAAAGGCTGGCTACTGGGCAACAAGGGTTATCCCCTCATGACATGGCTCATGGCTCCGGTCAGGAACACACGCACATGTGCACAGCAGGCCTACAGTAAGAGCCAGGCTGCCACATGCAACATCATAGAGTACACCATAGGCATCCTCAAGCAACACTTCCGCTTTGGAGGAGTCCTGCAGTACTCAGCTGAGCGGGTATCATGATTTGACATTGTATGCTGCGTGCGGCACAGCCTGGCCATTATGAGGGAACAGCCCTTGCCACCGCCTATCAGGCAAGAACCTGAGCAAAAGGAAGAGGCAGAAGAAGAGGAGGAAGAGGTGGAGGAGGAGGAGGAAGTGCAGCAGGAAGTGGAGGAAGAGGCAGGGAGGCTACAAGGTAGACAGGCCCTGTCTGCCAGGGCTCTGCATGATCTGATTATTAATGAGCGATACCAGTAACCTCAATGACACCTCCCCGTTCACCAATAGTGCCACACTCCTTATCTTTCCTCTCATATGACCATCGCATTGACCTCCTTATGATTACACAATGGTTCCTCCCTCAGCTCATCGCAGAAATAAAAACCACTAAATGCAAATTCAAATCCACATTTATAAATTAACACATGAAGTTATGCAAACAAATGAGACTGTTCAACCTTGTGCATTCCCTTAGCGCCTGTTGTTCGTGTGCCTTTACCTTTCCTAGTGCTCCTACGAAGTACATTCCCAGTGGCTGGAGCATGGGTGGTGGAATGCTGCTGACCCTCAATTGAGGAGCGTGCAGATGGCCGTGGAGGACGACCTCAAGCAACTCTGGACCGAGAAGGCCCGACTTCAGACTGCACCATCTCGGCCTGGGCTGCAGCAATCTGGCCTGGCTGGCTGACAGGCAACAGCAAGGACACTGCCGGAGTGGCAGCGGTTGGAGCAGGAATGCTGTCACCCTGAGAGAGTATAGCAGGTTTGACTTCTATGGTGCCACTGCCACTCTCCCAGGGCAGTGCCTCAGCAATCCTGGTGATCTGTTGGAGAATAGATTGCTGGACTGCTGTAAGCCTCTGGAAGCCCCTTTCAACAGTGGTACCCAGAATCACGATAGCAGCAGTCTGAGCTCCAAATACAGCAGTTAGACCTTTGATGGCAGATGTTTGTGCTGCAATGGAAGCTGTGACATCGGTCATCAGATGCTGCATCATAGTGGGTTCCACAGGTGCGCCGATGGAGGTGACCACCCGTTCCAAGTGGGAAATGATGGGCTCGAAGCTCTGTGCAAAGCCCTGTGCTAAGTTGGAGCTGGACTCCTCCATGTTTCTTGACATTGTGCGCAGGATTTCTGGCAGGCTTTCCAGTGCACCAAGTATTTGGTTGTGTATGCCCATCGGTCTTCTTCTGTAGCCTGGCTCATCGAAGTCATCATCTGACTCCTCTGCAGCAGAACTAACGTGCGACCTCGCCCACCAGCGAGCTGGCACCTGCGGTATCCACTCCCCCCGCCCTGGCCCCTGTGCACTTGTGCCCGGTGTCTCACCACGTGCTGATCCCTCCTCTATCTTAGCCTCTAAAGTACATGGTGTCAGTCTCTGAGCTGCTGGTTGCGATTGTAAGATCAAGTGACGGTGTCTCTTCATGATCACTGTCTTCCTCCCCTGCCTCCTCTGACTGGGCAGGTTCCAGATCTTGGGTATCTGAAATGAGAAAGGGACATGGGTTGCGTTGTGATGAGGGGAGAGGGGAAAGTAAGACATACGTGCGTGCTTACGCCATCTGCAGCATGCGAGTCAGAAAAGATTGTGGGATGAGGGAGAAGTGGGAGGAGGAGGATTAGGTATGCAGAGAACCTCATCATTGATCTCTCCAGCACCGCCAGTGGCCATGGCCTCAGCGATGGCCCTTCCAATGGTAGCCAGCACTGTCTCCTCCATGGGGGTCCTTCTCCAGTTCTTTCCTGCTGCCTGCTTTGTGCGCCACTTTCTTCTGCAAGAAAGAAAGGAAGTGTGTCAGTGAGTGTCCTGCAAGATGTTTGGGTGATGTGGCTGTCATGGTTGAATAGCTGCCAGTGTGTGTGACCTGTGAGTTGTGAGTGTGTGGCTTGCAACAGTGATAATGTGTGAGGGTGAGAGGAAACATCTGATTCGAATGTTTGAGTACTGATTGAAATAATTTGTTGGTAGGTGGGTGATGGGGGTGTAGAGCATTGAGCAGTGGATGAGGCTAGTGTTGCAGTTGGTATGATATGCCACTTGAAACTTGAACTCACTCACCTTGACAACTCGAGTTAAATCATTGAACTTCTTCCTGCACTGCATCCATGTTCTTGGCGCTATGCTCCTGGCATTTACCTCGTCCGCTATTTCCTCCCACTGCCTCTTTAGCATATGCCTGGAGGGCCTCTTGCCTCCCTGCGGATACAGGATGCCCCTCCTTCTCTCCATCTCTTGCACCAAGGCCTCTAGTGCATCATCAGAGAACCTTGGTGCACGCTCTCTCACAGACGCAGCCATTCTTCAACGTATCACAGCCCAGAAATCACTTCTCAAATGACTCCCACCACTTCTTGCAGCAACAGTGCACCTCCCCTTTAAGAGATGCAGGCTGCCTTTAAGCAGTGCCAGCCACTTGCGATATCGAGGCCCCCTGCTGATGCGTGCAGCCAATCAACAGTGCAGGTAGCGCTGGCTACACGCAGCAATCATTTAAAACAGCAGGCAGCATGAATGTTACCTCCTGCTTGCATCGCAACAAACAGGCGCGGGTTAATCGCGTACCGTTTTTGGGGGTTATCCAATTTAACTCCCATAGTAACATGAAGACAACAGAGACAGATGAGAGAGATCATATTCTCTCATTTACTTAATGCAAAACCACAGAGCTGCCTTAGTAGTATAATACATACTGAATGTGCAGTCTATATAATGTAAACTGTTAATGCTACTCTACGATGAGCACAACATTGTCCTACATTGTTTGGATAAATGTGCAGTGATGGCTTCAACATGCTTAGCTATAAATGAGAAATCTTCTAGTTGTGGTGAAACTGCAAACAGTAACAATACAAGTAATACATGAATGAGAAGTTAAAAAAATAATCAGAGGACAAGTCACCCTGAGGGCCTAGTATGAATTACAGTGGCACTGTCACTGATCGACCTTCTTGGTTGTCAAACAATGTGCGACATGGGGAGATTGGAGTAAGGAAGAGAGAAGAAAGCTACCAAGGGCAAAATTTGGTTGACCAGAAATTGTGAAAATATTTGAAGCACTTTTTTTATTAATATTTCTTTACACTGCAAAAAATTATAAAAAATGTTAGTCAGATTTACCGGTTTCCTATTGAGTGTTGTGGTTTCCAGCAGCCTAGAGCTTCGTCCCATTTCAGCTGACGCAGATCCGCATAGATGTAATGTTTGTCATTGTTAAATTCTCGATGGATGACCGTGGCACCATCTTCAGCTGTTTCAATAGAATTTTCCATAAATACAACTTTAATTAAATGTATAAAAGAATGAATTTACATTTACATAGCACCTTTCACAGCCATATGTCCCAAAGAATGAGTTACTTTTGAAGTATTGTCACTCTTGTTTTTTAGGCAAATACGTCAGCAATATGCACATAGCAAGGTCTTCGAAACAACAATGCAATGAAAACCAGTTAATCGGTTTCAGGAATGTTGGTTTACAACCATATTTAATAAAATATATAATAAGGTGGGTGGGTTCCTCAGACAGAAAGATCTGGGTCACCACTTTTCCGCTATTGCAAATGTGAGGTTGTTGATGGAGGAGGCAAGTACTATGATAAGCACTTGCCTAGGGATCATAAAACCATATAGTATTGAATGAACAAGGTCATTCTACTCTTTCCCTGTTCCTGCCACAGGTCATTATTATTTGTTTTATCATGGGGTGTACTTGCAGCCTTGTAAGGGAGACAAGTGTCAAATCTTCAAGATAAAACTTCATAAATATCCCCTCTTCTTTCCCCCTTCTCTATACCATTTATGAGATGTGTAATCAGCAGGAGACTAGATCAGACCCCTATGAACTCAACAGACAAAGCTTCATCCATTTACCATCACATTACATTTCCTAATGTATTTCCTAATTAGTTTGAAGAAAAGCAGCGGAATTCTCCTTGGTGTCCTGGCCAATATTTATCCCTCAACCAACATCACTATAACAGTTTATCTGGTCATTATCAGATTGCTGTTTGTGGGACCTTGCTGTGCTCAAATTGGCTGCCGTGTTTCCTACATTATAAACAGTGACTACACTTCAAAAGTACTTAGCTAGATGTAAAATGCTTTGGGACGTCCTGAGGTCGTGAAAGGTACTATATAAATGCAAGTCTTTCTTCTTTCTTTCTAATGTGAAGCTAGTTTTCAGTCCATCTAGCTAAGTTGCCAGCGAGTGTTAATTATCTCTAAATCTTGCAAATTATCCTTTTTCTCTGGTAAATTTCTTATGGGATATGTCTCATTCCTACCTGACTGCTCTTACAATAAGGTGGGTGGGTTCATTTGACACAAAGATCTGGGTTACCCATCTTCCGCTATTGCAAATGTGAAGTTATTGATGGAGAATGTAAGTATTATGGGTAACTACTTGCCTAGGGAACATAAAAACATAAGGGGAGTGATTTTAAACCCCAAGAACGGGTGGGTTTGGCAGTGGGTGGGAGTTGAAAACAGTTGTTTTTTTTGGCTCGCAACCGCAAAATTTTCGGACTTTGCATTCCCAGTGGGAAGCCTGTACTTTTCCGCCCCAACGTTAAACCCAGAAATAAAGCCGGGTTGCGGTCGCGACCCAAAAAACAACTATTTTCAACTCCCACCCGCCCCCAACCCACCCGTTGTTGGGGTTTAAAATCACCCCCAAGGTGTTTTGTTAGGGGAGGGGAGAGGATAGGATTTTAAAGTTTTACAAACTTTAAAGTTTAGAGAGGGCTTTAATACTCCTTATTATTGTCACATGAGTTGCATCTTGCCTGTCCTTCCAGATATGACTTAGCTGCTATCTTAGCAGATGAAGTATTAAATTCTCTCGGCTGCTTGTGCCCCAAGTACTGCTTTCAAGAGTGAGTAATTGAGCTGCTGAATATACTTGTCTCAGTGACTCCATGCAAAGCCAAAACAGAAATTAGAATGTGTTGCCAAATTTCCTATTGGCAGCTTTATGAACATAAATTTTGCTGCTTCAATTCAATGCAGCTAGATATAAGTGTTCTATTGCTGTAAAACACTGAATGCAGATTAGTAGCAGTAACATTGCTAATAATTCCAGTGTTATCATAGAGTATCTATAATTGAAATACACTCAATATGTCAACTAGAAGTGTCAACTTGGCTCAATGGTAGAACTATCGCCAGTGAGTCAGAGAGCACATAATCTAGGCTGATACTTTAGTATAATAATTATGGAGTGCTGCATTGCCAATGGTGCCTTCTTTTAGACGAGACGGTAAACAGATACTCCGTCTCAGTTCAGTTGGAATAAAAGATCCCATGGCTCCATTCGAGGAAGAGCAGGGGAGGTCTCCTGGTGTCCTGGCCAACATTTATCCCTCAATCAACATGACCAAAGCAGATTCAGTGGTCACTACCTCACTGCTATTTGTGGTCCTTGCTGTCACATTTGCCTACATCACATCAGTGACTTCACTTCAAAAGCAATTCATTGATTGTGACAACCCAATGATGTGCAAAAATGCTATATAAGAGCAAGTTCTGTTTTTCTTCTCGAATAATCCTATTAAATAAGAGTGGAATTTGCCCTCTCCTGGCTTATTTGTACATACTGATTAGTTTATTCACCTAGTTTTTTGTAGATAAATACATTTGTTGACAAATGTTGACTATCTTTGAGTTAGCACCCAGTTCTGAAATTTTCAACATCAATTGCATACGTGATGCACAAAGTTAGCAGTGCCAAATTCTGTGGAAAGGAAATTGGCGTGAGCCTTAAATGGGATCAGTTGTTTCTATGAGGACCTGTATCATAGAATCTTACAGCACAGGAGGAGGCCATTCGGCCCATCTTGCCTGTGCTGGCTCTTTGAAAGAGCTATCCAGTTAATCCCACTTCCCCACTCTCTCCCCATGGTCCTGCAAATTTTTCCTTTTCAAGTATATATCCAATTTCCTTTTGAAAGTTATTATTGAATCTGTTTCCACTACCCTTTCACGCAGTGCATTCCAGATCATAACAACTTGCTGTGTGAAAAAATTCTCCTCATCTCCCATCTGGTTCTTATGCCAATTATCTTAAACTAGATTATCTTAAATCATGGAAACAGGAATGAAATTTTTTCATGAATGACGATTTAAAATTTCCTGCCACGGAACTAAATGAGGCAGTTTTATGCTGTGAACTAGTGCTCATTAGATTAAGACTGTCCAAAATCATTTCCTTGCAGCCAGCATAGACAGAAAACATTTATCCCAATAGCCTGGGCTGATTCAAATGTGGATCCCGGAGGTGAAAAGATAATATAATGCAACTCAGTTCCAAATACCGAGCCTCCAGTAAGGCTAAGACCACTGTATTCAATCCAATTCTAGTTTTATACTGATCTTAGTAAAGATCTAATTTAATTACTTACCTATAACAATATCAATTTGGATCTCTGCAACTAGTGGATCTGGAAGACTGACAATATGTCCCATAACCTGTGGCCCAGTAAGAACATAATCTCCTAGAGCTTTGAGATTGTTAAAAAGAAAATAAATAAATAAAATAAAAGCCATTTCATTACAGACAATTGTCTTACAAATACAGTTTAACAGATTGCAAAGCCAAAGATAGATTCTGATTAAAATGAATACCAACTAAAATTTTTATTTTGGCTTCCTTTCATTTACTTGTCTTATTTGGACAAATGTTTTGTAATTTTTTTAAATTCCCATGAAGAGAATTCTAGTTACCAACTGGTTGGGGGTGGGGTTGAGCTTGATGATGTCAGTACGAAGACGCTTTATGCAAGGGCCCAGAACCCCTTGCAGACACTAGAGGCGGATTTTGCCCTGAGCAGCGATCAAACTCGCCCGCCGCTCGTTAGATTTGGACTTTCCCATAGACTTTTCACGGGCTTTTGCACTGCAAGTTCCTCTTATCGGGCCTTCAATCCAGCGTGACGCCCTCTCCTGGGCATCTGGGACCTGTGTGAACGGGGCAAGCTGCTGTGTATCCCTTTAACCAATCAGATTGAGCATGTAAATAAGCAGCGCAGACACAGTACCAGGAAGTATAAGTTAGAATAGTAAATTCAATGTCAAATCAGTTACAGAAAGCAAAATAAATAAAGGATAAGTAATATTGAATTAGAAGACAGAGATAAAAAAGACAGAAAGAAAAAAAAGCAAAAAAAAAATTTTTTTAAATGTCCAACAACAATTAAAATCGGAAGGAATGAGACTTCACACTTGTAAAAGTTAATTTTTAGTGCCAGAGAGGTTGTTTTGTAGTCACTAAGACTTACCACGCTGATAGAATTTTGCTTACACTTAAAAAGCCTGACGTACCTTTTTAAGAACTTAAGAAGAACATAAGGAGCAGGAGTAGGCCATACAGCCCCTCAAGCCTGTTCTGCCATTCAATAAGATCATGGCTGATCTTCGACCTCAACTCCACTTTCCTGCCTGATCCCCATATCCCTCGATTCCCCTAGAGTCCAAAAATCTATTGATCTCAGCCTTGAATGTACTCATGACTGAACAGCCACAGCCCTCTGGGATAGAGAATCCCAAAGATTCACAGCCTTTTGAGTGAAGAAATTTCTCCTCTTCGCAGTCCTAAATGGCTGACCCCTTATTCTGCGACTATGCCCCCTAGTTCTAGACTCTGCAGCCAGGGAAAACAACCTTTCAGCATTTATCCTGTCAAGCCCTCTCAGAATCTTGTATGTTTCAATGAGATCACCTCTCATTCTTCTAAACTCCAGAGGGTATAAGCCCATTCTACTCACTCTCTCCTCATAGGAGAACCCTCTCATCCCAGGAATCAATTTAGTGAACCTTCTTTTTACCGTCTCTAATGCAGGTATATCCTTCCTTAGGTAAGAAGACCAAAACTCCAG